>NC_092137.1:79394278-80019278 GCF_043159975.1 Macaca nemestrina | reverse complement strand
CACAGTATTGGCAGTGGTGCAGGGAGTTACCAAAAAGCAGGACTGACTAGGGTCTTAAAGTACAGGCAGTACTAAAATAAGAAGGTGGTCATAGTGAAAGAGGGAAAGGTAAGGGAAATAGCATCTCCAAAAGCATTGAACAAGAAAAAACAGTATAATTTCAATATAAGTGAGTAGATCAACTAAGGCCAAGTAAATGGCCGAGGAAGCTAAAAAGGTGAAGTTAAACATGCTGGGACCAGATTAATTCAAGTTAATGAGTTCTGACTTTATCCTGCAGGCTATGGGGAATTATTGAAGGTTTCTGATTAAGGTAGCAATATGACCAAAGTGTTTTAGGAATTTTAGTTAAAGTGTGGTGTCAAAGATATTCTAGGGGGAAAAAAATGGAGAAGAAAGATCAGTTAGGAAGCTATATTCAGACATCCAGGCATGATAATTATCAATATCAGGTTAAAAGCTGAAAGGACAAAAAGAAAGGAACAAAGGAAATAGCAGGAAGCAAGAGACCATGAAAGGATTTAGGATGCTCCCTGTCATTCCAGGTATTGGGAGCACACTCTGGATATTTATCAGGATCATTTAAAGGGGATTCGTATCTCAGAAGACAATTAACTATAGTCCCTTTCATGTTCTGAAATTATAATTCATTGTAACAGATGGTTGGGATGGTGGGGAGCCAAGCATGAAAGTGTGGGTGACTACAAGAATGATAAATACAATTTCCAAGGTAAGACACCTGTTACTGACCATTCCAAATGAGAAATGGAAAACAGGTCCATTTCCTTTTACCATGTTTCATTTTATTTGTAACTCTGTATGGCATTAAATCTACATATTTCAGGCAAAAGAAAAGAGCTGACTAATCCATGCTCAATTTTACTCTGCAATGATCTCTGAATCTGTTTTCTTTTTTTAATTTAGTAAACACAAGTGGGTTATCCTCATTTTGTAAATTTATAGCCAAATGTTATTCTAAAGTATACTTTTCTGAATACCCCCAATAAAATGTAGTCATAGTTTCTCATCTTTTTTCCTCTTTATAAAAGTGCTCTGAATTCTAAACCTAGCGTCAATTATTCCTAGTGTGATACACAAGTACTGTCATAATCTCCTATGCTGATAGGTTACAATCAGCAAATTTCATGTACAGGTTCTTAATTCCATTATCTAAATCAGATGGCAACAATTTTTAAACAACAATCATTTGTAAGAAATTCTTTTCCACATTTACCAGGGGTCCATCAAGAATATTTCATCGTATATCCCGGAAATGTTTAAAGAAAAAAATCATTCCTGGGTACCTGCTAAACACCTGAGATTGTGATTTTAAGAGCTTTCCCAAAAGATACGTAAGAGAAACTAGATATATTATCAGAAAGAAAACTGGCTGCAAGAGGAATAAAACCCTGACCTGGTCCACTGGAGACAGTGATGAAGTTATATTCCTGAAAGCTTTTCAAGAAATAATATATTACGCTGGGTAACTTAGAAATCCATCTCTTTGGGGTTACTTAGAAATCCATCTACCGTAATTGCAATATAATTGATGCATGTGGATACACATTTATTCACCACATTGAAGTTCTGCTTTAAGACATTAAGGAGTCAAGATATAGAATAAATTCTCTAAATATTATAAGGTAATGCTGTTGCACTATGCGGACTGCTCATAATGATTTCTATTTACTGCATTCAGGAGGACACTATTGCAAATAAACTAGTTATGATAGACCACAGTCACATTTTAGTTTAGCTATGTTAATTTAGTTTTTAGAATGTATGGCTGAGGTATCTCCACAATAAATATCAATACATTCAATTCTCAAAGAGATTTGGTATAAAAGTATTTGTAATATTTTATATTTACCTTACTTAAAAAACTAAAGCCTGAACCTACATATGTTTTAAATCTCACACTGAATTCAAATATGCCAAAGGAGTTATTAAATGGGGAAATAGAGTTTCCAGTGCAAATGCCACACTTAAGTGACTTTGGTAGTTACATTTGTGGCACTGGTATGAAGTCCTACATTGCTGCTGAGTGGTTTAATGTGGTAAGACCTGACAGATCCTACTAGCAATTGTGAGTTGGAAATCAAAAATTAAGTAGAAGGTAAAGCAGCAAAGAATAAAAGAAATGTACCTGAATCCCTTCATATGTCCTTCAGTGTTTCTCAAGGCAAAGAATAAAACTCAAATTGTTTAGTATGGCATGCCTTCCTGACCCGTCCCCTCTCTGCATTTACTGCCTTCCATCTTTTCTCAATCCTCAGGACATTCAGCTACTGAACCATTTCCCTTATAGCTGCATGCGTTCATACCTCAAGACTCCCAAGCAGACCCTGTTCATTCTTCTACTTAGCTAAAATGGACTCCTTAACCTCTCCCTGGGAGAACAGCTACTCCCACAAGGACTCCTTTCATTCACTGTGCATTCACCTGTCACGTTACCTAACACAATCGTGCTTTCTCTTCTGGCTGGTGAAAGAAGCAATCACAGTGTTTTCTGTAAAATTCTCAAGACACAGTAAGAAGTGATTTAAAAAAAAATAAATCAATGAATGATTAAATAGACTTCTTCATATAAAAATAGAAAAGTTAATATTATGTCATTTTTTATGTTTTTGAGACAGGTTCTCGCTCTGTAACTCAAGCTAGAGTACAGGGGCATGATCTCACCTCACTGCAACCTTTACTTCCTGGGTTCAAGCAATCCTCCTGTATCAGTCTCCTGAGTGGCTGGGACTACGGCTACATGCCATCATGCCCAGCTAACTTTTTTTTTTGTAGAGATGGGATTTTGCCATGTTGCCCAGGTTGGTCTCGAACTCCTGAGCTCAGGTGATCCACCCACCTCAGCCTCCCAAAGTGCTGGGATTACAGGTGTGAGCCACCGTGCCTGGCCCTGTGTGATATTTAAATACAAAATGGGTTCAATATTTACTCAATAATGAAATACTATTTTTTATTTCAGCATGAATTATTTAATTATCAACCTGAAGGTCCCTTCCCCCTCCTTTCCCTTCCCTTCCCTTCCCTCCCCTCCCCTCCCCTCCCCTTCCCTTCTCTTCCCTTACCTTCCCTTTTTTTGAGAGGGAGTCTTACTCTGTCACCCAGGCTGGAGTGCAGTGGTGCGATCTTGGCTCACTGCAACCTCTGCCTCCCAGGTTCAATTTCCCACCTCAGCCTCTTGAGTAGCTGGAATTACGCACGTGCCACCACTACTGGCTAACTTTTGCATTTTTAATAGAGACGGAGTTTCACCATGTTGGCCAGGCTGGTCTTGAACTCCTGACCTCAGGTGATCCGCCCACCTGGGCCTCCCAAAGTGTTGGGATTACAGGTGCGAGCCACTGCGCCCAGCCTGAAGGTACTTTTATAAATTGGAAAAAATGGGAAATTATGACTAAACTTCATTGGGGGCATGTACAGGAAAGTACAGTTCAGAGTAAGACTTAGCTATAAATTTACATAATTAAGAATAACTCTGAAATAATATTTATTTAGCACATATGATGTGCCAGACATTATACTAACTGGGGAATAGATACAAAGAAGAGAACACTGAAAACATGACTTTGAAGACATTGGCAATATACCAGGTGAGACAAATTTACCAACCTACTATCCATGGCGAAATACTGTAATGTTACATGATGAATTAAAGATTTGGTGTCCTCCTGTGGTCAAGGTCTTCAATGTCTACCTTCTGCCCTGCTAAGTCTGCAGGTATTCTCTAAAAATAGTCCAGTCTCCTCTGGCTCAGTAATTTGTCTTCAGGTACCATCTTTCTCCCTCAATTTCAAACCATTTGTTCCTGATTGGAGCCTCCAATTTGGATGGTTCCTGAAAGCTTAACCATTCAGGTTGATGATTCATTATCTGATTTTGGCTCTTTCCCACTATGCTGTATTGTGGAATACATCCCTTGGCTCTACCTTCTGTGGTCTCAACACAAGCAATGCCCACCCGATCTCAGGTTGCAACTCCAGGGAACTCATCTAACATTGCTGTTTCTACTTGTATGGGGAGGAAGGGTCATCAAACCAGAATACAGAGGAAGGTGTAACTCATTTTGACTGGGATGAGAGGTGAAGGCTATACAAGAACAACAACAGTTGAGTTGGCCCTTACATATTTGGGCAGAAACATGAAAGAAAAATAGGGAGGGGTATTATTCTAGGTAGAGGCGTCTTCCTGGTGGAGCAATACCATAAAATGTGATCTCAAAGGCTTACTCAGGTGAAGTCAAAGAGACTACTCAGCATTAGTCTTATTAAGTCTCATATCTAGTGAATGTGGAAAGAGATAAAATATATTACAAATAGCTAAAAGTGCCAGTTTAAGGTTTATTTTAAAAATCAAGGAAAATTCCATCTTTTGAAGAAAAGAAAAGATCAAATCCATTAGGCAAAGAGATCACATTACAAATGATAACAACTTCAACAACAACAACAAAGGACACAGGACTTCATTAAATTGCCCTCATGCAATCACAAAGTTCTCTGAGTTCCTTGTTAAGGTATTTAAGTCAAATACATTTCCTTCTTCCAACTTAATGTTCTCTTCTACCAACAGAATCATTTACTTTCTCAGTGGCAGTTTTTAAAGTATCTATTTTATTGAATGTGTTATGCTTTCTCTGTATGTTTACCCAAATGTGTATTTGTTGGGTCTAGTATCTTGTTCTCATTTGCATTCTTGTCAACGTTGAACATTTGATATTTTATCATGAGTTTAATTGATTACATCATAAAGATGCCATATCTGTTTCAACATATACTGTTAATGAGAATTGTAAATATAGAAGGAATTCTAGCAACAAGAAGTTAAAGTAGGATTCAATTTCAAAAGAGTATACCTCAAAAGGTATTTCATATTATCACACTGGGCACATAAAAATTGAAACTGAGTATCCAAAAAAGATAAGAAAATAATACTATACTTAGATTTTCATTTTTTCCTAGAGTTTTTCCAGTTATATTTTTTCATCATTTTTAAAATTTATTGTATTTTCTTTCATTCAAATAATCATAAGTATCTCATATGACTGTCTGCCTCCCTAGGTGCAGAGCCAATAACAAGAAAATAAAATTGAAGAAACCAGCTGAGTGTGTCAGCATTTCATCTTTTGGGTATCTGCATATCAATATACAATTTCAAAATGGAATAGATTTGACTTCCCTGAAAATAATAGCTGAGAGCCACTTTGTGTGGCAACATTAAGAAAATTCCCATTTTTCTCTTAATGAAATCATTTTTCATAACAAAGAGTTTTCTCTATAAATTATGCATTTGGATCTAAATAAAGAAAAGCTTCCTTTATTTATTTTGCTCCTGCAACATGGGAAAGATCTTTCTTTGTAGCTTCAAACTTTCAAAGTTGGAAAAGGTCAGAAGGCACAATCTGGATTAGGTTATCAAGAATTAATGGTGGTAACTGTTTTTCATGAAATACTTTGAAAGCTGGTAGCGCACATTATGGAACTGTTTGAACACCACATTCACATAATAGACCCTAGAAAAATGTTGTTTCAATAAATGTTTAATAGATCTCTTTCAGTTCTTCTCTCACTTGCTTCTTCTATATTACCTGGCACCATTGCCCATAGACTTCTGGAAACGTTCTCAGGGCACCCTACTCGCCTGGTTCACTGCATATCTTTACGGCTACTCCTTCATTTTGTATTTTTGGGCTCTGTTTCATCTGCCTCTTCTATATATGTTAAAGATCCTCAGGGCTCTAGTCTTAATCCTCTATTCTGTCTATATTTTTCCTGGAAAATCTCTTGTATTATGGTTTCAATAACAATTTATGCATTAATAAACCTAAACACAGCAGAGATCTCTCCACTGAGCTCTAGATTCCTAGCTCCAACAACCTCCTGGATGTTTCTTCTTGAAAGCTTTCAAGAACCTCATATGAAACAAATTTGTAACTGAGGTACTTGTTTACTATACAAAATAACCATTTCTCCTCCTGTATGACTTCAACAATTGCACAAAGCCTGAGAATAACCTTGACTCTTCTTTTCACTCACCACTAACATGAGTGAAACACCAAGCCTCAAGGGTTCTATCTACCTCCTGAATAATTGCATAAATACTTCCGTGAGTTTCCAACCTACCACCAATATCTTAAATCAGGCCATCATCTCTTACTGCATCAACTTTCTAAGTCTTCTTCCTGCCCAGACATGCTCCCACTGAGACAAGTACAAAGGGGTCCCGGGAGAACTTCCGCCTGACCCGCACACTGAGAGGAGTGTGCACTGGGGTGGAGCCTCAGGAAGTTCATCCATTTGCCGTGGGGAGGAGTCTGGCCCCTCCTCTTCCTGGGTAGTGCCTGAGATTCAACCTGAGAGGTGGGAAACCAGCTAGGAGGACTCTCGCTTTGCTGAGAGTCCCTGTTTCCTTTTTTTTTTTTTCCTTTTCACCCAATAAATTCTAGTTTTTTCACCCTTCAAAGTGTCTGCAAGCCAAATATTTCATGATTGTGTGACAACCCAGCTTTTAGCTGAACTAAGGAGAAGGTCCTACAACACCACCACCACCAACCAGACCATCAGGATCATTTCCAAAATTAAAATGTAAATCCAATCAAGTCATTCCCTCACTTAAATCCTTGCTCTCCCCAACTGCCCAAAAATAAAGATTTAGATTTTGGTATGTTCTGCTATACCCCTTATGATTACTACAAGTCCATACCCTTATGGAGTTTACTATTCCATGAGAGAGGCAGAAAATAAACAGACAGCAAGTAAATAAGATAGTGCTTAATTAAAATAACGGAAATAAATACATGAAAGGACTGAAGGCCCTATATGCTAATAGCTATTAACAGCACTAGCATGAAGCCTGAATCCCAGAGCGAAAGAGGAAGAAGAGGAAAATAACTTCAGGGTACGGCATAACTTCAGAAAAAGCAAAGTATGACATGTATTCTTTATACTCTTTGCCACACATAATAAACCAACTTTAGGCATGCTTGAGAAAAAAATGTGAGTTCACCAATTTGAAAATTTTAATGTGTGCTACCAAGGCGTTATAAACTAGACTAGTGTGAAAGGTGTGAATTAACTTCCTTTTTGTGTCATGGAATTCAATGCAAATATGCATGATCCCCAGAGTAGGATTTCTAAAACAAGCTAAGAATGTGTAAGCCCCTCCATTTAAAAAGAAAATTCAATCGTTTTCACCACTACCAGCTTAAAATATTGTCTCCTAAGGAACCTCTGTTAAAATATATCAATAAAGAGTGACTATTATTAGTTCACCTTTTAGAGACAGTGTTCCACTAGCATGCATTTATATCATGGAATATTAAATAGCACAGAGTTAGAACCTGAGTTTCCCATTGACATTTATTTCAAAAATATATAATATATATTTAAAAATAATATTAATTAAAATTTTAAATTTAAAAAATTGAATTTTAAAATAATATATTTTTAAAATCTTTAAAAGTATACAATAAAAACAATACAATGAAATTTAATAGGATATTCTTTACAATATCAGCTCAGCAACCGGTTTTTATCACCTCTCTATAACAAAGGCGGCTGCATTCCTATTTTGGTAATGGTGAAAGCAGGTGATACACAAACCCACACGTGGCACAGCCAAACGGTGATGGTGGAAAAGGAATGCTTCTTGTGCCATCTCCATTGGTGCCATCAGGTCAGACTGGGCTCCAGGAATGCATCCTGGAGATGGTCTCCATTATGAGGATGGAAAAGAGCAATGACCAGGCCCTGTGCCAACAAACAATGTAAGCTGGGACCATTAACATACAAGGCAATCTAGCCTTTAATGGCATTTGTTATAATGGCCTTGAATGACAAATGTACAATGTAGCAAAGTATGTTTTTTCCAAATTAATGAAAACTAAATACATGCTGCACTAGTATACTTGGTAAGTTCCACATAACATAATTATGAGTTAGCTTAAAGAACAGTATGTAATTCAAAACATTTTCCACACTTTGCAGAGGATTTTCAAAACATTCATAAATTATACATGAAAATAATATTTGCATAATTCATATAAAATTTTATATGTCTATTTTCCACATGAATAAAATAAGATTATTTTGACCAAATATGAACCCTGCCCCACCCAAACTCCTATATGTGAAGACGGCAGCCCATTAGAGACCAGCAATGATGTTGAGAGAAAGAGATGCAATATAAGTAGTGTTAATACGCCTTTCCCTATACAGTGAACCTGAAAGAGAAACAACTAATATAGTGTATTGTCCTGATTATAACATATAAAACACAACTTTTGTTTTTGAAAAGTCAATTTTTGCCCTAAGGAGACAAAGGGCATGTTATTACCTAGAGCTCAGTGGATGTCTATCCAGACCAAAAACCCTGAATCCCATCATAAATTATACGAGAATAATAAATACAGTTTTTCCATGAAAGTATATGTATTTATAAATGTATCATATGCACATCAAAGAGAAAACAGTTTTGAGAGAATGAAGGAATATATATATACATCTTTATTATTAGGTGTTTTCCTTTTTCCAAATGCCTAACAAAACATTGTCTGTAAAACATGATGAATCGCATATCGGATCAGCTATCAAAACACCATGGATACACACCTTCTTCGTTATGACAGTGCATATATTGTTTGCATATTTTATATTCATATTCCTATCTTAGAAAAGAGGAATATATTAGAAAAGAAGTTTTGTTAGTATTCGTTTCTCTCTGTGTCACACAGACACACACAGAGACACACACACATGCATACAAGTTTAGCAACAACATTCAGCTTTTTTTAACATCTAACTCCAATTTATCTAGATGTATTCTTTCAAATTAATAAAAAGTAAAGTGATATCATGCTGTTCAACAGAGCAAGTTTCACATTTGCGTAATTGCATGAGTGTGGCTAGAAATACAATATATACCCAAAGCATTTATTTTCATGCTACACACGTGTTTCCATAAATGTTAAAGTTAAAATAACTTTTATAGTATAATTAGCAGCAATAATATTCAAATTGTAGATGTGAAATGCTGGGTAATGTTTTATTTTTTCTAGAATTTGTATAATCTCAGTCGTCAATTTATGTTCAAACAGATTGTAGGCAGCTAGACACTTTTCCTCTGCCTCCATTCAGAGAAATTAGAGGCTGAAACGCCCTATCAAGTAAAATTTCAGTCAAGATGATTAAGAACATAAATGAACAAATAAATTTACCTAACTATATTATTTAAAAAACACAAACCTTAAAATGGCAACCATAAATATTATAGTAGTTAATAATAAAACAGTAATATTATTTCAAAATTTACCACAAAGCTACTGTAATCAAAACAGTCTAATAAGGATATAAGGATAGACACACAGACATTTTGATTAATAGAACACAAATAAGATTCCCCCAATAACCCTTATATTTCTATCAATGGATTTTTGAAGATAAATAGTGTTGAAACAACTGGCTATCCACATACAAAATAATATAGTTGGATGCCTACCATATATGAAAATTAACTAAAAATGAATCAAAAATCTATAAATATAGAAGTAAAAACTATAAAACTCTCAGAAGAAAATACAGGCATAAATATGTGTGCTTTCGGATTAGGCAATCATTTCTTAGATATAACACCAGAAGAGCAAGAAACCAAAATACAAACAAATACATTTGACTTCCTCAAAATGAAAAACATTTGCTTCAAAGCATGCCATCAAAAAAGTGAAAAGACAATTCACAGAATGGAAGAAAATTTTTTCAAATCATATATCTAATAAGAATCCAATATCCAGAATATGTAAAGAATTATTATAACTCAATAATAAAAAGACAAATACAAATATCTCAAGATGGGCAAAGGATTTGAATAGATATTTCTCCAAAGAAGCTATATGAGGGCCACCAAGTACATGAAAAGATGCTCAACATCATGAGTCATCACCAGAAAAATGCACATCTCAAAAATCATTAGAGATGTGGTATCTCCACAAGAAGATACCACTTCACACTCACTAACATGGCTATAATCACAAAGATTAAAAAAAAAATAAGAATTAGCGAAGATGTGGAGAAACTGGAATCTTCACACTGCTGGAGGGAAAGAAAAATGGTGCATTAGTATTAGAAAATAATTTGGCAGTTGCTCAAAAAATTAAACATAGGGTTACCATGCAACTAAATGATTCCACTCCTTGGTGAACTATACCCAAGACAAATGAAAACATAAGTTCATGAAAAAAAAAAACCTGTGTACTAATGCTCATGGTAGCATTATTCATGATTGACAAAAAGTAGAAACACCCAAATACCCATCAAGGGATGAATGAATAAACAAAATGTGGTATATGCATAAAATAGCATATTATTCAGCCATAAAAAGAAATGAAATGTTGATAAATGCTACAACATTTATAAGCCTCAAAAATAGTATGCTAAAGAAAAGAAGCCAGGCACAAAGGTCACATATTATATAATTCAGTCTGCATAAAATGTCCACAATAGGCAAATCCCTGGAAACACTGTGCAGACAGTAAGCCTAGAGATGACAAAATTGGAGAACGATTGCTAATATGTATGGGGTTTCTTTTGGGGGTAAGGAAAATATTCTGGAATTAGATAGTGGTCATAGTTCCACAACCTTGCAAATATTCTAGAAACCACTATATTGTACACTTTAAAAGGGTGAATTTTATGGTATGTTAATTATATTTCAATAAAAATGCAAAAGTATTATTAAAATGATACAATTTGGAATAAAAATCTAAGGAACTATTAACACTAGGTGAAATCTCGGATGCTTCTTCATAAACGGACAATCTCTGAGGTTGAGTCAACAGCTGATGGTGAACATTTCCTTTGATCTGAGGCGCTTCCAGGATATATTCACAACTCAGCTTCTGTGGCTCTTTAGATCATTTGGTATTTCATATGCTTATCCTACCATATTCACACTCTTTTCTCTGAAATTTAGAGGCTTAAGAAATCTGCTTTTTCTAGGAAAAGACATTCATCTGTTTTTGCTTCCTAATGGCCATAGCATATAATAGAGCGACACATCATTATCCATCCAACCTCCACACCTGCCACCTTCTCCTATTGTTTTCCCTATCCTTAGAAGCCAGCAACCTGAATTAAAGCCAATTTCAATGACACTTTTAAAGTTGTCTAACAACCAGATTCTTCCAAGGCTATTTCCATATTCTAAGTGTGTGGACATTTTCACCATGAACATTCAAACACAGCCACCTCTTTGTTCTCTCCATGACCACCAACCTAATAGAGCTGCCTCACACAACCTCTCCTGGTCTCTGAAGACAAACTTCTGATGCCTTGTAATTCATCTTTTCCATCTCCATTTCACTTAATTCTAACCTCCGAGATTGTTAACGACCTCCTAATGACCAAAGCCAGTAGATTTTCCCAAGTTTTGATACTAATTTTCTTCTCTGAAGAATTTAATACTGTTTAAAAAGCCACTAGCTCCAAGTTGTCATTTTCTCCTTTAACTAAGATTGTCAAAAAATAAAAAAATGTAGCTGATGTTTCTTCACTGTTCTGTCTCTAATGCACAAAAGCTTTCTTGGAGTAGTGAGTCAGGCGCTAGAGACGTTAAATATATGTATCATACGTAATAGCTGTTTGATCACAGGCAAACTAACTTCTCAGAGTCACAACAACTTTTTTCTGCAAATCGGGTGTTTTTCAGAGTTTCTATAAAAATGATATGACATCTTACATATGAATTTATTATCACTAGCCTGGCACATAAATGGTAGATTTTTTTGCTATAATTAGTATTATTTTATCATCTTCACCACTATTATTATAACCTCCTTTATAATAATTAACTTTGAAGTCTCTCTCTCCAGTTCTGCCCTCTTTTCCAAGCTCCTGTAGAATTCTCTGCTGGATAGAACTATGAGTGTTCAACCTACTTCCACCTACTCTCTGTCCACCCAAAGTGCATCTGATCATCTTTGTCAGGTACCAAGAAACACCACTACTTCACTGATGACATCACCATCTTCACAGTTATATGGTTTGAAAGCCTGGTTTCAGCTTTCATTCTTTCTTACTTTGGGGAAAAAATGTATTCCCAAGTTTACTCAACTATGTCTCTGCAATATTTCTTAAGTGCACCCCTGCCCTCCATTTCCACACAGAAAGGAGGCCGGGCCCTTGTTATTTCTCACTTTCATCAGTGGTTCTCAGACGTGGCAAAATATCGCAATCAAAATCCAGATCCTTGGAACCACCCCACATCTACCCAATCATAAACTCCAAAGAATAAGGCCTAGAACTCAACCGTATTGAAAAGTTCCCAAGCGATTCACATAAACTGCCAGATTTCGAAATAAATGGCACATATCAGGAAAGCACCCTCTGACAGTCTAATTCCAGTATCAGCTGTTTTCAATGTTTCTTTTTACCCAGTAATGCCAGCTATATTCTTTAGAAAGCTCAGCTTCTCAAATCACTGCTCTAAAACACTCTCTACCTCTCCACTATCTACAGAGTAATGTTCAACCTTAATTATGCAGCATTCATTCATCAAACTTTTAAGCACCTACAATAATAGGTGCTGAGTCTATGAAAACCGAGGATAAAATTCGTGAGTGGTTAACCATCTAAAGATGGGAAGAGAGTGATGTGATGGGAGGAGACAGAGAAAGAGAGGAGAGAGAAAGGAGGAGAGAGTACCAGCATTTATTCAATATCTCTATCCTGCTAGCCAAAGGATCTACACGTGGGATTAATTTTCTTCTTAGTTTGGCACTCAAGGCCACCACTGTCAGGTTTCATTCTTATTCACCACCATTACCCAAGCTCCAATGAAAATAAAAAGCTCCCACTTTTTCCACAAAACCTCTGAGTCTTTGTGCATGTAAGTTTGGGCTCATAGTAGGCTCTTGGGGTAGAAAGACTTTCCCTATACGATCTGATTTCCTTGTGTCCAAATCCTTGCCATCGTTCATGTCCCAAGTAAGCCAATCCTGATTGACCAAACAGAAAATTAGTGCTCTGAGTACCAAGTACTCTATAAGGAACTGAGGACCTTCTCTCACACACAATAAATATTTTACATTTGTTATCTTTCCTATTACACTGCAAGTCCCTATAGGGAAGGATTCATAATGGCTCTTTCATTGAATCTTTACAGCACTACTCTATATCATAAAAGCTGTAAACTAATGAATATAAACAGATAGAGCAACAAATAATGAATACTTTCATAAAACCTGAATTCTTGAACCTATTAGGAGTGTTATCAGACCAGAAGTTTACTAAGATGATATTACTGATATAAAATAATAGCTGATTATAGTTAATAATGAGATATGCAGTCATTTTTGCATCACTAAATGGCAGAATCAATCTGTAAAAATATATCATGTTCAGTATTGAGTTAATTAAGAATTCTGGGCATGTTTAGTTTTAAACTAAGCTTTTATTAGCCCAGGAAACTACCTAAACATACTAAGAATATTATCTAAATTTATGTAGAGAAATCTACGCAGAACTAGAATATGCTGATAACCATAGTCTGGTCTAAAATGTGGAAGTGTCTCTTTGTGAATGTTTAATATATGTATAAATCTCTATGTGTGTAAAGGCTCTGGAGATTCTGTACAATGCTGTGAAATATGTATTATATTTAAAAATAAAACATCATCAAGCTCAACTCTCACCAGGAGATTCCTATGCGCAGCTAAAAAGATAATTCTACTAAATGGAAAGTTTTCATTTAATTAGGTTCAGTAGCACAGTAGTACCCTGACAAAAATAACAGATGTCAATACCATTTTAAGAAGCCAATCCTATGTAGACACACCTGCAGAGAAGCCAATTCATCTCAATATATGAATCCAGGGTGAAAACAAATGAATTATATTATGGATTTTAGAGTTGCACCAGTTCAAACGGATTATGTCACCATAAGCCAAGTCATCATTTTGAAAGAAGAAAGCCAACCAAATCTAAAGAAGTTAATAGAATTTTCCAAGGGTTTAGTACATTCCCTAAAAGTCTTCCATACAGAGAATAGGTAGTTCAAATTTTAGGTAAAAGAATGGAAATGAGACAATTAGAACAGCATTGACTTTAAAACTAAATAGGCAAATTTTAAGTGTAGGTCATTTTTTTTAAACTAAAGAAATCTAAACAGTGAATTACGTTTAATTTTCAAATAGGCACCTCTGCTAGCTCCTCCAAGATGTCTCTTGTGGATACTAGCTTAAATTCCAGCATTCAGAGCTCACCCATCACATTCTGTTTCCAATTTCTGAAATGAAGTACAACTCACATAATACACAGCAAGAAAATAAATGTATACATCAGAATTAAGAGGGCCACTTTAGGCCCTGAACTCTCTTTACAGGTGAAAGTTGTAAGTTATGAAATAAAGATAACTCTGCCATAATTTAATTTTATGTATTGAGGGCTATTTGGAGCATAATAAACAACAAAAAAAATGACCTATTCTACTTTCCACAGGGGACAATAAAAGAAGAAATTAGCTTAAATTCCAGCAACAGAGATTTGGGTTAGATATGAGAAAGAGTTCCCTGACAGTGAATGCTGTAAGGATCTAGAGTAGGCTGCCCAAAAAGGCTGTAGAATTTCCTTCTCTGAAGATCTTTAAGAATCAGAAAAAATGCAAGCATGTAGGGTAGCTTAGGAGACAGGAAAAGATGGGTAAATTAAGTGATTCAAAAAGGTACTTCTGATTTATTTCCTATGTTTTAAAACTAGTAATTCAAATAAATCTTATATTGACTGTCTCCAATAAAAATGAACATTTCCAAACACTGCTTTACCAGTTCCAAATTTAAAAACTGAGGCTCAAAGAGGTTACATAAACAATTAGGCGAGGCAATATTTACAGCTAGGCTTCCCTGATTCTAAATTCCATTTAATGGCACTATTTTACATATAAGAAGACAAAAGGTGTTAACAATTTTGTCTTTATATTGACAAATAGCTAGGATGTTACGGGCTGCACTTCAGAGAGGCATGCTTAAGCGCTAAAACCTTCTGAACACACACATTTCCTGCACAACAATGTAACTAAGAATGTATCAGGGGACTGGCTTCAATTCAAAAAACTAGAAACCATCATCATCATCTCACATTTGTTGATGCACTAGACGAAAAAGGCAGCTACATCTTCCTCTTTTCATATACATGGTGAACCAAGAATAAAAGTGCTAGCTAGGGTCAGTACACATAATGTTTCAGTCTGCTAAGGAGGTCTAAGTCACCGCTATAAAATCTTCTGTGAACCAGGTAAATTTACATGGAGGAAATCCTCTGATCCTCAACTAGGGGTTGATCCCTAACCCTTCCCAGTTACTGAACAAATGCATGAAACCCTGCCAATGGTGATAGGACAGAATGAGAGAATAAAGAGGGCTCAATATAAATCTATCATTATTATATTAACAAGCCATTATTACTAGAAAAATAACTTCTAGAACTTGTTTCATTAATGAGTCAGCAGAATCTTCGATTTATACAGAGGAGAATATATTACACTCAATCATAAAAATAAGGCAACAGAAAATTAAAAATGAACTATAGTCGAATTCTCTTTGAAACTTGAAGTTAATGTATTTTGACAATAATCTAATTTTAAAAAGGTACCTTTGCAAAAATTATAATGGACCCATTTATAGAACCAAAATGGTATCCGAACAAGTAAAATTCTTATATTTCAATGAGAAATTAAATCCTTAAAACTGCCAACAAAAATATTTATATTTTTCACATTTGTTTACTTACTCAGCTCAGTCATTGAATAAGGAGCTGTACAAACTTTTCCTTTAGTCAAGGTCAATGGGTAACACTGAGATGTGTTTGAAGTATGAACACTTCTTGTATCTTTTGAGTAATTATGGTATCATTGACCTTGGTAAAACCTAATGTGAAATACTGTTGCCAAGTGGAAATGGCACATAACTAAGAATAAGAAATTCAATGCTCTAGTCAGAATTCTACTCATGATACAGAATACAGTTCACTATAAATCTGTTTCTTGCATGAAATCTTTTAATAGCATTTGAGAATAAAATAATATATTCTAACACAATTCAAATAAAATAGAGCAGTTGAAACGTTAAAACACAAGAAATTTCTTAAATGAGATCCATGATTGCCTCTTCTAAATTTGTAGTATGTAAACTCATATTAATTATTGAAACTTACAACATGAATGAAAGCTTTTGAAGTAAAACTGTCTTATTCCTTTATGTGACACCAGTTTCACTCTCACCTTTCCCTCCCCATTCAAGAGGATGCTTTTGAGGGAAAGGCTCAGGGTAGGGGCTACTGGGTGTTTTCTCACCTACACTACATTCCAGTGTATGGCCTTATTCAATAATTTTCACATTTTGCTTTTGAAAAGGCAAGGGCAAATTTTCCAAGAAAGGGGAAAAGTGACAGAACAGTTTTTTGTCACCTAGGAAGCCTAAGGATGTCACCTGCATTTCAATTTGCATAAAAAGTAGGACCCACAAAGGAATGTGCCCTAAGGCAAAAAGGAGTACTAGACTCTTGATTGTGAAATCTGCTCCTAACTCCTAATAAACTTTAAGCCAGGTGGGTGGCAATGGTCTTTAGCCTCTAGGGGCTCTTTTGTTTTTCATCTTGAAAATGAGCAAATGCAATTAAATGGCTTCTAAATGGCCTTTAAAATATCCTGATACCAACTATCAATAGGCTTAATACCCATTTTGCTCTGTTTGGATTTTCTATTTCATGCCTCTTGGATAGGACAGGTAAATTCCAAAGAAGGAAAACAAAAAATAAGAAAACCATGACCACGGAAGTATCACCATTCTCCTCATTTATGAAATAATGACAATAACCTCCATTTCTGTGGAACTGTTTTGAGGAGAGGACTAATTTAATAGAGTGTCTAGCACAATTTGATGTTGGGTATGAGGTGTCTGGAGCCTTCTATCCTAATGATCTAGTTTTTACTTTTTATAGAGGTATTCCTGTAGGAACCTTGGCAATCTAACAGACATTGGATCCAGAATCACTGAGCTTTTTGAAATATCCTATGGCCTGGCAATGGGTATGACAAAACTGTCTTAATAATTAGATGTGTCAGTCCCACTGGAAGATAAGCTTTAGAATTACCCCTAAGCTAATGTAAGTGCTCTGTACAGTACAGTGTATAAAATTATATGGTAATAGTATATAGCATATGTCCTCTCATAATTTTCAGTATCTCCTTCTATAGTTCTTTTCCCAAACAGTCCTAAGGAAGATATTGTGATCAATTAATACAAACTAACCTTGAGTGATTTTCTTCAAATGATGTTGCAAAGTCATTTACCTCAATATGTAGAAAACTTTCATATCAGTTCCAATATGTATTCTGAGTCACTCAAATAAAGATTTGTGTTTAAAAAAAAAAAAAAAAAGTTTTATGTGCCATCAGGCATCGATGGCTATTAGAGGGGCCAGCACATGAGTGATAAGCAATTCTCCATCCACGTTTGCTAAATGGAGACAAAGCTTTACATTCACAGGTCATTGCATGCAAGAATGATACAGCAGATCAAATGTAACAATTCCACAGACCAAATCTATTTGTAGTGTGAAAGGAAAACAAAAACCTTGGGACCCAAACTCACTTTGCCAAATGGAAAAGGCTTGAGAACTGAGTTGCAAAACTGCCTCCTATTTTGTTCCTAAGTAGATAGCTGCAAAGATAGAAGTCCACATACCTACCCAGGTGGCCTCCCTTAAAATGTGCTGACAAGAAAATTCTTTGTGAGCCCCAAGATATTTACCCTATTTTATGGTTTGTATTTGTGTCCCCACCCAGACCTCATATTGATTTGTAATCCTCAGTGGTAAAAGGCGAAGTTTGGTAGGAGGCGAATGGATCAAGAGGGCAGACATCCCCCTGTTTTTCTCATGATAGTGAGTGAGTTCTCACGAGATCTGGTTGTTTAAAAGTGTATGGCACTTCACTATCTCTTCCTCCTTCTGCAGCCATATAAGATGTGCCTGCTTCCCCTTTGCCTTCCATCATAAGTTTCTTGAGGCCACTCCAGCCATGCTCCATGTTAAGCCTGTGCAACTGTGAATGAATTAAACCTTTTTTCTTTATAAATTACCCAGTCTCTGGTAGCTCTTTATAGCAATGCAAAAACAGACCAATACAGAAAATTCATACCAGGAGTGGAGCATTGCTGTAAAGACACTTGAAAATGTGGGCTGGGCGCGGTGGCTCAAGCCTGTAATCCCAGCACTTTGGGAGGCCGAGACAGGCGGATCACGAGGTCGGGAGATCGAGACCATCCTGGCTAACCCGGTGAAACCCCGCCTCCACTAAAAAATACAAAAAACTAGCCAGGTGAGGTGGTGGGCACCTGTAGTCCCAGCTACTTGGGAGGCTGAGGCATGAGAATGGCGTGAACCCAGGAGGCGGAGCTTGCAGTGAGCTGAGATCCGGCCACTGCACTCCAGCCTGGGCGACAGAGCGAGACGCCGTCTCAAAAAAAAAGAAAAGAAAAAAAGAAAAAAAAAAAAGAAAATGTGGAAGCAACTTTGGAACTAGGTAATGGGAAGAGGTTGGAACAGTTTGGTAGGTTCAGAAGAAGACGGGAAGATGTGAACAAGTTTGGAACTTCCTAGAGACTTGTTGAATGGTTTTGACAAAAATACTGACAGTGATATGGACAGAGATGAACAAGCTGATGAGGTCTCAGATGGACAGGAGGAACATATTTGGAAATCTGAACTTGAGAGTAATGATTTAGGGTATCAGGGGAAGAAATGTCTAAGCAGCATAATATTCAAGATGTTGCCTGCCTGCTTTTAGCAGTGTATGCTTATATTCAAGAGCAAAGAAATGATTGGGAACTGGAACTCATATTTAAAAGGGAAGCAGAGTTGTAAAAGTTTGGAAAATTTGCAGCCTGGCCATGTGGTAGAAAAGAAAAACCCATTTTCTAAGAAGGAATTCAAGCCAGCTGCAGAAATTTGCATTTGTAAAGAGGAGCCAAATGTTGATAGCCAAGATAATGGGGGAAAGTCCTTGAAGGAATTTCAGAGACTTTTGTGGCAGCCCCTCCCATTACAGGCCTGGAGGCCTAGGAGGGAAAAACAGCTTTGTGGGTCAGGCCCTGGGCCCCACTGCTCTATGCAGCCTCAAAAAATAATGCCTGGCATTGTGGTCACTCCAGCTCCAGCCTTGGCTAAAAGAGACCAAGTAGCAGCTCAGGCTGTTGCTTCATAGGGTGCAAGCCAAAAGCTTTGGTGGCTTCCATGAGATGTCAAGCCTGAGCGTGCGCAAAGTGTGAGACCTGAGGCTTGGGAGCCTCTATCTAGATTTCAGAGGATGAATGGAAATGCCTGGATGTCCAGGCAGAAGTCTACTATGGGACAGAGCCCTCAGGGAGAACCTCTACTAGAATAGTGCAGAGAGGAAATGTGGGACTGGAGCCCCCACACAGAGTCCCCACTGGGGCACTGCCTAGTGGAGCTGTGAGAAGAGGGCCACCATGCTCCAGACCCTAGAATTGTAGATCTACTGACAGCTTTCACCGTGTGCCTGAAATAGCTGCAGACACTCAATGCCAGCCGGTGGAAGCAGCCAAGGGGGCTCCCAGTGCCTTGGGAGCCCACCTTTGTGTCACTGTGGTCTGGATGTGAGCCATGGAGTCAAAGATTACTTTGGAGCTTTTAGGTTTACTGATTGTCCTGCTGGATTTCAGACTTGTATGGGGCCTGTAGTCCCTTTGTTTGGGTGGATTTTTCCCTTTTGGAATGGGAGTATTTAGCCAATGCCTGTACCCACATTGTATCTTGGAAGTAACTAAATGGTTTTGATTTTACAGGCTTATAGGCAGAAGGGATTTGCCTTGTCTCAAATGAGATTTTGGACTGTGGATTTTGAGTTAATGTTGGAATGAGTTAAGACTTTGGGGGTATGTTGGGAAGGCAGGAATGTATTTTGAAATGTGAGAAGAATGTAAGACTTGGGAGGGGCCAGGGGTGAAATTATATGTTTTGGATTTGTGTCCCCACTCCAATTTCATGTCAAATTGTAATCATCAATGTTGGAGGAAGAGCCTGTTAGGAGGTGACTAGATCATGGGGGCAGACTTCCCCCTTGCTGTTCTCATGATAGTGAGCAAGTTCTCACAAGATCTGGTTGTTTAAAAGTGTACAGCACCTCCCACTCCCTCTTCTTCCTTCTCCGTCCATGTAAGATGTGCCTGCTTCCCCTTCACCTTCCACCATGATTGTAAGTTTTCTGAGGCCTACCAAGCCATGCTTCATGTACAACCTGTGGAAATGTAAGTCAATTAAACTTCTATTCTTTATAAATTACCCAGTCACAGGTAATTCTTTATAGCAAATGGACTAATACACCCTGTAACAGAGTTCTGCTGAATTTCACTATGACAATGTAAATTAACAGCTTATCTCCACAGTTTTGGGACAAAGACAGGTGTAGAAGTTATCCTTCTGCTATCACCTGAGACAAATGTATATTGACTGCTCCCTTGACTCTGTATTTACTTTATCTTATGTACAAATGCAATTCTCTGAGCACACTCCTTTCACATGTAAAATGTGGATTCAGTGAATACTAATCAAAACCTTAAAAAGAATGTAACCACCTGCCTCTTTTATCTACCCTCCCCCATTTTTCCCTTTCTTCTTTTCCCTGTTGCCTTCTCTTTTGCCTTTAAATACTGAGGTCCTCAAAATCTCTTTGGAAGAAGCATAGACAATCACAGATGTTCCTGAGGTTTTGTTTCTTTTTCCCAGGTGCATCCTCAACCTTGACAAAATAAGCTTCCAAATTTGATAGAGACTCACCTCAATCTTTTTCTTTGGTTTGCAGCAGATATATAGTGACAAATAGTATAAAATATGAAAACAGACACAGCCATATGGACAAGTTGCGAATTTTTCTTTTTCTATAGTAATAATTTTTATTTATTGAAATGTTTCTTATTAACTTATCAAGTTATCACAGATTCCATTATTCTCTATTCCTCCACTCTTAGGCAATGAACCTGTGGTTAATATTCCCTATAAAGGTCTTTAGATGTAGTGGGAAGGGCAGAGCAGTCCTTGGAGGCAGACCTGAGTCCCAACTGCAACTCTCCCATTCATCAGCTAGGTGACTGTGGGTATATTAGGTTTCTCGTCTACGTTTCAGTTTATTCACATTGTAAGGACTAAAGGAATTATCCAGTGCTACGGGAACATAGCAGAGATTCAAACAATGCTAGAAATCCAAACCCTGCTCACAATGCATGGTATTTGGTATAAAAAGATACTGAATGAATGAATAAAGAATGAGTAAATGAGTGTTGCGCTTAATACAGATGTAACGGTCATACAACTGGGGTGATATTTGGGCATTTTCATATTTGGTCTTCTCATCTACAATATTTCTTTACTTTTATTTCATAATGATCTGCCATTGCAATTTGCCTATGGCTATGGAGTGGATGATGTGGTGTGAGGCCTACATCCTCCTTTCAGTACCAAGATACTGATTCCCTCACATGCTAAGAGTGACATATACCGGTGGCTCATTGCTGAGTCTCCCTCTGGAAATTGTCTTTGACTGCAGAAATGTGCCTTGCCCAGAGTCATGGCCTCTTCCCAAGGAAAGACAGCATCCAATGACTGCTCAATTTAAAGGTTCGAAGTTCTAGCCCTTTTACCTTAAAAAGAGTAACTCTGAAGAACCATTTCAGCTCCAGAACTCCCAAGGGTATCAGCTGAGGATCATAAAGATAACCAAACAGTGCAGAAAGGGGAAATTCAGACATTTTGAGAATTGTTAGAAACAGAGTTTCACTTGACATTGATATCCAGGGAACTGAAACATCATTGCACTCCCTCCCTCGCCCCCTACCTCTAATTAGATTGGAAAATGTATGAGAGTCAGGCAATAAATGGAGTTTCAGCCCAGTTCTGGCTCATAGTGGGTCTACTAGGTAAGGATTTAGCCAGTGATTATTTTACTGACCCTTATATAATTAAAACAAACATACCTGTAAATAGCAGAACTCTCAGTTTGGCTCTTTGGTGTTAAAGTCAAGCATAAGTCTCAGATATTGCCCTCCGCCTTGTTCTTTTAAAATAGTATATCAAAAACAATATCATATAACAGGAGAAACAGCAGATAAAGAAACCAGGGGTAGTGGTCCTCCCATGATATCTCCAATTAATTTACCATCTGGCACTACAAAAAACAGATGAGTCCTGACAGATGACAGTAAACTTCCACAACTAAACCAAGTAGTAATCCCAACTGCAGCTTCAGTGTCAGACGTGGTATTTTTTTTTATTATGACAAATTAATATAGCTTCATGTATTTAGCCATTGAGCTAATTAATATATCATTTCCAAAATACTGGAAAGGAGTTTTGTAGCAGTTCATAGTTACATGACAAAGAAAAGAGTATATACTACAATCTGGCACTAGGGTTACACCAATTCTCTAGTCTTTTGTCATACTGAACTCTAAAGGGATCTAAACCATCCTGGATGTTCTGCAAAACATCACATTTGTATACTATGTAAATGACTGTAAATTAATTGGACCAGATGAGCAAGCAGAAAGTGCAATGCTTTGGATTAAGCTCATTCCATGTGTGTGAATACTGCCCCAACCCATGTGCTAAGAGGCATGAAAATTATAAGAACCAGGGAAAGTATATAATAAAGCTCCACCAAAAGACATTTAAATTCTATTTGTTGATAAAACACTCTATTGGCCAAACCAAGTTTCTAATCCCTATATCATTTTAAAATGATATAACTGAAGAATGAAGAGATAATTTGAAATAATTAAGATAGAATTCAGCCTTACCTTACTTCTGAGAAATTTGTTTTTGGATGGGTAATCAGAACTAAGCCTGAGTTTCTTAAGTATTAGTATGCACTGTATGCCCTGTGGACACATAATCATTAAGCGGCAACGGAACTTCATCAAAATGAACAGCTTTTATTTGAAAGATATTTCTATGTGGGTTGGCAGCATCAGACAGGGGTCAGCTCAAGTGCCTGGGATTGTGAGTTGGGTACATGATGAACAAAGTGACATGGAGAAGGCTGCAGCAGCTGGCCCATCATACACGTAAGTCAGGTAAAGAGGAGCAGACACTGTGGGGCAGGCCAGGCCAGCTGAACCTGGCCCAACAGAGAGTGTTGCATTCACAGAATTCTCCACTTACTCAAGAAATTAGAGAAGGGAATATGGAAGCTGACTCATTAATGGTCCAGTCCCAGACATGGATTGCCTTCTAGGATATGGTTGTAGACTTCACCAAATTCACTTCTCAGCAGACCATATACAAATAAGTGATGCGTTAGTACTATAAGAACCTAGTTTCCTTTGATCAACTTCCCAAACAGATGTGATTCTCTAGATGGAGAAAGGTGAAAAATCATAGCTGGTGGAGACTTGGTCAGATTCACCAAGAGACCTGGCCAGATTCAGTGACTATCATGGAAATCAAATCATCAATTTCTATCAATAGCATTTCTGAAGATAAACAATTCTATGACATTAAAATGGAAGAAATGGAAAGGAATGATTTCTCATATTTGTCATTAAAAATGGAAATGTGAAGACAAACTGGACAATTATCAGGAAAATGAGGAGAAACATTTAAGATAAGAATCATTCACACAAAACAAAGTACTTAGGAGAGTCTGTGAAAGTGATAAATACTGGGGACACTGTATCTTTCATGCTCACTAGTACTTAGATAGTATTTCCATTAAGTATGATTCAAATGTTAAAAGTTTAAAACATAATTTAGTTTAGTGGTCATCAGGCAAACTATGCCAGTAACAGTAACAATCATACTCAAACCTTTTGTTGGAACATTCACCTGATTCAATTTGCAAGAACTCAAACAGAAGATAAACCCTACAATGATAGCGATAAGTTTCTTACTTATAGTGTATCCCTTGGTATATCCAAGGGTGTAAATAAAAAGATAAACACTATGAACATAAAGATAGAAAATTCTTCAACTGTAGTTCTCACTACATTAACATCATGTAAATCACACTGGTGAGAAACCACATGAAGGTAAATAATGCATAAGCATGTGAAAAAGTCTTTAGCTGGTTTTATCACTTTTTTTCTCTATCAGAGAACTCATACTGGAGACAAACTGTATATATGTAATCAGTGCGGAAAAGTGTTCAGCATTTTCCATGTGATAGCTTCATTAGACATGAACAAAATCATACCAGAGACAAACTCAGTGACAGTCCTGAACTCAGAAAACCTTTCAGACAGAACACTCACCTCATTATGCATTACAGAACTTTCGTAAGAGGGAGGTCTTATGAAGATAATGAATTTAGGAAGTCTTATATACAGAGATCTCATGTAATTATGCATCAGATAATTCACAATAGGATGAAATAATATAAAGATTGTAAAAAAGACTTCAGTTGAAGCTGTCACCTTTTCTTCACATCAGAAAACCCTACTGGAGAGAAGTCATATGAATGACTTGATTGCGGAAAATTCTTCAGTCAGAGCTCTGACCTTATTGTGCATCAAAAAATAGAAAGAGAGCAATCAAATGAATGTTGTCAATGTAGGAGTCTTCATCTAAAAGAATAACTTCATAAAGCATCAAACAATTTCTCATATGGGAGAGCAATTCTTAACATGTAATCATTGTGGGACGGCTTTTGTTTATATATCTAAACTTATTAGGTACCAAATGAAGCATATGAGAGAAAACACTCGCTAATACACTGAACATGGAAAATTACTCACAAAGAGTAATAAATTTATTTTGCATCAAAGAGTCATTCTGGTGAGAAGCCCTATAGTACCTGTAGATAAATGTTTTAAACAATATTATTATTCCTATTATGTACCAGAGAACTGGTCCTAGACAAATGCACACACGCACACACACACACGCATGCATCCATGCACATTATATTTTAGTAAACAAGTACATAAAATGTTCTTCATTTCAGAAATTCCACAAATTTCTAAAAAATTAATTGGCCTGGAAGCACTGTTGAGGAAGGCTTAAGGCTTCAATCTGGAAAGGAATCATTACATAGGCAAGTTGAGATACAACCCAGCTTCCTTAACTTCTTCAAAATAAATAAAAATGCTATTGTAGGGAGAACTATTGCTGAGAAGACTAAAAAATGTATATAGTTATTGCAACAGAAGTTGCAATAATGTACAATCAATCAGTATTCCAGTGAGTTAATATGCCATTGCTTACTTGATTGCTCCACCCCCGGGGACAGTTGGTAGTTTTTAAACTGTTATATGTGTCTGCTATAAACCACACTTTGGTTTGTAGCAGAGCAATGTAAAGCAATCAAAGAACAACACATTTATACTATTTTTAGTACCTATTTTTAATATATTTGCATATTAAAAAAATTAAAAGAGCAGCTACAGATTATAAACAGAAGTAATTTGCCAGATAAAGGACTATAAGGAAATTACATGTTTATAACTTATTCAGTGCTACGGTAATAATAATTTGAATACAATTTTAAATATTTTTAAAAAGATGGTTTCCTTATTCTACTACAAAGGATGCTTGGATACAACTTGCTGGAAAACTTTCCCATGAACTCTAGCCTGTTTTAGGTTGGAGTTACAGTTCTGCTCTGAGATATGGTTTTAAAAGCTCCTGAGAATTTAAGGACACTAAATTCTCTTTAACTTGGGACCTAGAAAAAACACCGGATGATTCAGGGGAAGATCCCATCTGAGTGAGAGCATGTGCCTCACTCAGTATCGGCAATATTTGTAGCAAGTGTGCTCAGAGAAAAAAAACAAAGCACTCACTGTACAAGGCTAAGTCTAATGTTAGTCTTTTATCTTCCTAAAGAAAACATGGTTAAGAACAGTGACTAGAGCTTGACTGCTCAGGTTCAAACCCTACCTCTTCCCCAACTAGCTGGGCAATCTTGCATATGGTACTTAGCTCCTCTGTGCCTGACTTATACACATCCGTCTTTGCTAAACTGGGATAACAGTAGTACTTACTTCATATGATTATTGTATTAAATGAGTAAATATATAAAGAGCATAGAATAATGCCCGACACATATGAAGTGCTTTATGATTCTATTTATTAATATTATAAGTATTGCTCCTATCCAATGTAATCCTGTTTGAGTACTTACATGATGAGCATAAAAAAGCAAGCTTTTACTTCACTTTCAGTCACTTCACTTTCACTCCTGATTTGCCTAAATTGGGAGTCATCAACCTGAGAAATCACTGACACCTAGTGGGTGTATGGATTCATTTGTGAAGATCAATAAACTCACTTTGAATATTTAAAAAATAAAAAAAAGAAACCAACATCCCCCAAATACACAAATGTGTTTTCATCATTTTATGACTTTAGTGTGTTTATAAAGTGTTTGATGTAATTAGGATACGAGGCCACCTGTTATGATGAAAGCCAAAAGATCAAGGAGTTAAACCAGTTCCTTTTTCTCTCGTGTAACAGTTGGCATATACATAGTTCATATTTGATGTGGCTGCTCCATATCACAGGCATGGGCTCCATCTGTGGTATTACTCTGGCATTCTCAATGTACAGCTTCCATTTTGTAATCTAGGTCCTCTTACTGTAACTCAACCGAGCCTGTGGGTAGGTAGTGGGAAAGAAGTGAAGGCATGCCACTTCTCTCTAAGCATAGGGTCTAGAAGTTGCACATAAAATTCAGCTCATGCTTTACTGGATATAACTTTCTGAAAAATCAGATGTAGCTCTAAGGGAGGTTGGGACATGTATTGCACTACATCCAATTCAGTTCTATTACTAAAAAAGTATGTGAGAATGAGTAAGGGGGTTGACAACTGTCTGTATAATGGTGTTATCATGTGATGCTGAATTTAAATATTGTGTAGATATTTAGAACTGCGAAAAAACCTGAGTCTACATGACATATGAGATTCATATTTATACAGCAATGGTTTCGCATATAAGGCATCATAATATTCATCAGAACACAGGATGTTATTAACACCCTTCTAGCATTACTGAGAGGATTAAGTGACACACTGTATCTAAAGCAGTCATTCCAGAATAGACACACAATAAAGATTCATTCTCTTCCTTTTTCTTATCTTTCTGGATAGCCCTGGACTGCTGCTCCTCCAGGTTATAATAAAACAGAACCATTATCATATGCTCCAATTGGGCAGAATGGGACTCTCTCTGCAAGTTAGATGCCCTTTGAATGGAGTTTTAAGGCTGACAGTTACTTGCTTCCTCTTCCAAAGTCAGTCTACCTGAGCTTGGAAGTTCACCCAGAGCTCAAGCAAGGGAGGCCAAGGCAATATTTCTTCATTAGGCCACTTGGGCTCTAAACACCTGCTAAGCATTTTCCTTGGGTAACCCCTATAATTTAAGAAGGGATTCATCTTCATTTTGGGTCTCATGGAAAATCAATATTCTTTGTGTCATCAAGAAAAAATTTTGATGCTAGACATATTCTTACTAAGTCTCTAAAACCCAATATAGCTATGTCCCTACACTTCCAAAAAAAGCTCATTTTCAAAAACTGCCTTTATCAGTTACACAAATTTGTCTTATCTATCTTCTATGCTACAGAAGGCCTCTGAAGTGGCACCTAGACTAGGAACTGGTATAGTTACCTTCTAGACCCCAGAAATCTTCCCATTCCCTTTACCCAAAAAAGTTTGTTTCAATCGCTTTACTTACAAAAGAAAAGAAAGCCATGTTCATGGTTTCCCAAGCCAAAACAGGCATTTTGTAGTTTGTCTTTTAGCTCAAGAGATTATGGACTGACTTCTCTACTCTTAACCTATAACTCAACGGATGTATTGCAACTACATCCTATTCATTTAAAAATTCCCCAAACCAGCTGGGTGCAGTGGCTCATGCCTGTAGTCACAGCACTTTGGGAGGCCGAGGCAGGTGGATCACTTGAGGTCTAGCATTTGAGACCAGCCTGGCTAACATGGTGAAACCCTGTATCTATTAAAAATACAAAAATTAGCCCAGTGTGGTGGCGCACACCTGTAGTCTCAGCTACTGGGGAGGCTGGGCAGGAGAATGGCTTGAACCCAGGAGGCAGGAGTTTCAGTGAGCCTAGATCGTGCCACCGCACCCCAGCTGACAGAGTGAGACGCTATTTCCAAGAAAAGTCCCCAAACCTGGATCTTGCTGACTTATTTTGTCCAACTCTTCTCCAGTCCAAGAATATTTGTTGTCTTTTCTACTTTAATATTTTATAACAAGAAATTTAAATCACAAAGTCTTTTTTATTCTTTAATATTTCCAAATTGGTGTTAATGAAATTTTGATATGATGATAAAGGTAAAAAATGGACTTTGTAAAACAGATGGACATGTTTTATTTCCAGATAGTTCTGCACTACTATATAGCCTATGAAATCATTTTCATTATAAATCATATTTTCATATATATAATCTATTAAAAGATCTGTTCATTGCTAGTGAAGCATAAAACCAACACATTAAACAAGGTCC
This sequence comes from Macaca nemestrina, assembly GCF_043159975.1. Taxonomy (NCBI): domain Eukaryota; kingdom Metazoa; phylum Chordata; class Mammalia; order Primates; family Cercopithecidae; genus Macaca; species Macaca nemestrina. Next base: position 79,990,744 of record NC_092137.1, on the reverse strand, counting down.
AACTGGGTGTGATGGAAGCAGTGGAGCTACTAAAAAAAAAGTTGTCAGATTGAAAACTGTCAAAACAGTCAAAATAACAAGTGAGTCAAAAATGTATTTCTAACTGCTGGTTTTATAACCAGCAAGCTACAGCTGTCTATCTTTAAAAACAAGAAATATTTGAATTAAGGTAACATTAAATTTGCATATTAACCTTCTTAAGAAGAAAGGTACAATAATGCTTAGTTACTGAAATAATACTTTGATTTCACATTTCAAAGTAAAATAAAATCCTAACACTCTTTTATACGATATCCAACTCATAATGACTGCTTTGTCTTTTTTGGATATCATATGGTTTTGTTTCAATGAAACTTTACAAATACTTTACCAAACTTCACAAATACATTTTAAAGGAAAATTATGAACATGTTATTAGATAGTAAAAGTATAAATCAAAGATCTAATGTCAAAAGTCAATTTTACCTCATAAAACAGCCAGGTTCCAGACAATTCACTTAACACTGTAAGCTAAAGTTTATGAAAACATTTCTCAAAAAGAAAAACAGAGCATTTATAAATGGTTGAAAATGATTTTGAAATTTTTGAAAACACATGAGTTCTGTTTTGAAAATGGCAGAAAATGCATACAAAGTATTATGATATTCAGTAAACTTACTAGGTCCCTCTATATTCTCATAAGTTGATACAAATTCCTAGTGGCATATTAAGCAGAGAAATGCACTACAGTTAAAAAAAAAAACAGGACATTAATATATATAAAGAAAATATTCAATTTTGACAGTTTTTAATCAGTTTACAGGAGATAGTGAAATGGTCTTACTAAAATAAATAAATGTGTGTGTGTGTGCATGTGAGATTTCCAAAATTAAAGCAGCTCCATTCTATGCTAACATTTGTAAAATAAGAATTTGCTAATAGTGCTTAAGGTACTATGCTATAACTTTATGTGCATTATCTTTAATCCTTTGTAGGTTAGTATTATCATCTCATTTTACAGATAAGTAAATTAGGGCTCAGAATGCTCATTAAACCTGCCCAGTTTTAGTGAGCAATGAAGCTGAGATTCAAATCTAGGAGTTTTGCTCCAAAGCTCAAGACAGACAAAAAAATTGAGACATTCTGTTCCAATGTCTGCAACCTAATTTTAATGCTTTTAATTCACAAGAATAAAAAAGTCAATTACATTCAAAAAGGAAAGGTAAATTTTGCTGCTTAAGTTTGCAAAACTCATAAAGAATCCTAAATAAAATAGCTATTTTAGGATAAATCTTTTACTTTTAACATCAGATAACATACTGCATTTTGTAATACAAAATTGTTTTCTTTCGATATTGAAGGGCTGAAGAAACAGCCCATACTAGGGGATGAAAGATGGGGGTTAATACCGGCAGTAGCAAATTGCAGCAGCCAGACAAAACCCTTCAGGTTATCTTGGCAAGTTTAGCAGTGCTGAGAACATTCACGCAATATATAGTACTTCCAGGCTAAAAGGTTCGGCACATTTCAGTTGCAGAAGTATAAAGCCTAGTTTTTAAAAAGCTAAAGAGAAAACAAAAAGAAATTATAAGGTCAGAAATCTTTCAGTTGAAAGCATTATTAGTTTTCTAGCATTATGAAAAATTATCATCACAAGCACCATGTCAAATATTCCATAAAAATTATGAAGACTGGGGCCGGGCATGGTGGCTCACGCCTGTAATCCCAGCACTTTGGGAGGCTGGGCGAATCACGAGGTCAAGAGATCGAGACCATCCTGGATAACATGGTGAAACCCCGTCTCTACTACAAATACAAAAATTAGCTGGGCATGGTGGCGCACACCTGTAGTCCCAGCTACTCGGGAAACTGAGGCAGGAGAATTGCTTGAACCCAGGAGGCAGAGGTTGCAGTGAGCAGAGATCGTGCCACTGCACTCCAGCCTGGTGACAGAGAGAGACTCTGTCTCAAAAAAAAAAAAAAAAAAATTATGAAGATTGGGGAAATGCAAATTTTAAATGTTCTAATAAGCTAAGACACCAGTCACCATTTAACCTATTTATTAATCAACTCCTAAGCCATAAGAATTTGGACTATAGGGCAGATATCTCACTCTGCAGCTAAATACATCCTTTAGTACATATTTTTACCAAGTATGAGTGTGTATATATGTATATAAGTATATGTATATATTTATACATATATGTGTAAACATTGTGTGTGTATATATATATATGGTATCTGTGTGTACATATAAGAGTTCCAAAATTAAAGCAGCTCCGTTCTATTCTAACATTTGTAAAATAAGAACTTGACAAATTATTCTTGAGTGTATATATATATATATACACACAAACTCATATATATGTGTAAGTACAAATATACTTACATATATAAGTATATGTTTATACTTATACACATGCATACACTTTCAAGGTTAAAAATGTTAACAAAACACACATAGAGATAAGCACAGTTACATTGCAGACTTAAAACCTAACAAAGAAATGTTTCTTTAGGACACGTCTCATGGACATTTTATACAAGGTATGAAACGCTAAATCACAAGCAAACCAATCAAAACAAGTTGATCAACACAACATTAAAATTTGACATTTAATCACACCAATCTGATAGCTATTAAATAAAAGCTACCCATTTCCAATTGTCCATACCAAGTTAAGTTGTTTCAAGCATCTTATTTGGTCAAACTTACACTAAGTAGGAAAAGTTATCAACACTTCAAAGTATTTAGAAATAAACAAATCACTGAAGAGTTAAAGGGTGTCCAAAAACCACACAAAGCAAAGTCACAGAATCAAATATCTTTTTTTAAATGTATAAGTGACTTCATTAATATTTACAAAATTGAATCACATTTGGTTCACTGATATTTACCACAAAAATATTTATTTACCTTCATTGTGATAAAATCACTTATTTCATGTGCTCATTATAAATACATAACTATGACTTAAAAATGTGTTTGTCCTGTGAATCAACTAAAACAACTGAGTCATCCTACATAAAGCAAGTGGCATTCATGCCACACTTTAGCAAACATTAATGTAAATGATTACAAGAATACAATGAGGATTAGTACACTTTTGGGTGGGGAGATTTAACGGAAGGATAGTCCAAACAGAAATGGAGTCAGCCGATGGGCAAAACTCTGCTTCTCTTCTATGTATTTCAAGGGCATATGTTGCACTTACTCTGTGCCAGACACTGTTTAAGGTGCTCTGCAAATATCCAATCATTGATTCTTACTGTAACCCTATGAGGTAAGTAATATTGTTATGTGCATTTTATAGATGAGAAAGCTAAGGCACAGTGAGGGTCAGTCACTTGCCCAAGCTAGTAAGTGGCAGAGCCAGGTGTTGTACCTAAACACAGCCCATATCCCTAACCACTAAGTGGTACTGCTTTGAATGACCCAAAACTGCCCCCTTTGGATCCTTTTTCTCTTACTCATTCCCTTTTGTGATATAAGTGTAATCATTCTTTCATACAAAAATATATATACATAAGGTTCTGGGGAAGCACCAGCAAGCAAAAGCAGACAAGAGTTCCTGTTCTCATGAAGGTTGCAGTCTGCTGGGACAGACAGGAATTTAGGAATTATATATAAATTAGTGTGTAACTGCTGGTTAAAATAAATACTATTAAAAAGCCAGGTTTTCTTAATGCATATGACAAGAAACAAGACCTGGGTGGGGCAGTCACAGAAATACCCCCCAAAAAGGAACACTAAGCAGGAGCTCTAAATATGCTGTCATTAACCAGGTAAAGAAGGGCAGGAGCTAGAAATGTAGAGCCCCCCTAATTTCCATTTTCCCCAATAAATGAGGTCAGCCTCATTTATTGATGTGGAAGTGGAAGGACAGATAGTTCTGGTCCACAAGAGTCTTTCAAACACTGACAGGCTTGAGGTGACCAGAAAGGAAAATGAGATCACAGGATTCAACAACTGAGGGCAAACACAGTCCCAGCTGGGGGTAAAAGTAGCATTTCCAAACCTCCCTGTTCCTGTCTCTCCAATAATAAAGGCACCCATTATTTATCACAATATAAAGATAAAATCAGAGTTATTTACAACTAACACTGTATCTGAAAGAGGGACTCGTGCAATGGCTGGATTCTTTGAGCTGCTAGAATTCACATTACTGCTTCCAAGGGCCTCATACAGTCAAAAAGGTTTACAGTGATTTAGCCTTCATGATTTACAATGAAGGTTTACAAAAAGGTTTACAATGATTTAGCCTTGGGTGCTTATTCAAAGCACCCAAGACCACAGATACCACCTTCTATCACTTCCAGCATTTTCGATGGCCTTCTCGAGGCCTTTCACACTTTCTAAACACGCTCCTGATGTAGGAAGGACAATAGAAGCCACGAGGAAAGTAAAAGTTTGAACAATTATGAATAGATCAGAAAGGTTACTTCCTGCCATTTGCATGCCTCACTCCTATTAATATATTTCCCCATAGTGTTGGTTCTGTTTTTTAATAACAGCACAACACTGCTGATTCACATTCACCATATGGTCCTCTTGGACTCCCAGGTCTCTGTCTGCTGTACTTGTGCCTGCCTAGCTAGTCTTTTCTTAACCATTATCTGTGCAATTATTTGGATGTTTTCATACCAAAGAAAAGCTTGGATTTATCCTCACTGATCTTGATTTTGATTTAAGCAGATCACTTCTCTAGGTTATTCCATTCTCAAGTATGCTGCCCTCGTTCAGGTCTTCACAAGGCCTCACCTGACTTGCTGTAAGAGACTCCTAATTGATTTATCTGCCACCACCTTTCCCAATTATGATCTTCTGTTTGCACAATCATCATGTCATGCTTCAGACATTAGAGCACACTAATCAGACAGCTTGCCCCTGGAATAGAAATAAAGCTCAAATCTCTCAGAATAGCATTTAAGACCATATAAAATCTGTTCCCAGCCTTCTTCCGACCAAACTCTGACCCCATGTGATTTAAATATCAACCACACATGCCTACTCACCTCTCAGCAATATTCTCTAAGCTCCCCTACTTTGGGTCATGCTCTCCATTCCTACAGAATGTTACCATTTCCAGCTCTACCTGCTATTTCCACTCTTAAAATCTGCTTGATAGCAAGGCCATATCTCTGGATTTTCCCCATTCTCCCCATCCAACATGTCTCTCTGTCCTCTATGCTTCCACAGTATTTTGTATCACTATTACAATCCAGTAATTCCTCAACAATTCTAAGGATAACCAAACACCATGTTTGCAATAACCAAGGCTGGCATGTTCAAGTTCTCAACAACAACAACAATAAATAAATAAATGAAGGATTAGAGAAAAAAATCATAATAGCTTTAGTCTATAAAATACAGTCAGTATAAGGTTTTTCAAAGATACTTGTTTCTGATATATTGTGGTTAAAAGTATACCCTGATAAGCTTTTTTTTTTTTTTTCCCAAGGAATCATCTTTATTACTAATGCTGCAGCATAATTCTTCCAGAAGCTTATATGTTCACAATATTTATTAATAGGTTACAGAGTTTGAAACAAGTTTGAGTTTGTGTTTTTTCTTTGTTTTTTTTTTTACAAACTATCTTACTGTTTTAAAACATGTTTTTGTGATACTGGTCTTACTCCTTCTACATTGAGTAAATGGAGTTTAAATAGATTTTCCCTCTCTTGGAATGAACATGGTCACCATTTTTTCTTCCAAAAGTAGAATCAGTAATTTTCATATTTGCTAAATGAAGGAAACTGAAGTAAGTCATGCATATGTAAAATGATGTTAGATTTTTAATTTGGGGTATAAAATTATAAAACCCAAATGTCCAAAACCATAGATCCCGAGGGGCTACTGGTATCCAGGAAAGTTGTATGCATAACTTTCTCTTGAAAAAAAGGCATAGTAATTCAAGAAATGTGTGCTAAACAAAATTATGTTTTTCTAGGATGCAAATGTAACTGACACGGTATTTATGGTCTAAAGGTAAAAGTGGTTCTGATGGTTTCTGCATTCTATTTTCATATGGCGTGGGCGGCAAGCAGCCTTTGCTACTGGGTGAACCCTTGAATTTGAGGAAGAATGAAAACTGATTATCAAGACTGATTTGGGTCCTAAGGGGAAAATACCTTAACTGTTCTGCAAGGAAGCCAGTTCTCTCCTAAAGTTAGGTTTCCCTAAGGTCATATACATGACACCTCTCACCATAATTGGAAAATAAACACCCAAAACATAGACACTGGCAGCATAAGAACAAAGTGATAAAAGAATTAAATGTGATGCAAGAACACGGGAAAGGGCATGAAAGGATAGGAGTGCAGGAACTGGTCATGAGCAGAGCATTCTGAGACAAGAAATGTTAAAATTCCAGTGTAGCAGAAATCTAGGGGGAAGCGTTTGCTTGTAGGCTCATGAACATTTGATTCAAGGGCTTGTTAATTTCTAGACATGGTGGTCATTACATAATAAGGCAGACTGGTGGATCAGGCAGATTAAGTCAGTCAGTTAAGCAGTCATTTTCTCAATTCAACAACAGAACGTTCTTCAACAGGGGGTGGTTTAAGCCCTCCACATGCAAATAAAAAGGGCAAAGACACTGAGGAGAGAACAGGCAATTTTGCAAACAGTGGCAGGTGAGGTGTGCAACATGAGAGCATCGAGTGAAGAACAAAAGGCAAACAGTTAAACCAAGAGACACAGATGTAAGTACAGTAAAATCCATGGGGAGGTGGAGGTGGGCGGATTGCCTGAGCTCAGGAGTTCGAGACCAGCCTGGGCAACACAGTGAAACCCCACTCTACTAAACCCCATCTCTACTAAAATACCAAAAGTTAGCTGGGCGTGGCAGCATGCACCTGTAATCCCAGCTACTCAGGAGGCTGAGGCAGGAGAATTGCTTGAACCCGGGAGGCAGAGGTTGCAGTGAGTGAACCAAGATCGTGCCACTGCACTCCAGCCTTGGTGACAGAGCGAGACTCCTTCTCAAAAAAAAAAAAAAAAAAAGAAAGAAAGAAAAAGAAAAGAAAAGAAAACAGAATCCATGGTGAAATGTGAGGAGAGTAGAGTAGGGGATGAGCTCAAAGCAAACGCATGCATGTATCCCACCCTGAACACACAACACACACACACACACACACACACTTATTTAGAGATATTTAGGTGTATATATGCTAACTTAGGAAACTTTAGAAGACCTTGTTATAATGATATTATTAGTCAAAAAATATTTAAGCCACAGTTTTGCAATTTTAAGATTGTACTACTGGTATCTGGAGTAACTGAATCTCTCTGGATGTTACTTGCCATTTCATTATGAAGCTGTACACTATTAGCTAGGATGGTCAACTGGAGAATTAACCTGAATGTGCCTATACTTTTCCTACCAATCTGGATGATGACAAACCATACAGCTTGCACCTTAATAGAGATAGATATATGATCAGAATCAACCAAAGAGAGTCATGTAATGCTCTCACCTCATTACACGACTCAGCTCTTGACAAATTAAGAAAACCTAGCCACTTGGGAAAGTGAGGCTGGCAATGTGAATCTAGGTATGGCTTTCTTTGCATATCTCTGTATTTTTGGCAACTTCTCTTCCCCTTTCAGCAGACCCCAATCAGTGCCTCATTACCTAGACCCAATCTTCCCTGCTGTGACCCCTCTGAAAATTACCTGTCTACATTGCATCCCTTCAAGAAGCTTGGGTACCATCTAGTTAACTTAAAAATGTCAAAATCAGAAAAGAGCTTGAGAGCTGTTCACGTACATGTCCACTGAAACATTTCACAAACATTAGTGATATTTAATGGCAAGGCAGATCTAATCATGGTAATTGGGCTAGAATTTTTTTCAACTCTTCAACAGAGCTGACAATGTGCAGCTATACAAGAGCCTTGAAGATAAAAAAATCTTAACTATCTCCCTGCCGTTATCTTTAATTCTTTCTGGGAATACCTTCTAAGCACCTTGATTTTCCTCCACCTTCATATTTGACCAGTCCCTGAAAGCTAAAATTCTGATAGCATTCATACCTGAAAAAACATTATATATATATATATATATATATATATATATGATTATGTAATTACATATCCAATGTGATAGTAAGGACAAATATAAGAATAAATGATTTTGAAGGGCATAATTGTTTTGAATGCCAAGTTTTACATTCTACTTATTATAACTTCTAAATTTATTTTTCCTGATTATAAAAGCAAAATGTGGGCCGGGCACAGTGGCTCACTCCTGTAAAAGGAGGTGAGGCACTTTGGGAGGCCGAGGCAGGTGGATCACGAGGTCAGGAGTTCAAGACCAGCTGGCCAACATGGTGAAACCCTGTCTCTACTAAAAATACAAAAAATTAGCCAGGCGTGGTGGTGGGTGCCTATAATCCCAGCTACTCCGGAGGCTGAGGCAGGAGGAATCACTTGAACCCGGGAGGTGGAGGTTGCAGTGAGCCAAGATTGCACCACTGCACTCCAGCCAGGGCTACAGTCTCAAAAAAAAAAAAAAAAAAATGCTAAATATGTTCATCGAAAAATAGTTAATTCATTTTTCCAAAAGAAGTATTTACAGCTTTTTATTGACTGATATATAAGAGCTCATTAACCATTAAACATATTAAGATTTTGTCCATCGCATATTAAAATTTTTTGCATGAACAGTTTATCTCTTTATTTTACCCCCTTTTAAAGTAATTTCTTAAAAATTATGTCATACTTAATCTATTCGTTGTTTACTTTAAAATTTCTTCCTTTTTTATGCTTGGAAAGGCCTTCCCTACTCAATATCAAATTAAATAGTCATGTATATTTCTTTCTACTGGTTTTGCAGGAGTTTTGTTTTGTTTTGTTTTGTTTTCGCCCTTCTTACCAACTGATTGGCTAGTGTATTTTACCCCCTTTTAAAGTAATTTTTTAAAAATTATGTCATATTTAATCTATTAGTTGTTTACTTTTAAATTTCTTCCCTTTTATGCTTGGAAACGCCTTTCCTACTCAATATCAGATAAAATAGTTATGTGTATTTCTATTTGTTTTGTAGAAGTTTTTTTCACCCATCTTACCAACTAATTGGCTATAACAATATTAACAGCAAAAATCAGAAATGAAAACATATTTATCCAGAACTTGACATATTTGAAAGAGAAGCCAATAATCACACAAATGGAAAGCTATATAAAACACAGCTGAAGTTATCACAAAGTCAAGAAAGATGTTGTATTTCAGAAACTGGAGACAACAAGCACGATATCAAAAATGAAAAACAGGAACTCACGAGAAAATACACTATCAATACTAGAATAAATATATCTGTATCTAGGTGATCATGGCTTAAGGGCAGCAAAAATTATCTATAAATCATTTTTTATAATAAACTAATGTTCATCTACCTCAGCTTTATGAGGCTTACAGGGAAAAAAAAAACTGTTCACAAGTTTCATTTTAAGATAATTAAATTGAAAAAGAATACCTATTACGAGCATGACAGAGAAGGAACTTGATATAATTAAATACTGCAGGAAGCTATATAAACTTATCCTAGCGTTCTAGCAAAAAATATGGCCATAATCACTAGAGCCTTCAACTCGGTATCTATACTCTTAGGATCTTCAAACTCAGTTTTTAATAGAAAGTAATGTGCCTAAAGGTGTTCATTTCTAAACTGTTTACAAATAAAAGCTAAAAATAATAAAAATGTTTAAACATGCAATAAAATGCAGCCATAAAATAATAATTACTAAATACAGGTAACAATTGGGAACTATGACTTTTTAAAATGACATAAAATCATATGTATTCTATGACTACAACCATGTTGAAAATGAATATAAACAAGCCTGAAAAGAAACACAGAAATGCAAACAACATACATCACAATTTTGACAAGAAGGATAACACTTCTCTTTTTTGAAAAATGTCCTTAGTTATAATATTATTTGTGCAGCAAACATAGTTGACAAAAAGCTTTATAAAGGCTCAGATCAGTATTTCCTCTGGTGGACTCTGCAGGAAGCCAGTTGCTATTCCAGCAAGGCCGGGCAGGAAAGGGCAGGTTGGTAGAGAGGTTTTGTGTCAAATGAATGTAGGATATATGGATATATCCTATTTAAGTGTAGTTTAATTGTGTTTTGTTGTTTCCTCCTTGGGCTATTTGTTTGTTTGCCTGTTTAATGGCAGAGACTGTCAGACACTATTTTAGAAGAAAAAGCAAGTCATTTCCCAAGTTTACCCGTAAACAGAACTTGATTGATAAAGCATTGCTTAGGACCAGTATCCCACAAAAGGTGCTCTTCTAGATCTCTGAATCCATTAGGAACATGTGCCATTATTAAGATCTCAATCAGTTTAGGGGCCACTTGTGTCTCTCATCATCTATAACATAATTACAAAATTTTATATTATTTAATACACTCTGGTTAGTTGATAAAATGCAACCCATGGGAACTCAGTGTGTTTTTTTCTAAGTCTCAAAGAATGTTGTAATATACTTTTAGATACTGTAAAATTGATATTTCCAAACATACCAAAATTTCTATAAACTACCACTCACTTCATGTTTTAAAAGTTAATATATTGAAACTGAATACATTTACTGAATACCTGTATTTACTGACCATATGCTAAATTCTGTGATATACATTGTAAGGTATACTTAGATGAATAAAGCTTATCCCTGCTTTAAAGACATTCTCAGTCAAGAGTGCAGGTTATGCAGTGGGTATGGAGCCAGGACAACAAATACAGCAATAACTCTAAGAAAAGGTGTAACAGAAATGGGGAACAGATAAAGGTATATAGCAGTAAGGAGGACGGTAAGATGGAAGCATTTTTAGGGATCAGATACAGATTCATCAAGGAGGGAGACTGCATATTAGATAGACTTAAATGACATGTAGGTCTCCTAGGTAGACAACAAAAAATGAGTCCCAGGTGCCCTTGAAAAAGAACCAGGGGTATGTTGGAGAGGAATGTTTCAGACCTGTCAGGGAAGAGGGTCCCCTTAGAGGAGCATGAAAATGTCTTTTTGGAATAGGAGCTATGAGCTTGAGTCTGGAACACAGGACTCATGAGTGGTAGGCTAAGGCACTTAGAGTTAATTAGGCAGCCAGAGAAACACACTGAATGCTTTTTCAGCAAGAAGATTAGAACTTCAACAATTAATCGGGTGCAGGTGCATCCAGATTAGGGGTTTTAGCACTGGAGAAATGACAGTCAGGAACACAGACAGAAAGACAGAGACAGAGACTGAGAGAGCAGATTAAATTCTGTGATGAGAGGACAGTACAGAATTAAGCAGCAGCTTGAAGGTTTTTGGATGGTTCACAAATATGTCATTCAAAACTACATCAGCGAGAAAAACAGAGAGATTAGAAAGTTCATTTGTCAATAATAGCCAATGATGGCGAAAGAAAAATCAATTAGTTAATCAGAAGAATGCATTCAGGAAGAAAATTTTTAAAGTATTAAAGCACATTCAATGAATCTACCTACGCCCATCTCTAAATTTTAATTCAATCACAGTAGTACTATTGCAAAATAGCACAACTATAATATACATTTGGGGCATAAGCTAGAAGGAACTAAGAAAAGTGAATACTCTCTTTCACCTCCTAAATTCACAGGGGTGAGATTCTTCACAAAGCTTATTTAAACATCTCATGAAGTCACTCTCCTAATGAGTAGTACAGAATTACTTTCTAGGGATAGAGTCCATCCCTGTAACTTTATTTTCTGACACCAAGAGGGCTGAGAGGGCCACATTACTTTATCCATTAACCCTGTCTGTTTAAAAACCATGTGGAACAGAAACTGGTCAGTTCAGCATCTTCAAGCATACCACAATATCATGGTAGAATTCTTGAGACTGGAGAAGTCATTTCCCAAACCAGCATCTGTGACAGAGTTCAGGAAAACTCTTTAGGCCTTCTCGATAACATTCTTCATATGGAGGATTTATTTTTAAAAATATTGGCCGGGCGCGGTGGCTCAAGCCTGTAATCCCAGCACTTTGGGAGGCCGAGACGGGCGGATCACGAGGTCAGGAGATCGAGACCATCCTGGCTAACACAGTGAAACCCCGTCTCTACTAAAAACTACAAAAAACTAGCCGGGCGAGGTGGCGGGCGCCTGTAGTCCCAGCTACTCGGGAGGCTGAGGCAGGAGAATGGCGGGAACCTGGGAGGCGGAGCTTGCAGTGAGCTGAGATCCGGCCACTGCACTCCAGCCCGGGCAACAGAGCGAGACTCCGTCTCAAAAAAAAAAAAAAAAAAAAAAAAAAAAATTTACTAATGGCTGGGTGCAGTGGCTCATGTCTGTAATCCCAGAACTTTCGGAGGCCAAGGACAGCAGATCACAAGGTCAGGAGTTCGAGACCCGACTGGCCAACATGGTGAAACCCCATCTCTACTAAAAATACAAAAATTAGGTGGCCATTGAGGCGCAAGCCTATAATCCCAGCGACTCAGGAACCAGAGGCAGGAGAATCGCTTGAACCTGGGAGACGGAGGTTGCAGTGAGCCGAGACCATACCATTGCACTCCAACCTGGACAACAGAGTGAGACTCCATCTCAAAAAAAAAAAAAATTACTAACATAATTTTAGCCACTCATGTCATCTTTACAAATCCAATAACACCTCTGTGTGCATCTTTTGTGTCAATGCTTACACACCTTGCCTCTTTTGGACCTTAAGCTAAAGTTCTTGGACACCCTGCTGTGTATTATTGCAGGCATAAAACAAGTGTGCAAGGAGACTGTTTCCGTTGCTATGGAAATATCATTTAATTTCCTAATTAGTAGGTATATAAATGCCAAACCATAGCATTTGATTATTTCTGAAGTTTGGCAACAAAGTCTATTGTTCATGTCTGAGGACAAAGTCTCTATGTTTTCAACACTTTTATTCAAAGTAAGAATTAAGAACTCAAACTGTCTGGCATTTTAATGCTTATAAAATGATTCGCTGCACATGAGAGAAATGAAAGAATAAATCAAGAAACATATGTAAGTCATTTATTCCTCCCCTCAAGCAATATATATATATATACACACACACACACACACATACATATATGAGCATATCTATTTACTAATAAAAACTACAGGTGGCATTTCCCTTACAAAAGAATTTCTTTAAATCATAACTTCCCTAGTGGTTATAATTACAAAGTGAGATTTTAGCAATCCATCTACTATATAAAGCAAAGCATATTTGACATCTTCTTTCCTCCCCTCCATCAAATTTTTTCTAATCTGGGCTTTGCAATAAGGCAAGAAAGAATATAAATTATTCAGATGAAGCACAAAGTTTTAAAAAGTGTTAACACTCTAAAACCCATTTCTGTCTACCTACTTTAGGAAACTAATTCACCAATGAACTCCCTATCCTGAGTGTTCTCCTGTGCTCAAACTGCTCCACCTAAAACAAAGCACACTAAACTAAACCTTCTCTTTATGCTTCCCTCTCGCTTGCCTTTCAGCATCCACGTCTGCTAAACATCTTTGGAAACACACAACATCTAATTTCTCTGTTACACTGACTCTTCAATACTATCAGGTTTCTGAGGTGACCGCTTGACTGAAGCTACTCTGGCAAAGATCAAGTGAGATCCACTTCTTACTCAACAAATACAGTGGCCTCTAGCGGCCTCTCTTTAGTCTTTAACCTCCCTGAGCTGTGCAACAACATCTGATGATCACCTTTCCTGCCTGGAAACAATGGAAACTTGGGAAACTCTTCCTTCACACCTTAAGGAAAAAAAAAAAGGCAACCGATGAGGCACTTGCCTCCCCCTTCTCCACTCTTCCCTATTCAGATTGTGCAGTGTGAAAACTAGAAATGGTTTGTCAGTAAAGAGATATGTTTCCTTTTTATCAATAAACTATTTCTGCTAGTTGTATGGACAGTAACAGTAAAATACCTTTGTTTTGCTGGAGAAGTGAGGCATCCTGTTAACAAGAAATGCTGCTTTTTTGTTCTTTTACTGAAAGCATATTTTGCACAAACCACTAAACCCATAAGAGTTACAGTTCAGTTTAGCAAGCTTCATTTGTAAAATGTTACCCACGCCAATAATCGATTCGTGTAGTAAGATAAAGAATGTAGCTGGAAGGAAAATTCTGCTGGCTTAAATATCAGAAATCAGGATGAAGAGAAATCAAACCTAACCTCCCACCACAGAAAGCCTCCAGAGCAGACCACAAAGTGGTCATGGGTCATTGTCTGACTCCTGATCTGAGCAGCTTCCACAGTCTCTTCTCATCACCAGCAGAGCTCCAGTGGCTCCTGAGACCAGGCTGCACAACTGCTGAAATTTTAGAGCTACCGAGGAGCTACAAACCTAGTCCAGCGAGGAGCATCCCAGTTTAGGCTTTATTATCTGCTTGAGTCATTTCTTACCCTTCCTTTCTCTTGTTGACTGTCATAACCCAGAGACCTCATGGCTGGAAGCAGTAAACAGATGCAAGATTTGATCTTATAACTGCATCTCTTTGCTTATGTATGTTCTGACTAAAAATCCAAACCGAAAGCTAAAAGTAGAAGTAACATTTTTCTTTTCCAAGTGTGTTTTCTTTTTCATTTTGCTGACTTTCTTGACTTCAGAGGTAAATACCCTCATGTGACTCCTCTCTTTCTTTCCCATTAAATGTTTTTCATTATTTGTCACTTAGGCAGTGGTATTCCTGCAGATGCAGATCCCATACTTATAATGCTTTATGCAACAGTAGGGCATGTCATCTACTTCCACAGCTATAACTATCACCTCCTGTTTCACTCTAAAATTTCTAATTTGAATACCAACAGCTCAGAAGTCAAGACCTTATTCCTAAATGTCTATTGAAGACTTGCATCTGGAAGTCCTGTAAGCTCTTCATATTTTACATCATCAAAAGCAAACATCAGCTAACTCCTAAATTATGTTTTGCACAAGAAGACATGTGATAACATTCACAGTTAGCCTTGTCTTTGCCTTTGTCCTGAATCTCATATTTAGATGGTTCCTAAGTCTTCTCACTTCTATATAACCAGTCCTATTGTCTCCTTCCTTACCACCTCCTCATGCCTCATCCCTCCTCTAAGTACTCTGGCAACTTCAGGATCTGTTGAGCCTTAAATTTACACTGACATTCCTATCTTCATGCTTTCCCCTCAACCTGGAATGCTATTTCCTAATTTATCTTTATAGGAAACTTTTACATGTTCTTCTAGTTCCTACTGAAATGTGAATCTTCTTGACCTTTGTCTAATTCTGTTTTACTTTAAACACTCCTTCATCACTGCTATCTATAACTTCCGATATACCTCTATTCCATGTCATATTCTTCAGTTTGTTCATGGGTCGCACTTTCACACTATATACCACTGGATGACCTAAGGGTAGAAACCATGTCTTACCTATCTTGGTATCACAAATAGAGTACCTTACCTAAGAAAGGCAATTAAGAAATGCCTTTTCAGCTATATTATGGCTAGATATAGACATAATTAAATGTCATTTTCAAAGTAAAGAAATATTCATTTATGTGATTATATGACCATAGTACAATTGTACTCTACAATGTGAATTAGCTTTAAGTTCAACTCTAGTGAGAAAATAAATGATTTAATATTGACAAGGAGTAACTTCTACATTCCAAATGGAAAAACAAATAAAATCACAATTATTGGATTTGTTTGCCTCACATTATAGGCATAATTCATATGCAATATTTACCACTTTAAAGTGTACAATTCAGTGGATATTTTATAGTATATGCACAAACAGTATGTGCAACCACCACCATTACCTAATTCCAGAATTTGCATCATCTCAAAAGGAAAACTCCCAGTCTGGGCAACACAGCAAGACCTTGTCTCTACAAAAAAAGAATAATAATAATAATCAGCCAAGCATGGTGGCACACACCTATAATCCCAGCTACTTGGGAGGCCAAGGGGAGAGGATCGTGTGTGCCTACGAGTTCAAGCTGCAGTAAGCTATGATTGCACCACTGCACTTAACCTGGGCAACAGAGTGAGACGCTGTCTCCCATGTCTCCAAAAAAAAAAAAAAAAAAAAAAAAAGTACACCTACTAGCTAGCATTCATTCTTCATTCCTCCTTTCTCCCAACCCCTGACAACCACTAGTTTTTGTCTACATAGATTGGCAAATTCTAGACATTTTATATAAATTCAGTCAAACAATACGTGACATTTTGTGCCTGGCTTTCTTTCACTTCACACAATATCTTCAAGGTTATCCATGTTTCACGTGTATCAGTACTTTTTCCTATTTATGGTGCAATATTATCCCATTGTATAAATATACCTTATTTTGTGTGCCCATTCTGCAATTAATAGACATCAGATTTTTCAACTTTTTGGCTATAATAAATAATGTTGCTATGGATATAAATGTACAGAGTTTGGTGTGAACATATTTTTTTGCTGCTCTTCAATACATATCTAAGAATAGAATTGTTGGGTCATAAGGAAATTTTATATTTAACTTTTTGAGGAACTACCAAACTGTTTTCCAAATTAGCTGCACCATTTTATATTTCCCCTTAAATTTACACTGATATTTCCACCTTCATGTATAAGGATTTTAATTTCCCCACATTCCCTAGCAACATTTGTTATTAATGTTCCTTTTTTTTTTTTTTTTTTCTGAGATGGAGTCTCCCTCTGTTGCCCGGCTAGAATGCAGTGGCACCATCTCGGCTCACTGCAGCCTCCATCTCCTGGGTTCAAGCAAGACTCCCGAGTAGCTGGGATTACAGGCACCCGCCACCTCGCCCAGCTAATTTTTATAATTTTAGTAGAGATGGGGTTTCACCGTGTTGGCCAGGATGGTCTCGATCTCCTGACCTTGTGGTCCACCTGCCTCACTCTCCCAAAATGTTGGGATCATAGGCGTAAGCCACCGTGCCCGGCCTAACATTCCTTTTTATTAGAACCAGTCTAGTAGGTGTGAATTCGTATTTCATTGCAGTTTTGATGTGCATTCACTTGATGATGCTGAGCATCTCTTCATGTGCTTATGTGCCATTTGTATATCTTCTTTGGAGAAATGTCTATTCTAGTCCTTTGTCCATTTTTAAATGTAGGTATTATTTTTATTATTAACTTGTAATAGTTCTTTATATAGTTCTTTATATATTTTGAAGAATAGATTCTTGTTGATATGTTTTGTAAATATGTTCTCCCGTTCTGTGGTCTGTCTTTTCATTTTCCTGATGGTGTCCTTTGATGCGTAAAGGTTTTTAATTTTGATGAAGTCCAATTTACATTATTTTTCTTTTACTGCTTGTGCTTTGGGTGTCATATCTAAAAATCTACTGCCTAATCCAAGAAACTAATGCCTAATCCAAGGTCACTAAGATTTACACCTACATTTTCTTCCAGGGTTTCACAGTTAGCTCTCATACTCAGGTCTATAATGCATACTGAAGTCTACCATTAATTTTTGTATTTGGGAGAAGATACAAATTCATCATTTTCATGTAAATGTTTATTCATTTGTCTCAGCACCATTTGTTTAAAAAACTATTATTTCCCCCATTAAATTGTCTTGTCACCCTTGTTGAAAAATCAATTAACCATAAATATATGGGTTTATTTCTAAATGCTCAATTCCATTCCAGTAAAATAAATGCCTATGCTTATGTTAATACCACTTAGTTTTGATTATTACACTTTTGCAGTAAGTTTTGATATTAAGTGTGTCTTCCAACTTTGTTCATCTTTTTTAAGATTGTTTTAGACTATTCTTATAAATGAGTTTTAGAATGAGCATAACAATTTCTGCAAAAGAAAAAAGGAAGCTGGGATTTTCACAGCAATAGCATGGAATCTCTAGATCAATTTGCCTAATTAATATTAAGTCTTCTCATTTGTGAACATGCATATATTTCAATTTTTAAAGTCTTGTTTAAATTATTTTAATGATATTTTGTAGCCTTTAGTATCCTCACTAAGGATTTGCATTTTCTGGAGTGAAAGACAAATAGTAACAGTATAGATTGTTTTATAATTATAATAAAGTATAAAAATAAAAGCTATTTAAAGTTAACATTTTACCAGTTGAAACATTTTATAATGCCACTTACTTATAAGTTTGATATAAAATATTTTAAATTCATACTCAAAAAGGAGTATTTATTTCATATGGTATTCACTTGCCTTGGTTAAGAACAACTCTGCAACTGTAAGATAAAATGAGCAACAATAAAATGTATATGCCTGGATTTAAGAGGTCAGCTATTCATAACAGCAACAGCAAACAAAAAATTATTTCCAAAGGCAACCAGTCATCACGAAAATTTCATCAAATAGACAGAAGCATCTCAAATTATTCAAGCAAACTAGAACAGAAAACAGCTATATGTTGTTAACTGATAGTTTTATTCAAACTTATCTTAGTATTACTTTAACTCATTTTTATGGTATAATTCTTTAAGAAAAGAAAGCTAACCAAATTTTTAAACTAGATTCAGTGATTCAGCACTAATAAAAGTCTCTTGCAATTCTATGTAGCATGACTTACCACTTGCTACTAATTTCACATACACAGTCAATACTCTACAAAGTGAAATGCCTGTTTTCAACAGTAAAAAGTATATTATCTACTTAAACTAACTTATTAGGTTGGTACGAAAGTAATTGAGGTTTTTGCCATTACTTTTAATAATGTAATGTAAAAGCAATCTTGCCATTACCTTTAATGGAAAAAACAGCAATTACTTTTGCACCAACCTAATAGAATGGATCACAGGGTTTTAAGGTGATGAGTTCATTAATGATAAATCAATACTGATATGTATGCATAAAGACTAGACCAGATGAACAATTACAATTCAAGGCAATTAGCCCATTTTCTCAATGTGCATAATCAGTGAAAGGTTTTCATTCAAAATAACCATTTTCCTGATTTGAAAAAACATGAAAATACTACCCAAGTTAAGCTTCCTCTCGAGTTTGAATAAGAAGATCTTACTGCCAAAAAGTAAAATTCTGGGTAAGAACTGGAGACTGTAAAAGCTTCTTAGTGCTGCTGTATTGGCTATTGTATCAAAACGGACACATTTCTAACAAACAATGCTGGATGTGGAATGAAGGTCTTGTATTAGCACAACAGCTTCGATATGCAAATAATGACAAAATATTTTAAAAATCAGATATCCAAAGAATAAAGTCACTTAGATAAATAAAAAAAGTTTACTATCACAGGCATTAGCATAATCAAACATGTTGTCACCATCACTAGATCATTATTCACTCAACTCTATCCAAGATATAGAAAAGACATGGCCCATGCCTTTGAATGGCATACAAAAAAACACCATGGAATACTGAGAAACATCTATACAAATGCCAAGTAAATTTCTGGAAGTGAGTATATGAAATTCATGTACACACTATGCTTACTCCAAAGGGAAAGATTCACAAATGTACTGATATTGGTATAAATATACTTAGGTTACCATGGAAAAGAGAGATATTGAGAATAATTTTAAAAGCAAAAAAGGTGTGTTTGGAGCACAGTATAGACAGTGTATTTCCAACCTGAAGAGTGCCTCAGTTCACACCAAATCTAAGGTAGAAGAAAACAAAATTATTTAAAATTATAAGACACTAAAATAAAAAGTATGAGTATTATATTTTACCATTTTCATGTAAATAAGCCTTGCAAGTGGGGGGGGGGTGTGTGTATTTTTAAACTATGAACTCTTATCTTAACATATAAAAGAGGTAATACAAATTGATAAGAAAAACACAAGGGCACATTTTTTGAACCAATAAGTATTTCAACAAGGTGACAGGAGACAAAACCAAATATAAAAATCGAAAAGAATAATTTCTACATCAGCAATAACCTATTAGGAAATATTAAAGAATAAAATCCCTTTCCCAACAGCAATAAAAACTCATACAAGATAGTAATAACACAAAATGAGAAATATTTCCTTCTATAAAGGAGGCTATTTATGTTACTGAAGGACACAAAAAAGACTTGAATAAATAAAGAGACATGCCGATGGAAAGATTATGAATTGAGAGTTGTCACTTCTCCCTCAAAATTATCTTAAATTAAATATAATACTAACTAAAATACAGTGTTGTTTTAAAATTGATAACCCGATTATCATATTTTTCTGAAAATAAAGATGTAAAAATAGAGATGAAACTTTGGGGAAAAAAAACATCACCTACCGAAAATCATAATAGTAGTTTTAACAGTATATGATTTATTCAGGAATAACAAAAAAAAATTATCTATACCAAGAGAATATAATTAAGTCCTTAAATTAAAATAAGATAAGTAACTCATGCAAAAAAACTTGGAAAACATGAACACACTCATCACAGCAAAGACAAAACATTAGGCCATTAGACAAAAAGCAAATGAAAAGATAATCAACCTCTAGAAACCTGGGAAACAAATTTATATAAAAAAGAAGTATTCTTCTTACCTATTCATTGGTAAACTTTTACAAGTTTAAAATTATCATGTATTGGCAAAAGGGTAAAGAAATATGCACTTTCATATTGTTGGCGGAAGGTACTAACAATTGGAAGAGCAATTTGGCACTATTAAAATTTAAAATTCACACACTTTATGACTCAACAATTGCATTTATGAGTTTACCTTTAAAAAATACATTGTACATGTAGAAAATAAACCTGTATAAGGATGTTCATCTTAGCACTGTTTGAAATAGCATAATAGCATAAACAAACTGAATGTACATGGATATAAGGATTAAATAAACCATGGTACAACCACACTATAAAATAATAGGCAAGAGTTAAAAGACAATGGGGTATATATTTTTGTACCAGTGTGGAGATCTCTCTAAACTATACGTAAAGTGAAAATAAAGTATAGAACATCATGTCACCATTTAAGAAAAAAAAATTATATGTATATACACAGCTACACAAACCTTGACCTCTATTCCTTTGAAGCAGTCTCCTGGGGCCCCCAAAATCAATCTTCTGCCCATGCCACAGCCCATATTGAAGGCAGATCAACCCAGACATTTTATCTCTGTAGACAGCCAAAAATTGAATACTTAAATTCCAAAAAAAAGCAATGTTACACAAAAACTAATGTAGAGGAAGAATTTTTATTATGGCAGGAAACACATTTATTTCGTTGAAAATAATACACAAATTTATATAGACCTACGATCTCAGCTGTGCTTAAAAACACCCTCACTATATGATAAACTCAGATATACTCATGGTGGGGGGAGAAATTCACCAAATGTTCATTGAATAGTTGGACTGCAGTGATTTTATTTTCCAGACTCTTTTTCTTGTTATTTTCTAGATGTTCTACAATGGGCATTTATTACTGTAAGTGCAAAAGACAAAACATGTTCTTTTTGAAACAATGTATCTTCTGTTATTGGATTCTTGAGATACCTCTGTATAGATAATGCCAAAATATTTCTGTACTCCCAGCCTCTCCCCTTCACTCTAGTCTCACTTTTCAGCTACTGAGTAGCTATCAGTGTCCCAGCTTTAGTTCTCCTGAATGTGATTTCTCCACCTCTCCCACTGCTGTGCTCATTGATCCCAACTCCCTGCCAGGCCAGCCCTGTCCCAGTTCCCAGACCAAGACAGGACTGAATCTGAAAGTACTAATACAAGGTCACCTCCCCGCTCCACAATCTTATTCCCATCCATTGCTGAAGCAAAGTTGCTGATTCTGTGTCAGCCTGGATTTTTGCCCCACGCCACTGTGGCGTCAGTACCACACTGCAGGACACAGTCCATCGTTCTGTCTGGTATTAAACTGTTCAGGTACTCATAGCCCCTACTAGACTGTCAACTTATGAGACAAGGCATTGTCTCTTAACTCATGTATGGCTCCGGAACTGTATCCCCCAAAACAGTGGTTTCTATAACTTGAAGGAAAGCATTTGATAAATGGCTGTTACATACGACCAGAAATCTGAGGATCGGTTTGAAGATGGAGCGAGCTCAGAGACTTAGTTCAATCAACAAGCATTTATGAAGGAATTACTGTGGGCCCAGCCATGAAACAGGAAAATACTAGAAAAATGGAAGATGCGGCTCCTATCCTTAAGACAGAATCTAGAGTGGTTGAGAACACCTCAGGAAAAAAAGTAGAAAATAATTACTGTTTTGGCTTCTGCCTTAACAAGCAAAACATGAAAATATTCTTGCCTGAGGTCCTGATTTCACAGATGGGCAAACTGCAATTGAATTTGCCTGCCTGGATTCCAGACTACTGCCAGCACTGACTTTTACTTCCTGTCCCAACTCCATGGGCCCCAATGTGCTTGCCTTTGCTTGTCACTATTTTTATGCTTGCCCACTTTAAATTGTTCCCTTGGGTCCAGATTCCCTCCCCCTCCAGTTCATGCTCTGGGCTAGGATCTAAATTTTCTCCTTCTTGTGCTACGTTGCCCTCCATCACCTGTTTCTGCATACACTCTCTCACAATAAAAAGTTGTGACCACAATCTCAGCTTTATGCTTCAACCTCTTGCCAAAACCTGAGAACAAGGCAGGCCTCTATGTCAAATTGTAATAAACACTGCTGCTTACTTACCCAACAATCATTTACCCCTTCCTTATTAAAAGAATTGCTACTCTATTCATCAATACCCTAACCTTCTCCACCCAGTGAATGCTAATCCCATATGTAGTCCCAGCCGGTAAATCCTGATTTAGTCTAAGCCTGTCATTCATGGTATACCCATTCCCCTTGCCATTGACTAGATTGGGAATGTTCATGTGATTCAGTGTTGGCCAGTGACATAAGAGAGAAGTCTGCAGGAGGGTTTTTGGCAAATACCTCCTCATTCTGCAGGACGAGACACTGCTGCTGCATGACGGTGTGCTAGGAACTAAAAAAGTGATCAAAGCACTGGCTGAGAAAGCAGTCAACACACAGACTGAGCACAGACAGGAGAAATGCAGAAGGTAGAAACTAAGCCCAGGTCTCCCATCCTCTGCATTTCTTGTCACTTTTAGAAATCTTTTCCAATGTATTCCCCTTCCTTTCTGCCAGGTAACATATATTAAATAGTGCACCTTAAAAGATATATATATATATGAGCAGCTTTGTTCTCTATCTCAAAGGAGTAACTTTCAAATAGGAATTTGATAGATATTTTGGTTGTTTTTAGTTTGAAGCTATTATGAGTAAGCTGTTATTAATTTTCATGCAAAAGTCCTTGTACATATGTGTTCATTTCACCTGGGAGTGGAATTTCTGGATCGTATGGTAAGAGTATTTTTAACATTAAGAGAAACTGCCAAACTGTTTCGCAAAGTATTACATTCCCACCAGCAATGTATGAGTATCACAGTTGCTTCACATTCTCTCCAAAAGTTGGTATTGCCAGTCTTTATAATTTAGTCATTTTAGTGTTGGGATAGTGGTATCACATTGTGGTTTTAAATTTAATTATTTTGGTGAATTATAGAGTGAAACACCTTTTCATGTGCTTGTTAGATATTTGTATATTTTCTTGTGTGAAATATCTCTGCACATATTTTGTTCATTTTTTAGACAGATTGCCTGTCTTCTTATTGAGTTGCAAGAGTTCTATACATCGTCTAGATAAAGTCCTTTGTCAAGTATCCAGAGAGAGATACGTAGTTCTAACAAATCTTTTGTCTTTTGAAGAGCAAAACTTCTTTCTTTAACTTTGATAAAGTCTAATACATCTTTTCTTTTAAATTTTATGATTAGTGCTTTTTGATTCCTAAGGGATCTTTGCTTAATCCAAAATCACAGATTATCTCCTACATTTTCTTCTAGAAGTTTATATACTCAAAATCATAGATTGATTCCACAAACATTATGCTCAACGAAAAAAGGAATATAAAAATGAGTACATATTCTGTGATTCAACCTATATCAATTTCTAGAATAGGAAAAACGAATCTATAGAGAAAGCAGATTCGTCAGAAGGGAAGTTTTTAGGGTAAGAGATATATTCTGTATCTTGATCACACTGACAGTTACACAGGTGTGTTTGTCAATCAACAACAAAGTATTCACTTAAAATGGGTACACTTTATTGTATAAAACATATGCCCAAAATTTTACTAAAAGAATTTTAATGGGAATTTGGAGCTTGATTGGTAGGAAGACACCACCAGATCCTCTGAAACAGAATTTAAGGGACAAGCAAGGCTTTGCTATGCCTGAGGCAGAAATATTAATCTTAAAGTATATATAATTTCTTAAATAAACATTACTTCATTCTAAATGCATAAATGCCATATAGTCTTTCACAAACATTGGCATGGCCGAAACAAGCCAACCACACACTGGGAGAGTCCCTAAATAGTGGCAGCAACTGACTTGTACCTTCAGTGTAGGAAGAACTTTCAAAATGAAAGAGAGGGAAGGATGGAGAGATAAGAAAAGACAGGTTACTTAGTCCCTCACAGTTTGCCCAGAGACCATGAAGCTAAATTTGCAATTTTATTGGGAAAGGGAAAGCATATGCCACTGAAGGTGAAGTTTTTTTTTTTTTTTTCTTATGCAGCAGAAGTTTATGTTTCAAAAGAAAGAAAAAACAAATGGAACACAATGAAAATAAATCATTTTGCCTTGAAATTTTAAGGAAAATTGAGATATAGAATTACAGAATGTTACAGCTAGATGTAAGTCTAACTGACTCAAAAGACAGATAAAATAAATAAGGGTTGGAGAGTTTGAGGCTTACTTAGTCACATAACAAATTAATTAGCTGGCTGAAAACCTGGAGAGGAATCCAGGTGCCTTGGTTCAGTGTGCTTATAAAATTATAATCTCTAGCTCAATGCTCTGCATAGAGCAGGTATTTTCAAAAAATACCTGTTGAATGAATTCATGCTACGTAACATAATTTTAAAAATACATGAAAAGCGTAAGTGCAGTAAAGAGATGAATTTACATACAGATTTATTTTTCCCCAAGACTTTTTTTTTTTGAGACGGAGTCTTGTTCTGTTGCCCAGGCTGAAGTATAGTGACACCATTTTGGCTCACTGCAGCCTCTGCCTCCTGGGTTCGAGCGATTCTCTTGCCTCAGCCTCCCAAATAACTGGGATTACAGTCACCCGTCACCATGCCCAGCTAATTTTTGTATTTTCAGTAGGGACGGGGTTTCATCATATTGGCCAGGCTGGTCTCAAACTCCTGGCCTCAGGTGATATGCCAGCCTTAGCCTCCCAAAGTGCTGGTATTACAGGTGTGAGCCACTGTGCCTGGGCTTCCCCAGGAAATTTGAGTCTTGTATACACTTCTTTGTGCTACTTCTGCACATTAGAAAAACGACAACAACAACAACATATTTTGTGAAATTACTCTGGAAATTATCAATGACTGAAGAAACAGAATGAAGGGGTAAACTCTAAAGAATTGTAGGATACCCTTTCCTGGAAACAATTGAGTACAATTAGCTATTTCTAAAGTAGTTAAAGGACATTGCTACTTCCTCACTGAGAGATAGACTGATGATATTTAACAACTGCTTCAGGCCCTATGAATTTAAGATAAACTGGGAAGACTGAATTTTCACCGAATGCTTACAAATAAAACATGGGAACATCAGATCCTCTGGAGATTTCTGGAGTCCGTGTGGTTTCTGGGTGGGATGTGGAAAAGCAACTGACATAGCTCCATCAAGAGTCCTTGGCTTTCTTTCCAAAACATCAAGGGGCCATAAAAAAGATATTGGATTTACTGCAGATACACAACGAACAACATAAACTCAATTTGCACAATATGAACATCTCAGAAGCTTTCTATTAATTTTCTACTACGGCTCTGTGGCCCTTGAGACCATAACAACTCAAGGACTTTGTAATCTCTAGCCCTGTGGCATGTCCACTCATTTAATGTAGAAACACTGCAGCAAGTTAGGATCTTATTTAATGTACCTCCATCTCAATATGTCCCATAAATATATTACCTGCCTTCCCTCAAAACTGCCTAACAAACAAAACAGCCAGATGTCTGCAAGTAGCAAGATATTGAAAAATCAACATATGATTTACATTAGATTTTTTCATTCATGCTCTAGTTTTAAAAATTATTGATTGAAATTTACATATAAAATTTACTTTGAAACAACTAAAATATAGATTATAGTAGACGTCACAGCAAAAATATAGAAAACCCCTAAACAGGTAGTTATACATCCTTCAGCTCAAAAGAGAAAATGAAATTAACTCATTCTGTCTCATCCTTACTCCACCTCCCTGTTTGGTTACTACCCTCATGTATGGGGAACATACCTGCTTTTTTCACTCCTATTAAAGCACCCTGAAATGGAATAGTCTAATAGTTATGTACACAGATAAGGTCTATTAATAAAAAGGAAAAATCAAATAGTGTTCAGTAGTAAAGCCCTAGAAAATTAAGGTCTCTAAAGTTAGACTATCACTATGTTTTGTACAACGTGTTACGAGTAATAATTTCAAAGAGGTATAGAATGCAAATTTATGGTTGAGTTAGAATTCAGCTCTAAGATAAAAATTCACCTGTAAGGAAAACAAAAATGTCAAAAGTAAAATGTGTCAAAAATCTCTGGTAGTATAATATAAAGCTGACTAGTAGTAATACATCCGAAAATGTTTTATTTACATCTGCTGAATTTTTAAAACATCAATTAAGAAAGATCTCAATATAGAAAATAAAACTACTATACTCTATGGTCTGTTAGTTTTTAGAAGTATATTTACATTAGCTTTTAAAAATATATTTGTGTTCATGACTAATATATCTTAAGATAATATTCAGGAGGACAATCTTGTATATTATTTGAACTACAAAACAGAAATATATGAGAAACACTTTACTATTTTGGAGAAAACAATGAAATTGTGTCTATTAAAATGGGTTAAACATGAGCACAATAAATACTGATACTTCAAACTTGTGGGTACAATTTTCTGGAAATCCATTTTTGAATAAAAGAATTCAATTCATATCCCTTATGCTGTTGGATAAAGATTTTATGGATACATTTTTCAAAATAGTTTATGAACCTCAACTAAAAACAAAGGTGTGCCAACAGATGTAGCCAGTGAGCATCTGTCACTCCACACAGAGCGTATATTTAACCTGCTCCATGCAAGTTCCCTGCTAGACTCTCTATCCTCATCACATATTAGTCTCACAGCCACAAAACTGAAAGAGCATCATCCATTTAGAATTTATTAATAATCTTGGACGCCAACGAAAAGGGGCTTTTGTAATTAGGAAAAGTCAACCATGAAGTGAAAAAATAAATAAATAAATAAGCCCCTGGAAATACAATTACCCTAACAAGTACTGGCTTCATATAGGTCAAAATAAAATAATTTTAGTTATTATACTACGAGATATAGTTCTGGAATATTCATGGGATAAGGAAACACGAGGGAGAGTTATAGTAACCATAATATTAAATCTTTACTGTTCAGCAAAGGTCAAGTTTTTCCTCCGCCTTGAAGTTAAAAGAAAAGACCTAAGAATATTTTGGGTCCTCACTATGACACCGATCACGGATTCCATGTCTTGGGATGGGGCTTTAGGTGAGATAAAGAACTGAAACTACCTCCATGGGTAGCTGAACCTTCTATGTGATGAAATGGATCCCACACTAGAAGTTGTCTTAACTCAGTGATAGTATAATTACTCTGACTGTATGCACTCTACCTTTCAATACACTCACCTGCATGCCAAATCTTCCAGTAAATAGTTTCCCTAATGTAATTCAAACACACAATGCCTTTTCCTCCCTCTCTGCTTTTGTTCCAGCTGTGGTGCCCACCCTGCATGAAATCCTTCATAGGAGTCTCTGTCCAAGCTCCAGGGCTACTACCGAATATAACATTTTCCCAGCTACACAGACACCCGTCTTCTTCACAATTCCTCTAGTACTTACTTGCGCTTCTGTCTTTCTAGTACATAATCATATATGGTCTTGGAATGTGTTTAAACTATTTCTCCTAATTATAATAATGTTTACTTAATATATGTTTTGTTTGTACCAAGTACTCTGCTAAACACATTTAACCTTTAAAGCAAGCCCATGAATCAGTCCCCTACAATTTTCATTTTATAGATTAAAAAAAAAAAAAGATTTAAATTGTACACAAGGACACGATACTCCTAAGAACTAGAGCCTGTACTGACATCTAAAGCTCTCTCCAAAGATCTTGTTCTTTGCCACTGTGAAATAGGACCTCATGCAAATGCCTGTTCTCCTCAACTAGACTGTAAGCTGAGGTCAAAGACAGTGTTTTTTACTTCTTTCTACTTCCTTGGAATACCTCACACCGCTCAGCCTAGGGTTAGGCAGGTATTAAGAGCTCTGAGGGAGGGAGACACAGAGAATATATCCAAAATACGTTTTACAGGGGTCCATAAGATGTTCTATTGGCACTTTATTGTATCATGGATTTTTAAAGGTCCAGTCAACTAAAGGCAGAAGCCTCTAGAAATGAAATTCTTCAGAGGAAGTCAGTCTTTATCTGCAAACTGGATTACAGTCAAGGAGGCAAGCTGCTTTTCAAAGACACTAGTTGCTCTTCTAAAACGCATATTTTATTAATTGTACTCACGTCTCTTAAAATTTTGCTGTAAACAAAATGTTATTTTGTTTTCTAGTTCTTTAATAACTTGGTATGCTTTGTTTCCATTCAGTGGACTAATGTTTACAAAGGAGGCATATGAAAAGTACCTGTGTTTCTATACTAAGCACAGTATCAAAAACTGGGGCATACACCCACATCCCTCTGCAGAAAAACTGCAACAGAGAAAGAGCAAAGCCCATAGAGGGGCTGCCACCTCCCCACATTCACAACTCTGAAGCCCCACAAAGAATAGCAGAGATACTGGGAGGGGAAAAGTCTTTTGAAAGAAATTTGGACAAAACTAACTTATTATGCTCATATATAATTAACATGACAGTCTTTCACTTGTTTCATGGTATTCTAGGGAAAGGAACACCAACAAGGAAAACACTCCTATCTCCAAGTTCACTATTAAGTAATGCAAGCATTCCAATACACACAGGGTTGACTGCAATCTGCATCAGGATGTTGGTAACACTGGTAATTCAACCAAGCTTTAGCTATATGGCTGAAGAGTCAGCCAAGCCATTAATGGAATTGCATTCCTACCACGGGGAGTTGAAGGAGTCCATCACTCCTAATATTACACACTTCCCCAGCACTGACTCAGGTGATTAACTATCAGCTCTTCATCAAATCAGCACTCAATCACTTAGGAAGGCAATTCTCTTCATCTCAACTCCTGCTTTACACTCCCATAAAATGCAAAACTGCATATTGCACTATTGTCATATAATAATTTAAATGAAAAGAAAAAAACCAATAATGTGTTCCATAGCATAGTGTCTTACTGGCAACTTCAATGAATCCACCATTAATTTTGGTCCCTCACACACACTCTTTAAACACAAAACACAGCCATTCTAAAGATATTAAGGTGTTTTGGTCTGTCGTTTTAGGAGAACATAAATAGGACAAAATATAGGCTTCAAAATATCCATTTTTGATTTATACTTACACTATTGGACCCTTCTGAGATGATAAATATACTAAACATTCTGAGACATGGTTGTCCCGCCATGTATAAATAAACTTTACAGCAGCAATGCTAACAGAAAGAATTGCCAAATTGCCAATAATATGTATAATATAAGGGGTTAGAATGCAAGCTAAAGAGTGCAAGGTAAATTATAGCATTCTGTGAAAATAAGTGATGTAAAACCAACAGCAATTTTAAATTATTAACAATGGTTCTGAAGCTAATTTAACTTTTCCATTGGTGTAAGCCACAAACAGAATCACACAGTATGTTTCTCTTCAAACATCTTGAGGGTTCCTATGAGGTGGGTGAAAATGGGTAAGGGTGTCTCTTAAAGGCTATAATGCACCTAATGCCATCTAAATGGTATATTTACAAGTCTGTGGAGTATAACCTCATTTCTCCAAAACTGTCTAACCATTATCCTACTTGAGAAGTTAACCCATGATGAACAAAAGTACATCTCTTCCACCCTTCTGCTCCCTATTTTCCCAAACCTTTCTATCTTGGTATTTTGCATGCTGAGCAAAACATTCCATAAATAATGCTGTGGTGCACAGGCATTAAAGTTTAGAGAGTTTCTGCCTTTGAAGTAGGTAGTGACAGGACCAAGGACACACGGGTTCAATTCCAAGCCAAATATGAGGCGGGTGGTTTGAAAATGTCAATCCAAAGAGGCCTAGGGGAAAAGAACACAAGCTTACACTGCCACCTCCCTTCCTCTCCCCTCCCCTTTTTCTCTCTTGTTCCTTTCCTCTCTTCTCCTCTTTCGTTGTGGTTTCTCACGGAGACAATCAAAGCAGGGAAAGCTGGATTTTAAATTGGTGAGATACACACTGGGAATATGTAATTCCCAGAAGAAGAAAAGAAACTGCTGAAGAGGGGTATGGGGGCTGTTGGCAACATGTCCAAGTGACAACCCTCCCCACCCCCACCCTAATACAGCACAAATCCATAGATTCTTCCTCGATCCCCTTCTCCCTCCAGTTTCCAGTACTCTACCCAACTTGACCCTTCATCCTAAAAATTTAGGAACCTGCAGGGCACCCGCTGTTTAAGAGTGTGTCTCTCAGTATATGCACCCAATTTTCTGGAACCCCTGAATCCGGACAGTTGTAGCAGGGAAGGGATGTTCCCACCCTCCCACCGGGGAAGAGGTAAGAAAGGGGGAAAAAGAGATGGAGACAAGAGGAAAGGGATGCAGAGCTGTGCTCTAGCGCGAGTGGCTGCAAGGAAGACGGGGAAGAAAGAAAGGGTGGGAAGGAAGTGGGGCTGGGAGAGAGGAAGAAAGGGATGAAAGAAAGGCTGGAAGGGAGAAAGGAGGGGAGAGGAGAGAGGGATGTTGGGAAGGATGAGGGAGGGAGGGTTGGGGAGCGGGGAGGGGGGAGGATGGAGAGGATGGGAGGGAGGGAGGTAGGGAGGGAGGGAGGCAGGCAAGGATGGAGGATGCTCTGCCCGGGACTCACCTCTGTGGGTCGGTGGGAGTTTCTCGCCGCCTCCTCTTTCTCGCCCGTTCCCAGCAGCTGGAGTGGTAATCACAGAAGGGACTGGAGAGGCGGCGGCAGGGACAAGGGCAGCAGCTGCTGCAGCCGCCTCTGGCCGAGGTGCGGTGCCGCCTGCTCTGCCCGCCCGCCCGGGTCTCCGCCTCACTCGGGGCTGGAAGCGAAGCCGCTCCCCCCTCCCCCCCGCCCGCCCCGCGTCCTGCCCAAGCGCGAGCGGCAGCGGCCCGGATCGCCGCTAGGGGAGGCAGCCAGTGCGCATGCGCGGCCGCTGCTCGCTCGCGCGCCCCCGCGGTCCCCGTGGCTCCGCGGCGCCTGGAAAGGCACCGGGCTTCGAGGGGTGGGTGGGTAGGGGGGCCGCGGGCGCGCGCGGCCTGGGGAGCGCCCGAAAGGGCGGGGCGGTGTGGGGCGGAGCTCAGGAGGCGCGGCCGGCTCGGCGCTGCAGGTGGGGGGAGGGGACAGCGGCGAAGGGACAACTCCGTAGGGCGCAAGTGCCGTGTCCATGACAACCGCGTTACCTTGCGGGCGGGGACCTGGAGCTGAATCGCCGGAGCGGCGAGGCAGGGGAAGAGGGACCGGGTGCGGGAGCGGGCAGGATAGGGGCAGGGGGGATAGGGGTGTCGCAGAGTAGGAAAGGAGGGCCAGCCCAGCAGGGGTCCGACACGTGGCCGGAGGAGGGCAGGGCCAGAGTGCGGCAAAGGTAGTGACTGCCGCGGAAGGGAGGTTTGTTGGGATCTGGAGTCCCGAGGGGAGAGGGAGGAAGATTGGGACTTTGAAAGAACCTAGAAGAGGATGGAATTGTTAAAACAAATGGAATATTTGCTCATTTAACAAGCCTTTATTGAATATTTTCTCATTGTGATTCTTTTCTTGATTCAATGGATATTTCTGAGCCCCTAGTTTGTACCAGACACTGTACTTACGCATTTTGAGATATCCAAAAATGTTCGTCCTCTCAGAGGTTATACTCTAGTTGGGGAACTTACATAGCTAAGGCAGGGAGTGTTTGCGCCGCCAGCCATCCGCAGCTGGGACTTGATGTTGCTGGAACGTAACTGTTAGAGAGGTGCTAACAGTGAAAAAGGTACGCAGCTACATCAAATGAGAAACATAAGTTACAGTCATCTTTGTTCTGCCACTGTGCCAAATGACAATTTTGTTTTGTTTTAAATCAAGAGAGAAAAACAAAGAAAATCTATGGAAGTTTAGTATGACACAACAGAGGCTACGTTCACAGCACGCTACCTGTTTGGTATCCTGGTTCACTAGCATCAGTGCGCGTGTTCATGCCGACACTTGGATGGCTTTATGTCACTTAGTGCACGCATTTTTTAAATTCTCCTTCATCAATGGCTAAGCCATTGATATTTTTCCATCCCCCGTTTTGTTCCCAAGTTCGCGTCTGCAATTGTTTGAAAATTACATAAAACCCTAGTATTTTTAATTCTCTCCAGGGAATGACTGGAGAGGGATACCTCTGTCCATGCGTCTATCTTTCTCTCCCAATATCTTTTTGGCTTTCTTTTTTCTTGTCCCCACCACTTTACCAGTTAAAAAATTTCTGGGAAAAAGTGAACAGGAGTCACCGGATATTGCCTTAAGAAGAACCTTAGCACGCAACCGTGTTTCAGGACCACGGACAGTGACACCGCGTGCTCTTACCACCAAGCGTTTTTCTTAGACTGCCTATAGAAACAGGAGAAACACGCTAAAGAAAGCACACGTTGTGCTTCATGAAGTAAGTGCCGAGCGCCAAATGATTTGTGCCAAAATAGTGGAGAATGAAAAGTACATACTATGGACTGGAGTATGTAGAAAGGAGGTAGGCCTTCAGCTGAAGTTTGAAGAATGAATAAGGTTTAGAGAGGCATCACAAGTCCCTGATGTGGTAAGATATGGATAGGTTAGCCAGCGAGGTGCTTAAACAAAAAGAGATACTGCATACAGTATCATTCCGGAGGCAGAAGACACCTATGAATTTGAATGGTCCAAGAATCTGGAAAGAGTAAAGTTGTCCTAGTCAAAATGAGGTACAGCATGCACGCAAGAATTGACCTTTTTTTTTTTTTTTTTTTTTTTTTTAATGATTATTGTGATTTTTTTCATACTCTGGTCAGGCTTGACGGAATAAGCTAAAAACTACAGGCCAAAGAGTGACCAGAAAAATTCGTATCTTTAAGTTCCGAGGATTCATGTGTAGTTTTTTGTATTGTTGTAATTAGGCTTAC
This sequence comes from Macaca nemestrina, assembly GCF_043159975.1. Lineage (NCBI taxonomy): Eukaryota > Metazoa > Chordata > Mammalia > Primates > Cercopithecidae > Macaca > Macaca nemestrina. Next base: position 79,957,469 of record NC_092137.1, on the reverse strand, counting down.
ATTTATAATTTTTTGTTTTAATTGCAATTAAATAATGTAGACCAAAAAAGAAAAAATAATGTAAACCAAATGCTGTCTAGTCAAAATGGGATTTGCCTTGTTTGTTGTTTCGTAGTGACTTTCAAAACAGTAAAATATTATTGAGAGACATTTAAAAGTCTTTTGTAAAATATTTGGAAGGTTTTAGTCCATCCAATTGCTTTAAATTAGAGTTAATTTAAAAAAACACCAGCATAAAAGCCATCTTTGATTCTCAGACCCTTGGTCTCCCTCAATTCTTCAAAATACATCAAATTGTGGTCTGTCAATTAGATAGTGATAAGAAATTACTCAGGCAATGCATTTCAGTCACCAGCAGGCAAATGGCAGCTGAGATTTTTGTTCCCTGCTGCCAAGGAATTTACTAACATTCTTTTATGTTTTAATAAAGGGGAATCCTCAACCCTGTCTACCCTATGGAAAATCCAAAATGAATATTATTATAGCCATATTTTTCCCTCTGATAATAGTCTAAATATGCTTTCTAAGTAATGGTTATTATTGGATGCTAAAATGCTATCATTTTGTTTGTCCCATTCTAAACTAAGGGGATTTTTTAAAATGCTTATTTCTTTTGTTTTGAGTCTGCTTGTAAATCTGATTGTTTTTGATTTTCTTGATTTAAGTGTTGTCCTTCATTTCAGTGACATAAACATATACAGCCCTCAGAAAAACAAGAAACTTTCTTCTTTCCCTCACTCATATTAAAAATTTATGCAAACATAAATAACAAACAAAAAGAGCATGGTTAAAGGTATGGCACTGTGTTCAAATGGAGAAAATGCTATATGTAATTATAATACAATTTAATGTGCAATCAAATGACATCTAGATTTTTAGGATACGCCAAACCAATACTGGCATCTTAAGGAAAATTATCTGTAGTGCTTATACATTTAAATATCAGGTCTTACACACTAGGACCCTAATTCAGTCTGTCAGCTCCAGAAATTTCACTATCAAGCCCTCAGCAATTTCATTGTTTTAGTAGACTTTATTTATTTATTTATTTATTTATTTATTTTTTTTTTTTTTTTTTTTTTTTTTTTTTTTTTTTTTTTTGAGACGGAGTCTCGCTCTGTCACCCGGGCTGGAGTGCAGTGGCCGGATCTCAGCTCACTGCAAGCTCCGCCTCCCGGGTTCACGCCATTCTCCTGCCTCAGCCTCCATCCTGGCTAACACGGTGAAACCCCGTCTCTACTAAAAAATACAAAAAGCTAGCCGGGCGAGGTGGCGGGCGCCTGTAGTAGACTTTATTTTTTAGAGCAGTTTTAAGTTCACAGAAAAATTGAGAAGTACAGAGAAGTATAATGACATGTATCCACCACTATGGTATCATACTAGTTTTACTCACTAAAAATACTCTGTGTTCTGTCTATTCTACTCTTTCTTGCTCCTAACCCCTGGAAACCATTGGTATTTTTCCTGTCTCCACGGTTTTGCCTTCTCCAGAATGTCATATAGTTGGAGTCGTACAATATGTAACCTTTTCAGATTGACTTCTTTCACTTAGTAATATGCATGTAAGATTCCACCATGTATTTTCATGGCTTGACAGCTGTATTTTTAGCACTGAATAATATTCAGTTGTCTCTACATACCACAATGTATCCACTCAACTACTCATTTTCATTTGTTCAAACATATTTATCATTTGTATCCCTAGGTAATTGTTTATATGTATACTGTAATGGTGAATATATGTATATGTTTTCAAGTAAACAGAATGAGTGTTTTAGGATCCATGTGTGTAATTGTGTTTTATTTTGCTTGTTGAAACATTTTAACTGTAATCTTATATAGATAGAATGTACCATATTCTAGTGTGTGACATTGGACAAGTTTTTTAATGTCTATGATACTCAGTTTGCCAATCTGCAAAATGGAGGAAATTTTTATCTATCTTTATGACTTTCTTGTGAGAACTTAATGAAATAATACTTGACATGTTTTAGCACACTGTTGTCCATAAATAGAGCTGTATACTTGCTTTAATTAATAGTTCTAATATCAATGAGTAAATTAATCAAGCATTAAAATAATATTGTTCCTCAGTGTCTTTTGACTAATTTGAATCTGTTTCTATCATCTTTTATTTCCAATTAATATTTTTCTTTAAAAAATAAATAATAAGCTTTAATATGTCTTCTCATAGTAATTGTGTCACTCTCATCTTCAGGTTCCCTAATAGATTCACTTCCCCTTTAGGAGAAAGCTGAGGCTGCTGTCTGTTTAACACATTTTGAAATTGTGTCATTTTACTCTCAATTGTCACCCTGGAGCATGTTTTCCGTGTATCTGCTCTATGGAAGAATAGTTTCAGTCTTAATTCTTTCAATAGCAAATGACTGAAGTCCAATTTAAGTTTTGAGCAAAAGGGAAATTGTGGCTCACATACCTGAGAAGTCTAAGGTATGTGTATATGAGGCTAAGCTAGTCCAGGGGGTCATCAAAAATATTAATCATGGCAAAGGATATGATTACACTTGCTGGAGGCTTGTGTTCACATTTGTGTCACAGATTACTGTGACCAGAGGAATAGCACATTCTGGTTCATATGTTCACCCCTGTGACCTCATGCAGGAAGAGGAGAAATTCCTGAAAAGATGTTGAGGAAGGACATGGAAAAGTAAGCATACTGCACAAACAAAAATTACAGCTGCTCAGTCCATTCATCACTGTGGAGTTACTTGAAAAGTGATTTCCACAATAAAAGTGTATTGGCAAGTGCTGAGTGAAAATCATTTAAAGGTTTTTCTTTAGTGAATACATAGAAAACAATAATGTGCATGAAGTTCATTTAAGAGAAATATGTTTAGCATTTCCCACACTTATATGAACAAGGAACCCTCTCTCACAAAATATCTCTTGTGGCTAGAATCGAAGGAGCATACTTTCGGAACAGCTGACCTTAGTTTTCACCTTACTCTGCTGTTCTTTGACTCACAGCTTATTAATGAGCTTATTTCTATTCTTCCTTGATTTAAAAAATGTCTGATCCTCTTCTTAGTCTGTTTTCTGCTTCTATAACAAACTCGCTGAGACTGGGTTATTTACAAAGAAAAGAAATTTATTTGGCTCATGGTTCTGTAAGATGGGAAGTCCAAGATTGAAGGGTCACAGATGGTTAGAGCCTTTTTGCTGCATTATCTTATGGTGGAAGGGCAAGAGACAGCAATTGAGAGAACAAGAGAGGAAGGGGGCTGAATTCTCATTTTTTTCAGGAACCCACTCCTTAATAATGGATCCACTCGCCACACCCTCAGTAATGGCATTAATCTATTATTAAAAGTTCCCCCTTCTCAACACTGTTGCATTGTGGATTAAGTTTGCAACACATGAACATCGAGGGACACATTCAAACCACAGTATCCTCACTGCCACTTTTATTCTTATCAGTGAAGACATAATTTTAGAACTCAAAGGGACTTTCGTGATGGTTTCTTCCTATCCAGCCTCCTTATTTTTCAGATGGCAAAACTGAGACTCAATGTGTTTTTCTTTCCCATAATCACGAAACTAGTCAATTGCTGAATTAACCATATGGAGTAGGTTATGTTGAGGTAAGAAATAACACCCAGATTTCAGAGAGTTATATGATAGCTCTGTTTGTACAAGATTCCCTTTCTGAGACCCAAGCTAACTGAAAAGCCACTATCTGGAATCTAATTCATGACTATTCTACAGGGAAAAAAATAAATTAATTGATCTGGCCCTGGAGTGACTTGTATATTAGGAAAAAGCTAGTCACATAACTCCTGTGACCACAAGATTCAAAGTACAAAACCACCATGTGCCTAGCAATCAAAATACTTCATAAACAGTCCTGGATACCATAGTGAAAACAAGTTGGGACAGAATCTCCTGATTTCCAGAATACAGAGGTATTTCCTCTACCACTTTGAATGACCAAATATGATTTGATGATATATAATAATGGTACATATTATTTACAGAATAGTTACTGATGATATTAAGAGGTTTCTATACTTTAACTTTTCCAAAGATTACCAATATCATCCACATTTTTAAGATGAAAACACTCTGTGTTTCAAATTCCTCATCTTAAAAATGTTGATGTGAAAAGTACCACTAATTTTAAGGCTCTGAGTATAATTATTGCACCAGGTCATAGAGTTGGCAGGTGGTACAGGTGGGTTTATAGCCTACACAGTCTGACTCCACAGTCCATACTGCTCTTCCCAGCACTCTGATACCTCCCTACTGATGGAAGAGAAACAATTCCTTTCTATGAGTCAACTTAACTCAGCTTGGACGTGGTTGAAGAAATTCCTTTTTTTTTTTTTTTTTAAACTTGTAACACATGCACCAATATACTTTGCAAAAGCCCTTTAGGGAGTTGGAAAAAAAAATATGTTGCATCAAACAATGTTTTAAGCCACCTAACTCTACATAGGCAATTTCAAAGACATAGAAATGTCCTTATTTACATACAAATGCACACATGCACACACACACACATTTTCCTGTAGTATTTTATTTGAAAAAAGTGTTTGGCTGATTAAAAAATATAAATGCCACTGAACTAGTAGATCTCCAATTCTACAAACACAATTATTCCAGTGCCTATTTACATTGTATATTATCATGACATTCTTACTGAAGGCTCAAACCCAATCTTGTTAAATCCAACCTTATTCAAAAGCTCTGGCACATTGATTCATTCCTCCATTCAAGACAATTTTGACACTTGCATATTGGGTGACAGCCACAATTCTCAATGTTGATTATTTAGATAAAAGACACAGTTTGTACAATTAACAATCTCATACTTTAATGAGGCAAACTGACAACTCGAGATAAATGCAATATAATGTAATGAGAGCTTCACAGAGCACATTATGTATGGATTATCCAATGTCTAGTCCCATCTATTCCCACTCTAACAACTGTACACCTTTCCAAAATGCAGCCCACATGCTTTAGCCTGAGGTTAATCTCACCTCTGGCTCCAGGAGCAGACCTTGTCTAAGTGGACTTCCACAGGCAATGGTTGAGAAATTCAGGCCTTAGTTCAGTGCCATATTTCATTCTATGGTCACAGATTTTGATATAGATATTGACATATTATGGAGCTTGGAAGCATGGAACAAAGACAAGTTTTTAATGGATGCTGAAAAATAACTAACTTCTAAAGAGAGCTAATAGAAGAAATGTCCACTTTTCTTTCAATCTTAATTGTATATGAGTGTAGAGCAAGGAAATAAATCAGTCATTCTACGATTGTGTCAGTCCAAGCCCTGGTAGAAAAAGGTAAACAGCAGCAGACAGTTCAAACACGTATAATTTAATATAAGGAATTGATTATGCAGGTGTTAGAGAAAGGTGGGAGAGTGAAGGAGAAAAAATGAAGTAAACCAACGATTAGCAACTTTAGAAAACATCTACTGCTGCTAGGGTATGAACAATAAGAGAAGAGATGTCTTACCAGTGCTAAAGCTGTGCTGCTGGGAGTGCCATCAAGGGGGGCCCATCTGAGTCAGAGCTGGAACAATGGAGAGGGGGTACTATTGTGGAAACCATGGTCCTTGAAGAACTGCATCTAAATCCAGAGGTGCTGCCAGAAAGAGAAAGAAAGATGTCACGCTACAATAGTGTCTCCTCTCTTCCTGCCTTCCTGTCTTCTCCCAGTGTCTCCTATGGGTATAACTTTAGAAACCAGTTGGAAACAGAGCCTAGAAAATTTAATATCCAGCTTCCCCAATCACAGAATTATGAACAAAATTAAGAATGGTTGGAAAAGAGGCAAAGTAGTCAAATAATCAACACTTTCAGCTCTTTGGCAACTCAGCCTCCATAACACCTTTTTAACTGTACTTAAATTTTAATACAACTAAAAGGACAATGACATGATGTTTCTCCTTATCAAGATGCATCTACTATTTACATAATGAAAGATACTGTCACATTCTCTCCAAAAGTGGAATATGCAGATCAGTGAATTGCATGACACCATCGCTGCACTTCTTTTGCATTGTAATAAGTTCTTTGGTTAGAAGCAATACAGTACAAAATGTCTTGATGGTGAATATGACACACCAAAGGCCTTCTGATGGTGGCTTCTGGCACCAGCTGAGAGACCATAATCTACATTTTGAGTGTTTCCAAACACCATGTAGTATCAGCTCTTACTAGATATCATATATGATATTGTTTTACCCTAATACAGTAAATAGGAAGAGAAATTAACAACTATTTTCCCTTGTGCCCACAACTATGAGCCCTGTTCTTTGTGAGGGCTTATTTTCATAATAAAAAAATGTTGTTGGTGGAAGAGACATTGGAAGTAGAAAAAGCAGATGAAGTATCCAAAATAAATGGCAGAGCAATCACTCTGATACCAGGTGGTTGCCTGGTCTCCCCAAGGAATAGTGCCATATCAGGATATGAGCTGGGCCTCTGCTGTTAAACCTGTGCATGCCCACAGCAAGGGTGGTAGTCAAATAGCTTTGGTAAGAGAAGGTCTGTATTGTTGAGCCCTTGCAGAATCTCTATACCTGCCACTGTGGCCACTTTATACATGAGTCCATTGATCAAGCCCTAAAGAGTCTAGGAAATTGGAATCTAGATGACATCAACAGACCAGGTCATCATGTACACATTTTCTGTGGTAGTTAAGCATTTTCACTAAGCTTCTGTTATTTAGGAATTTCATAATTTCCACTAAAACTAGGCAGCCTGTTTCAAACTTGGCGTTTTCCAATATCATCTCCAGTCAACAAAAGACAGCCACCACAAAACTCATCTCCTTTAATTTTCTTATGGATGATTGTAAAATTATATAAAAGAATAGAAACAGCATAATTATTCCACTATTACCCCAGCACTCAGCTTCAACGACTATCAGTTCATAAGCCATCTTCTTTCACCTGTATTCATATTCACCCACCCATCACAGTTTTGAGGATTCTAATACTTCTCTCACTCATAAATTTCTCAATATCTGAATGAAGAGAGTGTTATGTGTGACAGGGGCTGACCAAGTCACAAATAACAAATGCAGTCTGTTATTTGACTCTCAAAGCTTTAGAATTTTTCTTCACTTTTATGCCAAGAAGTTGTACATGCTCAACATTATTAAATATAAGCCGAATTAAAGTCTGATGGTGTGTCCACAGTTGAGCCATTCCTAGCTACTCAAGATAACACATGGCAAATAGAATCTCTGTAAATCTTTCTTTGTTCCAAAATATTTAGAATCTTTCCCACACATATTCTCCAAATTTAAGCTAAAGTGAATAAAACTAATAATATTCTTAGTAAAACTTTTTGTATTTAAGTCACATTTCACTGGGTAAGATTATATACTTGTCCGCCAGGTGTTTGCTAAAATCAGACTCAAACTCTAGCTTTGAAGGCAATGAAGCATGGTGGGGATAGGTTTTATGAACAGGCATCCACTTGAAAGTAACTTCCTTAGGGGAGGTAATTGCAGGGCCTTGAAATAAAAAAATTTTTTAAAAAAGGCTAATATCCTTAAATATGGGAGACTATTTCTGCTAGCAATAGAAAGTTCAATGAGATTTGAGGGTTCAAGGTCATCGGATTTACCTACGTCTACCCAAATATCCCTATTTCAAACCCCAGAGTTCCATTCTTTCCCAATTAATACTCTAAAATGTACACAAGATCATGTGCTTTTAGTTTCACATAAGATACATGATGAGGCAGTAAATTCAACTTACAATGTAATTCTGGAATTTTCACTTTTAGGTTTGGGACGGGATTTGTGATCTTCCCTGAAACTACAATAAATGAGTGAATATTTTAAGAGCACAGTGAAATTTCCCTGGTTCCCTGACCTGCCTTGAACTAAGACTTTAAAGCATCAGGCTTGTAATTTTGTTTCTATAAGCAATCCAGTGCAGTATTAGAAAAAAAAAATCTTTCCCCGCAGTCTTTAGTAGTCATCATCACTACTATGGCAGTTGAATTCATTGACCACTTTATTTTATAGAGCCTTGCCTTATGAAGGCCTTTCATCTAAAGCAACGTCAAATAAGCTGAATGCAGTGGTTCAGTCCTAGAGACCCAGCTACTCAGGAGGCAGAGGTGGGCCAGAAGTTTAAGACCAGTTAGGAGGCCAGGAGTTTAAGACCAGCTAGACTGAGTGGTAGGGCAAGACTCTTTATCTAACAAATAAATAAATAAACAGGAAAATAAATTTTGAATAAAGCCACAACAGCTAATTTGGTAAATGTGATGTCGTGGCATGTCATGGATTAGCAGTAACCCATTTTCCACTGGTAATAAGGTCATCTTTATATTCAAACTGTACAAGCTACCTAACACAAGAATCACATCATTGAATTAACAAAACAAAACAAAACAAAAAAAACAAATGGGAGCACCTTATTGTTTTAAAACAATAGACTGTAATTTAGAGGTCTAATTCAGGAGCATTGCTACATTGTATTGAGTCTGAGAGAAGTAAAATAAAAAAGTACACCAGAGATTAGTAATTGCTGAAAGTGGCTACTTTATCAAATTCTTGGAAAACAAAAGTGACAAGATGGTGTAATCAGAGCCCAGAAGAATACTCAGTGCTTCCCTGCTAGAGTGGCTAGTTTAGACAGTGCTGAAACCATGACAAAGGAGGCCTGTAGTTTGTCCTAGAACCATGCAAGAGGTACCATTGAAGCTGAAGTTGGATTGCTGTTGGATGGAAAGGATGTAGTCACTCAAGAATGCTGCCAGAAGAAGAGCAAGAGAAAAGAACAATAGCTTATCCCTTGAGACATTCTCATCCCTCCACTAGTGTCTTCTCTTGGAAGGACTTGAGTAGAAGTCTGCTGTCAACAAAGGCTAAGGAATGCATTTTGTAGACCCCTATTCTCAGTATTTCAGAGCCGAGAAGGGTGGGGTGAGAGACAATAGACAAATACACACTGTAAGCAATATGACTTAGAAAAATCTTTCAATTGTTTCTGTGTATTTCAGTTATTCTGTGTAATTTCAATTATTCTGAGCCATTTCCCTCTAGATAAGAAGGATTCCATTTGATTCCCAGGTGAATATAAACATTTGACTCAAGTTTATTAAGCATCCACTACATAATTATTGTTTGTATCCTATAGAAATGGTGGTAAACAAGAATAATGCCTATATTCTAGAAATGGAGGTAGATAATAGGTAGACAGCAAATAAATATGTAGTATAAGTTTAGATGTTGAAAAAAGCTATGAAGTGAAGTAAAATATGATAAAGGTATAGAAGACACAGAAATTAGTGGAATTTTTCAATAGGGGCTTTGAGGAATTTCTTTCTGAAAGGTCATGAATGAGCACAGATCTGAAAAAGTATGTGAGTGTGACGGTGAATTTTATGTGTCAACATGAAAGATATTTTTGGATGAGATTGACTTTTAAATCCATGACCTTTGAGTAAACAAGAATGGCCTCCATAATGTGGGTGGTCCTCATCCAATAAGCTGAAAGCCTGAATAGAACAGAAAGGGAAATCTCCAACAGATGGCATTCGGAATTTTTCTGTACCATCGGCTGTCCTGGGTCTCCAGGCTGCTGGCCAATATTGCAGATTTTAGACTTGCCAGCCTCCATAATCACGAGTCAATTACTTACAATAAATCTTTTTCTATATATACACACACATCATATTGGTTCTGTTTCTCTGGAGAACTCTGATAATACAGCAAGTGGTGCCTGAAAGGCTCCATGTAGGAGCATTCTGGGCCTATGCTGTAGCAAATGTCAAGGTCCTAAGAAAGGAACAAGCTTGTCACAATGAAGAAACATCAAAATGGGATACTATAGCCAGTGTGGAGTGAGTGAGAGAACAGCAGCAGGTGATACGACTGGAGAGCTTTAGAGGGGTCCCATTACATAGGTGTCTCAAGAACTCTAGAGGGAGAGCTCTAGAGGGGTCCTAATAGACAGTGTCTGTGGCTACGGGAAGGATTAAGGATTTTATTCTTATTGTGATGAGAAGTCAGTAGAGTGTTTTGATCAGGCAAGAACCTAATCTAATTTTAATTTTCAACAGATCGCTGTGACTGCTATATGGAGAAGTGACGTAGGGGACACATTCAGATATACAGAGATAAGGTAACAGGGAATTGCATCAGTCTAGGAAGGATATCATGGTTGCTTTGTGAAGCCCACCCTAACTCTGACTTCAGTTTATGTGATTTAGTTTTTTTCTTATTGTTTAAGATACACTGACCTGGTTTTCTGTTACTTGCAGCTATTGTGCTCTGAGTGGGTACAAAATGTGATAGCAAGTGTATGGTGCTGAATCAAGGTAAAAGAGGTCAGTAAAAAGGATACCTTCCTCTTAAACTGGGAAGTTAATGGTCTTTGTTATGCAGTTATAAAAAAGTAATTTATAACAACACTTCTTCTGCCTTAGGAAATGATTATATACTCACAGAGGGTGGAACACAAAGATGATTGGAAAGAATCAGGATGTCAGATTGTGTTGGATTAGTCTTCCAGCCTTCACTGAGGTCTACAGTGTAGATACTGGATTAGCTTAAATTGAACGTTCTGCAAATAAGAGAAGGAATGAAAGAAAATCTCATTCTTTTCTGCCACTGGTCGGAAAAGCAAATTATTTCAAATACACTAATGTGGAGTTTGATAAGGAAAGGAATGCCAAGTCTTATCCCTAAGGTGAAGTTTTTGTTAACAATTCAGGATAATAGGAGTCATGGAAGGTTGACAAGATTAGTATACAATGTGAGCCTACTCTTCAGACCTCTTTCAAGCAAATTCTGCTAAACATTCCCAACTGAGGAAGTAGTTAGCCATGCCATTAAGAATATGCAGATAGAATTTATCTGGGGTTAATTATGAAAGTTATGGTATCCTTGTACCTAAGGGCTTGTTTGTTTGTTTTTTTTATTGCTCTGAGGCAGCCGTCAAGATAAAGGTGCCAATCAAGGTCCAAGGGAATGGACAGTGAACAGAAGCTTGTTGCGAGAAAATGAAATGATCAGAATCAGACTTTGACCAGATAAACTACTGTGGAGACCATACTTGCTAATTTTTGCATGCAAAAGATCAAAGCCTCCTAACTTTTTAAGGGAACTGTGCTGCCAAAGATATTCCAGGCCTGGCTCAAAACACTCTTTAATTACTCAAACACAGGCCACCTTCAGGCCCTCAGATTTGCACCTAGTGGGACTGGACTACAAATGCCACACCATCTCTAGAAAGGACACTCTCTTCCATGTCCATTTTCAATGTGGTCATGAAAGAAAATGGACAGAGACCCATCCTACCAGTGGAACTAAGTACTGTCAATTTGGCTAACCAAGGATCTCATTTCTCTTTCAGGTAATGAGATACTTGATATTCCTGTCCAAGAGGATGTGGTATCTACATATAGGAGGAAAGACCTACGTGTACATGTGGTGGCTGAACCATTTGATTGTGGTGAATATTGCTGAACAATTACTATTTATCAGTCTTCCTTTTCCTCTTCCTAACAGCATGACTGTGTTCATTCATGTGTCTAAGGAAACTAAAAAACAACAAAAATAGAACTGTGGCCACTGAATCAATGTGCCCCACCCTGTACTTTTATATAAGCCAATACAGTTCTTTATTTTTTAAACAAATTTGAAGCGGGTTTTCTGTTACGTGTATTCAAATTCACTTTGAAAATGATATATAAGGTTAATAATTGCATGATATACAAATGCAGATATGAGCGTAATTCCTAAAAGAGACATTACTGAGCTGAAACAAAAGGAAAGTAGTAATTTGCAAAGACAAGAGATAGAGATGATATGCAGTTTAAGTAGAATTTGGACTACCTTAGTACCATTATTTAGTGTGGGGTGTTCTAGTGGAAGATACCCTAACTCCACTTCAGTAAGAGAAGAATCAGTGGACATGGGTGTGCTACGTTAACTGTAGGACATTAAAGGGAATGAGTTAACAACACACTGAGAAATGGTTAACATTATCTGATGTAACATTATGCTATACAGAGCAGAGAATTGGAAGGGATAGAGAAATAATAGCTATGGTGACTTTAGATAACAGGAGATGAAGAAGATGACAGCAGCAGGAACAAATACTAAGAACAAGATGGGTCAATGTCATCGGCAACTAATACAGTAATATGAATAGCCAAGAGTTGAGGATACAAAATCAAAAGCCTAGAAGTAATTGAATCAATAAGCCAGAAATGTGTAAGATGATAGATGGCAACCAGCAACTGACACCCAGGCCCGGGTTGGGGAAACAGAGAGATGTTGTGAGCTGTGCTGAAAGGGAGAGTATGGGCCCCATTTAAAGAGCCTGCCGCTCCTTAGCTCCTGCGGGCCCCTTTCATGCAGGACTGTGGGATGCCATTGCTGGAGCTGCCCATTATGGTACATGCTGGATCCAGATTTTTATGAGAAAACTCCTTATTTTAAAATGTTGAAAACTATTTCAAATTTAAAACACTGTGTAGGCCTACACTAGGCAGGCCAAAAAGCAACAACAAAAAAGTATCTGTATGCTGTGTTAGGTCCCAAAGCCACCAGTTTTCTGTATCTGGCCTAGGGGAATTTTTTAGGAACAAATATTTCTCAAAGTAAACAAACCATTTTCTGAAGTTCAGCAATTCCTACAATTTTATTTATTCCTTCTTTTGTTGCTGTTAAACTTCAGTAAAGTTTAATTTTTTTTTTAATTTTAAAGTCATGTAGAACTTGAACCATTTTAATATAATTATATCTCCTTCTTTGTATAGGTAGTTCAAAGGGTAGTTATAGATAAATAAATACACATATAAAATTATATATATGTACACATGCGGTAGGGCTAAACAAAAAAAAAGATAGAAAGTACAAGTATTCAAAATTAGGAATGAGAATGGAGTTGATATCAACAGATGCAAAGATAAATATGAATACATTAATAAATCCCACAAAATAGATGACATTCTGCAAAAAAAAAAAAAAATCAGCTCATTCAAAAATAGAAATAGAACATAGTTATATGCCAGTGAGTGAAAAATTTGTCAAAGAATACACCATTGAAAGAATTTTGTCTCTATTTTTATACTTTCCAGTTGTCAACTTTACAATTTTGAGGAAAACAGTTACACTTGTAAAGTATCCATTCTCTGAAGATCCATTGTGTTTAAGATACAAACTACATTTTAGTTGCATGTAGAATATTTTCAGACTTTTTTACATTGACAAAAACTGATTTAAAAAGTTAAAATATTCATATTAACAAAAAGATGACAAGTCTAAAAAGAAAAGAATTCTAAAGCTTATAAACAGAAGTGCTAAATTTTTTTAGTAGCCTCAAAATTTGGATAACAGAAAATACTTTTCAGAATATTACTTGTTTAGAATCATTTTTCCCATTTAAAGTATACAATTCAATAACTTTTAATATATTCATAGTTGTGCAACTATCACCACTACCTAGTTTTAGAACATTTTCATTACCCCTAAAAGACATCCTGTACCCATTAGCAGTCATTTGTCATTCTTCTTATTCCCTCCTCCCTCAAACCATTAATCACCCCTCCCCATCTTAGCCATGGTAGATCCCTAGTCTAATTTCTATCTCTATATAGTTGCCAATTCTGGACATTTCATGTAAATGGAATAATAATATATATGGTCTTTTTTAACTGCCTTCTTTCACTTAGAATGTTTTCAAGATTGATCCATGTTGTGTCATGTACCCGTACTTCATTTTTTAAAGAATTACTAAAAATACTCCTTTTTCTGGATATACCACATTTTTAATCCATTTATCAATTAATAGATATGTAAGTTACTTATTTCCACTTTAGGCAATTATGAATAATGCTGCTATGAACACCTGTGTATCGAATTTTGTGTGAATGTGTTATAATTCCTCTTGAGTATACACCTAAGAATGGAATTGCTTGGTCACATGGTAACTCTGCTTATTATTTTGAGGACATGACAAACTGTTTTCCAAAGTGACTGCATCATTTTACATTTCCATCAGCAATGTATGAGGATTTCAATTTATCCACATCCTTGCCAACATGTTATTATTTTTATTTTTGGTTATAGCCATCCTAATAGGTGTGATTTGGTATCTCCTTTTGGTTTTGATTTGCATTTACCTAATGGATGATGATAAGCATCTTTTCATGTGTGCTTATTTATCATTTGTATATCTTCTTTAAAAATATATTTATTCAGATCTTCTGTCCATTTAAAAATTACATTATTCAAATTTATATTATTGAGTTGTAAATGTTTTTATATATTCCATATATAATTCTGTATCAGATACAAAATTCGTAAAATACTTTATTCCATTCTGTGGGTTGTCTTTTCCTTTTATGTGTCTTTTCCTTTTATGTGTCTTTTCCTTTTATGGTATCATTTGCAGCACAGAAGTTGTTCGTTTTTTTGTTTGTTTGTTTCGTTTTTTGTTTTTGTTTTTGTTTTGAGATGGAGTCTTGCTGTGTTGCCCAGGCTGGAGTGCAGTGGCACAATCTCGGCTCACTACAAGCTCCGCTTCCCGGGTTCACGCCATTCTCCTGCCTCAGCCTCCCAAGTAGCTGGGACTACAGGCACCTGCCACCACACCCAGCTAACTTTTTTTGTATTTTTAGTAGAGAACCGTGTTAGCCGGGATGGTCGCAATTTCCTGACCTCCTGATTGGCCCACCTTGGCTTCCCAAAGTGCTGGAAGTACAGACGTGAGCCACCGCGCCCAGCCAAAAGTTTTTAATTTCGAAAAAAATTCTTTTTTTTTTTGTTTGGTCTTGTCACTTGTGCATTTGATGTTGTCTCTAAGACATTATTGCTCAATCCAAGGGCACAAAGATTTATACGAATGTTTTTGTCTAATAACTTTATAATTTTAGCTATTCTGTATATATCTATAATTCAATTTTGACTTAATTTTTGTATAGTGCAAACAAAGAGTACAGATTCTTTCTTTGGCATGTGGATATGCATTGTTTCCAGTAACATTTGTTGAAAAAATCTTTTTTATTGAATTTTCTCAACACTTTTGTAGAAAATCAATTGGTCACTAATGTGCAGTTTTACTTCCAGAGTCTCTACTGGAATCCATAGATCTATATGTCTATTTTTATACCAGGACTACCCTGTCTTGATTACTGTAGCTTGCAGTATGTTTTTAAATCCAGAAACGCGAGTCTTCCAAATTCATGTTTCCTTTTTCAAGACTGATTTTGCTATTCTAGATCCCCTGCATTTCCACACAAATTTTAGGATTGGTTTGTCAATTTCTTAAAAAATAGGGCAGCTGGGAATTTTTATAGGAGTTGATTTGAATCAGCAGATAAGTTCAGAAGTCATCTGTTTCATGAACATGGGATATCTTAACATTTGTTTATGTCTTCTTCAATTTATTTCAATAACGTATTGTAGCATTCAGAATTCAAATATTGCACTTGTTTTGTCAAATTAATTCCTAAGTTCTTTCTTTTTAATTATATTATAAATCAATTTTTTTCTTAATTTCATTTTCAGTTTAGATTGTTCATTGTTAATATACAGAAATACAATTGTTTTCTCTATATTGATTTTCCATCCTGAAATATTGTTACCTCATTTATTATTTTAATAGTTTTTTTGTAAATTTCTTGTTATTTTAATTTTTTTTAACTTTTCTTTTGGGCTCAGGGATACATAAGCAGAAAGTTCAAAGACTGAAGGAACAAGGAACATCAGCCCATAAAGATGAGAGAATCAGAGCAAGAACTCTGGCAACTCAAAAGCCAGAGTGTCTTCTTACCTCCAAACAACCATATTGTGTCCTTTACAATGATTCTTTACCAAACTGAGATTGCTGAACTAACAGAAGCAGAATTCAAATATGGATAGAAATGAAGATCACTGATATACTGGAGGATATGAAAACTCAATTTTAGGATTTTTATGATTTTTTTTTTTTTTTAGATGGAGTCTTGCTCTGTTGCCCAGGCTGGAGTGCAGTGGTGTGGTCTCAGCTCACTGCAACCTCTGCCTACCGGGTTCAAGCAATTCTTCTGCCTCAGCGTCCTGAGTAGCTGGGACTACAGGCGTGAGCCACCATACCTGGCTAATTTTTGTATTTTTAGTAGAGATGGGGTTTCACCATATTGGGCAGGCTGGTCTCAAACTCCTGACCTCGTGATCCACCTGCCTCAGCCTGCCAAAGTGCTGGGATTACAGGCGCAGTCGGCCGATATTTTTATATACCAGATTATATCACTAGTAGAGATAATTTTACTGTCTCCTTTTCAATCTGGAGGCATTTTCTTCCTTCCTTTTTCCCTTCCTTTCTCTCCTCTCCCCTTCCCTTCCCTCCTCTTTCTTTCTACTTACTTTCTTACTTTTGCCTCTTTGTCTTGGTTAGAATTTCCTGTAAATTTTAAATAACAATGGAAAGAGCAGTTATCTTTGTTTTCTTCCTCATTTTAGAGGCTTAAGCACGGAGTTTTTGTCTATGTACCTTGTGAAGTTTAGAAAGTTCTTCCCAATCATAGTTTGTTGATGGTTTTTATAATGACAGAGCAGTTGATTTGATTGAATGCTTTTTTCTGCTTTTATTGTAATGATGTTGTGACTTTAGCTTTTTAACTATTGAGATGGTGGGTTACATTAGTTGATTTCAGATATTAAGCCAACTTTGCGTTTCTGGGAATAATCCCACTGGTTGATGATGGATAATCTGTTTTATATGTTACTAGATTCACTTTTCTAGCATTTTGGTGAGGATTTTTGCATCTATGTTGGTCTATAGTTTTCTTTTACTGTATACCTTTGTCTGTTTCTGATATCGAGGCAATAATGGTCTCAAAGGACTAATTGAGAATTGTTTTCTTCTTTAATTTTTGGAAGAGTTTGTAAAAAATGGGTATTAATACTTCTTTATATGTTTGGGCTTTTATTTCATTTTTTAAGATTTAGCATGCAAATTATGAACGTTCAAATTCAAATTTAAATCCCTTGGGCTTTCTTAATCTTTTAAATTTAGATTATAAATCTTACTATATTTTCAAGTATTGCAATCAGCTTGTACATAATTTGAACAATGTTTTGTCCTGTTTAAAATGGTTAATTACTTTCACATTTCAAAACATAATTATACATCCTATATATTTGATTTTCTTCATAAATTTCATTGTCTGATTAGATAGAAAATATACCATATTATTACATAATTCTTATAAATGCAATAAATAACTTTATGAGTACAGTGAATGTAAAATTATTTTAGATGGTCCAACACTCTAAATACATTTAGTAATACTAAACAAAATTCCATTTGTAAATTTTAAGATTAATTACAAATTCTAATATTAGAGTTAAATGTAGTTATTCTAATAGGCCACATTAAAAAATGTAGATTTACTAAAAATATAAATAGTATGAATATTATAAATAAACATAGGTACATAAAATATCAATTATTAACAGGTACTATTTAAGCACAAAATATTACTACATGATTTTGATTGTCTCAAAATAATAACGACTCTAACTATTAAATGCATACCTATTGCGATGACAAGTATATGTGGAGCTAGATAATGCATTTTTGCCTCTTTCTGGTGTTCCATCTGTACTGCAGTGTCTAGACATCTGAAATCTACATTTCCCAGATGTCCTTACAATCAGGGTCCCGAGTGCAAATTTGTTTCATCATATAGAGGTACTTGAATCAGATTTTTAAAACCTAAATAAGAACAGGGCCATCTTCTTACACATGTTTCTGTTGCTGCTTAAAAGCATGGTTGTATCTAGGTACTAGCTCCGTGGGTTTGGTGAGGCAATGGTGTGGTAGCAGCAGCAGCTTCCCAAATCTCTCTCTTCTACAGGGATATGATCCTGAACTCAACAGTTCTAGTAATAGGTCCAGATTTCACATCTTTCTGATGGAAAGGAGGTTATAACTCTTCCGGAGACACGGTTCAGAGTTACTTTTCTGAGAAGCTTTCCTCAGGACCCTCTCTAGAGCCAAGCCCTCCACCTCTTCCAGGGATTGTTTAAAGGCCCAATTCCCAGTAATAAATCCCTTTATGCCTAACATACCTAAAATAGTTTCCATTTCTGTTTCTTGAATTCTGTTAACTTTGGCTATTTAAATCTAAATCTTCTTGGTGTTTGAAGTTATATTCTCAACAAAGATGATCTATTCTCTTCAAATTACCTAAGATTTCTAACAAGTAAACATTTAAGCCGCATATGAGTCCTGGAGTAGCAGATGACAGATTGATTCTTCTACTGCCCAGATTGCCACACTGAGCCCCCTTTTTCAGTCATGTTGTGATGGGCTTCAAAGTCATATGCAAGTTAAACTATAAATAAAATGGATACTTAGAAGAATAAAAGTATAAAACAATGAACTTATAAGAAGTGAAGTTCAGACCTGTACAGAGTAGGCAGACAACAAATGTTATTGAAAGATGAATTAGTGAACTCCAGATTATTTTCAACGTTTTTTTTCTTCCTCCTCTATAATTTTGCAGGGTTTTCATCCATTTCTGTGCTTTGATGGGAAGCTCGCTCTGATACAATCATTAGAGTTTCGCAGAAATTTTATGGGCCATGACAATGCATATAACCACTTCTACTACTAATATCCTCATGTCATAATGGGGTATGGGGGAAACAGCAATTATATTCTCCTGGATTCTGCTGGGAAGTATGTCCAAAACTTCTGCTCTTACAAGATTCTCTAAAATGTCTGGTTCTTCTGGCATCCTTGTCTCCTCTAAGCGATCATAACATTTCTCAAGATCAACAGAAAAATAAACGCCTTTGAATAAATAGTTCTTCTTCAAAATGAATTATTTCCAGTGAACTTTAAAGTCTAAGGCCTGAGTGTCAGAAGTCTAAGTCTTTGCATCTCACACATTTCAATAACCAATCATTGTGGTCTTTTTGCCTCCTGTATTCGGTTGTAATAACTCTTTCTTGAAACAATAGATTCTTCATTATATTTAATGGTCTAAAAGATGGATGGTCATGTTGTAGGCAGAAATTACTGGGAGTGAGAGGGAAATAATCCAAACCTCAAAATACTGAATGTATAGCATATTGATGCAGTTTAAAGTGGAAACCCTTTTCTGGGAGTCTTCAGAGCAGTACTGACTCACATTGAGTTTATCATAAAAAACACAAGATTGGATGTGCAGCATCCAATGACAGATGGCTACAGAGGTGAAGGAGAACTCCACTCCCCAGGGCAAATTGAAAACACACCTCAGAAATGGAATTATCCACAGCAAAGATAGACAGGTATTTGAAGGTACAGGGTCAAAGAATATGCCAAACTGACATTTTTATGCAAGCTTAAATTCTGATTCTACAGGTAGGTTAAAAGCGCAAGAAATTGCAGGTAGTATATATATTATGCATGGTCAGCTTGAGCAATATTGAAATCTGGGAATATCAAGGCATGACTCCATAGACTGGATGGAAATACGGAAGGCAAGATCCAGAATATTTTATTGATGAAATTGGCAAGAACTAGGCCACCAGATGAATGAGCTGGGCTTCAGTCCTAGAATATTAAGCAAGCGAACAGCAGAGTACAGAGTGGAGATCAATGCATAAACTGAAAATTACAGTGACAATGAGACGAGTGGGCATGAGTATTCCCTGCCAAGAGAAGTAGGACCTAGAAACAGGAGGTCTTACTTTTTGCCCTTGTCTACTCTCCACATATTCCCACTCTGGGTAAAGGGAATACTAGTCTGATTAAATCAGATTCCAGAATAATGATTTTGCCTAGTTACTTAGAAATTGGGTTATACTACATCAGATGTTCATAAACATAGACATGCCTCACTCTGTTTTCCTTCCTTCCTCGAATTCTCTGGCATTTCTTTTCATTATACAATAGAATAAGCAAAATGAGCCGGGGTCTGCCTCCTTGGGGTAGATACAGTTATCCTATTCTTTCTCTTTGTAATGAAAAGAACAAATTGTTTAAAGAAGGTACTGATTAATTTTAAGTTTTAGTAGTGTTTGGACATCAACTCCAAGCCCTGTTTACCAGAAAGCCCTACATTATCTGAGGGTACAAGCCTAGATCACAATAATTAAGTGATGCCTTGTTTCTCATTTGCCATTATTCTTATGTAAATATACCTTTCCTCCATGAAATCACAGGGAGGAAGGACAACTGAAATAGAAAATGATTTAGGTATCCCCAAGTCTCTTGACTATAATCCCATTTTAAGACCATCTAGTCAGGCTCTGGACACTTGGGATTAAAATGTAATTTCAGGACATATTTAGTGCCTAAAAATTAGCAAAGGAAAAATTTGATATCAGTTACCATACCATTCTTATAGAGAAAATAATGAGTAAATAACTGGACAGAAATCACATTGAGAAAAAGATAATAAAAGAGAATGAAAAGGGACCAAGTAAACATGATTATATTTAAGAGAACAATAGGAGACACAGCAGATAATAGAGTAGAAGCAGTAGGAGCAATACAAAGAGAACCGAAAGTGCCATGGAAGTCGATAAAGGAGAGAATGGAGAATGAGAAAACTGTCAGCCTGGTTCCATGCTACAGAGATAAAGTAGAGGGGAAAACAGATAAAAGGTTAATTAGATTTAGGAACTAAAATATTGTGGACAACTTTGGACATGCAATTTCAATAGAATGGTAGTGATATAAACAATTGCTAAGAGCTAGAATGGAAACAAGGAAATGTAGGCCCAACTTCTAGTGAAAAGAGAGAAGGGAGAGGCTTTTTCAGGAGGGCTGGAAAGTGATGAAACCAATAGTATGAAAGTAGAGCCTAAGATTGGTATAAAATTTGCATAGGATTAAAAATGCTTTCAAGAAATTGTTTGTTGAGAACAGCCCAGTGAAAAGATCTTAAGTAATACATTGAGAACAGCCCAGTGGAAAGATCTTAAGTAATAATACAAAAGTTATGCTATAATCCAGAAGGTTTTAAAGGAAGTGAATGTCACAGATGAACAATGTCTGTCGTATGCTCTGATATACCAGCCTAACAACCTTGAAAGATACTCAGTTACTTAGTCAAATGAGTTGATTTTGGTAGGTCATGCTCAGTGTCCACCTATGTTGGTTCTTGGTTATCATTTCTGTCCTCAGGAACAAGATGTTTGATAATCTATCCTATACTTTTTGTCCAAATCAGTGAACACTTATTGACATTGACCTTCACTGCAGAATAAGTTGAATTCTACTCATCAGAGGGCCACACATGTGTTTGAACTGTCTTTTATTTATTTATATTTTTTGAGATGGAGTTTCACTCTTGTTGCCCAGGCTAGAGTGCAATGGCACAATCTCAGCTCACCACAACCACTGCCTCCTGAGTTCAAACGATTCTCCTGCCTCAGGCTCCCGAGTAGCTGGGATTACAGGCATGTGCCACCACAGCCGGCTAATTTTATATTTTAGTAGAGACAGGGGGTTTCTCCATGTTGATCAGGCTAGTCTCGAACTCCTGACCACAGGTAATCCGCCTGCCTTGGGCTCCCAAAGTGCTGGGGTTACACTGTCTGTCTTTTCTAACATCCCAGATCTTTCACTTTAAAAATGAAGAACTAGGACCAGAGAGTATGTTACTGATCCCCGAATTATTAAACACTTTGTGTCACAAGCCAAAGTCAGGTACACTTTCTGATTTATTCTGAAGAATTTTATTTTGCTTTATTTTCAATTTATTATTTACTTAATATTCATAACTTACTCTTTTAGTTATCTATTAATATATAATAAATGAATCCTAAAACATGGTGGCTAAAAGCCAGCATTGATTATTCCCTCTTTCATTGTTTTCTGGGTTAACTGTGTTCATTTGTGTAGTTCTCACTCAGAATTTGTCCATGCAGTGATAGTGAGACGTGAGGAGCTGGAGTCATCTGCTCCCCAAATCAGCTGATGGTGTCAAATGGCTGACTCACATGATGGTGGCTGAAGGCTGAGAGCTCAGCTGCAGCTGACCACTGGAGCACTTGCACGTGGCCTCTGTGGGTTATTTAGGCAACTCCCAGTGTGCTATCTGGGTTCCCAGATGGAGCTCTCCAAATGAGCACCGCAAGAGGCCACAGAGTATGTTACAAGGTCTCTTATGAACAAGGCTTAAGAGTCCCAGAGTGTTCACTACATTGTATTTACCAAGCCAGCCACTTAGGCCACTGATACAAGGTTAGGGAAATTAGTCTCTATTTTTTATACGAGAAGCAGCATGTTTATATGGAAAGAAACAAATTGGTGGAATTCATCTTAGGGTACCATCTCCCATATCCACTTATGTTTACAATAACTAAAGATACTTATTTTGCAATGTATAGAATATTTACAATCTTCCCCCTAGACTTGCTATGTCTATTGACAGTTTCTCATTCATCATCAAATCTACTGTTACAAGATCATGAAAATGAAAACATATTAAATTTCCAAACTTAAGATGGTTACATGTTAGTGCATCTTTTAAACTGTTTTGGAATTATTGGCTAAAGTTTTTAAAAAGCATTAGTAGATTTTTAAATTTATAATGTTTTCCTCTTATCTAGATAATCGAGCAGAACTTCTATGAAGTAAATACACACCTATTTTTTCTCTGTAGCATGCTACCTATATGTAGCATGATTTGCTAAAGTACTT
This sequence comes from Macaca nemestrina, assembly GCF_043159975.1. Classification (NCBI taxonomy): domain Eukaryota; kingdom Metazoa; phylum Chordata; class Mammalia; order Primates; family Cercopithecidae; genus Macaca; species Macaca nemestrina. The sequence goes on along the minus strand of NC_092137.1, from coordinate 79,934,829 downwards.
TTTCTTGGTATTGTTGCTACAAAACAGACTTAAAAATATTTTGCCAATTTAAATTATACCAGCAATATGAAAGTTAATCTTGCCTGAATTTTCAGCTTGTCAGTATAATCATTTTAAACCAGTTTTCACTTTTATTTGAGTCCTAATTATTCTTAATTGAGTTCTGAACTTCTCATGGCCAAAAATGATTCTACTCTCCACTTATATGATGGTCATAAAAAAAAATCATCAGGTTCTCTGAGTTAAATCTTTTTTTTCCTCAAGAAAATAGAAAATTTGCAAGATATCCAGAATAAAGTTATAAACTTCCTATTTAGGAAAAGAGGACTATGCATGACATGACTACCACAAAAATCACATTTCAAAACATGAAAAGAGATCCTGAATCTAAAATAAACGGGAGATGTTGCCTGTACTCAGCAATGAGGCTTACATCAGTTGCTGGCATCATTTTTCCATCTTCATTGATACTGTCCAACCTACCAAAGCATGAAAATAAAGGCTACTGGGTAGATAGAGAAAGCAACTGTGTGGCAGTCAGAGTTGTGACTCTGCTGCTGTCAATGCATATCATGGGATGTTTTGTGCCTCTTTTCCACATCCAAACAAGGTTAATAAAACCTGACCTTGCTTTAATATGGTCATTAGAATGATGAAATAAAATGAGATGTCAAAGCAATTTGCAAACTTAGGAGCAGTATAAAATATACTTTCTTATGATTGTCCCAAAATAAATTTCTAGTGTGTATACAGATTGTACATTAATTTGTTAGGTAGAAACATTTTTGTTTAGCATGAGTAGCAACAATTTAAAGTGAATCTCCAAAAGCTGCTGATTTCTTGGCATCCCCTTAGTTTAAAATAGCTCTTCTATTAGATGCACAGTCCCCAGATAAATTGCATGCTGTGATTCTATTATTTGTTTAAATTAAAGAAAAGTTGTGGTTTTTTTTTACTTAGTATAAAAGCATTCCTTGATCATAGGAAGAAAATTTAAATGTACAAATAGATCTTTTGAAAAAAGAAGCATATTATTCTATTACACAAAGTAACAACCATTAACCATTTGGTCTATTTCTGTAAATATCCATCTATAACCTTCATATAGATAAATACAGAGAAAGAGAAAGAGATGAATATATATGGTATATCTGTTTTATTTCTAGCTCTTTCTATGTAACAATGTAATATGTTCTGGAAAATGAAGCATGGCTGGTAAAGGTTTTAGAATCTCCCCTATTTTCAAATTTTTATAGAGATAGCACAGGTAATTTGGACAAGAAATTTCTGTCCTCATTAGGATAAATCATAGAAAATGACATTCAATTAATGGAAATCTTAAAGAATTATCAAGCAAGAGTAGTGTAAGAGGAGTAAGGAAAGTAATGTGTTGTAGACCCGCCATTGCTGACCACACTCTTTAGAAGCTTCCTGTGGACTACACTATGCTTAGGAGAGCCTACGGCCACCAGCTGAGCTCAGGATATCTCACTTACAGAAGTATTCTTGTACAATACATCTGAGAAGAAACGTGTCCATCTTTCATCTCAAGCACCTCGCCCTTGCAGAGGAAGACCAGTTGGTTACCTGCTTCTAGCTAGTACCCTGAGAGAAAGACCAACCATGTTGAAACCAGAAAAGGAATTTCTACATTAAATTAAATTTTTACCTAATTGCTTCTAGCTGCATTTAGGGAGGAATCCTATGTTTTGTTTCTACTTATCTGTGTAGGTCAGAGTTTGGAGTCAGACCCACTTAGCCCACCTCACCATGCTTTAAGGTCAAGGCAGGTCAGCAAAAAGGGATTGGCAATCTACATAACTGCTCATGAAAGCTATATCAGCCACTGTTTCTAAACAAGCCACACATTTACCTAATTAATTATTTATATTTTATTATATTTTTTGCAACAGGGTCTCACTCTGTCACCCAGGCTGGAGTGCAGTAGTGCTATTATGGCTCACTGCAGCCTCGACCTCCTGGGCTCAGGTGATCTTCCTACTTCAGCCTCCCAAGTAGCTTGAAGGAGAGGCACATGCTACCACGCCCAGTTAATTTTTGTATTTTTTTAATAGAGATGGGGTTTTGCCTTGTGGCCCAGGCTGATCTTGAATTCTTGGGATCAAGTGATCTGCCTGTCTCAGCCTCCCAACCATACATGTATTTTTAAACCCTGAAGTCCGTTGCATGCTTGACTTATCATTATGGTGTTTTATGTTGATATTCAAAATAGACACTATGAAAAGAAGTCATTATATGAAAAACACATTTGCACACGCATGTTTATAGCAGCATAATTTGCAATTGCAAAAATATGAAACCAGCCCAGATGCTCATCAGTCAACAAGTGGATAATGAAAATGTGGTATATTTTCACCATGGAATACTACTCAGCCATAAAAATAAATGAAACAAGAGCATTCGCAGCAACCTGGATGGAGGTGAAGACCCTTATTCTACGTGAAATAACCCAGGAATGGAAAATCAAACATCATACGTTCTCACTTCTAAGGGAGTTAGGCTATAAGGATGCAAAGGCGTAAGAACAATACAATGGACTTTGGAGACTCAGGGGAAAGGGGTAGGAGGAAGATGAGGGATAAAAGACTACATATTGGGTACAGTGTACACTGCTCAGGTGCCAGGTGCACCAAAATCTCAGAAATCACCAGTATGTAACTTATCCATGTAACCAAACACCACCTGTTCCCCAAAAACCTGAAATAAAACAATAAATTAATTAAAAAACAAAACAAAACAGCATTGCATGCTGCAGAGAAATCGTTCATGAAAGGAAGAGTCAGTTGATCTGGCAAATTTTATTGTTGTCTTATTTTAAGAAATTGCTACAGCCACCTCAACTTTCAGCAACCATTACCCTGATCAGTCAGCAGATATCAACATTAAGGCAAGAGTCTCCACCTGCAATAAGTTTACAACTCACTGAAGGGTCAGATGATCAATAGCATTTTAACAATTTTTTTAAATTATAAAAAAGGTCCTATGAAGAATGTGTAAACATCACATTGAATGACCTTCCTTCATATAGTCACACAGCTCATAATATTATCTTTTTTGTGTGTGGGAAACTTTCTTCACTTCTGAATATCTCAGCTTTCTCTATCTTATTTTCTTTTTTATTTGTTTTGATGGAACTTGTCATCATATAAAATACTATACACTTAAATTATTTCTTTTAGATTCTATTATCTCTCCAAACCCCATTTAAACATAAGCTCTATGAGGACAGAAACTTTTGTCTTTTTTATTCAGTTGTGTATTTCCATTTGTAGAACAAATCTAGCACACAATACGTAATCAATACATAGTTGTTGAGTAAAGAACTGAACAAGTGGACTCACAGGATATTGTTGCAACTTTATGTTTTCCTTCCACCATCTGTTTACATTTATTCTGTGAAGCTAGTTTATATCATCCCCTTGAGTGAATTTGTGGGAGGCCCTATAAACCTTATAAATGCTCTCATGTATAGAAGGTCCTCTGGTAACTCTGGTAATAATCATAGTTTTATCTCTTACTTCAGAAATTCATATATAAAATTCAATAATAATAAAAAAACTGAAAACCACGATTTATATAGAGGACTTCACTTCACTCCCAGTTTGAGACTGATGATGTAGGAAAAAGAAATATGTTAGGAAAAGTTGATTGTGTTAGTCTTCACTGAGTATTTTAAGTGTGCCCTAAGTGGTTTTCCTTTCTGTGAACCTTTCCTGTGAACCTTTCCTGTGAAAGGAATGTATATTCTACCTTGTTGAATTCAGGAATGTCAAAGTGCCATAAGGGGCTTCTTACATGACCCCTACTGGTCCCTGTTCCTGGTATTCACTCTCTTATGAAATATCTTTCCCTTGAAAATGGGCTGAACCTAGTGATTTGCTTGAAATGAATAAAAAAGTGATATGATGTTACTTCCATTACCAGGTGTAAAAGATTGTGACCTCCATCTTTCTGGTATTCTCTTTTAGGCTCTTCCTGTGTTCTAGGTCTGAGAAAGAGGGTCACCTGGCAAGGGACTGGCAGCAGCCTGACATCAACATTCAGCAAGAAACTGAGGTCCTTGGTCCAGCAGCCCATGGGGAACTGGATCCTCCCAACAATTACTGAGTAAGCTCAAAATCAGATCCTGTCCCATTTGAACCTTCAGATGATGGAGGTTCTGGCTGACATGTTGATTGCAGCTCTTGAGAGAACCTAAAGAAGAGGAGCTGGTAATGATGTGCCCCATTTCTGGCCCATAGAAACTAGCAGACAATAAGTCTGCATGGTTTTAAGCCACTAAATTCTGAGGTAATTTGTTATGCGGTAATAACTAACCAATAGATGAGGGCACTTGCTTTGGCCAATGAAATGTAGATGGGGAGATGGATGTCATTTCTTTGAGGAGCTTTAAAACTTAGTGTATTGCTCAACATATTTCTTTTCATTGTGTCATGTCAACTGGTGACGTTCCAGGTGGTGGCTGGATTCTGCCAGGAAGGCACATGTAGCAGAGCCACAAGCCAATATGCAATGGACACATAGCATACATGGGAAGTAAACTTTTGTCTTACAAGCTGCTAAGATTTGGTGATTATTTGTTGAATCAGCATGCACTAGCTCAGGATTTGTCCGTGTTAGTGGTATTGACAGTCTGCTGGTTGATTCTATGTTGTAAGAAGCTTTGCTATGCATTGTATGACTTTCAGCTGCATCCCTGACCACTAGCCACTGGACGCCAGCAGCATTGCCCATGCCCTCCTCCACCTTGTCAGTCCATGGTCACCGAAACTGTCTTCAGACATCACCAAAAAGCCCTTGGGGATGAAATCATCCTTGTCTGAGAACCACTATTCTAGTCTATCCTGACTGATAAGGTCAGTTCTCTCTCTTCCTCACTGTCTGTAATTCTCTTGGCATAAATGAATTATTTTGCCCTGACTGAATGCTGGTGAATCCTTCTTTAGCTGCTAGTCATACCTAAATTCTTTCTAATATAGGCTTTTTACCTCTTCGAATAGAGTTCTGATATAGGAACTGGAATAATATGATGCTCTCATGTTTCGGTGTATGACCCACATCCAGTTAAAAAAAAAAAAAAAAAAAAAAACCTTTAACCTGAGTAAATTTTGGAAATCTAGGCTGATCACAAGGTGTCACTACCAGAATAGCTGTGCTGCCACAATTCCTAAGCCTTTATATTTTTCAGGCTCGTTCCAGGAACTAGCCCACATTTCCAAATCCCTGGTACACTGTGCAAACTCCTAACTGATGTAGTTGAAGCCCTTCCCATTAGGTTTGGGGTCAGGAGAAATCACCCTTCATCCCTGTGTGTGTGTATGGAAGAGAGGTGAAGATAATTCTCCAAGGAAATGTATTTCTCATGTAATCTCCAACTCCCAATCCTTTTAGACTCTTGATGTTAGCTAGGGATTAAAATCACAAAACTAGCTTTAAAATTCTTGATGACCTTCCATTTCGAATGCAATCTCTATTGTTATGAACCGTCAACTGAAATTGACACTGAAGTAAATGCATTATAGCATTCATTATAATAGTATATGTTCTGAATTAATTCATAGTATTTTAAAATTCTGAAAATAAAAATCATACTCTGAATCTATGCCACAACACAGTCTGTTCAGCTCAGCTGACTGAAAGCATCATTTTCACTTTGGGTGTAATCTAGAACGAGTTTAAGATTTCTCTTTGCTAAGTAACATATATGTGGCCTCTTCTGTGTAGCAAACTCCAGCCTACTCTTCAGTTGCTTCTCCTCCTTGGTTCTATCAAACCAAACAGACTTTACTCTGGAGTTGACGGTCTTTAGGATTTACATCTCCCATCTGTCTTCTTCTTTTAAAGTTTTTCAAAGTCTATTTATTTACTTTAATGGTTTTATTGCACTTTGTTATTTAAAAGCTGCACATATTTAATATATACAACTTGATGAGTTTAGATTTATGCATACATCTGTGAAACCATAGCCACAATCAAGGTAATAAGTATATCTAGCACCTCCAAAAGTTTTCTCCTATCCTGTTGGTTTTTGTTTTGTTTTGTATGTGTACGTGTTTGTATGTGTATGTTAAGAACACTTACTATAAGATCCACTCTCTTAACAGAATTTTTAAGCACACATTACGGTATTGTAAACTACTATTTTTTGCCTCTTGTATGACCTCAGGAAAAGAGACTCTTCCCATATTCTTGTCTTTGTCTCAGCACACCTGATCATGACTTAACAAAAGAAGCCTGTTCTAGATTATTGCAATTTGGGAAATGAGAAAGTAGGGGGCAGAGGGGCAGAGAGTAGGAAAAGGAGAAACAGAGCATCTTTTTGTTATCTTTTCATTAAAATATAATCAGAACATAATTTTAGAATGTATATTGCTAGATGACAAATTTAGAGACGCTTTACTCAGAATGATTTTGTATGGTCTACCTAATTTTTCCCAATTATATAATTATAGTTTACATTTTAATCAGGGCTGGTAAAATTGCTCTTTAATAGTCACTTTATTCATATTTAGGTTTTTAAAAAACTTTTTATTTATATGAAAAATTATTGTGATTTTTACACTTCTAGGAATTCATTTTATTATTTCCATTGAAATAAAAGGTAATAGCCACTCTTCCTGGGCCCATTTAAAAAAACTCTATTAAGGATATTAATTTGGAGATAGGTGTATAATCAGACAGTAAAATATTTATCATCGGACTTTTGAAAAAAATCAACTGAAAGGACGGAAGCAATAGTGACAGTAAGTTCTAATGTCCCTCAAAGAAACAAGATTAATGATGCAAACAACGGAAAACATTAAGAAAATGGTTATTCATATCTTCAGTGAGATTGGAAAGGTTGCTGCATTCAAAGAGATTATGTGGTTATGGAAAAGAAAAAATTGAAGCACCAGAGTGTTTAGTATAAAACATTGTTGCTGAAATTAACCAGAAAATCACACAGTGAGCAGAATGGATATTGCTAACAAAGAGATTAGTAAATTAACTTGAGGAATTATCTAAGAATTCAAAAAGATATTAAAAAGAAATGAGAAAAAAGATAACAAACGTCGAAGATGTATCTGAGAGTCTTGATATTCATATACTGGAATTTCCAGAAAGACAGTACAATGTGAATATAATAGAACCAATAATTTAAGGGATAATAGAAGATAATTTCCCAGAAGAAAGATCTGAGTCTTCAGACTAAAAAATTCTGATTAAGTATATGGATGCCTAGGAAAATAATTCTCTAAATGCATACAGTAAGAAAGATCAATTAAGAACTTGGTGTTTTTTTATGGTTTGTTTGACCCCTCCAAATTTCATATTGAAATATAATCTCCAAGGTTGGAGGTAGAGCATAATGAGAGGTGTTTGCATCCTGGGGGTGGATCTCTCATGACTAGATTAATGCCCTCCCTGGGGCCTTCCCCTTCTCTCTCTTGTCACCTCTCTCCCAGGTGACCTCTGCATATGCTGGCTCCCCTTTTCATTCCACCATGAGTGGAAGCAGCTTCAAGCCCATTCTAGATGCAGATGCCAGCGCCATGCTTCTTGTACTGCCCGCAAAACCATGAGCCAAATAAACCTCTTTTATTTGAAAATTACCCAGCCTCAGTTATTCCTTCTTTTTTTTTGAGATGGAGTCTCACTTTGTCGCCTGGTCTAGAGTGCAGTAGCATGATCTCAGCTCATTGCAACTTCCATCTCCTGGGTTCAAGGGATTCTCCTGCCTCAGCCTCCCGAGTAGCTGAGATTACAGGTGCCCATCACCATGCCCAGCTAAGTTTTGCATTTTTAGTAGGGATGGAGTTTCACCATGTTGGCCAGGTTGGTGTTAAACTCCTGACCTCAGGCGATCCACTTGCCTTGGCCTCCCAAAGTGCTGGGATTACAGGTGTGAACCACCATGCCCAGCCAGGTATTCCTTTATAGCAGCACAAATGGACTAAACCAAGTGGTTTTATATTTGCAATATGAAATGCTTGATGATGACCCAGCATTGTCTAGAGAGCTCTGAGAGAAACTCACTGAGAGCTCTAGAATTCTACAACCAAGTAAATGTAATTGTATTTAAATTTTCACTATAGATAGTAAAATGCAATAGATATAACATTCCGAAAACAGGTGCCAGACCAAAATGGGAAGTTTCAAGTGGTTTAGGTGAAAATATACTTTAAAACGTCTTAAATGATTCACATTGAGTCAAAGAGGGTTAGCGGGTGCATTGTGAAGTAAAAAAGACATTTTGAGGAATGTGCTGGTGTCCTATAAATCCAGCCCATCAAGGGGACTTGGACATGGCATCCTGTCTCATAGCTCAAGTCCAGTGAAAGGGATCAATGAACTTCATCAAAAACAGATTTAATGCAGAAAACTAGCTAACTTTCATAATTTTAAATGCATTGAGTTTTCTCAATGAACTTCAGGAATATGGCAACATGAACAAAATATGACTAGACCATGTACAAAAGGAAAAACTGGAGATCATGAATTCTTACTATCAAAAATTGACAAAATAAAGCTAATATGCACATATACAATTGATATTCATCCCCTTCAGTAAGGTTGATACATTAAGCTGGTGTCTATTTGGAAATATAAACAGTGAAAGCAAGCTGGAAAGCTGCTCCAATGGTGGAAATGAAGGTAGTAAAGGTGAGACAGTGGTGTGAAATGGCCTTCACTTTGAGAGTTTGTTAGAGCAAAGGATATGTGACTATTTCCAGTGGGCCAATTGAAGGCTATGCATGATGCTGAGCCAGATGGGTATTATATTACATGCTCAGGCAAGCATTGTAAGGGAGATGTTGAATATAACTGCAGATTCCAAAAAGGGCAGAAGGAAGTACCAAATAAGGCAAGAATAAATCACCTGAGTCCAGAGTATTATTAGCAAGAGGTATGAATTAATAATGGCCAAGGGGTATCTCCTAAGAACCACCATACTTGTGCCAGCCAAGTATAAATATTTATTCCTTTCTTATCTTTCTCTATGCCAGTGTCAATTGGGTAAGTAACATAAGCTGCCATAAGAAATGACCCCCAACCTAAGTACTTTAATACTTCAGAAATCACGGTTATTTCTCATTCCCATCATAGCTTAATTGGGTGCTGAGTGGGCAGTCTCCTTCTACCTGATCATTGACAAAGTTAGCCAACTTTCATTTATTGACTCTGCCTTATAGTGTTTCAAAATCTAGCCAGGAGATAATGACAGAAAGTATGGAAAAGGCACACTTAAGGAATTCCATTCTAAGCTACCTAAGACTGCTATTCATCACTTCCATTTGTATTCCACTAATAAAAATTAATCACATGGCCCTAACTAGATGAGGGGAGGTGGGTACCCAGGAAGGAGAAATGGTTTGTTGAGTATCCAGCTGGTTGCTTTTGCTTCCAACCTTCTGCCTTTAAGTTATAGCTCCAAAGGGGTTGGAAATTGAGTGGGGGAGGAAGAATTGGGAAGAGAATAGAAATTAGCTGTTCTTCACCTTTTTAAACTTGAAGTAGTACTTAGTTAAAGGAGGAAGAGGAACTGTAACTATAAATAAATTTGGAAGTTTTACTAATACGTGGGATTGGGAATTTTCAGTAGCAACTTGAGTTTATGATTTGTGTCTTGAAATTTGTGGATTTCCATTGCTTAAAACTAACTACAGAAGATGCAGAGGTATCAGACTTTTCATTGCTGGGGCAAAACTAGTCCCACAGAGCAAAGTTAAAGGAAGTATGTGGAAATACCTTGTGATTGCTTCCCACCAGTTGGGCTAGTTTAGCATACCGGTTACATAAATTCTCATGTATTTATTTTAAACAGTAACTAGCATATTTTGTTCCTTTTCCCCGTGCCTACTTTCATTCATGGCTAGAAGCCCTGGGCTTTTGTTAACTCCAGAAAGAGTTGTAAGCTTACAGGCCAATTAACAAGGTTGACAGATTCTGGACTTCTGGGCCACCAAAGACACCATTGAGCTGTGAGACAGCAAAAACTGCCTAGAAAATGCAAATAGTCAGAACATGTTTTAAAAACACATTCTTTTCTCCTTTATTCACACATCCACACACAACCACAGACACCAGAAATCAGGGAGGCAAAGAAGGGAGTTAGAAATCATGCAATGGGCTGGGTGCAGTGGCTCATGCCTATAATCCCAGCACTTTGGGAGGCCGAGGCATGTTGATCACCTGAGGTCAGGAGTTTGAGACCAGCCTGGCCAACACGGTGAAACCCCTACTCTACTAAAAATACAAAAATTAGCTGGGTGTGGTGGCAGGTGCCTGTAATCCCAGCTACTTGGGAGGCTGATGCAGGAAAATCATAAGAATCTTGGAGGCAGAAGTTGCAATGAGCTGAGATCGCGCCACTACACTCTAGCCTGGGCAACAGCGTGAGACTCGGTCTCAACAAAAAAAAAAAAAAAAAAAAGAAAGAAAAGAAAAGAAAAAAGAAAGAAAAAAAAGAAAAAGAAAGAAAACGACATGATACAACGAACTTATCTCTATTAACGTTAAAACTCTGTCAAGGAGATGATAGATTTTTCCCTGATATTTAGAGAACACAGGTGTATAAAACCACTTTTGTTCTGTATTCTCATAGGGACTATCTTGAAAGTGGTAGTCTAGCATTAGAACCTATGACCAAGACCATATGAAGTAAAGGCATCTGTAGGAAATAAAGACATGGAAGTAAAAATATCTACTTAGGGGTTTTAGGCACAAGAAAGACTTGAAATTTCCCACCTGTCTTCTGGGGAAAGAAGTTTTGTTGAGTACAGATGAGTGTACCCATGGGACCTGAATGCGATGGCGATGGTAGCCGAGAGACCGAGTGGCTAGCAAAAATTGTCACAGGTAAGATAAACAGACCTTAGCTGAAGAAACTGCAGACAGGAGAATAACAAACTAAAATCAGAGAAGTAACAATGGGCCAAGATCTCAGAAGATGCTAAGATCTAGAGAGTTGGGATAGAAGTCAAGTTGACAGTAGCAGAAAAGAATGATGTGTATAGCATGTGTTCCTCATCTAGATGAGACCTCCATATACCTGTCATGTTTTGTTCCCCTTCCATGGTTCTTGTATGCCATCTACATTTATATATCATTTACTAGTAGAGTTATGAAAAAATCACTGCTACTGTTACTAAATGGCTAAAGCCTGCTTTAATACAAATATGGGTTAATTGTTCTTAGAAGTGACCTGATGCAATAGCCAGGCTGCAATCTGGGCTCCCTTCTGCCCAGTTCTCTTGGATGCTCAGGATTTCTCTGTTTCCTCTGTGGGTCTCTGAACCTGAGGAGATATTGTGCCTATACTCCAGGATGCTGGCTCTACCCGATTCTTACATTGTATTCCTAAAGAACTGAGCTTCTGTTCTCAGTCATCTTTGCATGGCTTGGCTGAGATTCCTGGTGCTCTGTGTGATAACTGCTGCCATCTCCACTTCGCGTTGTGGTCTCAATGTTTTCAAATCACATTTGCTTTTGCCTCTTAACTTCTGGTTTGACACTGGGTGATCTTGAACTTAGTTTCTACAAATTGATTCTCTCTGTGTAATTTGAAATTATGATAAAGTAATTGATATTAACTCCATAAATATAAATGGCATCATTCCAGGAATCTAGGCTGTTGTTGAATTCAGCAATACATTTTTTATCTACAGAAATGAATATGCCATGGTATGGAACTCAGAAAATGCATTCAATTCGGGGTTGGTCAACTGCCCTTCATTTATCTTATTTTAGCATTTCCTTTCTGTACTTCAGTATCCTTATAGATACTGAGTATTACCAAGCATAAGAGACAAACAGAGTAGATTGTGGACTGTTAACATTCTACCTGAATCAAGGTGCCTTTGGTCTTACATACATAACGATGAATAATTAGAATAAGCAAGACATTTTCCTGAATATAAAGAAGGCCACATAAAGCAAAAATATATTCAAAGATGAAAAATAAGCTATGTTGAAACTCAGAGTATTTGAAAGATATTAGCAATACTCATACCAACGGAAAATTTTTATAGGATTGATAATGCTTCATAGTACATATTCATTTGGAATTTCGATTTGTTCGTCTCTTTGGATGCTTCATATTAGACTGTAACCTCCATAAAACTACAAATCAAATCTGCTTTATTCAATGCTAGCACTTTGTGAACATTCATTAAATAAGAATACTGAATGGGTGCGCCTTAAGGGAAAAAAAAAAGAATAATTTCCGTCACCTCCAGCTTCACTTGTCTTCCCTTTTTTCCTGGACTTGTACCCAGAACAAAGGGAAAAGATTGCTATTTCTGTCTAGGAGACAAGTTTCTGGCTCTGTTTTTCTCCTGCTCGGTGATTTTTACCTTTATACTTACAACCTGTGAAAAAAACACAACTTGGACATTTTTCATAGTGTATGGCACAGAGTCCTCTGAAATAAAATTGAAGAAAAGATTACAAAGTAAAAAAAAAAATTATGGGGAGCTCTGGGACAAATAAAAGAAAAAAGAGTTTTCTTTAAAGGAGAATTCCTCAGATTCTTCACTTGTATTACATTTAGAGATAACTTTTGTTCTATGTAATATTCATACATTTTTATACTTGTTGGAAAAACAAAGAAGGCCCTTTAAGGCTGAAGTGGCTGGATGGGGTTTTCTTTTCAGTCTCACTCTTCATGGAGAGCTGGAAGAATCTCACACACATCCACTGGAAAAAGCTTATATCCTGGAGCAGGATTAGGGTGGTGGGTAAAGGGACTGGAGAAAATAAAGGCACCATATAGGAGTGAGGAAAATTAGTTGAAAGACCAATGGGAAAATGAATATCTAGATCAGCGACCTAATTGAATTGATGATGCCTTAACTGGAAGTGTAAAATACTATTTTAAACCATACTTCTGATTCTAGACTCATAATAATTTCGTTTGAAAATGAACTATGACTTAGACATTAGAGGCATTAAAAAGTTCATTAATATACATTAAAATTAAAATATAATGATTATTCTATTTTATAACTCTTCCTACTTTAGATATAATAGGGCTTTTCATTTTTAAAATTAAAAATATAATTAAACTACAGTAAATTTTACCTTTTAGTGTAAATTTCTGTGGCCCTTTTTATTCAAGGCTTCCTTTTTAACTCCTAGCAATCACATATCTTTTTCTTCACATATGCTTTGTCTTTTTCAAAATGCCATATACATGAAAGAATGTTGTGTGTAGCCTTTAGACATTGGCTTATTTCACTTAATATGTTGTATTTGAGATTTATTCTTATTGTTGTTTGTGTCAATAGTCCATTCCTTTGTATTGTTGGACACTATTCTGTTGTATAAATGTACTATGATTTGTTTATTCATTCCCCAGTTCAGGGACATTTGGGTTGTTTCCATTTTTTTCTCTGATTATGTATAAAGCTGGCATGAACATGAATCTTTAAATAAGATTACATTTTCTATTTCTTCCTCCTTTCATTTGTGTCCTTTGTGTAATACATTTTTTTTGATATACATTATAAACACACCTGCTACTTTTTTTGCTTTCATTATGTGTTAGTAGTCACTAGACACATGTGGCTAGTTTAGACTAATTAAAATTAAATAAAACTTAAAACCCATTTACTCATTAATGCTTGACACATTTCAAGTGTTCAACAGCCATGTGTGGCTAGTCTTATTGGTGGAACAGAAATAAAGTTTAATTGTTGGAGAAATTCTATTGGACAAAGCTGCTTTAGAACCTTGAAAATAAGGTTAAAAACCATATTTTATTTAACCTCTTTATGTTATTTCTGGCATTCTTTGTTTTTTCTCAGTAGATCCAAGTTTCTGTCTAAAATCATATTGCTTCTGCTTGATTATTTTCCTTTAATATTTTTCTGTAGTGAAAGTTCACCACATAACATTTCTCGATTCTTGTTTTTCTGAGTCTTTTTCTTTTTCTCCATTTTTGAAAGATGTATTTGCTAGATATAGAATCCTTGATTGACTTTTTTTCCTTTCACTACATTAAAAATGTCACTTCATTATTTTCTAGCACACATAATTTCTGAGGTGAATATGCTATAGTTATTATGCATGTAATGTACATTTTTTCCCATCTAGATGCTTTCAATATTTTATTTATTTTGTTTTTTGGCAGTGAATATTATGTGTTATGTGTGTGTGTACATGTGAGAGGGAGGGAGAGATTGAGAATGTATTTGTGTAAGCTTATCTCGTATTCTCTGAGTTTCTTGGGTTTGTGATTTATTTTTGTCTTTTTTACTTTTTCAAAATTATTGGGTATTACCTCAATGCTCAAATAAATAATTTGAAATGTGGAAGCAACTCTAAACTGAGGAATAGGTAGAAGCTGGAAGAGTTTGAGGTGCATGCTAGAAGCTTAGATTGCTATAAAAAGAACTTTTAAAGGTGATTCTGGTGAGGACTCAGGAAGAAAAAGAAGAGCTAAAAAGAAAGCCTCCACTTTCTTGGAGAATACAAAAGTAATCATGAACAAAATGTTGGCAAGATATGGATGGTCAAGGTCATTGTCATGAGGTCTCAGACAGAATCAAGTAACATTATTATCAGAAACTAGAGGAAAGGCAATCCCTGCTGTAAAGTGGCAAAGAACTTGGCAGAATTCTCTTCATGTTCTGGTGTTCTGTGGAAGGTAGAACTTGAAAGCAATAAAAACGTATATTTAGAGAAATTAAATTGGGTATTTGTCTGGTGAAAATTCTAAGCAAATTGTTGAAGGTTGCTTGGTTCCTATGTAGTAAAATTAGAGAACAGAAAAGTGACTTGAAGGTAAAATTATTAAGCAAAAAGAACTAGAACTTAAGTATTTGGAAAATTCTCAGCCCATCTGTATTGCAAAAAGTGAGAAAGTATGTTTGGAAGAGAATAGTAAGGGTGTAGCCAATTGACAGTTTGATAAGGAGATTAGTATGGGTATGAACTACAGGCTTACCAAACCACCCCTGCAGAAAAAAATGCTAGTTTGAACTGAAAGAGGCAGAAAATGGGATGGAATGAAGAAAAGCTGTTAGATTTCTTGAATTCTGTGTGTTATGATTATAGAAATATTCAGCTGCAAATGGGCACTATTCTTCAAGACAAAGAATGAATGACCACCAAGGTGATTCAGAGGTCATCAAGTCTACTTCCTTGATTTTGAGGGGTGGGACCATTCTTTCAAAAGGCCAGATGGGTACTCTCCAATGCCCTGGAAGTGGGCCACCTGGCAGACAGAGCTCTAGAATTGAGACTCCTGCCTGGCAGGGCTGCACGTGCAGTACCACCACCTGAAGGCAGGGCATGAAGTCAAAGAGGATTATTCTCAAGCCTTCAGTTCTCATAGAGCTTGCCTTGCTAGCTTGTGGACTTATTTGAGATTTATCACCCTTTTCTTCTTTCCTGCATCTTCCATTTGAAAAGGGAATGTCTACCCTATGCTTGTTTTGGAAGCACATAACTTGTTTGATTTCACAGGTTCAAGCAGGAGAAGAATTTTGCCTCAGGATGAATTAGACATGGGGTGTCACTCATATCTGATTTGGATGATATTTAGATGAGACAATGAACTTTATACTCTTTGTCTTGATGGTGAGAAGCATTAAGACTTCGGGGATGTTGGGGTGGAATAAATGTATTTTGCATGCAAGAAGAACATGAATTTTAAGGGGCCAGGGTCAAATTCAACGGAATAAATGTGCCTCCCTAAAATTGATATGTTAAAATCTTAACCTCCAATGTGATGGTATTAGGAGGTGGATTGTGAGAATAGAGCCATTAGAAATGGGGTAAGTGCCCTTATTAAGGGAGCCACGAGAGCCCTCAGTCTCTTTCTTCCATGAGAGGATATAAGGAGAAGTTGGCTTTCACAACTCAGAAGAGCACCCTCATCCAAACCCAATCACGCTGGTGCCCTGGTTGTCCAGCCACTAGAACTGTGAGAAATAAAATTCTGTTCTTTATAAGTCATTCAGCCTATAGTAATTTTAATAGCATCTCAAACTGACTAAGACACATATAATGGCAGCAATTCAAATTCCAACATCTAATAATCACATGGCAGGCTCATCCACACTTGAACCTGATTTAGATAAATGTGGATGAGTCTGCCATGTGAAGAAGGCTAGGCTAGCCTTCTAGAGACGTGCCATAGCCAACATCCAGCCTATATAGTTACTTTTCTCATAAAAATTTTTGTTATGCCATCTATCTTTATTATATGATTGTTACAAACCTTCAATTCTCCAACAAAATTCTGTGATATCATTTGACCTGTCTTTAATATGGATCCTAAATTTAAATGCAAGCTCAGGCATTGAAAATATATGGTTGTATTCCATGAAGTGACATTAAGAACATTAACCTTTTAGACTATCAAACCTGCAAAAACACAAATGTAAGATTTTGCAAGAATATTAGAGCCCCCAAAACATGTCTGAATGACTCCGTCTCTGCACCAAATTTAGTTATACAAAGAGTGTTCCACATCAATGAGAGTAAAATAAGAAATATCTTCAACTCAATTATAATAATTGATTCCCAATCAGAGGTGGACACAATGGATGCCTCAGAACCATTCAAAGAAGTGATTCATCTATGATTCTGTGATACATTCCTAGGAAGACGAAACATCCAGCATGTCAATTTTATAAAAACTTCTCCAGTATTTGATAATTATTACCAGTGAAGAAACAGTATTCTGGCTCAAGATGGACATTTCCTAAAGTGAAGTCTCCCATATTAAATGCACAACACTCTAAGGCTACAGAAAGCACTCTGCAAAATTAATACAGGCTGCTCCATTATTGAATTGCTTGCTTTTGTAATATCCCTTCTTGCCTTCCTCTGGTTCTCAGTTTCATATTACCTCTGGGCTACTTTGGATTTACAGTTTTATAGAGAAAAGCTTTTTATTATTGTTATTATTTTTAGAGACAGGGCATTTTTTTGTTGCCCAGGCTGGACTTAAAACTCCTGAGCTCAAATGGTCCTCCTGTCTCAGCCTCCTGAGTAGCTAGGATGCCCAGCATTACCTGGGAAAGCTTTTGATGTATCATAAATTACCGCTGCTTGATATCACCTGCCTCCTAAATAATCTGATGTCTATTCACTTTTTCTGATACTGATATAACCATTTTTAAAACTTTCTTTAAGCCCAGCCATGCTGCCTTATGATAACATTATTTTTCCAAGTTCTATCTCTCTTTATGTAAGGCAATGAAATAATGTTTCCATTTCTACCATTCTATAGTGAAGTTATTTGGAAGGCAAGAGAATTGCCTCTTAATAAGAGGTGCTAGAGTGCTTGAGTATTGAGAACATATGGATCTATGGGCACAAGCTACATTAATGCTGATGATCCTGGTACTGGCAACCCTTCTACTCTCAAGATCTCAGAATGACCTGTTGAGAACTTCAGGCTTTCTTTTCCACATAATCACTTTCTTGGAGTACTGCTGAAATCTTTGCTTCCAAGGTATCAGGTGGTTTTCACATTATTTTTCTACAACATTGTTGAGTCAAGAAGAAAGGTGAATGGTCCTGCTCATTTAAGATTATATCCAAAGAAAGAATATTCTAGGTGGCTATCCTCCCCTCAGAAGCTACACACCATATGTTAATTTTAAACGGAAGCCATTACAATATATGTCAACTCACCAAAGTGTCCTAATGCCTAAACACAATATCTCAGCTACATCAAAAGCAGGATTTTTTTTTTTTGAGACAGAGTCTCACTCTGTCAAGTGCAGTGGTGTGATCTTGGCTCACTGCAACCACTGCCTCCTGAGTTCAAGTGATTATCCTGCCTCAGCCTCCCGAGTAGCTGAGACTACAGGCTCACACCATCACACCTGGCTAATTTTTGTATTTTTAGTAGAGACAGGGTTTCACCATGTTGGCCAGGCTGGTTTCGAACTCCTGACCTCAGGTGATCCTCCTGCCTTGGCCTCCCAAAGTGCTGGGATTAGTGGCGTGAGCCACCGCGCCTGGCCAAGAGCAGAATTTATTATACTTTTATGTTAGCACAGTTTTCCTCCTGCCCTCAAATGTAACTCTATATGAGCAGTTAATAGAATAGAGAAGTTATCTACCCGGCAAAGGCTGGTAAGCATTGATATTCTAGCCAGTTTCACCACATAATCACTTTTAAATGATGTGATACCTGGGTGACTCTTCATAACTGGGGAGACTGGCATTGAAAGGACACATCCCAGCTTCCACTCAAAATGTTCCAGTACAGTGCACTTTCCAGCCATAGACAAAATAAGAACACAGGACAGCATGTACTCTATCCGTATTTCTATCTCTATTCATTGGCTTTTCAACACTAGAGTCAGCACCTGACACAGAATAGCGACCAATATGTTTACTGAGTTCTACTAAATAGAACTTGCTGCTAGAAGGTACATCTCTGTTCCCCTTCTTGTCTTTAAATCATGCAACCACACATACTTAATAATTATCTATCTGCAGCAGGTACTATGCTAGGTACTATAGACACTGCCATGAACAAAACAGACACATTTCCTGTACTGACATAGCTTATATGTTGCTTTTCTGTGTCATATACTCTGGCTGCTTCTCTGAATCTAGGTAGAGAAATATTGTGTCAAAATACAGTCACTTAAGGAATCAGGGCCTTAGGGATTTACATCATTTGTAACTTAGTTCTCCAAAAAGGACTGACCACATGGCCCAAAACAGATGAGCTGTTCCTGGAGGCTGTCATTCCACAATTCTTACTGGGAGGGCAGTGCCTAGAACACTCTTTCTTTGAATCTCGAGGTAAGGTATCTTGAAGAGGAGCATGTCTGTGTTTTTTATTTCCCCAGGAAATCTTTGAGAGTGGTATGCTTTTTGAGCCCTTACATATCTGATAATATTTTTTCTGTTGTCTTTACATAAAAATGACAAGTTGACAGAATACGGAATTTATCAATCATAAGTCTTACCTTTTATATCTCTGTAGGTAATTTCTCCAGTTTTCTGACATTTATTTTCATTCCAGAAAAGTTTGAGAACAATCTAAATTTGCTCTTATTTTTAAATTTTCCCTTTCATATTGGTAAAATTCTTTATTATTGAAATTAATAAATTTAACAACATACAATGCACACACTATACATTTTCCTGTATGAATCTCTCATTCTCATCACCTCAAAATTTTCTCTTTAATTAAAAAAAAGTTTGCTATTGTGCTACTGACTTTGCTCTATCAGGTATTGTTAGTTCTTAAGCTAGATCTTTACAAATTGTCTTCCGAAGTGACAATTTATTCTCTCATTTTCATATTTTTATTCTTTTTCTTCATCAATTTTACCTTTACATTGCTGATTTGACATTATGTTCTTTTCAAGTTAGATTTTTATTTCATATCTGTGTTTTTGGTCTCCTTAGGGTCACATGTTAACTTGTGACCACTGATGGACAGCCAAACTTTTTCTGGAAACTTTGCTGTCCTTCTTAGATAGGTGTGATGGCCCAACTAAATCATTCAGATATGGTGTGGGTGCCTGCCCAGGTCTTTGTTAAATGAGTAATGAATGCGGATTGCTGCTGATTCTAGAGACATTTGTATGAGGTGGGGACTGAAGCCACCTGGTTCCTGCTTCTTTAAGGACTCCCAAACACGGTATCAATGTAAACTCTATGAAAATCCTCATGCTATGCACTCAAATGTCTGATACCAGCCAGGTCAAAGGTAAGATTCTGCAGCATCATAACATAAGCACTCACACAGTACCAGGGAACCTCTCTTCTTAAGGGTCCAAGTGAAGAGCAAAGAGGATTTTAAAATGCCTACTCATCAATAAAAAGAATTGATCATTTATTTTTCAAAACCGGAGTTTAGAACAAGCACATTTCTTGTGTCTTAAATAATACAGACAAGTTTCACAAAGTAACTCTGAAGATAATTTAGAAGATATTTCAAAGCCATTTTTGCTCACTCTGCCATTGTAGATAAAAATTACTGGGCCATGGCCAGGAACGGTGGCTCACGCCTGCAATCTCAGAACTTTGGGAGGCTGAGGCGGGCAGATCACCTGAGACCAGGAGTTCAAGACCAGCCTGACCAACATAGTGAAACCTCATCTCTACTAAAAATACAAAAATTAGCTGGGCTTGGTGGTACATGCCTGTAATCCCAGCTACTTGAGAGGCTGAGGCAGAAGAATTGCTTGAACCCTGGAGGTGGAGGTTGCAGTGAGCAGAGATAGTGCCACTGCAAGACTCTGCCTCAAAAAGAAAAAGAAAAAGAAAAAAATACTTAATGGGCCATGGGGAAAAGAAGGACATGATGGGAAACATATAAACAGTGCAGTATTTAACATTCCTGGTGTACGCAGTGTTGAGGAGTCTAAGTCTAAGGGGCTGATCATGTGTGTGAGGAAGAGAGAAATCTGAATCCTTTTCCATGAAAAGTCTGGTGTTGCACTGGCCAAGCCCAGACATAAGGAGGGTAGAGAATGGGAAAAATCATTCTGGCACCATTGTGGATAAAGGATGGAATGAAGGCTGAAAGCTTATTTAGGAAGCAATAATTCAGGTGAGATATTGGCCTATTGTGACAATGTGGACAGAGAAAGTGAGAACATTTTTAGATATTTACATAATGCAATAAAAACAACTTAGCAACCAACTGATTTTAGGAGAAATATATAAAAAGAGCTTAGAATAACTTCCAGTTTCTGTACTAAGTGATCAAATTGATGCTGAAACCAAAAGGGATATTAGAAAAAGGGGAGATTTTGAGTTGAAAGAGGGTGTGAATGTAGAACACAATAAATTGACTTTGGACATATTAAGTTTAAAACACATATAGTTAGACTGAGGTGATTATTTCATGATGTATATGTATATCAAATTATGAAATTATGCACTTTAAACATATACAATCCTTGTCATATATATTTTAATTTAAAAAACAATAAATATAAGGTTACCAGGTAGAGATATTCAACATGATGTCAGATATATGGTCTAGAATTTTAGAGAGAGAATTAAAAGGAAGATACAGATTCTGAGGTCATCAGTATATTACTACCTGGGAAGATGACAAAAGAAGACACTGGGTAATGTCCTAGGTACACAGGGTACAACAGTAGAAAAACAGACCAAGTCCCTACCCTGGGAAGATGACATTCTATTAGAAGAAAAGCAATAATCAAACAGGAAAATACATAAGTTGTGTAATTTTAGACTGTTGTTTACAAAGGCTAAGAATACACTCTTAAAGGATGCTAAAATATAAGAGTTGAATGAACAGAAAAAAATTATTTGCAAAGAATCAAGAAGGAGAAGTTGAATTGAGTAAGTGAAGAAAAATCAAAGGCCAGAAGTGACATGTCAAAGAGGAGTGATCAAAAGGACCAATGCTAAAGATATTAAACCATCGGTAAATTTTCTTCTTGATTGTGTTCAAGGGCTTATGACTTTGTCTGTAATCAGAGGTGCCAGAGAGAGAGCATATGGAGCTCTGGCTTTGCCATTCCGATTGCTGATTTTAAAACAAATCTTACCATATTTTTGATGTCTCATTCCTAAAATGTTCCTACGAGTAAAACTGAGTAATTCTAAAGGAATTTAAAATTATATATTCTTTATCCAAGTTGATTGTAGCTATTTCATTTCTCAGGCAAGGAAAACTTATCCCTCAGGACATGTGGAAGAAAATGGATATATCCTGATGTTGCTCTCTTTGAATAAAAAAATACTTTTCAGTTACAATACGTGCATATTCCTCTTTTGGTAACTATTTTTTCCTAAAATTTTGTCTGTATGTTTGTAATAATGTTAAAAGTAAACTAGATTATTTTCTGTTCCTAGAACTATGAGTAGAAGTTCACAGTAGCAAGTTATTTTTATTTGCAATGCAGTTGTTTGTCGTAGATGTTGAATGTAACACCTTGAAGAGTCTTCTGAGGTATATGATTTTGTTCATCAAATTCATTATTTAGTTGCTTCTCTATGTTGCTTAGAATAGAATCAGTGTGAGAAGTTTTCATCTTGAATGTACTTCATCTTGAATGTAATTATATTTTAAATTCTGTCAGGTTTTGCTAGCACTGTTAATGCATTTAAGTGTGCATAAAAGCCCAATCGTTTTATCCATTTCTTTTTTTCATGGGAAAGAATTGGAGTGTCAAGATAGTTATATTTGAATTAGCTGTAACCCAGGCAGAAGCTTTTCTGTGGCATGCATTTTTTAGAAATGGCAGGGGAATAAGTTTCACAGTGGGCAGCATCACTTTGAAAACACAATTATTAATCTTTTTTGGAGCAAAAATGCAATAAAGAAATTGGTTCAGTAGGATGAGAGCCTAAACATCCTTGTATTTGTTGCGTGGTGTGAGATGGAAAATAAAATGGGTAAGGTTATAACCAAAATTCATTCTCCCTAGGAAGTTTTCACTGTAAAGTATGGCAAATATATAATAAACTTTTATTTTTCCTTTTTTAACTTGAGAGGGCACCAACTCTTCACCTTGTTAAGTACAGAGAAAATAATGGCCTTTTGATGGGCTCGTGCTAGGTTGAACTAGAAAACCACATCATTAACAATCCCATTGTGATGAAAAAATAAGTGAGTGGAAGAATTTTATTATAAAGCTTCCAAGTGTTTCTAATAAAAACCTCACTAACGCACACAGACAACCACTATCCAGCAAAACTATTGCCCAGGAGAGAGCACAAGACATTCATGCTTACTCACTCTAGTCATGTTTGGTGTTGATCTTATAGAGCAACATTAGGGAATTATATTTCTTTTCTTCAAACTCCACTCATTTTGTAAAAAGAGAAGACTTCATGACTCTTATAAGAAATAAAATGATGCTGTTTTAGTGTTCTATTAGGTGATATAAGAATAGTTAAATCATGTGAAGACACAAGAAATGATCACATCCAACAGCTCTGAGAATCTATAAGGAACTTTCTATTACAGGGCGAAGTAGCACTGTATCTTCTAATGAGACTTTGGTCCTAAGCTTTAAACTAATTCCTCCTGAGATGCTTAATTCTATGGAGAACGTAACTACATTGACTAAATGTAGGTTACCTGAGCTTAAGGTTTGCTCTGGATATTTCCAGCGCAGATCCCACAACTGCATCTTATTTTGTAACTATAACGTGAGGGAAGGGTGCTGATGCCAGGAACTGTCTATTTGCCAGCAGTGGCTAGAGGGAACTAGCTTGGTTCTATGCTTCAGACCTTTTTAAGTCAGGGTACTATCTCCTGAGATGAAATGCTAATTGAGAGTAAAAGGAGAGGTAGTGGAAGGGAGAGAGTGAGGGAGAGCGAGCAAGTGGGCTTATGATTTTTTACTTTAACATTGTCAATTCTCCCTTCATTAACCCAATGAACAACATGATGTTCTCAAACTTAGTCAACCTACTGCACTGTCTCTTTTTTCCCTCCTTGGGGAAACGCTCACAGAGTTTCTGTAACTAAGGTAGGCAGGAAAAGAGCTTTGATAACTCCCATGAGGCTAACTGACAACATATACATTTCTAATATGAGCCTTATAACTGGGTTTGTTCTGGTTTCATTGGATATATGATTCAAATGCTCATAAAGTTCAACATAATAGAATGGAATTCATTAACATTTTATTTTCCCCCAAATGACCCACTTGTATTTATAATCATTTCCTTTCATGTTTGAAAATCAATATTTCACTTTTTTTCTATTAGAAAAATGTACCAGGTCATTCAACACTGTGAACCGTAGGCCTCAGAAATGTAATAATTAAAATAAATATTTTATGAATGCATGTTTGCTGTGGACTTTGGAAAGGGAAAATTTCATGGTAGCTCTTCTATTCCTCACTAAATTTTAATAAACTTGTTATTCCAAAATACTTCCCTGAACACATTGAATTCTAATTGTTTAACCCTTTGAAATGTCCTGTTTTCCCTCCATTTGTAGTCTTAACACATATACTTGAATTGTTTTTGTTTTCTTCTTTCCACAAGGGTGAAAACAAATAAAGCATGAAATTGCTCTGTCCTGGGCAGAACTTTGGTGCTGAGATTGCAAGTTTAACAATTTCAGTATTCTAACCAAGTGCCATTTTACTATCCAGATTTCAATTGTTCCAAGAGTAGGAACAAAAAAAAATCTTTTCTAAAACATATGCCAGAATTTGGGATAATAGTGGGTCCATGTTATAAAATACATACAAAATGCAACAGAATCTACAAGCTGATGTCAATTTGTCTTGGAGAAGTTAGAGAAATTCAAAGCTTTCTCAAAAGAAATAATATACAATTCCATTCTATTTGAATACAGCACCAAATGAGATGCAATTTTAAATCCTTAAAGCACAACCACAAAATAACTTTAATAGATTTGGAATTGTATTTAGTATTTGTGCATTTAATTCATGCAAATAAAAACATATAAATCAAATGGCTTTAAGAATCTTTATTAAAGGATTCAGCATTAACTGCCGAATATATAAAAGTTTATGAAAAAAAGGACTAGATGTAGAATCTCAACATTTTTAGCATTGTAGGAGTCTTTAATGAGTAAAGGACAGTTTCAGTTTTAGGAGATATTATAAGCTGACTGATTTAGAGGTTTGTGGTTTACTCACTTTGAAGTAAAAATAGTTACTCTCTTAATGTGATCTCTTACCTGGACACTCTCAAACTTTGTAAGATATTTCTAGGTCTAACTTATCATATTTTAAAGTAATTTAAAATAATTTAAAGATATAATTTTAAAATTTAATAATTTAAATTATTAAATCATTTAAATTATAATTTTATAATTTAAAGGTGTAATTTTAAATATTTAAAATACAACCACAAAATAACTTTAATCGATTTGGGATCGTATTTAATATTTGTGCATTTAATTCATGCAAATAAAAATATAAATCAAATGGCTTTAAGAATCTTGATTAAGATTCTTACCTAGACATTCTCAACCTTTTTAAGATATTTCTAGGTCTAACTTGTCATATTTTAAAGTAATGTCTGGATATTATCCCTAAAAATATCTATAATTCATGCCTAGTTTTTCCCATTTCTCCAAATTTCAAAGTTCAGTAGTGAGAAAATAGGTCACAGTATCTAAGAGTATGAAACATTGTATATGGCTAAGTGATCTCCAAAATCTTGTGTATCTTATGGGCCATACTAAGGAAATGGACAGAGTTGTAATGATATTCTTTGCATGCAAGAATGTTTATATGACTACTTCTTTGATTGTCCCAAGTGGGTCAAGGTCCTGGCAGGAACCTAGTTCTATACAAACCAGGTTTTTTGAAGAGCATTTAAAAAATCTGTTTGCAAAGGTACATGTAGGTAACAGAGAACAACAAGGGAGAGTGGAGTACCCACAAGCTGGAGAGGGAAGGTTGACATTAAACCCTAAATAGAAATAAGGATTTTGTTTGTCAGCAGCTTTCAATAAAGTCTGTGGAGAGAGGGTGGCCTGACAGGAACCGAGACCTTTGGCCATGGGATGCAGCCAGCCCATGGCAACCCCACAGACAAGGAGCTCAGGAATACATGAGATGACCTTACTTTTCTCCTTTCCTCCAATTGCTCCACCCTACCCAAAGCTCCAATGTCATAGAGTGAAGAACAGATGTGTAGGAGTATAAATATGCTATTTAGCACATATCCCAAACTAAATATGCCAACATCCCTGTGGTCTCGATTTTGACTATGCATATGGAGGATATATGATTGAAGAATAATTTTTGCCTTAGATTCAAGAATACTTAATTATGCTTTGTGATGCATGATGAGCATAGTCATTTTTAAATCACTTAGTCTTCTACTCTCACTCAGACACTCCCTTTGTTTTTGACTGTTCTAGCTCTCTAACTCTTCTATCATTAACTCATTCAATGACATCTGCTCTGCACACTCTACCATTAAGACACTGTGTTAAGTCTATTGGTAAGGAGATGAACATAATACAGTCTTTGCCCTTGCACTGTCTGGTAGTTAAGATTTATATAAAGATAAAAACTTCCAATATTGTAGTGTAACAAGAAAGATAAGAGCATATATTCACAGGTCTGCCTCTATGGAGTGTCTAATTTGCAGTAATGTTTTACAGAAAACAAAAACTTTAAGTCTGCCTTCAAGACAATTTTGTTTCTACTTATTTAATGAAATGGCAACTTGATTTTGATTAGGTTTTTCTTATGAGTCTGCATGTAAAAAATAATAGCTGGCCATGTAGACTCAATCATTTAACCTCTAAAAAATTTATTTTTCATCTGAGTTTGGTTAATGTGAATCCACAATGGAAAGAGAGATCCAAAGTTAGCATGATAATATTTTGAGACTTTATGTTTTGAGTAGGATTCCAGAGCAGGGTTATTTCCATAAGATATTTTAGGTCATTTTTAGTGGTCTCTTAGCAGGAAGTGTGCAAATGTTTTCCAATATTTTGTGCATTAATTTACTATTTAAATTATTATATTATTGGCATGAAATGAAAGAAGCATGAGTGAATTATGAAAGCATAAAATGTGCGACTGTGTGTGTGTGTGTGAACGTGTGTTAGACATAGATTGTAAGTATTAGAAATGTGATAGAATTGACAAATAATTACATATATCGTGAATTATACATCAGAATTCAGTTTCCTTTATAACAGTATAACATGGTTTATTCACAGGGCAAAACATACAAATAAAAAAAGAAACTGTGAAAACTGGGAGAAATTGGGAGAGAATCACCATATGCTAGGAGTTAAAAACAAGCTCGCAAATGAAGAGTATCAGCACCATGGAGAGTGACACACATCCATGAATCCTTTTGGACATGTCTCTGACCTAGGATTAGGCTCTCTTCCTGATCCTATTTCTAATAACTTGACAGACACTTGTGCAACTTCTTTCCATCAGAACTGAGGGGTTTTATCTATAAGATAATAAATCTATATTTTAAAACTAGCTTTTAGCACCAGAAGTCTTTATTATCTTGTACAGAAGCCCATTATTAGGGTAACTATTTTGGTTTGAATGATGATGTAGGGATCATATCTATTCTACTTGCCTCTATTTCTCTGCCTTTGTCTCTATGGCCTCTCGTACATCTCCAAAGAACACAATTTTGTTAATCACTGAAACAACAATCTGATTAATTACCTCAGGTATAGCATTCTTGGGATTGAAGCAGCAGTAGGTTGGCTGAATACTAAGCTTGTCTTCAGTCTTGCTTGGATTAAATGACCCAGCCTCTTTTTCTGAAAATAAAAAAGTATACTGTCTGTCCTGTAAAGTATGGGCTGGCCACACCTATGGAAGGAAATATCTGAACCTACCACTTATAGAGAGCCAACCATACTTAATTTTCTAAATCGTCACATGTGACTTGATCTGAGCAGGTTTGCTTCTATGTCAGATAGATCCTCCATGTACTATTACAGAGGATTCACTTATCTGTTGGCACAAGTTTTTAATAACTTGTAAATTTTCATGGCTCCTGTTTACACATTTCATACTCACATTTATAGCATGCCAATTCCTTGAATTAAAGTACCAGAGCCAAAGGGCATATTTAAATTTTTTATTTAAAAATGATACTGCCTACCTTGTCATTTCTTTTAGGCATAGCTATTTCTTTTCAGTCTCTTAGCTGAACCTATTTGAATGCTTTAAAGCTACATCAATTTTCTACTAAGCAATGTCCAGGAATATGCTCAAAGTGTACATAGTATATAAGACATTAATTTTTAAGGTAAACATTTTCATGGATGAAGCTATTCCTGGAACATAGCTGATATCCAAGACAGATGTGAATGCACACCAAATCATGACTATACAGGCATTCCCAAAGTGGTCAGTTTAAGTTAGTGATATGGTTCCAGTTTCTCCAAATTTTCCAAATTTTAATGTTTCAGGAAGATAACTTTTTAATTATTACAAATTAGTTTTGATACAGTAGAGGATGGTAGGTATTTTTATTCTCCTTTAATGATTTTAGGTGACAGTGGTTATTCTTTGAAAAACTACTTAATTACTTCTTTGTCTCACCCCCAGACTCTTGCTGAAAATAGAATCAATATAAGTTATAATGGAACTCAATGAGTGACTAGAATGATAATGAAGAATGCATTAGGAATCTTTATAAATGGGATGTGAATGCCCAGTTCAGTCTAGTGGAGCCTTACCATGCTGCTCTTCAGATGTTTGAAAGCTCTATATTATTTAGCAAGACCATTAAATGTGGCTTATCTTTCAAAAGAAGGTGCAAAGATTAATGCAACTCACCAAATGGCTGAAGTAAAAGACCATGATGATCTGTACTTTTCCAAAATTTGTTCCAAATAGGAAAGTGGAACTAACAATATTGAAGCAATGTATTCACTTGTATTTTAAAGGGAGAAAAAATCTCTGTTAACTATAATATTTAGATAATTATTTTTATTACAGAAGTGAATTATGCACCACAGTTATATTTCACCAATGTGTAGATGCTTTGCAGGAAATGCTATGAAAAAATATACTACTTTCATCTGAGGCATTTCTTTCCTTCAGGAAGAGGCTGGAGATATTTTAACTGTGGAGTTTCACTGAAGATATGTCTAGTGGTTGAGGTATGAAGGATTCTCCAAAGTAAGTGACTAAAGTGTTATTATTGGCTGGATACACGTTAGGCACTTAGAGACTGATGTGAACCTTGTGTCTCAATCAATGGAAGGCACTTTTGCCTTCTCAGCTACCCATTCACCTCTTTGGAGCAGTGATGAAGGGCATGGTGGCAGGTACCTGTAGTCCCAGCTACTTGGGAGGCTGAGGCAGGAGAATGGCGTGAACCCGGGAGGCAGAGCTTGCAGTGAGCTGAGATCACACCACTGCACTCCAGCCTGGGCGACAGAGCGAGACTCCATCTCAAAAAAAAAAAAAAAAGAAAAGAAAAGAAAAATAGTTGTGATAGTATGGATTGTAGAGTTTGTATACATATATATAGAATTCAAAATATCATAATAGTATTATTATTTTTAATATTTATTATTAATATTTGTATGGCTTTCTTATACTTCTTGTAAACTAATTTAATGCCAAATAGCCAGAAAAATAAAGAAGAAATATGTTTAAATACTCTGACAGTGTTAGACTGCTTCCTTGGAGTAAGCTAAGGGAGTTTTCAAAATTCCCCCATACTACGGGGTAAAGGAAATAATCATTCCAAAGCTTGAAGTTTTAGTCGTGAAGCCATTTGGCTACAAGAGTATCTAGATGTTGTTCACTGAAAAGTAGTTGTGTTGGCTGGGCACGGTGGCTCACTCCTGTAATCCCAGCACTTTGGGAGGCCAAGGTGGGCGGATCACGAGGTCAGGAGATCGAGACCATTCTGGCTAACACAGTGAAACCCCGTCTCCATTAAAAACACAAAAAATTATCCAGGCGTGGTGGCAGGCGCCTGTAGTTCCAGCTACTTGGGAGGCTGAGGCAGGAGAATGGCGCAAACCCAAGAGGTGGAGCTTGCAGTGAACTGAGATCATACCACTGCACTCCAAACTGGGCAACAGAGGGAGACTCCGTCTCAAAAAAAAAAAAAAAAGAAAGAAAAATAGTCGTGATAGTTTGGATTGTAGAGTTTGTATGCATATATATAAAATTCAAAATATCATAATATTCACTATATCTAGCATACAATATAATATATACATTTAATATATATTTTGAGACATATGTATTTGAAAAATATTATATATATAATACATGCAAAATAATGATATTTAAATATTTTTAAAATGAAGTAATTTGATCTTTGAGACAGACAAAGAGTGTTAAACTGATATCCTTGTCTACTGAACTAAATTCACCCTGGTTCTCCCAGTAATGCTCTAGACTTTTGACTTTAGGAAAATCACTCGGTTGTTGTTGTTGTTGTTGTTTTAACGCCAGTCCCTTCATCTGTACAGTGAGATTATGTCAAAAACCTGTTGACCATAGGTTCCTGAGGGTTGCTGAGTTATTTTTTTAATGTTCTCAATTCCAAATTGGCATCAATCTTTATTTATAAATGTCTAGTGACTGCTCATAACACATTGAAATGTATTTAATGTAATAAAATTTTTCAAAAAAATGATCTCAATTTATAGTGGCTGTTTGTTATAAAGTAATTTCTCAATCACTTGAAACTAGCAGAATCTGCAGATCCATAAGATTTTTGTTTTGATCCTAAAAGGATCCTTGCACTTGAACACATTTGGCAATCACTTGAAAAAATTACCATTCAAGTTACTTTCAACATAGCATAGTAAGTCCTTGAGTAGTGTTTTGTTCAATGTTGTTTTCCTTTGTTGAGAAATAAAACTAACTCTCAGCTGGCACGATTGTTTGTGGAGCTTGCACATTCTCCCCATGTCTGTATGGTTTTTACCTGCTACTCTGGTTTCCTCCCACATCCCACAGGTGTGCACATTAGGTGAATTGGCTGTCTACATTGTCTCCGTCTTGGTGAGTGTGGATGTATGTATGAGTTTGCACTGCAATGGGAACTTGTCCTGTCCAGAACTGGTACCTGCCTTGTGTCCTAAATTGCTAGATGGGCTTCAGTCACCTAGACCTGAACTGGAATAAATGGATAATAATTATCTTGTTTTCATTAATCTTTCTTAAATGTAGGAATAGCTCACATTCATTTCAACGTTTAATGTAGAAGTGTTTCGGTCTTTAGATGTTTGGTGATATTTTGTGACCAGAAATATGCCATAGGAATTTAACCTTTGTTTGTATCAATTAGCCTATGGTAAAATTGGTTTTTTATACATTGTTTGCCTTAAAGTCAAAGTTTTCAAGAACCTACTGATGACATTGGGAATTTACTGTAGTCTAGGATTTCAGGATAATTTCATCATGTCTATTATAACTTGATTCAAACAAAAAGTATACCTAGTAAAATAAGTTCTATCTTATGGAACAGTTTTATACTATATAACCTCTAAAACTGAAAATGCAATCCTTTTCACGGCCACAATTAGAGTGGCCATGTTAGACAATGCCTTGGTTTATTACACTTACAATGTTTGACATAAGAAAAGACAAAGAATCCCATATCTAAAGCATGGAAGGGTTGACCCAGTGGATGCAGCCTTTTGGTTGTGTATTATTCACACAACAGTGGACCATAGCATGATTCTTTAATGTTGAATCTGATATTCATTACCTTCTTTAACATTTTAGTATCCAAATAATAATTGGGCAAATGTGACCAAGATAGGTGGTCACATTTCTTCTTTGACACATGATAGTAAAAAAAGGAAAATGTCATCATGATCTTTCTACCTTTAGTGGGCCTCTCTGCTGTGTCATGTATTTCTGAGACCTGATCATTCTGGAATCCATAGAGAGTCACATTAATAATTGTTCTGTCTCAGATATCTCTCACAGAATTTTAAATACTCCTATAATCCCACCAATTTTCTTCTAACAGGTACTAGAAGAAACTGGAATAGAAATATCTGTGTGTTGGAGACTTGTTGGAGTAACTGCACACGTAATGCCCTAATTCTAAGAACTACCCTTTAAACCCCAATCCTGCATTTGTGTATCCATATATGTTGAGTGTGACCCTACATATTTACCCACAAAGGATCTGACCTCAGTTTAGTTGACTAGGTTTTCTCTCATACAATTTTTTTATTTGGGACAATGGAGTGCTGGTGCGTTAATGGCTCTGGAGCTAAAAGTTCATGTGGAATAGCAAGGTGGTGCTTATTTTCCACAGTACTCTTGGTGAAAGAGAAATGGAAGTTTGCAGAGGGAAGGAAAGCAATATATGGTGATTAAAAACACATAAAAAACAGAGGTAAGCTGTTTTCTGAAGTATTTTTTCCTCTAGCCAGTAAACATTGATGGTACTTCTTTCTTTTTAATGAGTTACCTTTCTATGTGCCAATATATTCCTCCTCTTCCTTTTGCTAATTTGAATGAGTATTTCTTGCAACAGAAAAAGTATTTATAGCCTAACTCAAACTCTCATATGCTAGAGGATAAGCCCATTGCAGTCTACTTGGTGGTGTTGCTAATACCACCATTTTGCTTCTGAAGTTGGCATGAAACCCATTCCCTTCAAGCTCCCCAGGGAATGGTTCCAACTGTATAACAAGGTCTATTGTATCTTTTCCACTCTAAATAATTGCGTACATTTCAATTTCTTATCACTTCCATTCTCTCATACTGAAACGGGAAAAATGATCTCCCTTTTTACTTCTCTAATAAGCTCACAAAGTCCTCCTGGCTTGTACTCCCAATTTCCTGTGAAGATTTTTATAATCTGGACCTTTCATTTTAAAACCCTTTTTTGGGGGGAGTGGGGATAGAATCCCTTTCTTAAAACACTGAGGAATGAGTCACAGGAACTATCTTGAGGGCCAACTTCAGTAGACTGCATCATGCGGTTTCAAAATATGTCTGCTTCAATCAAAACCTACTGACAGTGAGTCAAATGTATATTTTCTGATTCCCTTCCCTTAGGATAACTTACTTCTCACAAGGCCCCTTGATTGTTCATGCACATAAACTCTGATGGATCCATTTCAACAATTTTAAAAATGTAGACAAATCTGAATCCACAGAATTGCAGACTTTCATCTCTCAAGCTTTGATTTCCGTTAAACCATTTTGATACTAACTCTTCATGACATAAATTAACCATATGTGTCTTTCAGCAGCCAGAAGATCTGTCACATGAACTAAAGCTGTCAATTACCTACTACCCATCTTCATTCCTGAATATTGGTTTACTTATGTATTTCTAGACTTTGTATTCTGTCAACCTACTCTGTTCACTCCGTGCTAAAACTCACAGATACCAACTGCTGCCTGTAATCAAATGCTCTTCACTGGTCTCATGGTAGCTGTTCAGAGTCACACTGGAGATCTAAAGTCTCTGTTCTGTGTCAGCTTCTAACTTAATGAACATGCACCTTGTATTTACCTGAATTATTTTTTAAAATCTAAAAATTATTTGAACACAAATTAAATAACTTAAAAGTTTTTGATTCCTCAAGTTACAAAATAAATGCATAAATATATCAAAACCTAATGCATACATAAAATATGACTTATTTTGAAGTTGTCTGAAGGTAAAATGAGAAAAATCTGTCCACATTTGAAAAAACAGTTCATAAAGACTGCAGATATTATATAATAAATGTCTTTAGAAGAAATCAAGATCTAAAAATACAGAGAGAGTTTCCTTCACAAATTTGCAAAACTCTGTGATAAGGTTTAGAATAGCTTATTTAAGATTCACCAAGGTTTCATCAGAGCTGTTATGAGATTTTTTAAAAATTATTTTTATTTCTATAAATTCTAGATTTATGTGTTATACATCTAGGAACATCATTTATGCTGTCTATAAGAAAATCTACTGAAACACTCCTAGCCTACTATTTCTGGAAATTAACTTCAGGACATTAGAATGTCTGGATAATATTTCCTCTTCCTTTCCCCATTCCTACCACAGAATTGCTTAGTATCTGATGGGAACCAAAATAATTTGGTATTATTTACAAAAGGGCTGTGGGACTGATATTTAACTTCTTGCCCCTCCTCCAATTAGATCAATGCAGCCAGAAACTCTTACCCTGCAAGTGGCAGTTTCCATATGGTAATGGAAACAGTTCACTCAATTTAGATTCAAATGTTCTGGTGATTTATTGTGAGCTGAGTATTGGGTAAGCACTTTTATATAAAATGTGGTTTGCAACCCTGAGAGAAACCCAGCGAGGTAGGGCTCATGCTCCCTTTTCAGATGAGGTCACCTAGCTGGTGACTGTATTTGAAACCCAATGTCCTTGACATTCTATGTAGCTCTGCTTTAGAGGGAACAGCCTGGATGGCAGCTAATAAAGTGCATGAGGACCTCATTAGGAGGCTCTGTACTTAACCTTAAAAGGTCACTTTAGATCTCCAGTACATTAGGCAGTTTCTTGGCTAGCCACCTCCTTCACATATATTTTCCATTTTCTTTAGGTATTCACTGTCTTACTACCTCATCTTCTGGGAAGAGAGCAGGAATATCATTTCCAAAGTTGTGTTACTGCAGGAAGGAGTATGAAGATAAAATGTAGAATTGAATGTGGATATTTTTCCTGGAAATATTTGTTATAGTGTAAGGCAAATATCCCCTCAGTGAGTGAGCATTTATAGGTGGCTTGGAGGAAACAGGAGAGATCATCGACTCAGTATGAAGATTAGGTAGCACTGCATTTTCTTTCTTCCTAGGAGAAAACCAAAGCTCAAAGAAAGGTAATGAACTCCTTAAAGGATTCTGGCTAGATAACGATGGCACAAGGACACACACCCAGGGCTCCTGACTCCTTGTCAATACTTTTTCTTAAGTTTATTACCCTAATATTGCTCTTTCTATAAGTGGATCATATGATTACACTGGCTCTTTCTTTTATTTAAAACTGTACATGTATGTATTCAGGCCATTATTTATCAAAGTCATTACGGAGACAAAAGACAGATTTGATAACAAATTACTGGACAGGCTATTTTCTCTAATCACATTTGGAGGAAAATTAAACAGTTGCTAAAAAAGGAGATTACAGGAAACCAAACAGCGCTATCCAATGCTCTATATAGGACGAATTTAGGATTTTTTTTTTGCATAACCTCAGCATTAATTGGTCAAAATTCTAACTTCACTTTTTGTACCAGCTACAACATAATAGCTGTAGGATTGCTGTCCAGGTGACTGTCCTTTCCAATCTAGTTATTTTCTGGGCTTGAGCTTAAAGCTTTCATCCCTAGAGAATTGAAAGCTGATTGCACATTATATTACATAAGCATTGGAGACACACTGAACCCATTCTCCACCATCAAAAGGAACAGGCCACCAGAAGGCTTTGAGCAGCCTTGGCAAGTAGTTAAGCTTCATGTGAGGCTGAGTATAATGAGTAATTCCACTCCTGTGCAAGAAGAGATTTGTGCTTCCATAAGAAAATTGGCTTGAAAGAAACCACTGTGGTGTCCTCTAATAGGGCACATGATTTCTTCTGCAGCAATTCTACATCTGTCACTGTGCTTTCTGAGTAGAAGTTTTTTCTAAATACTGGTAAAACAAATCCTTAGAAAACTACTCTTGGTATTTGGGAAAGATGGTTGAAGAGCCATCTTTCCCTTTTCCAACCTTCAATGTAGGGTTATTCTAGGGCACATTTATTGGGGAATAAAATAGTTCATTTTTTTCTCTTAGAATATTGTGAGGCAAAGCCTACTATGCATTAGATGCTTCAGATTTGACAGGCAACAAGATATTTTCTCTGATCTCAGGGAACTCTTTATGGAAAAAAGAAAATACAAATATAAGTCTTTCTTTTATCCAATTACACACTGCCAGTAGTTGACTGATCTGAGATTTGAGCTCAAGCTGAGTTTGATTCCAGAGCCCAAATGCTTAACTACTATGCCATCCTGCTTTTAAATGACATATGTTGGGACTTCACCTTGCTCTTTAAGTCTTTCTAGATCTTTAATAAACTATAAATAAAACAATTATTTGAAAAGAAATGCTAGCATTCTCTGGATGCTCTTGTTTTATTTTTTATTATTCATGAACATTTAAAAATGTATATCCTATATTTGCCTAGAGGCAATGAAAACACAAAGGATACAATATTTTAAATTTTAGTTAAAGTTTGTATATCTGCTTGTGCACACAGGAGTTGTGAAAGGGGCTATGGGGACAGGTACAATCATGGGCAAGGCTTTATTCTAGGCTGCTCTGGATAGGAGCTTGCAGTGTATCCACTCACATTTGCTGTTTTAGATATCCCACAATTAATAGTTTAGAACCACTAATCAACAGGTGATTAAGTCAAAACTGAAGTGTGATGTGTTTGAAGTTAATTTTCACTTAAATGGAAAATTTCATAACATCTGAAAGAAGTCAAAAGGAAACATTTATCACTTCACCCTTTCAAAAGACTTTATACCATTATTTAATTTCCACCAAATCACTTTGAGGCTCAGAATTTTCATCTCTGTTTCACAGATAAGAAGGAGAAGAAACTATGGGAGGTTCAACATCTGGCCCTAGGCCATATAACAAATCAATATCAGAGTAGAGATCAGAACTCTGCAAAACTTGGGTCCTTTTGATTTTTCTACTTTGAGGACAATGTGTCTTGAAAATTGACCCAGTCTTTGAAAAGCCAGGCTCCTTGGCAAAGTCCTTGTGTTCTTTGTAAGTCGAAAATCTTCTGACTTTTAGTTCAGGTTATTTGGAAACGCCTTACTCTCCATAAAGCATTGAGGAAAAAAAATGTATCAAAAAATAATGGTGGAAATTGAAGTGACACAAAGCCCCAAGCTTTTGGATTTAGTTATCAACCCTGCCTGTCTAGCATCCTCAAAACCAATTTACCCCTTTATTTGGCAAAGTGTATGCCTTAGATTGCCCCAGTAGTATTGTACCATACTTCTAATTGACTTTTGAGAATAATTGAGGTGGGTTCAACTTCTTTTTTTCAGTCCCTTCTTCCAGGGTACAAAAATCAGCAAACTAATTCATTTTGGGGAAGGAGTAATTTCTTCCATTTTTCTAACACAGCCATTCCGACACAGGGGTAAGCAAAAGTGACTAACAACTAACATAACTTTAATCATGAATATGCAGGTGGTGACCTAATTCCCTTTCTCCTCCTTGCAGAGACATTCATGCTCCTCTCAACCTCATTTGTACCAAATTGCAGATGATGTGTACACAACCCCATCGTTTGACCCATATACACATTTTGAGTACCTGGGAAACAAAAGGTCACTAAGTCCAATCAGAGAAGGAAAACTGCTCAAAAACCACACAAGGATTCATAAGATAGGGGATAGGGTAGAGAGGTGGGGCAGGAAAGGCAGACAGAAGCAGAAAGGGAAATAATAGCTGCAGAGTATCCGCTGGTACCTAGTGATTACCCAAGGGGAGGTAAGGCTTTCTCGCGACTTCTCTTCTTGTGTCTGCTACCTATTAATGCTCCACTCCATCCTTACATGACAATTCTACTTGATTCCTTGAATTGGACATATTAATATAAAATATTTCTTCAGTTTTTCTTTGTGGTTATGTAACCATGTTTGAAATTTTCCTATAGAATATTTGTATTCTTTTTCCTCCTTGGGAAAAAAGTCAAATATCATACTATTTACATACACTAGTTATCTATTATGGTGGGACCACTTACTCCAAAATTTACATGCTTGAAATAGCACATGCTCATCATCTCATCATTTTGCGGGAGCACAGCTTGTCTGGGTCCTCTGTGTTAGAATCTCTCACCAGGCTGAAAACAAGATTTTGGCTAGCGTTATGGTCTCATCTGAAGGCTCAACTGTAGAGAGATCAGCTTCCAAGCTCACTCATTTTTGTTCCTTGAGAGCTGGTGGACTGAGAACCTCGGTTCTTCACTGGTTGTTGTCATCCAAAATTTATTGCCACATGAGCCTCTTCAGCTTGCTTTATCAGAGGAAACATGTGAGAATGGCCAGAGAGAGAGTGTGTGTGTATATGTATAAAAAAAAGATAAAAGTTTAACATCTTTTGTAATCCTATCATGGAAGTGAAATTTTATCACTTCTTCGATACTTAAGGGAATGGATTACAGAAAGCCTTACATAATATCAGGATGTGGGAGTTATTACAGCCAGGTCAGAAACTGCCTACCACAGCATGTTTAGGTTTTAAATAGCAAGTATGTTTTCTTTTTTTTTTTTTCCTTAAAATGTATTACTAGTCTGAAAATAACTATGTTAGACAACTCAATTGTATCAGAGAAGGTTTTGAATTCTATGGTTAGTAAAATTCTCTCTTTCTACTTGTGATGATTCCATGTGTCAACTTGACTGGGCTAAGGGATGCCCAGACAACAGGTTAAACATTATCTCTGGGTGTGTCTATAAGGGTGTTTCCAGATAAGATTAGATTTGAATCTGTAGACTGAGTAAAGAAGATCACTCTCACCAATGTGAGTGGACATCATCCAATTGCGGAGAGCCAGAAAAAAAAGGTGGAGGAAGGGCAAATTATCTCTCTCTTCTTGAGCTGGGACATTCATCTTCTCCTGCCCTTGGACATCAGTTCTGTTGGTTCTTGGGTCTTGGGACTTGGACTAGGACTCACACCATAGACTCCCCTGGTTCTCAGGCTTTTGGGCTTGGGCTAGCACTACCCCAACAGGTTCCTTAGGTCTCCAGTTTGCAGATAGCAGATCGTGGAACTTCTCAGCCTTCCTAATTTTGTCAGAATTCTTCATGATACATCTCTTAGTTTTTATCTTTATATATTCTATTTGTTCTGTTTCTCTGGAGAATTGTGATTATTACACAAATTAGAGGAGATGAGTAAATAGAATATATATTCTTCCCCCAACTCTCCATCAGTATCTTAGGGTGACATACACCAGAAATTGTTAAAGCCTCACTTCTGACATATTAATCCTCAGGAGGAAGGATCGGTGAAGAGTTGTGCCCGTTTTTGATGATCAGAAGCGTAAACATGTGTGAGGTAGAGGTAGGAGTTATGTGAGAGGTAATCAGGGAGTACTTCAGGAAGGCCAAGCCTGACAGTAGTCATTACCACTCTGCTTTGAATTCAACCTCTTACAATACGCCTCATAGAAACAAAGTAATCAATAGGGTCCCAGTATATTTGTTGTCATTTCACATAAAGCTGGCCATGATTAACTTGAGGATAATGCTCATTTTGAATATCCCACCTAATAATCATGGTAAAAAGGAAAGGAATTGGTGATATTTTCCTACTGCATCTAACAAATAGGCTCTAGATCCCTTTTCAAAGTATGTGATAATAATACTTAATTCAGTTTAACCACATGGACAGATAAGGAAGGATTTAGAAAGGCTAATTCTTAATTTCTCAAAAAAGACTGGAAGCCATTTTGTAACAACAGAACACGTATCTTCATGCCAAATTTCAAAAATGGAGAAAAGCAGAGCAAAGAAACGTAGTGAGCTTTCAGAAATAGGCTCTGCATTATTGCCTAGACAACTTCAACTAGAGGTCCTTATGTCATTTTATTAATTAGCATGTGTTTGTATGTGATAACTGGACTATTCATACTTTAATAGATCACTTCTTATTCTTCAAGAGTTTATGGGAAACAAAAACATACATGCTGATTCATCTATCAAACATATATTTATTGAGACCTGATTTTATACTACTGATTTGTGCTAATTGTTGGATAAAATAATAAAATACATTAAGAAATTTCTTCCTTTCTGGAGCACATATAAGTGTCAGGGAAATAGATAATAAACAAATAAATACTTAAAACAATTACAGATTGTGATAAAATACAAAAAAGAAAAACTGTGATACAATTGAGAATAAAAACCAATAGCTAATTAGTGACAAAGAACTCCTCTAAAGGGGTGAATTTAGGCTGAACTTGGAAAGAAAAGTCATATGAAAACTATGGGAATGGTATTTTATGGAGATGGTTTAGCAAAGGTAAAGACTTTATAGACAACATTTGACTTGTTCTAGAAACAGAAAGAAGGTCAGTGTGATGTTAGCACCAATAATTATAGGGAGGGGTAGAGGCTGGAGACAGTTTGCATGTGTCTTGTAGTCATGGTAAGACTTCGAGTTTTATTCCAAGTACAATGAAAAGCCATGAAAAGTTTTTAACTGGGGGAAATGGTGTCTGATATACATTTTAAAAGTACCACTCCATTGTTTGTGTACAGAATGGATTAAATGTAGGCAGAACTAGGGTGACTGCATAGCAGCTTATTGAAAATATCCAGAAAACAGATCGTGGTGGCTGTGGAATGAGAAGGGACAAATCAAAAATATATTTGCAAGTAGGGACTTCCTGGTGGTTTGAATGATGTAAAAAGAAAAATCAGAAAATGTTTCCTAGGTGTTATGCTTCAGCCCCTGGGTATATGATGGCATCATTCATTGAGGTGGAGGTATGTATATGGTGGAGAGAGAGAGGAGGCAGTTAGGAGTTCAGATATGTTAATAATTTGACAACACATCGCACTCTGCATGAAACCATAAAAATACAACAATCATTGAAATGTCTTCAGTTGTAGAGGTGATACATATTGGCTAACTAGAAAAGTTTAATTTGATACCGTTTCTGAAAGAAAAGTATAGTCATAGTTGAAAGGAGGAGAGGGATGCCTCATGAACAGGAGAAGCAGCAACATACATTCCTTGTATAGGACAATCTAATACTTGTATTTAAATTTGTTCAGTTCATTGGACAAGAAAGCAGTTGCTAAGGAAGTGAACTGCTCCATTCTGGGGGTGTGAATACCTTTGTAACAGTCAGTTCCTTGATAGAACTTTCTCTCCAAGATCATTCTAAGAAGAACATTGCTTGGCACTGAACTACTCCTTGCCACAACTTGGAAAAATTGTCTGAATGAATTAAATGATGGAGTTTGTGTTTTGGCAAAGTGGAAAACATGAATGCCACTGTGTTGGGTGCTCTGTGGAGAGCATCGAGGATAGCAGAGGCAGACAAGCCATGAAACTGGATGACAGCGGCAATTGAGTACGCTTTATGGTGTTCTACTTGATTCCTGGGGCTGTCAGTCAATGATCAGCACAGGGAGCTGAGTCTTCCCAAGGCTAAAACCCTTTTTCTGGCAATAAATTAGAGATTCAGGGGAGCACATTCACCCTTCAGACTAGGAGAAAGCTCTTTAGTGAATGAAGAACTCAAGACGGCTTAATGAAGTGCATGTCTCTCTCAGACAGTGAGGGCACTTAGGTATATGGATGACTGTTATTGAGTCGCCAGGTGTATTCAGCTCTAGAAATGAGTCCCTAAGGACTAGGTCTTTGTATGATGGTCTCAATCTTCCCTCAGAAAACAGACAAACAACAAACAAGCAAACTCAGCATCTCTATTTCTGTTTATAATAAAAATAGCAGTGTACTTAGC
The DNA here is from genome assembly GCF_043159975.1 of Macaca nemestrina. NCBI lineage: Eukaryota > Metazoa > Chordata > Mammalia > Primates > Cercopithecidae > Macaca > Macaca nemestrina. The sequence continues at coordinate 79,893,920 of NC_092137.1, read as the reverse complement.
ATTAAAAATAAGGATTCTCCTTTCCTTTTACCAAAAGGCCAAATACTGAGTTGCCACACAGCAATGGCCAAAACAGAATACCCTCCAGCACACTGGTTTCAGAGCTGGGAATGTATCCCAGACTCTTCTCTCAAAAAATTTTCTTTCCCTTTCCTTTCTACATTACTGACTTATCCACTTCCTTTTCCTTCTTCATTTCAACTAGCAAATCATAAGTGGATACCACCTGTATAATGTTAGAACACATATACCAATATGCAAAGAAGAGGTCATTTGTGTTTTCTGGCACTTCTAAAGCAAGGTTATTTTAACTCTTAATAGAATCGTAAGAAACATAACAAACAAAACGTCCTGGGGCTAACCTGGGGCCACCAAGATCCAGGGATAACACACTTTTATATCAAACTTTCTTCAGCTATGAGGCTCATTTCTTTAAAGTAATATGCCTTATAATGAAACTTAATGATTTAAACAATATTATTTTTTATTGTTAAAAATCAAATAGTTTACCCTTGCATGTTTCCCTGCAAGGGAAAGAGCCATTCAGGATGAGGACAGCCTAGGCAGTGGTCCTCAAACAACAGCATGCTTCCAAATTACCAAGAGAGCTTGTTAAAACATATTGCCCTACTCAACTTCCAGAATTTTGGATTTAGTAGGTCTGGGGTGGAGTCAGAAAATTTGCATTTCTGACAAGCTCACGGGTGATTCTAATGCTGCTGGTCAGGAAACACACTGAAAGAACTCTTGTTCTAGAGTTTTGCTTTTCCCAGTGCATTACTCAGAATATCAGGCCCCACCCCAGACTTACTGAATCTGAATCTGCATTTTTAACAAGATCCCAAAATGATCCTTTTATTTTCAAACAACAATTTTATTAAGATATAATTCATGTGTCAAACAATCTACCCATTCAAAGTGTACAATTCATTGGTTTTTAGTATATTTATAGAAGTCTGCAACCATCACCACTATCTAATTTTAGAATACTTTCATTACTCCCAAAAGAAACTCTGTACCTATCAGCAGTCAGACACTATTCTCCTGTCTTCTTAGTCCTTAGAAACCACAAATCTACTTTCTGTTTCTATGGATTTGCCTATTTTGAACATTTCACAGAAATGAAATCATACAATATGGGTGCTTTTGTGACTGGCTCTTTCGCTTAGCCAAATGTTTAAAAGGTTTACCCATGTTGCAATGTGTATCAGTGCTTCATTTCTTTTTATGCCTAAAAAATACTGCATTGAATGAATAGATCACATTTGTGCATCTTTTCGTCAGTTGATGGACAGTGGATTGTTTTCACCTTTTAGTTGTTGTGAATAATGCTGCTGTGAACATTTGTACAGTGGCTTTTGTGTGGACACATATTTTTAATTCTCTTGTTTATAGCTAGGAGCATGATCACTGAGTCGTATGATGCTTCTGTGTTTAACCTTTTGAGGATCTCTCAAACTACTTTCCAAAGTGGATGCACTAGTTAACAATCCCACTAGCAACCTATAAGTGTTCCAGTTTCTTCACATCCCTGCCAATAGTTATTATTGCCCATCTTTTTTATTTTAGTCATCCCCAGTGCATGTGAAGTGGTATATCATTTTTGTTTTAATTTATATTTCCCTAATGAATAATGATACTGAGCATCTTTTCATGTATTTTCTGCCCATTTGTTTGTATTCTCTGGAGAAATGTCTGTTCAAATGCCAAGTCATTCTCATGCACATTAACATTTGAGGAGTGCTGGCCTAGGTGAGGTTTCAGACTACACAGTCACATATATCTAGGACAGTGGCTGTCAACTGGGAGTGACTTTGCCTCTGAGGGGACTTTGGCAGTGTCAGGAGACACTTTTGGTTGTCTCAACTGGGGCAGTCCTACTGGCATCTAGTGCGTAGAGGCCAAGGATGCTACTAAACTTTTTACAAGACACAGGGCAGGCCTTCATAACAAAGAATTATCCAGACCACTAATGACATTGAAAAATCCCTCATCTAGAGTGGCCAACCATCCTGTTTTCCAGTAATGGAGATGTTGCTCTTTCATAGGACTTTCAGTGCTAAAAAGGAGGCCATCTCTGGCAGACTGGGATGGCTAGATTACCCAGCCTCACAGGGCTGTGTGCGTTCTAGGTGGGCCGTTTCTAACACTCATGGTTGAAAGAGTTCATAGTGTGTAATAAAGGCCAAGGAGCTGGAAAAGAAGCTTCACAGGGACTCCCCTACACTTATGCCTAGAGCTTTGGGGTAATTCCAGCTAGCCAGGGTCCCACAAGAAATCCAGGCTTCTTTGCAGCCTTCTGCCTCTGCGTCTCCACGCATTGTAAGCCAGACCCTGCTGCTAGCGGCTACTGACTTTGCAAAAATGAGTGACTGCTGCCCGGCATCTGAGGTTTGCTGCTGCCTTTGACCCTCTCCTCTTTTTTTAAAAAAAAGGGGCATAACAATAGCCACAATACAGCACGGGTGGCTGATTGGAGTCCAGGGACAAAGGCACAGAAACCATCACAGCCTCTCTAGTTGGAGAGTGGTGGAATCACAGTCTGTCAGAAACAGAAAGGAACCTGGAGGGCGTGACCACCCCCTCATTTTATGGAGCTTGCGTGGTTCAGCGCTGGAACAAAGAGCAGTGCGTTAGATTCATTACCACTTAGGGGTCGTGTGAGAATAATGGCCTTTTAATTGTCAGGATGAAAAAGAGAGTGAGATGCTTCCCTTTTAAAATCCTAGACACCCCACTGGGAGAGGTCCAGTCACATTTAGAGAAGGAAGTGCTCCTGACCTAGCTCGGCTGGTGAAATAACGACACATGGTTATGTTGTGGAGCAGAGCAGAGGCACTGAAACCTGAGAGAGCGTCAGAACCGCCTGCAGGGCTTGGCCAAAAGCAGAGGCACCTCCAAGGTTTATGATAGTTGTAGGATGAAACCTGAGAACTGCATTTCTAACAAGTTTCCACTGCTGGATTGGAGTGAGAGAATGTGGCTTTCCTGATCCTTGCTACTCAAAATGTGGTGTGTGGGCCAGCAGCATCGACAGCACCTGAGAGCTGTGAGGAATGCAGAATCTCAGGCCTCATGCCAGGCTGGCTCATAAGGAATCTGAATTTTGACAAGATTTCCAATTGAACTGTGTGCAAATTACAGTTTGAGAAGTTCTCCTGAAGAATATACATATAAATATATATGTGTGTGTGTGTGTGTATGTGTGTGTGTGTGTGTGTATATATATATATATATATATATATAGCTAGATAGATAGATATAAAATTTTTTTTGAGACAGTTTCACTCTTGTTGCCTAGGCTGGAGTACAATGGCTCAGTCATGGCTCATTGCAACCTCTGCCTCCCCATTTCAAGCAATTCTCCTGCCTCAGCCTCCCAAGTAGTTGGGATTACAGGTACTCACCACCATACCCGGCTAATTTTTGTATTTTTAGTAGAGACAGGTTTTCACCATGTTGGGCAGGCTAGTCTCAAACTCCTGACCTCAGGTGATCCGCCCACCTCAGCCTCCCAAAGTGCCGGGTTTACAGGTGTGAGCCATTGCACCCAGCCCTCATTAAGAATATTTAATCGGGCGGGGCGTGGTGGCTCATACCTGTAATCCCAGCACTTTGGGAGGACGAGGAGGGCGGATCACAAGGTCAGAAGATTGAGACCATCCTGGCTAACACGGTGAAACCCCCATCTCTACTAAAAATACAAAAAATTAGCCAGGCATGGTGGCGGGCGCCTGTTGTCCCAGCTACTTGGGAGGCTGAGGCAGGAGAATGGCGTGAACCTGGGAGGCAGAACTTGCAGTGAGCTGAGATCACGCCACTGCACTCCAGCCTGGGCAACACGCCACTGCACTCCAGCCTGGGTGACAGAGCAAGACTCGGTCTCAAAAAAAAAAAAAAGAATATTTAATCGAGGTACCCCTGCTGTTACTGATTCTTTAAACCAGAGCTTGACCACACGTAAGAACCTCATGAGGAGATTTTGAAACTCTGTCTGCCCAGAACAGACCCCAGACCAATGAAATCAGAATCTCTAGGTGTGGGATCCAGTGTTTTTAAAGTCTCCAGGTAATTTCAATGTATGCCTAGATTGTGAACCCTTGCTTTAAACACAACCTGCCTCCCCAGCACATTTAGCCTGGCAAAGTCAGCCAAAGTGAGTGATAGCCAGCCACTAGAGACACCAGCCCTGGCCTCAGGGACCAGCTTACCTGCTGCATCCATTTGTCTTGTGACTGCTTCCAAATAATTTCCAATCACTTGCTTTGAACTTTGAGTCACACCATTTGTCCTCCTCCTGTTTGATGATCCACTATGGCTTCCTGATCACATCTCCCAAGTTCTACCCTTTTGGTTCATTGCAGGTAGAAAGTAGCATCATCTTTAATATCCACGATCAGTGTTGCTCAATTTTGAGGTTACGCTAACTGCATCAGAAAAGCCTGTGGTGCTTGTTAAAAACGTAGATTCCTGCTTCTGCTCCAGACCAAACCAGAAGCTCTTTGGGAGTGGTCAGGAACCCGTGTTGTTTTGCAGACACAGGTGATTTTGATGTATGTAAGAGTTAGGGAACCAGTGATCCAGACTTTCTAGTCCAGCTGCCTCCCCTCCCCAAGCTTAGTTGAGTAGGTATTAACCTTGGTATCTAAGAAATGTTCTGCTCAAGTACATAAATCGTGAAATGAGCATTAGTGATTATGTTCTCAGTTCACTTGGATGAGGCTAGCAGTGATCTATGCTACCCAGGCACAAGTCGAGGCCTGAGTAAAGACCTCACCTCCTTCACTGCTGTCTACGCTCTCTAGCATACTTGCTGGGTGCTGCCCTAGACGCCAGCTTCTTGCTGCATTTGTTGCTATCAGTGAAAGCCAGGCTCATGTGGAAGTGTCATGTTATATTTCTTATATTTTGTGGGGGAAAGGAGAGCTTTAGGGAGTGCTGCCTTTTGCAATTGAGTTTTCATCTGAGAGGGATAACCCAGAATCATGAACTTCCCAAGCAATAAGTTAGAATACCTTTCTCAGGTTTATCTCCTCACACAGCAACTTGAGTGGAGCAAGGTACCATTTGGGGCCCATTTCTGCAGTGTGGCCTGGGGCTGTGAGATGAATTCACTCCATTTTATTTTCCTGGCATCTAACAGAGGTTTGAAGAAGTGGTGGGACACCAAACGGGACACTGAGGACACACCCCAATGCACACAAAACAAGAATATAATGCATGCTCTGCACTCTGAGTATTAAGGAGGCCATATGACTCCACTTCCTTAAGACCACGACTATTCAACAGTGAGGAAAACAAAAGGAATGCAATCTGGGATCTGTGACCTCATGCAGGTATTTTAACCCTGTAGCTTCTAATGCAAACATACTCCTCCCCCACCACCAACCATCTAATGCACCTTTCATGGTCTCTCCTGGGCCCGGTCAACCAAGACTCAGACTACCTCCCCACATCTTCATGTCCTGTCTTAGTGATCTGAGATGAGAAGGAAAATGCAAGTAGAATGTAGGCGCTATGGTTAGTTACAGAATTTGGTTTCATTGAGGGCAGTAGGGATGAAAGAATGGTTATGGTTTTCTGACTTAAGCCTCAAGAAAATTCCAGTATGTGGAGAGATTTCTACTTGGAAAACCTACAGAAACAAATGTGGGGCAGGACTGGAAGAAAGATACCTGCTCCATCTTGGTCTGTCTGGATTCAGACAGCTCCCCTTGCCACCATGCAGGAGAGAACCCAGGAAAGTGAGTGAAGTATTAGCCCAGCACCACTGCCCCTATTTCTCACTCATCTCCCTTCTGGTCCCTATGTATTCTGGTGCTCACCAGAGGTAGATCCTCCCTTGTTTGATGACCTGACTGGACCTAGGCTTATGAGCTTTGTTCCTTTGCTCTGCTTTGACATCCTCACCCCTTTTTTAATTTGGCGTCAGCCAGACCTCTGGATAGACCTTGCCCCTCCAGCCTCAGCCCTGTGGAACTCTCACATGGACTGACTCCATTCCTGCAGGACCAGACTCAGCTGGTGTCCATTGGCATTAGGAACAACATTGATCAAGCAAGGGAGCTTGGACTTCATCCTTTGAACTCCAGCGAGATTATCTTTTGTGTTTCCTGTGAATATTTTCATCCTCTGAACATTTATAAATTCCCAATTCCAATTTTCTGTCTAGAATGTTCTCTCCTTTTTCATTCTATCCACTATTAAGCCTCTCTTATTTTTTCTTCTTTTCCTCCTCCTCCATTTTTTTTTTTTTTTTTTTTTTTTTTTTGTGAGACAGAGTCTCGCTCTGTTTCCCAGGCTGGAGTGTAGTGGCATGGTTATAGCTCACTGCAACCTTGACTTCCCAGGTTCAGGTGATCGTCTTACCTCAGTCTCCCAAGAAGCTGAACTACAGGAATGTACCACCTTGCATGGATATTATTATTATTATTACTTGTAGAAATAGGTTTTGCCATGTTGGCCAGGCTGGTCTTGAAATCCTGGGCTCAAATGAGCCACCTGCCTTGGTTTCCCAAAGTGCTGGGATTACAGGTATGAGCCGCTGTGCCGGGCCTTAAACCTCTCTTATTCTTTTAAGAACCATCCCTCTAAAGAACACTGGCTTAATGGAAAATATGTGCTCTTTATTCTAGTGCTTGGCTTCTTTAGCAATCATTCGCTTCTCAACAAGTATTTCATGATCACCTATTATGTGCCAAGTCATGTGTGAAATCCTGATGAATGAATTGTCACAGCTCTTGCATTTATGGAATTTAAAATGGATATGACTTTTTGGTTTCACAATTTTTTTTCCCGTTGTCTCTTGTAGATGTATTTCTAAATTGTTTTGTTTGTTTTCCCAATCATATTACAAGTTTTCTGGTTACAAGTTTCCTTTGTCCTGGCATCAATTTATGTTTTCTTCTTAGGACAAGAGTTTTTTTTGTTTGTTTGTTTGTTTTTTCCTCAAAGACATACAGTGAGCTCATCTCTGGCAAATAATTTTCCAGTACAAAGGACTGAAGCCACAAGAATACGAATTTCATCTCGTAATACTGAAACATTTTCATAGGAGAGACTTATTACCCTAGGCCTGGTGTTTATAAATATTTTTAAAAACAAGCAAAGCATCAAGAAACAAGAGCATCTAATCAGCTTTCTGTGTTAGGCACAAGCACACACAGCAGCACTAATCTTGGAGGGAGTCCTTGCCTGAAATCTGACCTGCTGCAACTAAAATTTCTGTCCTAATCCCATGAGTGAATTGTCCATGTGGAGCTCAGGAGTAGTTTGTTTCTGACTTGTCCCTGTTCCCCCCAAAATTTGATCCACTAGGGACTCATTCCTTTTTCCAACCAAAACAATGATTTGAAAGTGTTTCTAGATTTGAAAATACTATCAAAGTGAGAAGCAAGTGTAAAGTTCTATGAGAACATCAGGCTGAGGGGAGTGAGCTGTGAACAGGGGATGGACTCCAGCCATTGGAACAATCTCCTGAAAGCTGGCTTCATTTCCCTCGCACCACATGTTGGCATTGGCTTCTGTGTAAGCTGCGGCTAAAGCATTTACTCCAGTTGCTATTTGAAAACAACCTCACTGACAAACAGGGACAGCCCAGGCTGTCTTTATCCAACTTTGCCATTTGTTTGCCATAGACAAATTAGGCTTGGCTAGAGTCCCATTTGAATAGTAATATAATATTCTGTTAAAGTTTAAATTGGTCAAAAGAGAGGCTTTGTTATTGGGGAGTAGATGAAAGTGCAAAAAACCTTTGAGTGAGTATCAGAGCTGGCCTTTGATAAAACTGAGACAGAGAATAAGTTTCTCTTTGATTCCTTCCTGGCAATACCACAGCCTTCCAAAGTGGAAATAAACTCACAGATCTCTAAAGCTAAAATGGGAATCTAGTGGTGGGGAGGGGTAGCTGATCTTTAAATGTGAAACTTTCCCAGATTTTACCCTGTGGTATCTCAATGATCAGCACTTCCAACTTCCTCCCCTTGGGGAGGATGCAGCACTTGCTTTAATGCTCTGGGCCAAAAATGGATAACTAGTAACTAAGGTAAGACTGAGTAATTCAAACAACACATCACCAAAAACTAGAAGAAAAATAAGGAATAACATAAATCTAGATAATTGCAAATAGCATTGTTAAAGTACCCTCTCCATGTAACTGAAGCATCATGTAGTGAAAATGTACATGGATTTTGGATTTAGGTCAACTTGAGTTGGAATCCTGGTTCTGGGTATCTAGCCTTGAATGAGGAAGTTCACTGCTTGGAGCTACCATGTTCTCAGCCATTAAATAACCATACGTACTGTATTGTAGTTGTGGTTTATCATAATCGTACTTTGCAAATACTTATCGTTCCAACCTAGTATTATAAGCCATCTTTGGAGCTTTTGAAGAAATGTATTACCAGAGAGGGGAAAAACCAGCCTGTGCTACTGATTAATTTGTGTGAGAAGTTGGGGGCTGCTGTTAACAAAAATAAAAACATGAAAATATGGCATCAGGACCTAATCAAGAACCTTCCTCATCTCCATGTTGGAAGTCCCCTATAATATCTTTCCAGTAGTACTGCAGGATTTCTATGAACCAGTGACTTCTATGTGCCTTGTATTTTTTATATTTCCCCACGGGAGATTTTATTGCGGTTATTTTTGCTTTTTGTTCCACAATTGCATATCGAGTATGTGAGGAAGGATAACATCTTATAGTTCTCAGGAGGAGCAACATACAGGCCTATGGTGAAAAAAATTTGCATCACCTAAATGCCTGACCTTTAAGCTAAGAACAATTACTGAATAGGACTTTTGAGTTGCCTCCTCAGGGAAGGAAGTATGTTCTGCCTATGGGTGAGAGAGAGAACTAACTATTTGGTGGCTAAATAGTGCATTGTAGATTGCATTTCTGCTAGGCATATATTCCATTTTTCTACTCTGTCCTTCCCTGCAGGAGGATTATATTTTTCCAGTCTACTGAACTTAGAAGTGACTATCAAACTTATTTGGTCAATGAAATGTGGGCAGGAGTAATACGTGTTATGTCTGACAAGTTTTAAGAGCAAATGGTTTTCTGTGTCTCTTTTTCCTTTGCAATTTTGTATTCAAAAGGTGCCCTTTTAGTCTAGATTTCAGGACAAAGGCAATGCACAGCAGAGCCACAGCTGATCTGCATTAGATCTACAGAATGAGCAAAAATCAACCTTTGCTGTTGTATGTTACTAACTTTTGGGTCTTTTCCTGCCTCAGTGTTACCTGCATTAGGCTAACTCATAGAGTAGTTGCAATTCTTAAGAACATCAAATAAGAGAATAACATTACCAGTCTCTAAAACAGTGTCTGAACAGGGGGTTCAAGAAATTACATTAGGATAAAGTGGTGAGTATAACTTTTAACTGACCATGAGGGAGTATATATCTGGTCATCTGAACTCCTCAAAGTCCAGCTTTTAAGAGGCTCAGTCCACTCTCCTGACGGCATAGGACTCGCCTCACAATTCTAGTTTCCTGTCGTTAGTACCGGTAACAACCTCATTCTTCCAGCAATGCTTGGCTTTCTTTCCACCAGGAGTACAAACTGTCTTTGCACGAATGATAAAAAATATAGTAATAAAGTACAACAATTTTAATTTACTATTTTAATATGCAAAGACCTGAATAAAATAGCATACACAATATAATGAAGACTTTACGTAATAATTACTTTATACCTTTTTCTGCCTGGAACCCACCAGTCTTTCTTTGAACCTTGGGAAGATATATGGGGATAGTTAAGGCAATAGCTGCAGATTAATACCTTCCTTAGGCATTTCAATTTTAGGAGGATTTTATAGCCCCCATAAGCCAAATAAACTCTCCATGCCTTGTGTTCTCCATATATAAAATGGAAGTAAAATATTTTCTTTAGAGGAACATGAGGATTAAGTAAAATAATACATGCAAAAAGGCTAGACGAGTATTTGGCATATAGTTGGTGCTCAGTATAACACAACCACGTGGATTTCTAATGGTAAATGTTGGTTGTTTTGGTTGGTTGTTCCGTAATTTTTTGTTGTTTGGTTTTGGAAGGTGCTGTCTTCAACTCAAACCATTAGCTACATTTGCGTGCTCTTAAGGCCAGCCCTTCTAGGTATTTATAACACTTTTTCTCTTATGACTGACTGTCCGGGATTCCTCCAGCTAAAATTACCAACCCTAGAAAAATGAGAGCTTGTAAATGATCAGACAATGATAAGAAGCCTTGATGTGTGATATATATCAATTTCAGAAAAATTATTTTCCTTTTGTCCCTTGGGCCTTTGAAGCAAGAGCATTTGGACAACCTGCCTGAATTATAGCCCTTTTGGTGTAGTTTAAATGATCATCACTCAGAGAGGCAGAGACCATGACTTATAGGATTAAAACAAGGGCTAATAATGTCCCAGGCTTGGCGCTTGAGATTTTTGCTTCTCTCAAGCTCCGCGAAGCAGCTTATGCCACTTGTCCTTCTCTACTTCTGTTTCCTTTGGTGCAAAATCAGACTTTTTTCCTCTCATATTTGTTTGAGAAAAATGGTTAAAAATGATATAACACTTTTAGTAAGTAAAACTATTAAAGACGTTAATACTGCAAAGAAATAAAGATGACTTGGTTTACTAAATGATGTTAGGTGTAATCTTAAGGCACACGAACATCATTAAAAGATGTTAATTTTAATACCAGCTTCCTGGAAACTCACATACTCTTGTTTTCTTTTTACTGGTCCAGTTTTATTATTGGATTGTTATTTAATTATTTTTCTCAGTTCCTTCTTTCAAATAAAACCACATTTGCCCTTGGAGTTTCATTTGAAAACTCTTATTCAATTTAAATCTGTATATTTCCTACTGCATAAAATCCACTTTGATGGTTTCCTAATATTCTTGAGTTTTACAAGGATAGTTTCATTTATGGTGAATATTTTATTACTCTGTTTAATTTAGAGTCCTTAGTGTCATTGCAGAATGAATTATAATTTCTAGGAGTTCACTAGGAAAGACTAAGGAAGTCTAGTTAGATTAAATGAACATCGTAAAGGCGATATGATAAAATAATGATAAAATAATAGGTAATATTTATTGACTTCAATCTACATATCAGCACTGAGCTGAGCGCACGTTTATTCCTGTTATCTCATTTATTTTCAACAAGAACCTTCTGAGTTAGATGCTGCTGCTATTCTCATTTTACAGATAAGGAAGCCGAGATTTAAGGAATTGTTTGCAATAGTCATAGACCTAAAAACTGGGGAAATCAGGCTCTGCCGAAAATCTCAAGATGAAAAGAAAAGTTCACCAGCCCATTATTTTTTTGCTTAACAGATCCAATATTGTTACTTTATTTGTGTACACAATGATGTCTTAAAATGTACATTTTGAAGAATTGGCTAGTTGTTCTAGCTTGATAGTCTATTGTAGGTAGAATAAATAAACAAGGAGACATGGAGTGACCTGAATAAAAGTAGCCTGCAACAATTAGGTGCTTTGAGTTGGAAAGGAAATCACAGGAAATTTGTTTACTGAAATCAGCCCTTGCCCCTTTCCTAACCCCTTCCCAGCTGGTTGATCCTGCCTTCTGCAATCAGCTCCTCTTCTCACTGGGATCGCTGAGAGGCTGGGTCTCTCATTTGCTCACACTCACGTAACTAACAGACTTGGAGGTAGTCTTGATTCTAACCTACCCAAGGGTTAGTGTAATGTCTGCTGGGACTGTTAATATGTGCTGAAAGTCCCTATAGAGGTACAGCTATCTACCAACCCATTTTAAAACAGATTTATTGGATATGTTTTCTTCAGCAGCCTCATGGCTGTCATTTCTTGGGGTGTACCTACTGTACACTGAGGCGTGCTTTCCATAGATTCCGTAAACTTCATTTGCCCAAAGCTTGCCTGTTTGTTTGTTTGTTTGTTTGTTTTTTGGTTTTTTGTTTTTTATATGTTTCTGTCTCAATATTGTACTTTCTCAAATGTATCTACCACTTCCGCCTTCACTTTCCAGTTGGTGGCCCCAGGATAGAGGTTCCTTGATCAGAACTGGATCTGTAATTGCCCTTTTCACCCTGTCAAGCACTTTCTGTCCCCAGTGACTACTAGATGTTCCAGCTTACTCTCTGCTCATTCTGATCTTTGTTCCAATCGTGAAGCATTAGAAGAAAATACCTACAGGTGAGTAGAGCCTTGCTGCGCATGTAGCAGAAAGCTACCATTTAAAACAATGAAAGTAATTAACTACTGCCACTTTCACATTCTAAAGAACTACAGAATTCACACCAAGAAGGAAACTGCTCTTTGAGGAAAACATTGAAATTATGGATCAAGGAACACAAAGGGAGCTAAACTGCTCTGCATTAAAAAAAAAAAATGAAGAGACTGATTTAAAATGAAACGATCCTTGGTGTTTTGAAGACAGAATAAAAAAATCTGCCTTAAGGAAATCTTATATATTATAAAAAGCAAACACATTCAGGAGTTTTGATAAGTTTTGAGAAAGGGAGCCTCAGAAAGGCAGGGCCTTAGAAAAGTGAGAGGATGAGGCTGATGGAATTTAAGACAGATGATGTCAGACATAGAACAGTCTTATTCTGTATTTTCCCTTCATTTCCTCTCAAGTATCTAGTAAAGTTTTATTAGCAAAATTATCAGTTCCTTTAAGAATTTAAAATGGATTTTATTTTTGAAGACACAGAGCAATGCGTCCTGGAACAGGTTCCATTTGGAGACATGGTAAAAAGATGACAGAAAATGAATAAAAATACACTAGGAACTGGACCTCAGAGTATGAATGGAAGATGACAACCAGAAGTGTAAGATGCCCTGGAAATTATGAAAAAATCTGGAAAAGAGACTCAATTCCCTGAAGTGAGATGGAGGATTGAGTATACTTATTATTATTATTTAATATTAAAGAAAGAATGTTCCTAGAGACTGGAGGGTTCAGGGTCAGTTGGTTTCATAGATCACAGAATCTTTTAGAGAATGGAAAGAAAAATAAATTCATATACAGTTTAGATAAATACATGAATAGAGTAGATTCATTTTGAAGAATGTTAATCAGAAGTTAATAAAGCTTATTAAAAGTTATTAAAATGTGTTGAAAGAAATTAACGAGTTTTTTTAGTAACATATTACAAGCCTTTGAAGAGAAATCACACACATACACACACACGCACACACACGCACACACAAAACCAACAACCTCCCATTAATACCACTGCTGAGAGCCAATTTCTGATAGGATGATACTACCAGAACAAGGTACAGGAATTCTACGTTCATGTGAAATTTTATACAGAGCAATAAATAGTTACCACCCACCATTATTCTCTTTAATAACAATGTTTATTTCTTTTACTGCCCTTTTCATGATATGACATTGCGGTATTCATTTGCTTATAGCAGGTGTTATTGCAACTTGTCCTCAGAATTATCTATGTCTTCATTTCACGTTAAGAAAAAAAAAAAAAATAAAGGCATGACTGTGCTTTCCTTGGAAGGTAATGGGTTGTGAGAGAGGTTTGCAAAATAAACTTCACCCTTTACATTGTGGAGGAGAAAGTGTACATCACATGCAGCTAAATGAAAACTTACATTACAGCACTTCATATTAATCTTAATATTTAATCTAATAAGCAATCAGTAACATTTTATCTCTCAAAGGCAGAATCTTGTCTATCTCACTGCTATATCTCTAGGGAACAGAACAGTGCCTAGCAGATAGCACTTGCTCTATAAAATTTTATTGACCTGAATGAATGAAGTTGGAAAGTTACAAAAGATATAGACCTTAAGACATTTGTTATTTAATGAAACAAAAGAGATAAAGTAATGTTACAGGTAACAGAATGTGAAAATAATTGTACCACACTCTACATGATGCAAAGATCCATAAACTGGCATCAAGCCTGATAATGCAATGGTTTATTCATTGAGTATATATTTTCTCTAATCCATGTCTAATGAATTAAAATGCTGCTTGTTCCTGGTCATCTGTGCCATCTGGCACTACAATTTTTTAAAAATAGAGATGTATGGATTAGGCTTTGGCTATTACAACTGGAGCATTAAGATACTACTCAGAAATAATGAGAATTTTTGAAAAAATCAGAATGTAACCATATAAATTGTTACTCCATCAAAGCATGCCCTACACAAATAATGTTACCGTTGTTTAAATATTTTGAACACCTCTCTTTGAACTGCCTTTAGAATCAGGTAATTAGTCATGTTGAAAAATCCTCTTCAGTATCTGCGTCCTATGTTTTTGTCCCCAAGCATCACGACTCAGTTTGATAACCCATCATATTTACTCAAATAAGTTCCAAGGACTTTGTTTGGGACACATCCAAAGAGTTGCTGTATCTTGAGGCTGTTCCATAGAGTCTGCAATATTTTATGAATATATTTCACAAAATGTTTCAGGGAATGGTGGCCTTATTGGATACATTTGATTACACTGAAAGCCTTAACATGCACTTAAAGTTTTACTTTTACTATGTAGTTAAGCCACCAATCCTACAACTTTTATACACATAACTTACAGCCCATCCATACAATCAAAGAGCCTACTCAGTAGTGTTTTCTGTGCTAACATGCCTGTTGTCAGTCCACAGATGTGTTATTCATTTAATGGAAACCTACAGTTTCAATTAGAAGCTATAAACATATGATGAAGACTATCAATAAAGGTAAATATCTTTATTCTTGATTTTCTTAGCAACATTAGTGTGTTAGGTTTTCAGAATACAATACTCTGTAGATGAGGTAAGATTTCATAAAGAAGATCATTATGCAAGCAAATCCTTTCATATAAGAGTATATGCATTCATGATTGCTGTGGTTTGAATGTGGCCCATCCAAAACTCAGGTGCTGTGAAAGTGTGAGAGTATTAGAAGGTGGGGCCTTTTAAGAGGTGATTAGGCCATGAGGGTTCCTCTCTCGTGAATGGGATTATGCAGTTTGCCTAACTTGCCCTTCTGCCTTCCATCAGATGAGGACATAGCATTTCCACCCTCTAGAGAATGCAGCCCTTACCAGACAACTGAACCCGATGGTACTATAATCTTGGACTCTCAGCTTCCAAATATGTAAGAAAATAAATTTCTGTCCTTTATAAATTATCCAGTCTGAGGTATTTTCTTATAGCAGCACAAATGGACTAAAATAATGATGATGGAATCCATGAATTTTCTATTGCAAGAAGACCCAACAGTTAATGTGTGCATGCACACATGTCCATGCAGAAACTGGTCTTCTGTGACTTCCTACTGGTTAAACAGCCTTTGGGGCCTTTGAATCATCCACTGCTAATCATCCACTCTTGGCCGGGTTAACTTACAGTTTCGTTTAAAAATTTTCTTTCATGTTTGACCGTAGAGTGAAAGCAACGGCAACAGGATTTCTTATTGCCTTTACACATACATACACACTGACAATAAAGGTATATTTTTCTTTTTCCTCCCTCTGTCTAACAGCCCAAACTTTGACAAGAAAAACAAGATTTTATTTTACTACCAGCTGCCCGCTATGTTAAGGCAAGAGTTTCTCATTCTGTCTGGATACTGACTTGCTTGCATTTATACAGTTCACATTCCACTAAAGCTGACTAATTCATCCATCCATTTTCATTTCTAAAAAATTATACCTACATTAAATAAATAAAAACATGCTTACCACTAGACATGCCTAATTAGGACATCCATGAACCTTAATTCTATTTGTTTTCAAATTATTCATTTTATGTCTTTTGACCCACTAGTTGTCATGGATCAGAAGCTTAACAAACTACCCTCTTGCTTGCAGTAGTTAGATGTCTTCCCTAGAGCTGAGTATCTAGGGTTGGAGTTTGATCTAATTACACCTTTCTATCTGATACTTGGCCTCCAGAAATGTTGCTCAGAACAAATGACTCACTTATTCAGATATTCTTTTAGGTTGCTGCATATCTGATGAGGTAAGATATAACAAATAGTACAGAGGTATAAGGTAGCTTTTGTTATTTATTAGCTATTAACAATGTGCCCTTTACATAAAAGGCCCAAGCCATCTTGCACTTCATTGAAAGATGCATCATGATCAAGAACGTGAAGGTGACAATCCTGCTCCGCTATGTACTGGTCTGTTCAATTATGGGCCTCATACTTAAAAAAGAATATTTTTCTGGAAGAAGAAAACTTGAATATGAAGTGGCATGAAGAATAATTCCAGGACATAAGAATGTTCTTTTTCTGGAGAAAACTCAGAGAGAATGTAATTCTGAATAAACTTATTTTGGACATCTCTAGTGGATCAAACTAGAATATATCGTAGGCATGGGGTTACTGCAAAGGACATGCCTAAGCAGGAAAGAACTATTATTCCCAGTTGGTCTCACAACTCTCCCTCTCTGGCTGAACCAGTCCCTCACCGCCCATGATCTAGCATTGGCTTCCTCTCTCTCTCGACCTCCTGGAGTACAATCTTTCCCCATCAGTACTAACAAGCTAGAGAAACAACTTACTCTTTTTTGGAAAATCACAAGCAGTGGAGAGCATTAAAAGATAGGTTTTTAAATTTGTCTTGTTTTTTTGTGGGTTTTCTTGGTCAAGGTAAAAGATAAACAAATCAAGATCTGACAAAGTTTCCAAGTAGGAAAGACAGAGTTCTGAAGAACAATAATAAAGGATATCTTTGCAATTAACAAGCGTCCTGATTAGTCTGCATAAGAGGCAACGAATTCTAAACCAAGTTGATTTAAGCTGGCAGTGTTTCCATACGTGGTGGGAACTTAATTCCGTTTTATCAGCCTTATCTCTAAGTTGAAAGCTGTGCCTTTTGCCACAAGCCATGCTATAATTCTGCAATCTTAAATCTCACCTCAGTTGAAATAAACAAACTATATAGTGGGATGTTTATCTGCTGTTTTCTTTTCAGCATAAGAATATGTCATAGTCAGGCACAGACCATTCAATTTTTATATCTACATATATATCAATACCTAGAGAGGAATTCTTTAAAATGCTATTTCATAAGTACAATAACAGAATTTTTCTGTTTATGTATTACTACATAATAAATACCTCAAAACTTAATGTCTTAAAACAACAAATATTTTATTATATCTCACTTTTTTTTTTATCAGAAATTTATTCAGGACTCAGCTGGCCATTTGTTTTGATGTGGTGTTTACAAAGGTCACTCTGTGGTATCAGCGGGCAGATACGATGGTCTGGAATGTCCACGACAGCTTTACTTACATGTCTGCAAGTTTGGTGGGGATGGATGGAAGGTTGGACTCATCTGGTGCTATTGACCAGAATACCTACATGTGACTCTTACAGCATGGCATTTTCAGAGTACATTAGATTTTTTTCAGAGACACCCTGGATTCTCAGAAAGAGTCCTCCAAAAGATAGCAAGTGAAAGCTATTAGTCTCCTTAGGCCTGGGCTCAGAAACTCTATTCTACTGGTCAAGCAATCACAAAGGCCTCCCAATTTCAAGTGAAGGTGATATGGAGCCCATCTCTTCAAGGAAGGAGAGTCAAACAATTTGCAACTATCTTTAATCTTTTACAATACTAACTTTGGAAGTCTATGAGAATGTAAGCATAAAATACAACAAACTGCAGTGTGTACTCTCAGTTCCCGCCTCATAAAAAATTAATGATGATCTGGCTGGTCTTGTGTCTTCCTCCTGCATTGTTAAATTCTGCAGATTTATCTTTCCTGTGGTTCTTTACACTTGTTTGTCATGGGATATCACTTTTACATAACAAGTACTTTATTCTTTGTAGAAAATTGTAATTATCCCTTACATGTGCTCAACATTCACTTTATTTACAGCCTTTATTACCAGAGTCTGCAGAAACTTTGTTTCTTTTTAATACAATCTGAGAAGGGCTGGTTTCCAATTTAAAAATTCTGGGAATAGTACCCCCTTTTCTTTTTACTTGAGCTCTTTACTCTAAGTTGTATGCTATTTACTTTGTTTTGTTGGGTCTGTGCTAGCTAAGTCTGGGGAGAAGGAAACCATGGAAAACTGCTCCCTCTAGCATACATTTGTCAATTTCAACATTATTGACATTTGGGGCTGGATAAGATATTTGTGGAGTGCTGCCCTGTGTTTTGTAGGGTGTTTAGCAGCATGCCTGGGTTCTACACACTAGATGTGAGTAGCTCACCCTCTTCTAGTTGTGCCAGTTGTGTTCAGATATTTCCATATATGACCTTGGGAGGCAAAATTCCCCCTGGTTTAAAACCACTGCTCTAGCAGGGATAGTAACTCCTAGATAATAATTTAAGTTGAAAAAAAAGATTCTACCACTGGGTAGAAACGTAGAATGCATGCACAACTGTGGCACAGGAAAGCATAAGCTTCACTGTTAGTTTGTTTTTGAGACAGGGTCTCACTTCAATGCCCAGGCTGGAGTGCAATGGCGCAATCTCAGCTCACTGCAACCTCCCCCTCCCAGGTTCAAGCGATTCTCCTGCCTCAGCCTCCCAAGTAACTGGGATTACAGGTGTGTGCCACCATGCCTGGCTGATTTTTGCATTTTTAGTACAGATAGGATTTCAACATGTTGACTAGGCTGGTCTCAAGCTTCACTGTTTAACTTACCAAGACCAAAATCTTATGGGCTCTATACTTCCTATACCCAATCTGATTGCTAGAGTACTGGCCCATGGCCTCAGAGTAATAAAAAATTACATACATATTTTCCATTCATAGCTACTCGATTTAGTGTTCTCCTAACATCCTGGAGCCTGAGTAATGCCTCTTAGATTCTGGTTGCATCACATTACTTTATAGAAATATCCATCAAATTCCCATTTCTGAGCTTGACAATTCTAATTTCTAATTGAATACAAATAAACAGATACCAAAGCAAATTATCTATCATACTGTGCTTGACCTTACAGTGTATGGTTTGAGATCAGCAATTGTTAGTTCACCAGGTCATCAAGGTATTAGCCACCTATGTGAGAGAAAACAAAACAAAACCAAAAACTCATGGTTTAACTTGTCCAAACAGTTCATTAGCTGTATTACACTTGGGGCTCCAGCAGTTATCACAGGAGGATATGAATGGTATGTTTTTACTGGTCCTTTTTGGATAACTTTTTTTCTTACAGCCTATCCCAATATTTCTTCAAATCTCAGCTCTCTCATAAGCTCTTTTGTCTCCCTCTGCCCCCAAAGTTGCTACCATTTCACAGCTCTCATCACTTATGAAAAATTTGGACTTATTCTTCACCTGTGATATTTAGTCATATCTCATTCTTTGTTTTATGATGCTGCATCTAGCAACACTTTATGTTTGCTAAGTACTTAGTAGCTTTTAATAAACTATTGCATCTCATACTCTTATACACAAATATTCCCAAGGGTAAAAGAGAGCAAACCTACCCTCCTTAGGGAAGTGGAGGGGATAAGGAAGGGATGACATAGCTTTAAATGGGCACTGCTTGTTAAATATCCCATCGTGTCTCATTTCCTTTTTAAAATTAATGTAAAATTTTCATGCATCTGCTCAAAAAGACATTCATCTTTATGTAAAATAAAATGCTACTTGAAGTTACTTATCAGTTTAGTTACTTAATGACATCACTTCTGACCCCAGATTTTCACTTGAAACTGGTACCTTATGAGGAATGTACTACATTCCTTGGGTTCCAGTCAAGACCATATTGTTATATTTGGTCTATAGATGAGAGGTCTAAGGCTCAGGAAGGAGAAATGGTTTATAAAGACCAAAGATAATGCTATTAACATAGTTTGAATATTTATTAAGGGCTAAGGGCTTTACTTTATTAACACATTTAATCCTCAAAACAACTCTTTGAGATAGGTACTACTATTGTCTCCATTTTACTTATGAGAAAACTAAGGCACAGAAATTAAGCAAATTGTCCATGTTCAGGTTAATATCTAATAATTGGTCAAATAAAGACATAAACTTATTTTGAATTTCAAAGCTACACCTTTAACTTCTATCCTCTACCAGTTTGTTAACTGTACCACAGAGCCCAGAACTCAGTTATTTTCTCTTTTTACTCAGGCAGTTTAACTTGCCATTAGTCCATTTCTGGGATGGTTGGTTTTGTCTTTTATTACATGTCCAATGTTATTTTTGCCTTTCTCGTCGATTCTTCCTAAGACAGGATTTTGCACAATTTGATTTTTGTAAGATGATTGACCAACTAATCTCAGGTCTAGCCAAATTTGGTTTATGCACTGAGCCCCTGTTTCATGATGGTTTTCTGAGCAAGGAGAGGTGCTGGAGGCGACAGAAGCAGGGCGATTAGTAAATAAAGTAGACGGTGCTCTTTATATTTCTTTGTATTCTAGGCTCTTGCTGTCTCTTGTCACTCTTTTGACATAGCAGTTTCCAGGGACCCAGAGTCATATCTTAGGCTGAGCACAGGCCAGTGAAGAATCAGAAGCTGAGGAGGGTTCTTGGGATGCCAATGCCAAGAGGATAAAACAAAGTGAGGGCCATTTCATAACTAGACTGGGGAGCATCCAAGAGTGTGAAGAAAGATGAGAAGTCAAGTCAGAGTTCAAGATGAAAGCTGCAACATGCTGGAGATAGAAAAGCCCAGAGGAAACATCATCATCACAACAACAATAACAAAAGAATTAAGAAAATCTTATTCAAAATTGAAAAATAAGACAAAGGGTGGGGTCATGTCCTTCTAGTGTCATACTGGGGCATTATTTAATAGGCCATTAAAGATTATTTCTAAGAGAATATACTTGTTTTTGACTGTGCTATGTATTACTGATTAAAGTTCTGGCATTATGAAATTATATGTTAACTTGATCATTTTGTCTGTTAAAGATGCAAAAGATTTCTTTTTACTAGAAAACCCCAAGGATATGGATTTATTACTCTGTAGAACATTTATACATTTTACTCAAAATTTTATTTAAACCATATTATTTTTATTTTTTAAATACACTATTTTGAGCAGTTTTGGCTTTACAGAAAGAATTTGTGGAAAATACAGAGAGTTTCCCTATACCTTCTCATCCTCTCCTCCTATATACAGCATCCCCTCCAGTTTCTCTAATAACTAACACTTTGCATTAGTGTAGTAATATTTTTTTACAGTCAATGAGTCATATTCATATGCTATTATAAACTAAATTCATTATTCTTAATTTTTATATATAATTAATTTTCCAATGCTCTTTGAACTAGCATTACTATCTTACTGATAGTCTCATTTATGAGTTAAATCCTTTTTGTATTTGTGTAACATATTTTTTGAAAATTATTCTTTGAAATAAGAAACTAAGTCTGTGATGGATAAAATAAATTGAATAAAGGTCACAGAGCTAGTAAGTAACACAAACAAGTAGGAATGGAGCAAGAAACATGAAGTGAGTCTGGGTCTAGATATTAATTCATAAAGTGTTTCTATTATGGCATGACGCTTTTTCTGCATAAGTACCAGTGTATCTTAGTGTACCTTCCTGCTCTTAAAAGGAGTGAGACCTTCAGCAGATTCAAAGGAGAGCGTCCAATTGTCTTGCCTAGGCTGGTATGCCTAATTGTGCTAATTGTGCCATTAATGATCTATGTGCTAATAAATTGTCTCATTGATCACCTATGTTTATTAATAATCTTACTTGTTCAACATAACCTGTTCAATGTGACTATATACTTTATAATACTATAGAACTCTAGAGAGCGTTTAGATTTATCCATTATTCCTTCAGTCACTAACTTTTGAGTACCAAATGTGCCAGCAGAACCTCACATCATGGAAGTTATTTATAACTGATGATGCAATTTCATTCACAATGTCTTCTTTAATCTTCACAACATGCGGATGACGGCAGAAAGAAAGTCTTCCGTCTCCATTCTCTGGATAAAAATACTGACGCTGAGAGTCTAAGTGGCTAGTCAAAGGTCAAACAGCTGCTATTTGGCAGTGATGGGGCTTAAACTCACACCATCTGATGCCTTGGTCAGGACAGACTATGAGACCACCTTGGCAAAAGTATAACCGTGAGAAAATTATAGCGTGAAAGGATTTGATTTAACCAATCCCTGTCTTGCCTTTATCTTCCCTCAATTATTACTAGGCTTAGGTCAAGCTACTTTGGGAGATATTTAGTTTATTGTTTAAGTGATAATAGCCCTTCCCCAAAACTCAACCACCTTTGTAAAGCTAATGAGAGACCACCAGGCTAGGAGGAGTAGAGGAATTCTGTTAAGGTGTAGACATAAAAGATTGCCAGCCATTTTTCCATAGGTCACAAGATATGCAACTTCCCCAATGTTTCCTGCAGATAATATCACCATCGTAGACCCCAAGATTGGCCTTTTGAGATATCTTCTCAGGTTTTTTGCTCTATCAGTGATCCACAACTGCGCCCATGGGCCCATGCAGAATTGACTCAGTGCAAGAGGACAGCTTCAACTCCCTATGATTTTATATCCAATCCAAGCAATCAGCACTCACCATTCCCTATCCCCCTACCCCTCAAGCTGCCTTTGAAAAACCCCTAACCTCGGAGTCTTTGATATTCATTTGAATAATAATTCCGTTTCCCTCATGGTATGGCCAACCTCCATCAATGAAACTCTTTCTTTACTGCAATGTCATGGCCTTTGTGAATGTATTTTGTTTGTGCAGTAGGCAGGAAGCACCTATTAGGTGGTTATAACGTCACAGCACAAATATATATGGTGGGTAAAAAACAACACACACACACACACACAATGTCCAGTTCCTAACACACACACACACACGTACAATGTCCAGTTCCTAACACACACACACACGTACAATGTCCAGTTCCTAAGAATAAATGTCCAGGCACCTTTATTCTTAAAGAACATATCCACACTTACGAAATAATTTAGAGTAGAATCTGCCAAAACAGTATCTGAGTTGAAGGGAGAGGCATAGCTGGATGGGCTGGAATGCTCAGAGAAGACCTCATTCTGAAGAGAGAAATTCAGTTGAACTTTGAAAGAGAACATTTGAAAAGGGAGAGGAAAGAGAATAGAGAATTCTGGAAAGCAATAACTCAATTAATCTTTGAAGTATGAAGTGTCCCAGTGAACTCTGCAGAACCACTTGCTGATTCAGTCCATGAGTAAACACATAGCCCTTCTCTTAGAACATTTTACAATCCTTTCTTATATTGTCCCAATTGTCTCAAGCAACAATATAAAGCTCCAGTCTTTTAAAGAAGAAACTGTATTTGCCTTTTTACACCCATATTTGTAATTTTACAAAAAAATTTGCTTCCAATCTTAGTAATGTTTTTATTCCCAGTCTCCTGGGCTGAGATGAGAACTTCTGTCTCTAGTATGAAATCCAAATCCAAGCTTATTTGGAAATTTAGTACCAAGCTTTGCTCTAATCTTCCCTAAACACCAAGTTGTAGTTGAAAATATTTTTAAACTACAAGTTCATATCCTTTAAATTCCCTTTCAGTATTTTGTGCTGTCCAATACAGTCAAAACATTTTATAGTGCTGAACATAAAGATCTTAGAATATACTTATGGCATACATTTTCTGGTGATAGAGAATATGTGCGGTCAGATGTAGTTTGGGCCACAGAGTTCCATACCTGTGGCATCAAGAAAATCTCATATAATAAACTTCAGAACTGTTTTCTGATTGGGGCATATATACTAGTGTGCCATGAGATAATTTAGGATATTATATTAGATTTAAGAGGGGAAGATCCTGTAAGAAATTATGTGTTAGAAGAAATTGGCTCATCTTTTTAAGTGACTTCTGTGGGATAAAGAGGAATTGAGCTGCCTACAAAATTTCCCTAGGCATGGATGTACGAAATTTTCTCTGTCTTGTAACCTCCTTCTCTCCATGTCTTATTCCTATAAACCTGTGCTCTCGGGGAACTATTAAATATTAACCCAGGTGTTTGTTGACAAGGATTAATTCCTTCCAGAAGTAAGTGAATTTTTATATTAAGCTTAAAGAAGACAAAGTTTTAAATACAGATGAATGAGTATACAATGATTGAAATTACATGGGGTAGGACTGACATTTTGGAATGTGGAGTTTTGCCCAATGCTTTATTAAATTAAATTATTTAGATGAATGCATGCCCTGCTGATGTCTACAGCCAGTGATGCTACAGAGATGTTAACATGTTAAATTCATTGTAAGCAATAGCCTTATGTTTGGAAAAGATTAAAGCTTTAGAGCAAGACTTTGAAATAGGCTTAGAATTTGGATTTGCAACAAGATATAAAACTACAGCTTAGAAAAGTAGTTGTTCTCAACTTGGAGACACTGCTTTTTATTGGCCAAAAAAAAAAAAAAAAAAAAAAGAAGAAGACAAGGAGACATGAGATATGTATCCCTCCTTGCTCCTAATGTGAAAAAAAGATGACTTGGAACATGTGGATCTCAGAAAAAATCAGTATGTTGAGGAAGGTATCTTATTAAATATGAAGTAGTCATGGGAAGAATGCTGAAATAATCTAGGAGAGTTGCTGATTCAAGTGTCTTATTAATAGCTGCCTATAGCGTTTAGTGATTTACTTGCCATGTTTATCTAATTTCAATGATGAGACAGTTATTATAATACTTGCTGATAAAATAAAATAGAATTGAGGTTTGAAAACATTTACAAAAGACAAGCAAGCAAGTCATATCTCAATATTTACTTCCAAGGAATAACAAATATAACTCCTCCAATTGTAAGACTGACAATTCATACGTACCTGGATTTCTGAAGATTTTACCTACAAAAGGTAAGAACAGATAGACTTATGCATTTATTGATGGTGAGGATCATATTTGATTCTCTGTTGGGATGAAAAAATACTTTAAGCACAGTTTTGCTTCCAGATGCCAGGCATACATTCAAATATAATATGACACCAGGACAGTCTCCTGAGAAGGATTTCTTCAATAAGAAGACCACTACTGCCCATTTTCTCACATAGTATTCCTTAAGACACTAAATAAGTTTATGTGACATAAGGATGAAAACTTCTATCTCCTCATTCCCCCAAGTATCTTCCTAGAGATGTGAATTAGGTGATTCATAAAATAGGTGTTTCAAGATCAAATCAATTTTGGGAGTGTATCAGTTTATTCTTGCACCACTATAAAGAACTAATAGAGGCTGGGTAATTTATAACGAAAAGAAGTTTAATTGACTCATCATTCTTTAGGCTGTACAGGAAGCATTGCACTGGCATCTGCTCCTGGTATGGGCCTCAGGAATCTTACAAACATGGCAGAAGGCCAAGGGGGAGCAGGCATGTCATGTAGCAAGAGCAGGAGCAAGACAGAGTGGTGGAGGTGCCACATTCTTTTAAACAACCGGATCTCATGTGAACTCAGAGAGAGGGAACTCACTCATAATCAAAGGGATGGCATGAAGCCATTCATGAGGGACCCACTGCCATGACCCAATACCTCCCATTAGGCCCCACTTCCAACATTGAGGATCACTTTTCAACATGAGGTTTGGAGGGGACACACATCTAAACCATATCAGGGAGTGATGGTTGAAAGCAAGTTATATCAGTTATCTACTGCTGTGTAAAAAACCGCCCCAAAACTTAGTGGTGTCAAACAATACATTGTGTATTTGCTCAAAATTCTGTGAATCTGCAACTTGGGCTGGGCCAGGTGGGAAATTCCTCACTGGTCTTGTCTATGGCCATTCGTGTGGTACAGTCATCTGGTGGCTTGGATGTGGCTGGATGGTCTAAGATGGCCTCACTCCCCTGTGTGGTGATTAATGCTGTCTAACAGCTGGGCCTCCCTTTCTGTGTGATCTCTCACCCTCAGAAATACTAGCCCAATTTTTGCATCTGGTATTGTAGGGGTTCAAGAGGATGAGAGGAGAAGATAAAGACCTTGTGGGTTCTGGCCCAGATGCTGAATAACATCATTTTCACAATATTTAATTGGCAAAAACGTTGCAAAGCCTGCCACAACTCAAGGTCCTACTCAATGGGAGCATCTGTAGAGAATCTGAGAACATTTTTAGAGGTTTAAAACAGTTTTCTTTATTATAGAATTTTATAAAATCATGAAGGAATTTTTAAGTTTATGGGGAATATAGTATATATTATTTGTGAGGGTGTGTATGAGCATTTGATAACTCATTTTGCTAGTGTTTTTAACAATATACTTAGGGAATTCTATTTTGTCTCATTACTCCTCAGGCCCACTTTCATAGTCTATAAGTCTAATAAATTTATGAGGTTCATGCTTAATTCCCTTACAATTCTTAGAATGCGGAATTTATCAGTCATAAAACTAGCCTTGTATTGTAATTCAGGGATGAGAGAAACCTAGTTGTTGCCCTCAGTTTTGTTATAAACAAAATGGAGGGATGAGAAAGGGTGTAGCTTTTCAGAAATAACTTCCATGTTTGGCAAAACTTTGCTTAACTATATTGGCTGTTTTCCTAAATTATATATATATGAAAATTTAGTTGTGCTGGTCGTCAATGTCATGAACTCTAAAAAAACCGCATGCCTGAGTTCAAATCTTGACTCTGCAAAAATAAGTAGAATTATATCAAACTAAAAACCTTACTCACAGCAAAGGAAATACTCAAGAACGTATGGGGAATGGGAGAATATATTTGCAAACTATATATCTGGTAAAGGGGATTTTATATACATATATATGAGTTCAATTCAATAGTAAGAAAACAATCTGATTAAAATATACAAGGAACTTCAGTAGAGATTTCTCAAAAAAAACATACAAATGGCCAATAGTTTTATGAAAAATTGCTCAACATCATTAATCATCAGAGATATGCAAATTAAAGTAACAACAAGATATCACCTCATACCTGTTATAATATCGGCTATTATCAAAAATATGAAAAATGACAAGTGTTGGTGAGGATGTAGAGATAAGGGAACCCTTGCAGACTGTTGGTGGAAATGAAAATTACTATAATCATTATGTTAAACTGTATGGCAGTTCCTCAAAAAATTAAAAATAGAACTGCTATGTGACTCAGCAATTCCACTTTTGGGTATATATCCAAACAAATGAAATGAATATGTCAAAGAGGTATTTGTACTCCCATGATTATTGCAGCACTATTCACAGTAACTAACATTCAAAATCAACCTAAGTGTCTGTCAGTGAGTGACTGAATGAAGAAAATGGAGTATATATACACAGTGGAATACTATTCAGCCGCAAAAAAGGAAGAATAAGAAAATTCTATCATTTGCAACAACATGAATGAAGCTAGAGGACATTATATTAAGTTAAATAAGCCAGGCACATAAAGATAAATATTGCACAATCTCATGTAGACTCTAAAAGAGCCAAACTCATAAAAGTAGAGAGTAAGAGTTACAGCTCTTTTCAAATTTGTCTAGCAGATTTTCCATTTTTTCCCAGAACCACCCCCTCCCCAGCCACACCTGCAAAAAAGCAAATGACAACAATGATAATAAACACCTCTCAAAACAGAGAGTAAATCTGTAGTTACCAGAGGTTGAAGGATGGAAGGATTGAGGAAAAAAACCTTGACTCTGACACTTATTAGCTGAAAGACTTAAGACAAATTAAAGAGTTTTTGTCTTTAGTTTCATCATTTGTAAAACATAATTGACAAATATATATTCCAAAGTGTTATTGTAAGAATTAAATAAAATATACTACAAGAGTGGTTGACCTAAAGTAACCACCTAAATGGAAGCTGCTACTATCACCACTAATGCTCATTTCCTTTTCATGCCATTCTTTCATTGATAGAACAGATGGCTCATATCCGTGCCTTCTAATCCCTTCACCATCCAGTTTCTCCTTCTCAGCTTATTCTTTGTGTTCTCTGTGAAAATCACTTTCTCAAAGTTCACCACATGTCAAAGGTCCAGGCTCTAAGGCTAAACTTTGGGCATGGAGGAAGAAGTGGATGGATGGTTTAGAATCTGAAGCCATGTACTCTATTAATGGAAGAAGATGGGATGGATTCTCAGTCCAGCAGAGATGCCAGGTTAGAGAGTAGGAATCATCCACTGACTGCAGGATGGAATTGAATTGTTCTGAGTCTGAGAAGTCGATTACCTGTGATGACGGTCTGGGAAGTCCAGACAAAAACTCAAAGTCCAATACATGAAGTCAGGAGTTAGGGCAGAAAGAACAAAGATACAGCAGCGTGCTAGTGGATTAAAATAGATTCATGACAAATGACATCCCGAACACTACATTTTGCACAGAAAACTGTACACGTACATGTTTTGGCATATTTCTGTTGGGCTGGGAGCATTTCCTTAAGGTAGCAGGACTGAGATGGATACAACCCTTTGTCTGTTCATGTGGGAAAAACTATCCTTTTCTGTGTTTTCTCGGTGGAAAGCTGTCTTTTATTCTAGGGTATACCTGGAAAATTACTTTCTACCTGGTGTATCCTTGGAATCCTCCTATCTCACAATGGCATAAGTTGAGGTAGGTCTATTCTGCCCTCCTCCTCCTCCTCCTTCTTCCTCTTTATTGCTAGAGGGTACTATGGAGAGGGTAAGAGCATGACAGGTAACTTACAGGATAGATAAGTAGGATATTGTGTGTATGTTGTAGGTGTGTGGGGATAATGCATGTAGTGTTTATGTACATGTGTGAGAAGTTGCACATGGGGAGAGAAAAAAAACAGAAAATAAGATCTGTGATTTCTCATTTTAGTTCTTGGGATTAGTAAAAATCTGCTCCCCTAAGTTGGTTTGAAGGCAGCCTCACCTTATCACCTACCAGAATTATCCCCTACATTGTACATTACTTACAATTCTTGGTTGTAAAATGAGATCGACCTAAAATAGTCATGTAGCATTTTAGTGTAAAGTCTAAGAATCTCGAGAGATCAGTAAGCAGTTTTGCAAATTCGGCAATTCTAATCCACTGTAATATTATTTCTTCCCATTAGGCAACATTTGCAATATGGTTCCTACTCGTTTTACAAACTTGACTGTCCTGAAGCAGCTGGAGGTCAAGGTTATACTATGGGACGGAATAAATAAATGAATCCAGGGTTGAAGCAAAGACACTGACTACTGTAAATGCCCTATAAGCGCAGGCCATGTGAGATGGTATGGTATAAAAGAAGGTCCTGTAAATGAAGATGGGCTTCTCAGCTCAGAGTGGTTACCTCACTGAAATTATGGAGTTAAGGAGACATCAGAAAGATGGAACATGCTATCGATATAGAATAAACAACAATGGAAAAATTTACTGCAGTGTGAGTGAGTGGAGTGCAGACTCTAGAGAAAGCACTCAGACACTGAGTTATAGAGTTATGGCTATGTTTTCTCTGCTTGAAAGGTTGGTATGTGATGTTTCCTATAGCCCCAAGATTTTTTCCTTGGTCAAATCCTTCTTGCAATATTAACTCAAAGATTTTATAAAAGTATAGCAGATTTAAAATAAATGAGACCCTAACCAAGGTGACTATGCAACGGATAAGCACCTTTACCTCCTTGTCAACATGACTTATTGAGTAATCAGTAACTGATATTGATGATATTCAGCTGCCCTAAGACAGCTGCATAAGACTATGCACCAGTAGGATGCCCTTGAGGAGATACGTGACTAGCAAGGTAGAGAAGCTGAAAAGACCCCAGAATTTAAATCTTCCCAGAGTGAGGTGGTCCATAGCTGCTCAGTCTTTTCTCTCGTGCCCATTGTGGGGCCTGAATGTGGAGGAATTTTTGGACTTCAGAAGTTGTGCTTTTAAGTGAAACCGAGTTGCCCTGCATGTTGTGTTGTGGTCCTACATGTATCCTTTCTGAAAGCTAAATAAAGTTGGCTCTGGGTATAGCTCTTTCTGTCTTGTGAGTTTGATTGTTACCCTGAACTCCAGACCGCTGCTGCTGTTCAAGCTGAGAGCTTCAGATGCCATGATTCTTTTTGACTAGGAATTGGTTGTTAAAGCCTTTGGACTCTGTAAAGTATCAATGACCTTTCTTGTAATGCCTTTGTCAGTTCTAGTTTGCATTCCTCTTGATATTTTTGCAGCATATTGAACTTAACCACCCTTCTCCTTGGGTCTCTTTTCTCCTTCAATTCTACGACATCGTTCTTGATCTTCTTTTATAAAGATGACACCGTCTCTGTTGAGTATGCCTCCTCTTTCAGTATTCTGAGGAGTAATCTTCTGTGTCTTTTTACCTCCTGGCTGCCAAAGACAGATGACCCATCCTCAATGCTTGTGTAAGTTTGTTATTGTTATGTAACAAATTACCACAACTTAGCAGCATAAAACAACACTCATTTATTATCACACAGTTTCCATAATTCAGGAGTCTGGGAACAGCATAACTGTGTATTCTCACAAAGTTGAAAGAAGATGGATATACTAATTACCCTGATTTGATCAGAATGCAAGGTATACACATATAATAACATTGCTCTGTATCCCATAAATATATACAATTTCTCTGTGTCAATGAAAAATGGGGAAAAAAACAATAACAAGCTTGTCACGGTGGCTAGCACCCGTAATCCCAGCACTTTGGGAGGCCGAGGTGGGCAGATCACTTGAGGTCAGGAGTTCAAGACCCACCTAGTCAACATGATGAAACCATGTCTCTAACAAAAATACAAAAATTAGCTGGGTGTGGTGGTGCATGCCTGTAATCCCAGCTACTCAGGAGGCTGAGACAGGAGAATCCCTTGAACCCAGAGGGTGGAGGTTGCAGTGAGCCTAGATCATGCCACTGCACTTCAGCCTGGGTGACAGAGCAAGAATCCATTGCAAGAATAAAAATAAAAATAAAAACAAATTGTCAGCCAGGGCTGCAATCTCATCTGACTCTTGGCATCCTCTTCCATGTTCTCTCAGGTTGTTGGCAGAATTCATTTTCTTGTGGCTATAGCATGCATGGAACTTCAGAGCCAGGAGGAGAGAGGGAATCTCTGCAGCTGAGTCTTTCACCTCTAGATTCTTTTTTAAAGGGCTCAACTGATTAAGTCAGGCCAACATAGGATAATTTCCCTTTTGACTGAAGTCAAGTGATTAGGCATCTTAATTAAATCTGAAAAATTCCTTCACCTTTGCCATATTCTACTGGTTAGAAGCAAGCTATAATTTATAAATATACTAAAAACCTTTGACTTGTACACCTTAAATGTATAAACTATGTGGTTCATGAATGATATCTCAATAGAGTTGTTTAAAAAAGTAAAGTTTAGGTCTGGCATGGTCGCTCACGCCTGTAATCCCAGCACTTTGGGAGGCTGAGGCAGGTGGATCAGGAGGTCAGGAGACAAGACACTATCCTGGCTAACACGGTGAAACCCCATCTCTACTAAAAATACAAAAAATTAGCCGGGTGTGGTGGCAGGCGCCTGTAGTCCCAGGTACTCGGGAGGCTGAGGCAGCAGAATGGCATGAACCCGGGAGACAGAGTTTGCAGTGAGCCGAGATTGTGCTTCGCACTCTAGCCTGGGCAACAAAGTGAGACTCCGTCTCAAAATAAATAAATAAATAAATAAATCAAATAAAGTTTTGAGACATGGAAAGAAATAGAATCAAGTTACAAATCATACCCACATTCAAGGGTAGGGAATACTAGGGGGCAGGAATTACGAGGTTGTATTAGAATTCTATCTGCCACAATACTAAAAGTACCATCTCTATGCTTGACATTTCCACTGAGCCCAAGGACCATATTTCCAAACACTAGATTATGGTTTCAAATAGTGCCTACTTGGCAGCTCTTGTTACAGTATTTCTCAATTTTCAATGAAGTGTCTATGCATAATATATATATATATATATAAGCTTACATTAACAAATTCAAAAGAGAAGAATAACAGTAATAGAAGAATTTCCTCCAAGTACAAGGCTGCTAGAGTTGGCTTGGTGAATTGGCGAATACAAATATTAATATTCACTTGATTGGGGAGGGAGGGGACAAGAAAAACAGTAGATGTGCTGTCACGAAGAAAGGTAGAATATACTTTTACCACCCCCATATTCATATCCTGACTATGGACCCAAAGCTTATGACAACCAAGTACTTGGAAACTGTTCTTAAATACCCAAGTTCTGCTTTTGGTGTTGCCAATGTACACTATTGCCTTTTTTTTTTTTTTTTTTTTTTTTTACATTTATTCAGAAAATCAGGGCAAGACTTTTGCTTTCAGTTTATCCTGAAAGTAATTGTATGTGAGTAAAATTTGTTAGAAACAGAAGGAAAAAGCAAGAATTATAGTAAATTCTACTGAACTAGCTCAAAATAACAGACCTACGGAACTAGCTCAAAATAATAGATTGAGCATCCAGGACCATGACTGTTTATATCTTGTCAGTTTGGATGAGAATTTCTCTGATATATACAACCAGGTGCATGAGTGCTAGGATATCTATTCTTAATTTTACTAAATATTGCTGACTGTTTTCCACAACAACTATGCTAGTTACACCCCTATCAACACTCAGTGAAGTTTCTCATTTCCTCTATTTTTCACTAAAATTTGCTGATACCCCACTTTTAGATTTTTATTAGTCAAATGGGTCGAACCTGGTATCTCATTGCTTTTAATTTTCTTCTCTCTGATTCCTAAGGCATATGTGGAAATCATGATAACCATTTAGACTTTTCCTCCTATGATATGCTTATTTATTTTTTTACTCATGTTTATTTTGAGTTTCCTGCTTTTTGTAGTTAATTTTTATAAGTTTGTGATATATTCTAGATTAGGTCTGTTTCATAGAGCTCTCTGTGATTATGGAAATGTTCTATATCAAAACTCTTTAACATGGTCCCCCCCCCAGCCATCTGGCTAGGGAGTACTTAAAATATGGTTAGTACAATTGAGAGACTGAAATCTAATTCTATGTAATTGATTTAAATTCAAATGTAAATAACCATATGTGACCAGTGACTACATATTGAACAGTTTAGTTCTAGGTGATACTCTTGTTAGCTTTAGGGATTGCAAATATCTTCTTCCAATCTCGTATCTCTATTACTTTTGTTTAGAGTTGTAATTTGTTTAATATAACCTCTAAATTTTAAAGTAATGAAATCCATAACATTTTATTGTCTAGCTTGTTAGGTTTTTTTCTTTGTATGAAGACATTAAAGACATTTCCCATCCTTAGATCCAATAATGTTTTCTTTATTTATGCTTTAGTTTTTATTATATCTTTTCTTCTGATTTCTTTGGGTTGAATTTTCTTCTCTTTTTCTTTTTTCGTTAAAGTGAAATGTTAGGTTATTAATTTTATATTTTTCTTGTTTTTAAATATAGGCATTTATAGCTATAAATTATCTTCTAAGTACTGCTTTGGCTGCATCCCATAACTTTCAGTATGCTGTATTTTCATTTTTACTAATCTCCAAGTATTTAATCATTTAAGCAATTTCTTTTATGATCCATTATTTAAAAGTGTGCTGTGTAATTTCCACATCTTTGTTAATTTTCTTTTGTGATTGATTTCTAATTTTATTTTTGATCAGACAGCATACTTTTTGGAAAGTTTAATCATTATAAAGTTTTATTGAGGTCTGTTCTATGGCCTATATATGGCTTAAGTTGAGTAATGTTCCAAGTGCATTGAGAAGAATGTATAGTAGTCTGCCTAACCGCAGTTTCACTCTCTGAAGTTTCAGTTACCTGTGATGCAGTATGATATTTAGAGAGACAGAGAGAGCGAGAGAGAGAGAGCATATTTATATAACTTTTACTACAATATATTGTTATAATTGTTCTATTTTATTAGTCATTATTGATAATCTTTTACTGTGCCTAATTTATAAATTAAACTTCATCATAGGCATGTACCTATAGGAGAAAAACACAGTATATATAAGGTCCAGTACTATTATCAGTTTCAGGCAACCACTGGGAGTCTCGAGACACATCCTCTCCATATAAAGGGGACTACTGCATATTTTGTAGTTTTGGGGTAGAATGTTTTACATCTATCTATGAGGTTTATATTAATAGTTCATTTATAATGTTGTTCAACTTTTCCATATCTTTGCTGATCTTCTGCCAGTTATTCTATCTATTACTGAAAGTGAAGTACTGAGTTCTCCAACTATTGTTATTCAGCTGTCTATTTCTTCTTTCAGTTCTGTGAGTTTTTCCTTAGGCATTTTTGGACTGTTTTGCTAGGTGGATATACGTTTATAATTTTCATGTCTTAAATAATAAACTATTTTATTATTGTAAGATGTTCTTTTTTGCCTCTAGTAACAATTTGTCTTAAAGTATATTTTGTCTGATGTTGTTATAGCCACTCCATGACTATTTGGGTACTATTGAATCATATATCTTTTTTCCTAGCATTTTTAGTTTTAACCTGTTTGTGTCTCTGAATTTGAAGTTTTTCTCTTGTGGACAGCATATAACATATATTTGGAATCTGTTTCTTTTTAATTCTTTTAAATTTAATTTTTATTTAATTTAAAAGGTATATACTTAATAAATATATTCCTTTTCCTTTGAATAAAGTGTCATTTTAATTTACTTTTAACTTAATTACAGATAGGTAGTCATTAGGTCTGATGTTTTACTTGTTTTCTATGACTTACATCTGGGTTTTTTTTTTTTTTTTTTTTTAGTTTTTCTATTTTATCATTACTGACTTGTTTTCTGTTAGATTATTTTCTAGTATATCATTTTAATTTCCCTGTGCTTTATTTTAACATTTGTTCTTGAACTGTTTTCTTAGTGATTTCTCTAGGGATTATAATTAACATCTAACTTAAAGCAATGTAGTTTAGGCTAATAACAACTTAATTTATAATAAATAGTATACAAATATTTGCTCCGACATAACTCTTTCTCATGGTACGTTTGTGCTATTTTCATACAAAATACATCTTTATGTGTTATAAGCCCTTCCACATAATTGACAATTCTTGAGTTGTGTAGCAGTCTCATATTGAATAGGAGAAGAAAAGTGTTTTAAACAAAAAGATATTCATATTATTTTTATTTTTGCTTTTAATGGTATTCAGTTTTTCTTTTTAAAATTAAAAACACATTTGTGGGTACATTGCAAGTGTATATATTTATGGGGTACATGAGATGTTTTCATATGGTCGTACATACAGTATGAAATAAGCACATTATGGGGAATGGCATATCATCCTCGGAATATTCATTATTCATTATAAGGATTCAAATTACTGTTTAGTGACCTTTCATATTAGCCCTAGGGATCTTCTTCAATATTTTTTATACTGCTAGTGGCAAATTCTCTCAGTTTTTATCTGTGTCTTAATTTCTCTATTATTTTTGAAAAATAGTTTTGCTAGACACAGAAGAAGTCTTAGTTGATAGTGTTTTCCTTTTCATGGTTTCTGCTGAGAAGTCTTTTGTTAATTTCACAGAGTATTGATTACACATGAGGAGTCGCTTTTCTCATGCTGCTTTCAAGGGTCTTCATCTTTCAACAGTTTGACTATGACGTGTCTCAGTGTGGATCTCCTTAGTTTATTCTACTTGGTGTTCACTGAATGAATTGGATGTGTAGATTAATGTTTGTCATAAAATTTGGTAAGTTTTTGACCATTACGTCTTCAAATATTTGTATACCCCTTTTTCTCTTACCCCTCATTCTGGCACTCTGAATATGGGTAAAATAGTGTGCCTGATGTGGTTCTACAGATTTCTGAAGCTCTACTTATTTATTTTTCTTATATTTTCTTTTTGACCTTCAGACTGGATAATCTCAATTGATCTGTCTTCAAGTTAACTGATTTTTTTCTTTTCAACAGTTCACATCTGCTGCTGACCTGCTCTAGTGAGTGTTTTCATTTCAGTTATTGTACTTTTAAACTTTCCAAATGATTATTTCAAATAATTTCTAAGTCTTTATTGATATTCTCTATACAGTAGGTATGACAGGAAAATACATCTTTGAACCCCCAAATCACTAAGCCAAAGGGAAAAGTCAAGCTGGGAGCTGCTTAGGGACAACCTGCCTCCCATTCTATTCCTAAAACCAATAGCTACTAAGATAAAAAAAGCAACTACATACCTCCCTCACAAGGAATTTCCTTGTAGACAAAGGACAGTCAGAACTCAAAGTCATCCCTCTGCTCACTGAGATAAATGCATATCTGACTGCCTCCTTAAGAAAGGCTAATCAGAAACTCAAAAGAACGCAACCATTTGTCTCTTATCTATTTATGACCTGGAAGCCCCCTCCTTGCTTTGAGTTGTCCTGCCTTTCTGGACCAAAGCAATGTACATCTTACATATCTTGATTGATGTCTCACATCTCCCTAAAGTGTATAAAACCAAGCTGTGCCCCAACCACCTTGGGCACATGTCTTGAGGACCTCCTGAGGCTGTGCCATGGGTACACATCCTTAACTTTGGCAAAATAAACTCCTTAAGTTGACTGAGACCTGTCTCAGGTATTTGGGGGTTCACATAGGGAATAATTCTCATCCCTTTCTTTACTTCTTTACACAAGTTTTTCTTTAGTTATTTGAATATATTTCTAATAGTGAATGTCAGTTCTTTACCTAGTAAGTCTGACACCTAGACTTTCTCAGGGACAGTTTCTACTGACTTTTTTCATATGTATAGGCCTGTTTTCTTGTTTCTTTGAGTGTCTCATCTTTATTACTGAAAATTGGACATTTAAAATGATGCAATTTTTAAATTATAGAAAGAAGATGATCACCCCCACACACCTGGGCTTGTTGTTGCTGTTGTTTGTTTATTGACTTATCTGGACTACTATGTAAAGTTTGTATTTTTTGTTGTGTGTGGTCTATGAAATTTCTATTTGGTTACCTTCTTGGTCAGTTAATGATTGATTAGAGATAATCTTAAATGCTTTGAACCAATGTGTGCTGGGTACATTTCAGTGCTTTGGTAGGAGTTTAAAACTCTGCCTCAAACTTCTCTTTTTACTGTCTACAGCCTTAAGGTCTGACAACAATGAGAGTTTACTGTCTCCTCAAATCTTACCTGATATAGGCCATGAGCACAGCCCTGCATACGTGAATTACTTCTAATTCCCAGGAATATGTGAAAGCTTTGCAAAGTTTCCTATGGATATCTTATTTTTCAGTGCTTTAAAAAAAAAATCAGCCTCTTATCCTCAACTGGCAATGCTGCATCAGGCAGCTGTAATGTTAATCAGTTGTCATTATTTTTCTTCTATAAATGCCCTTCTAATATGGCTGTTTGCACTAAGCAAGCTCTGAGTCTGGTCAAATAAAGACAAATCTTGAAAATGAAGTTTTCAGTGAGCTGTCATAAATAGTGAACATTCTTTGGGAATGAGGCATGTGATGGATGTGATGAGCTAAAAATCAGTTCTACCTCTTCCAATGGCTAGTAGTCTACCATAGTTGCAAGAATGTTGGTTTTCAAGGTCACTACAGAGCTGGAAACGGAGATGAAATTTGCGCATGCTAAACCATCACAAAGCTTATTGTTTTTACAAGATTCAACTTTTTTTTTCTTTTTTTAACTAAACACTTCTCAGATCGTGGCAAACTTTTGCATACTTTCCAGAATTTTTAAAAATTTGACTTTGAAGGCTTTTTTAAAGATTTTTTGGGGCCAATATCCCTGTTATTGTTGTGGAAGGGTAGGTTTTCAGAGGTCTTTGTACTTCCATTCCAATAGTTGAATCTGATTCTTATGTTTTTCTTTAGAAAGTTTTCTAGTGCCATTCAGATGTGTCTAGGCTACTTCTCAATTCTTGTAATTAACATTATTATTGTAGTCATGTAGTGCAGCTACCATCCAGTCTCCAGGAGCTGTGATTCCCTGTATTGTCCTCATACTGGCAGCATCAAAAGTAACTAAAAATTTGTTTAAATGGAAACTCTCAGGACCCAAGCCAGACCTATTGAATAAAAACTCAGGTGGTTTGACACTGTAGACTATAGGCATGAGTAATTTTTGAAGTTTGTCTGAACTTGGAAAGGATTTGGAAGTAATATAAATTTGAAAAATCATGCTTTATAAGGCAGGTGGTTCACGTGAAGAATATGTGACGTTGGGAGTCGAAGGTTATTGCTAGGAAAAGGCGTACAGCCAAATCAGAGTTTACTATGGCTCACCCATATCCCGTTGTGACTAGTTTCTAGTTACAGGCCTGCTTATTTCCCAAATCTCCTATACAATTATAGCAATTGCAGTACAGTTTTACTCTTCCCCACCTCTTCTCTCTTAACCTTATTTTCATAAAATATAGAGAATTACCTTTCTACCATTAATTTGGATAAAAGACTGAGATTTAGAGCCAAGAGAATTTTAACTAGAAGCTTTCTGGTTCTTTAGTTAGCTCTAAGGGCATTACATACCCACTCGTCCATCTATTTATTCATTCATTTATTCATTTGTTCCACAAGTTCTTGTTGAATGAAAAGATGTGGAATTCTGGACCTAGATCCAAAGGGAGATGAAGGTATTAGGAAGATACTTGAAGTCTGGGAAACATAATGAGACACCGTCTCTACAAGAAATTATAAAAAAAAACAAAAAAAAAACCCCCAAAAAAAACCAGACTGGTGGCACTTGTTGTCCTAGTTACTCAGGAGACTGAGGTGGAAGGAGCTTGAGCCCAGGAATTTGAGGTTAGAGTGAGCTATGATCATGCCACTGCACTCCAGACTGGACAACAAAGTGAGACCTTGTCTCTAAAAAAACAAAAAATGAAAATGAAAAAATTTAACAAACGGACTTGAGAGCCAGTTGCACAGAGATGAACATGAAAGACTGAAGACTTCGCTGCAAAAGAGAAGGAAAATAAAAAGGTATAAAGAATGAATCTTGAGGAATGCTCAGAGTTGAAAGGATAAGGGAAAAAGCTATTATTTAAAAACAAAAGCCCACTTGGTGGTTAATGGGATCTTTCTTGTTAAAGATACACCCTGCAGAGGTGAGAAAATTTGACTTCCTCAAAGAATATTGATTTTCTCAAAATGTTGTCCTTGGCTGGAAAGGAAAGGGTGGGTATGTGAAGAGAAGGTGATTAGGGGTACCAAAATACAGTTAGATAGAAGAAATACACTCTAGCATTTGACAGTACAGTAGGGAAATTATAGTTAATGATAGCTTTTTGTATATTCTAAAATAGTTAGATGAGAATTATAATGTTTCCAATACGAAGAAAAGGTAAATGTTTGAGGCAATAAATACTCCAATTACCCTGACATAATCATTATACATTGTATATATGTATCAAAATATCACACGTATCCCAAAATATGTACAACTCTAATATATCAATAAAAATGTGTGGTCCCTGGACCAGCAGTGTCAGCATATCTGGGAACCCGTTAGAAATACAAAGCCTCACCCAGCCTACTAGATCAGAAATCTGGGAGTGAGTCCCAGAAATCTGTTTTTTGACAAGCTTTCCTGGTGATTCTGATATACACTTAAGCTTGAGAACCACTGCTCTAACAAATTACATCCCATGGTCTACAGAGGTAATCCACGGGGATTCTTATATTCTTGTGGAGAACTACATGCTGATTAGGAAAGAGATATATTTTTTTTTACCCAATTTTAATGACTTGTTCTGAATATTCTCTCTATTTATTAATTGAGGAGAAAAGTATCAACCTAAATTTCGAGTTTTGCCAGGCAGAAATTTGGTATAATATTTATTATTATTAGAAATAATAGCATCAGGAAAGCCTTAAAACATATGAAGAGCTTCTTAAATAAGTCCTGAATTATTTCACGTGAGATCAATCCATGTTGAGCTTTCAGTTAGAAAAGTAAAATTTTATAATTTTGAATTGGGTTGAAAGATAGTCGAACCTAATCTTCTGTGTCCAAAATCTCCTTCTTCAGTGAGCAACAAAAAGAAATGAAGCTCAAATGAATGTCCCTAAAGTCTTGTGGGAAACTCAATAATAAAAGAAAATTCAACGTCTGTAATCTCAGCACTTTGGGAGGCAGAGGTGGGCAGATCGCCTGAGGTCAGGAGTTCGAGACCAGCTTGGCCAACATGATGAAATCCCGTCTCTATTAAAAATATAAAAATTAGCCGGGCACGGTGGCAGGTGCCTGTAAGCCCAGCTACTTGGGAGGCTGAGACAGGAGAATCGCTTTAACCCTGGAGGCAGAAGTTGCAGTGAGCCAAGATTGCACCATTGTACTCCAGCCTAAGAGACAAGAAACTCTGTCTCAAAAAAAAAAAAAAAAAAAAAAAAAAAGAAAAATTCAATTATATATTGAACTCACTAAGACAGAAAAATACTTTGGACATATTAGAATGATTCCAAAAAATAAAACAACAAACTCTTGTC
The DNA here is from genome assembly GCF_043159975.1 of Macaca nemestrina. Taxonomy (NCBI): domain Eukaryota; kingdom Metazoa; phylum Chordata; class Mammalia; order Primates; family Cercopithecidae; genus Macaca; species Macaca nemestrina. The sequence goes on along the minus strand of NC_092137.1, from coordinate 79,853,705 downwards.
TGGTTAAACCAGAATTCCTGCATGTATACTCCACATATTAGAAAACGGAAAACACATAATGCTATGTCAGACTGTAAATGTGAAATAGAATAACTCCCAGTTACATTAATGGCTATGGTTAAGTGAGTGTCTACTATGTGTTAGTCTTCGTGTTAAGACTGTTGCTTGTCACATGGAAGCCTGCCAAGAGGCCTGTTATAATTTCCTTTTCACAGATAGCCCTCCAGCCTGGATGACAGAGTGAGACGCTATCTCAAAAAAAATCAAAAGTAAAAAAGTAAAACATATCAAGCTCTTGATCCATCATATCATAGATCCTGTGAGAACACATTTCTAAGTCCTCAGATAGGAATGCTTCAAACCTTCCAGAGCTGATGAAACTTTCTCTGTTGATACTTGTATAATTTTTAATCACACAGCTAAAGATAGGAAATGGACTTCTCTCTGGATGCACCAAGAGTCTTATTTATGGGGTACATTTGGAATGTTAATGGAAAAGTAAGAAAGTACAGATTACATTTCCGTAGGGTGCTAAGGCAACATTCAAAAATATTCTCTTCTGCACATTATTTCTGGCATTTTCCATGAAAATATTATCAATATTTTCACTACAAAAAAAGTTCTTGGGAAAGGTGACTTAGAGACAAAGTAGTTGGGACATAGCATTGTGGTGAGCTTAGCTACACTCTGTATTTGGGAGTTACTTACAGTATCTATCTTGAAGGGTGGTTGTGAGTATTACACTAGGCTACACAGGCAAAACCCTTAGCAATGAATCTATCACAGAGGCATGGTTAATAACTGTTAGTTATCACTGTCATCATTATTGTCCCATCTTCATCATGCGTTTGCACAAACCCAACAGCCTTCACTCATGGCCCACAGTGATCTTCCCTCATTCACAATGGTCAATGTAACCTCTTACTAAATAAGTGATAGTGTCTATTTGGATGGGTGTATGATCCTCAGGACCTATAAACAAGGCCTGAGGGTCTTGTTTGGCCTTTTTTGCATTTAGCATACAAAAAAATTTAAAAGTAAAACGAAAGCTCTTTTGCTATCAGACATTTGATGAACTACGTAATTCAGGCTCTGGCCAAAGGGATAGGATTATGTGCTACTGAGTGTCACTGTGTTTTAGAAATTGATGTCCTGCAGGGTCAGAAGGGTACTCCTGAATGAGGTCAGAGATCTGATTTACCAATCGATGCCCTTGGACGGAGGGTATTTTGATCTTAGAGTGCTGCATTAACTCTAACCCCAGGTTGATTTTGCAAAACCAGTGCCCTCAGATACTTTCCAAAGTGCTCATTCCTTCTTTCTCCCTCTTTTGTAATGTATTTTTGATTGTTAGGTTTCTGTTATGTAGTTACTATCCAATCAATAAACATTAGCCAGTTTATTAGTGAAACAGGCTTGATCTCATGATATTACTCATAGGAGGCTCTTATTTATCATTCTAGTCCACAAAAGTTCACAGCTGATGCAACATACAGTCTAAATAGCTATGCTGCCAGGAGCAGTATCTATGCCTGAGGCTGCCCTTCAGGTCACAGTGAATGAGCACAGAACAGAGAGAAATGAAAACAAACAAACAAAAAGAAACAAATAAAAACAAAAAATGTGTCCAGAGTCTGGCCTTGAGTGCAGATTTAGTGCATGTAAAAGCCTCTCTGTCTCCGTGAACTCCCCATTGGAGAGTGTACGTGACCACTCATCTCCCACGTTAATCACGAGTGCAGAGCTGTGTGCCTCTATCTAGAGGCCACAATGGGAAGTGGCACTCAGATAATGGGATTCCTGTCAGCAATTGAACTAAATGACTCAGGTCAGTGGCCTCTTTGTTAGAACTGGGGCCAGGAGGAGCTAAATGACCCTGAGCAGGGAAGGTGGCGCCTGAGAGTCTCGGCAGCCCTGCAGGGTTGGACAGACATCAGGGAATTGAAGCCGACTCTGCAGGGAGCCAGGCTTTTGGGCCATTCAAACCTATTTCTAATGTAAAACTATTAGTTCTTGATTGGAGTTGTGATGGAGAATAGGGGTGAGCTGAATTTTAGTAGCACAGAAACCCTACAAAGTATGTCCACATTCCTGCTTGTGACCTCCAGTCCATTGTAGGAAATTCAGAGCTTCGGAAAGCAGCTTCTTTTCTTTTTTCTTTTCTTTTTTCAGTGAGCATCTTCTTTTATCCCACTGCTACTGATGTGCATATTTTATATGTCTGGAGGAACTTACTCTAGATGAGTGGCTGGCAAACTTGCTACAAAGGGCCAGATGGTAAATATTTTAGACTTTGTGGTTATATAGTCTCTGCCACAACGACTCAATTCTGCCAGTGTAGTGTGAGAGAAGCCATAGGCAAAACATAAACAAATGAGTGAGGCTGTATTCGAATCATACTTTATGTATAAAAGCAGGCAGTAGCCAGAATTTGGCTCACAGACCACAGTTTGCAGACCTTTGCACTTGACACTGGTTTTTCTTACCAAGCTGTTTTCCTACTAACAGTAATAGAGGACCAACATGTAAATCCATGGTGCTTTTCGACATTGATGCTGCTACTTGATGTTCTAGTCTCATGAGTGGCCTCCTTTGATGCAAATGCGTAGGGATGGGGTGGTGCTTGAGGCAAAGCGATGACCAGTACCACCTGTCTACTGGTCCCAACCTTAAAGGGGAATTTTCTTCAGTGAGTTTTTGGCTTAAGATGAGGCTTCCCCAAGTTTTGATCATATCCTTATCCAAATCTCCCTGCTGTAGTTTAAAAGTCAGGTCAGGATTTTCATGAAGCCACTTGAAGAAGTATTGAGATTTTCCCGGTTGCATTCACAGAGGTGATAAAGAGATGGAATATATTCAGAGTTGATAATTTCAGCTAACTGGAGATTCCACGAAATGCCTTTTAACTAAAAGCTATTTATTTGAAAGAAGTGATTTCTGTTACTGATGATTTTATCCTTCAGAAAATTATAAAAATAAGGTCCTACTGCATAGGATATTATTAAAAGTAGGAAAAAACAGGTTGGAAATGTAAGTCAACAGGAAAGTTGGGGAGAAATGATGACATCATTGGAGATTTCCACTGTGTTCACGAATAGTTGAGTAGAGTCAAAAGAAAATAACCTGAGAAAGCAGATTCTTTCTCAAAAAAGAAAAATGTAAAAAGGGGAATTTGATGAAAATAAAGATAAAAGCAGTTTTTGTTTTTCACAGCTTGGGCAAGAAAATTAACAAACAAACAAAAACTGGCCTGACATTTGATTAAATGATGAAAACAAGTCCTAACAAGATCATACTTTCTTCCAGATAGATCACACAGGTAAACTAAAATAGTGACTCAAAAATGTTAACCATGGATTTCAGACAAAACATTGATCCTTTTCTCAGGTTTTACCTGTCTTCTACTTTAGTGTATTTTTGAGATTTTTTTTGAAGATCCTGTGCCTTGAGGATATTTGTTAAAAGAAGACAGTTTTGAGCCTCACCCCAAAGTTACTGAGTTAGAATTTCTAGGTATGGGGACTAGGATATCTGTGATGTTAAGGGACATTTTAGTAAATATCAATCATACTGAAGTTTGAGAAGCACCAGCAATCCCATCCCCTTGACCAAGATCTTCTCTCATTCATAGGACAAGTGTTTGGAAAAGACAATGTTATGGATTGACTTGTCTCCCCACAAAATTCACATGTTGGAGCTCCAGTTTCATTGTTAGTGTTTCCTTGAAAGAGGTAATTAAAGTTAAATGAGGTCATCAGGGGTGGGCCCTAATCCTATCTGACTGGTGTTCTTAGAGGAAGAAATCTGGACAGCATACAGAGACACCAGGGAAGTGAGTGAACAGAGGAATGATTATGTGTGAGGATGCAGCAAGATGGCCATCTGCAAACCAGGAAGACAGGCCTTAGGAGAAACCAATCTTTTGGACACCTTGATCTAGGACTTCCAGACTTTACAACTGTGAAACAATAAAATTTTGTTTTTTAAACTACCTTGTCATGACCACATGACATATATTGTATGGTTGCCCTGGCAAGCTAATATGAAGGATAATCAGATTGTTGGGGTTTGAAATCCACCAGTTGAACTCCACCACTGTACAACGTAGGGCAAGTTATTTGTCTGAGACTTATTTTCCTCATCTATAAAATCAAGATAATGATAGTGCCCACTTCATCAGTATATTGAGATGATTAAATGCAGGAGACCCTGGAACAATGCAGGGGTTAGGGGTGCCATCCCCCACACAGTTGAAAGTCCACATATAATTATCGACTCCCACAGCCTACTGTTGACTGGAAGTCTTACCAATAACGTAAGCAGTCGATTAACACATATTTTGTGTATATACTGTATTCTTAGTTACTAGTAGTGTATACTGTAGTATATACTATATTCTTACAATAAAGTAAGAGAAAAGAAAATATCATTAAGAAAATTAAGAAAGAAAAGATATTTACTATTCATTAAGCAGAAGTGGATCCTCATAAAGGTCTTCATCCTTGTTGTCTTCATGTTGAGTAGGTAGAGGAGGAGGAGAAGGAGGAGGGCTTGGTCTCATTATCTTTGGGTGGCACAGGTGGGATAAAATCCATGTGTAAGTGAGCTCACAAAATTCAAACCCATATTGTTCAAGGGTCAACTGTAATCCATTGTGAGAACTCCAAAAATGCTTGCAGAAGGAAAGTTCATGATGCTGGGTGCACCTTTCGCAGCTTCCGGAGGAAGGCAGAGGAATGGGGTAAGTAGGGCAATGGTGAATACCAAACTGGGGATCAGAACCTCCTCACTCCTTGACTTTACTTTTCTACTTTCTTCTTTGTTTTTTCTACTTTTTTAGTCACCAATTTCTTCTCTGGACACTTCCTTAAGAACTTCTATCTTTTTCATTGACTAAGTAATCAATCAATGAAGTCAATCACACATTCTTTCATTTATTCATTGAGCAGAGTGGTTGAGCACCAGTCTTTTTGGAGAGCACAGGGGTAGAGTAAGATCATGGTTTCACTCCTTGAGACACAACACAGGTGACATTTCTGCAGTAATGCTGATGGTTTACAAGGATCCATGATACACATTTTCAAGTTTGGATGCTACAACCATCCTGGAAGACAGACCAAATAGGTATCATTCCTATTTCTATATGTGAAAACTAGGGCTAGTTACTGCATAGCTATTAGCTGGGGTTGCTTGAGTGGGAACTTACTCTGATGCCACTGAACAATGTTGAAGTGTTACTCAAGTGGCAGCCACATCAAGCTGTGTGTGACAAGTGCTATAAGAAAACTGTTGACTCAGTATTGTGGCTTAAGGTGGAAAAATTCATGTCTGAATGAAGTAATCAAGAAAGGCATAATGGAGGAGGTGAGATTAAAACTGTAATTTGAAGAAAGAGAAGAAAACTCTAATTTTGTTTTCTTCATCTGAAAAAGAGAAATCCCCTAAGTCTGGGGTTTGAAGTGAATTCATATGTCACAAAGAGTAGATCTGTTATGCTTCAGATCATCTATCTCATTGCAAATAAATAAGTGAAATTCAATATAATTATCCTCCAGGTTCTGTTTAGTTGTTTGTTTATTGCTATTTAAGCAATCAAGTTTTAAATAAAACATGGGAAGAGAAATGCAAAGTGCTGCCAAAAGAGATGAATCAAACTTAATTAGTTTCCAAATACACACCTTTTATTCAGGCCCCCACCAGGCTTTCTCTTGCGTCCCTGTCAATGTGAAGAATGGGGAATGACCAAGTTGATGAAGATACTCAGAGGGCAGAGATAAACGGGTACACTTTCAAGAGCTGAGAGAGAAAGAATGGTTTTGCTGATGGCTGATAAAATTAGACTTTTATATATTTTAAATGAGTAGGTGCTGCTTCCTAGAATGCTTATTCTGAAGTAATCATAAAAATAATTAGCCACTTTACATAATCATTATCAGCTGATGACATAATTGTGTAGTAATAGAAAGCATACCATTGATTATTATCCCACAGATGAAAAAACACATTTTACTCTAAATTAGTCTCATTCAAAGCAGGAAAAAAACAGAAAACACATAGTTGAACCATGACATAATGTTAGAAACCTTTTAATCTATGCCATTTTTTCTTTGATGTTTGTTTAAAAATCCCAGGCCAATTCAATCATGTTGTGTAAGTTATGATGACAGACTGAGATCAGCTTCCTCATTTTCTGTGCATGACACACATACAACTTTGGGAGAATACAAAACTTCTATTGAGTAAATTGGCCCTTGTTTATCCTCTATTAAACTGAAAACAACAATAATTCACCATTAACAAAACATATACTGATTCGGCACAAATATTTTTAAATTTATAAAATGTGCAAAAGTCTTTCTTTTGTTTGTTTCTGAACATTGCTTAGTGCTGCAGATTCTCCCCCATGGTTTTTATCTGTGAAGTGCAGTAGTTAATTTACATATTTCTAGTCTCATGAAAATTTAAGGGTATAAGACCAAGTGACTGATGTCTGCTTGACATTCAGGCTGCAAACAGCCCTAGATCAATCAAATTTTTGTTATTTTTCTGTTTATTTTAACCATATGATGGGCTAAATTAGTATATCCAATTGGAAATCTTTATAGCAAGTTAGATTTGTACTTCAGGTAAATAATGTAGACCCTGGTGATTTTATGGTGATTTTTAAAAAACAAAGCACATATTTTTGTTTGTATTCTTTTGGTATCAACATGTTCTCCCAAATTCTTCTTTAAAAGATAATGGTGTTAATGACATATCTGTCTATGTAAATACCTGGAGATTTTCCAAATAAGATTATTCTTTTTAATTCTGAACTTTCTATGTATCTGTGCACTGTGTAAGCCCAAACTGCAAACCAGGTTAAATTGGGTAGTGTTCACCTTGGCTAGAGCCAAGACAGATAAATTGTGATTAAAATGTAGTTGAATTTTTATGTTGCAGGGAAAAAATGTTTCTGAGATGAAGCCAAGAAAAATATGGAATACTTGATAAAGTGTTTATGTTAAGATGGGGAGAGGACAGCACAAAAAATAAAAATAAATTTAAAAAACAGAGGAGAGAGAAAGAAAAAGGATGGTGGCTGTGTATTAGGACCCAAAGATAAGTTGGTGAGATCAGGGAATGACGTAGTTTTCAGTAACTGCATCTGCCCTCATTGGATCTTTGCAGAAAGTCTGGAGCCCAACAGTGTAGAGTGGGAGGAGGGCAGAGGTAGAAGAATCTCAAATGTATGCTTTGGACACTATTGTGCAACCAGCCTACATATCATTACTGTAAATTCTGCACCTGTGTTTATATATGAAACCTTATTTTATATTTCTTAACATTTAAATACATATGTAACTTCAAAAACTGGGGGCCCAAATAATCAATAGCTCTGTTCACTAAATATTTCTGGTTCTATACTTCTGGGAAAGTTCTGGTTTCCTTGGGTTGGAATGAAGCCATGTAGCTAGTTGTGGCCAGTGAATCAATAACAAAAGAGTCATGTATACATTCTAGAGATGACCATTAATTACTAATTTAAGACCTCCCAGATGTCAGCTTCTCTCTGGAACAGTGACCCACTCCATCAGCCTGGGTTCTTGAGAGAGTGAAGTCACCAGCCCCTCTCCAAAATATGCTGGATAAATAATGAGGATGACAAATAAACCTTTGCTGTTTTAAGTTAGTGAGGTCTTGGGACTGGTTGGTAGTAGAATAACCTAGATTATCTAGCAGAAATATCTCCTCAATTATATTTTTAGATTTTCTGTTTCTGGGCCAGTTCTGATTGAGTAAAAAAACCACAATTATTTCGACAGCTTTATTCCCCCCTTAAAACAGTAAAATCAAATTGCTTCAAGATGCAGGGTCTGTGTCTTCTTTTATTTCCCAAAATGGATCTCTACTCTCTGTGGCTCTCTGGTTATATTAGGTCCTCATGTTCTCACTCCCTGCTTTCTCACATCTGGTTTTTAATATGTCTATAGATTTGCAATCGTCTTTCAGTTCTCAATGGTTATTTTACCAGTCCAGCTCTTTTCTAGGACCAGAGTCTTCCTGCCTACTTTAATGTCAGTGAGTCCACTGCCTGCCTTTGTCAGGAAAAGGTCTGGAGCTCTGCCTCTTTGGCCAGTCCAGGTTTGGAGTTCTGCTTTCTTTGGATAGAGTTCCCAAATTTACCACGACCAGTCAATCTGATTCCTGGATGCAAGCCCTGCCTAATTGGAAGTGTCGGTGCCAACCTGTGCTGAAACAGGGACTATGAGTAGGGTGCTTCCTTGGACTTGGTGTTTGGCCTATGTAGCTGTGTCTCTAGAGCCAAGTGCTGAAGCTAGATTCATTTTCCAAATGTTGGCTTTACCACAGCGTTCAACTCTGCACTCGATTCTGGCTCTTTCTTCTTTCACGCTGGTTCCATATGGGAAAATGTGACCCATGATGGCAAGTTCAGAATGGAAACGTGATTCCCTGATGAACTAATCTGGAAATACAAAGCTTAGTAAATAGACCAACAAAAAAGCATTATTAACAAGATCTGGAGAGAGAAAAAGAGAATGAATTTCGGGTTCTAATTGCTCAGAATCAACAGGCAGACTGGCCAAAGCCCATGCCCAGAGCACAGAAAGTTAATCGGAGACAGGTGGCTGGACTTATCATATAGGGCCTGGGAGTATGAGACCAGGAATCTAAAGAAAACTTCAATTCTTCATATTTCCAGGGAAATTAGACAGAAAGGTCAGCCTGATCCTCAAGAAAAAAGTAGAGTAAATTATTTCAAAAGAAAAGCAAAAACAGAGACAGCTTGTAAGGGTGGCTGTGATAGTGCAGCAACTGGATTTCTGACTCTAGCATTCTGTTTAGACCAATGTTTCTCAAAGTGGCATCCACACATCAGTGGCCTCAGTACCATGGGTGGGGGCAGGTTGACAATGTGAATAAATGGACCTAGGAAATAATAATACTTAGATAACCAACATGAATGTATGAAGATTCTGCTGCCTGTTAAGAAGGACATGGATCCCTTTGTTGAGTTTAAAACCAAAAAGAGGCCGAGCACGGTGGCTCAAGCCTGTAATCCCAGCACTTTGGGAGGCCGAGACGGGCGGATCACGAGGTCAGGAGATCAAGACCATCCTGGCTAACACGGTGAAACCCCGTCTCTACTAAAAATACAAAAAAAAATAAGCCGGGCGAGGTGGCGGGCGCCTGTAGTCCCAGCTGCTCGGGAGGCTGAGGCAGGAGAATTGCGCGAACCCGGGAGGCGGAGCTTGCAGTGAGCGGAGATCTGGCCACTGCACTCCAGCCTGGGCGACAGAGCCAGACTCCGTCTCAAAAAAAAAATAAAAAAATAAAAAAATAAATAAAACCAAAAAGAACAGACAAAATCACAATGAATTGTTAAATAAGTTGAGGTTAGCAAGCATATATGTGGGAATTGTTTACAATACATTAAGGGAGAAAATAATTTCTGAAAGCATTTCTTATCTTGAGACTTTTCAGTTTCAACATGAAAGGAGAGGGAAAAGGCCAAATGTGAGAATAAAATAGTTAAGTAAGGCAGGCTTTGGTAAATAAGACAGAGTGTGTTATGAAAACACAGATGAAGGACTCTTTATTTCAAATTAAGAGACTATGTTCTGTTTTCATTAATAAGGACCTAAAGCAGATAAGCTTTTTAGAGGAGGATATTGTGGAGAAGAAGAAAGTGCACTGTAAGAGAAGGAAAAAGTGTAATCAGAAGTACAGAAGTGGAGAAAACCGGCACAAATGTACCCTTTTAAGCCATCAGCTCCCAAATGTTGCTTCACAGAGTTATGCCGTTCTTCCTGTCAACAGGTAGCTTATTAAAAGATTCCTGAGCTCCAGATGTGAGGATTTTGGCTTAGGAGTTAAAGTGAACCCAAAAGAATTGTAATTTTGAAAGGTTTCTCATATCCATCAGTGATCTTTGTAGACGAGCAGGATCTACTCCAGAGGCATTATGGAGAAATGTGTCAAAAAGACCCTATTGAACACTTTTACATAGTTAGTGGGAGGGTAAACTAGTTCAACCATTGTGGAAGACAGTGTGGCAATTCCTCAAGGATCTAGAACCAGAAATACCATTTGACCCAGCAATCCCATTACTGGGTATATATCCAAAGGATTATAAATCATTCTACTGTAAAGACACATGTACCTGGATGTTTATTGCAGCACTCTGCAATAGCAAAGACTTGGAACTAACCCAAATGTCCACCAATAATAGACTGGATAAAGAAAATGTGGCACATATACACCATGGAATACTATGCAGCCATAAAAAGGAATGGGTTCACGGCCTTTGCAGGGACATGGATGAAGTTGGATGCCATCATTCTCAGCAAACTAATAGGAACAGAAAACCAAACACCAGATATTCTCACTCATAAGTGGGAGTTGAACAGTGAGAACACATGGACACAGGAAGGGGAATATCACACACCTGGGCCTGTTTCGGGGTGGCAGGCAAGGGGAGGGAGAGCATTAGGACAAATACGTAATGCCTGTGGGGCTTAAAACCTAGATGATGGGTTGATAGGTGCAGTAAACCACCATGGCACATGTATAGCTATGTAACAAACCTGCACGTTCTGCACATGTGTCCCAGAACTTAAAGTAAAATAAAATAAAATAAAATAAAATAAAAAAGACCCTATTTAACCCTGTTTACTAGCTGCATATATATGTGCATATGTATATGGAGTAGATTAAATATATACATTTAATCCAAGTGGCCTACTGTTGCTGGAATATAGGCAGAAGAAGGGACATTTTGGGGAAGGTGATGTACATGTTGTGGTTACACCAAAACAAGATGGCAACCTTGATGAGTGGCGAAGTGGCCAACAAACAGGATGCCTCTGGCATCTGTTTCTAGTATCTGCTAATACTCACGAAGAAGTGGTAGGGTCCTATGTGGGAACAATGCCTCAAGACCCAATACACTAGATGCTCAATTTTACTAGTACTGCTATCTCTTGAGGACTCTGACTCGAGAAGATGGAAGCAGGTGACCAGTTTCAGAAAGGGAAATGAGAAAAATCATAGTAAAAAGCAAGTAAGTCATGGACATTCTATGCATAGGTCAAATAAATGTTATTTTACACTAAATTGCATAGCATTCTGTGATAGGTATTTAACTCTAAGTGTATCTAAGGTTAAAAAATGTGATTGCCTGCTTTAGTACTAATGTTGTCATTTTAAAAAAATACAACAAAGACCTTTTAATGTGATTTTTATGTGACATTGAACCAAATTCCTAGCATAAGCTAATGTGAACTAGTCTGTTTTATTCTTTAATAAGTAGTGAGATTAGAGATCCTGAAGGTGGGATGACTGGACTTGAGAATGCGTAGAATTTTGACAAGAAGGAGTAAGGAAGAAAGAGTTTCAAAAGGGTTAGTTAATGCAGATGCACAAAGAGAGTGCAGAGCAAGTGAAGGAATGGCAAACAACTTTGTCACATTTTCTCTGCCTTTTGAAGATTTCAAAGTAATGTCCTTTAAGTTGTCTTGAGTACCTAACATCCTAAGTGCCTCCTAATGCATCCATTGTTTGTATTTATACCACTTAGTATGTATCAGAGCTACTTTGACACCTACATTTCTTATAACCTTTATTTCAAAGTTCTTGACATCCTAGTTGGTTTTGAAAACCTGAAATAAGATGCCTTACTCTGGAATAAAGTGAGAGAGAGAGAGAAGAAATATGCATTCAAATTACCAGGGAAAGTATATGTAATGCTTTCCTTGTACAGCCTGGAAATGAAAACCAAATTTTCCTGACTACCAATGTGAAAGCACTAGAAGATTCAGTAGTTACTTTTAAGACTGAGAAAAGAGATGTTTAAGCTGGAAATGTTGAAAGGCTTTTTAATTAAAGCAGCATGAAAGATGGGTCTGCAATTTACGCTGATTGTTTTTTATCATATACTTCTTCGTAACTTCAGTAAATCCTGGGGAGATTGGGAAGCCAAGTGCTGCATTCCCTGTGCCTATCTTGGTTGCTAAATGTTTCCCATTCATTATAATGCATGGCCTGTAAGCACCATCCAATTTCTCTACGTCCTTTCCACTCTTCAGACCACGATGATTATGAATGGGCCTAGATAATAGCTCCTACTCTCCTCTCTCTCTCTGTCCTACTTTCAAAGATAACAGTTGTTCCTTACTGCTGTCAATAGGCATGCCATGCAAACATAAGACAGGGTTTCTTATGTACCATTTGCTGTCATCCAGAAAGGTGGACAGTCTCCACACCCCCTATTTCAACAAAGGACTGGCGGTATTTGATTGAGGAAAGACATGCTTTTCAAATCACATGGAATTCAGGAAATAGTTCCCAAGATTAAACTGGATATGATGCTGCTATGGCTGCTTAAATCTAGCATATTTGTACTTCATATTAAAGCCCAAAACAGCACTTAGGGCTTGGCTCAAGATTGCAGGGAGTGAACTAGCTCAAGAATGGGTTTTTAAACATCTGCTTGCATATGCACTATGCCATGTGATGGAAAATTAGGAGGTAAATATATACTTCCCATATACTTCCCTAAACAGCTTCTTACTGCCTTAGCTCTCTTCCACCAAAACCCTCTAACAGCATGGGTATTCTAGTTTCTACACAGAAACTACAAAGTAATTCACCCTCCCCCACCCCCATGTTTTATTTCCACATACTTTTCTCTATCCATTTAAATTCTATCTATCCTTCAAGGTCCATGCTCTAACTCAGTCTCTCCATTTAATTATGTTCCTTATTGTCCCAGATCATACAGAATGTAGGAGCAATGTCATGAAATTTGCCACGTACTCCTAAGTTGTTTATGTCATTATCTAACATTTTTGTGAATTATCCTTGTCTCTTAGGTATTAATGAAAGTTCTATTCTGAAAGACACGTTGTCTTCTACTGCTTTGACTTCCATCCCCAGGACCTCTGTCTTCCTTTAGATTTACCAAAGGAGATTCACAAATACTTTTTCATATATTGGATATCTAACTTTTTTTTTTTTTTTTTTTTTGAGATGGAGTCTCGCTCTGCCACCCAGGCTGGAGTACAGTGGCCGGATCTCGGCTCACTGCAAGCTCCGCCTCCCGGGTTCACGCCATTCTCCTGCCTCAGCCTCCCCAGTAGCTGGGACTACAGGCGCCCGCCACCTCGCCCGGCTAGTTTTTTGTATTTTTTAGTAGAGACGGGGTTTCACCGTGTTAGCCAGGATGGTCTCGATCTCCTGACCTCGTGATCCACCCGTCTTTTTAAAATAGAAAAATCATACAATATTGACATATTAGAGTTAGGAAGTTGAGTGCAACCTCTCAATGTGTTATTCTTCTTTTCATCTCCATGTCACTGACAGTTGGTCCTCCAGTCTTGTCTTAAATACTCCCAGAGATAAGACATTTATTTAAATGTAATAGTGTATGGCCGGGCATGGTGGCTTATGCTTGTAATCCCAGCACTTTGGGAGGCTGAGGCAGGCGGATCACGAGGTCAAGAGATCGAGACCATCCTGGTTAACACAGTGAAACCCCGTCTCTACTAAAAATGCAAAAAATTAGCCGGGTGTTGTGGCGGGCGCCGGTAGCCCCAGCTACTTGGGAGGATGAGGCAGGAGAATGGCGTGATTCTGGGAGGCGGAGCTTGCAGTGAGCCGAGATCTCGCCACTGCACTCCAGCCTGGGCAACAAAGCGAAGACTCTGTCTCAAAGAAAAGAAAAAAAAGAAAAAAAAAAAAAAAAGAAAAAAATAGTTTATTTTATTTTGGGATGGTTTTAAATGCTATAAAAATTCCTCCTAATGATAACCTAAGGTGCTCTTCAGTAACTTCCATTCATTGTCCTAACTCTACTTTCAGAAATGGCATAAGATAATTGGAAGCATTCTTTTTTGATAAGAGTATGTATTTGTCGGGATTCTCCAGAGAAACAGAACCAACAAGATGTATACACACACATATCCAGAGAGAGAGAGAGAGGAATAAAAGAGAAAATTATTATGAAAGATTGGCTCATGTGACTACGGAGGCTGAGAAGTGCCATGATCCAATGTCTGCAAGCTAAAGACTCAGGAAAGCCAGTGGGGGTAGTTCCAGTCCAAGCCCCAAACCCTGAGACCCAGAAAAGCCAGTGGTATAAGTCTCAGTCTGAGTCTGAAGGCCTGAGTACGAGGAGTACTGATGCTCAAGGGCAGGAGAGGATGTCCCACCAAGCAGATAAACAGAATTTACCCTTCTTCTGCCTTTTTGTTCTACTTGGGCCCTCAATAGATTGGATGATGCCTTCCCCCATTAGTGAGGGTAATGTTCTTTACTCAGTCTACTCATTCAAATGATAATCTCTTCCAGAAACACCTTTACAGAAATACCCTGAAATAATGTTTTACCAGCTATCTAAGCATTCCTTAGCCCAGCCAAGTTGTCATATTAAATAAGCAATCATGCAGTCTTTTTGCTATCTGAGGGCAAACATGCTTGTATTGTTAAGCATTTGGTCAGGATGGAACCCACCAGCAAAAGACCTTCATAATCAGGCAACTCCAGTTCATCACCCACAACACACAGAAACTTCAGATCAGATGGAGAGATGCTTGTTGAGCAACCTATTATGCTCCAGAGAGTTTTGAATGACCACTGGATAGACAGAGAGAAGTCATATGCTGCTGGAGCCTCTGAACAAAGAGAAACCTCTGGAAACCTTAGTCAGTTCCTCAGCTGAGGTATGAATTTGTTTTATAAAATGTCTGCAAAGTAGCCTCTTCTGTCTGGCTTAGAAATCTTTACCAATGCATGAGCAGCAACATCCTTGATTAACAAGCAAGTACTGCAATGAAGACATGTCATTAAAAGGTTAGATGCAACCCAAGTGTATTTAAAGTTGACTTGATAGTTTTTGATCAATTGAATCAAAGCTATGAAGATGCAAATACTTCAGTGAAGTCTGTGAAAATTACAGTATGAATCGTTCAACAAAGGTAAAAATTTTTTCAGTGACTAGGGGCATAGTGAGTTGTCTTGAAAGAGGATTGTCCTGACACCTAATAGATTGGACTTTGGGGGGGGGGTTCTATTATTATTAATTTACGTGAGCTTTTGGGTACATGCATCTCAGTTTCTTCACCTGTAAATTAAGGAAGCTGGAGTGGGTGACCATCAGGACTGCTTACAGTTCTAGCTTTCCCTTTTTAAACACACTTTTGAGTTCTTCTACTTACTCACTGTGGTGCTATGGAAAAGCTCTTCAACATCTTGCTAAGAGAATAAAGCCAAATGGTTTACTGTTATACTAATTGACATAACCAATCTGTCCCCGCAAAAATTCTACAAAAACCCAAGAAAATCATCCTCTAGGGATCAATGACCTTCAGTGCTTACCTGTTTTCTTCAAAATTTTGCCTGCTCCCTGTACCAGACTCTATATAGTGTAGTTCACATATTATTTGAATTCAAAACAGCTTTGGAGAGTACAACCCTCTTATCTTACAGTTCAGGCATACTGGGCTGCAGTGCAGGGTTTCTTTACAGCAATGTTATAGTAGAAGAAATTTTTGCAATGCAATTTTCAGGAAAACTAAAACTAGGAAATATTTTTGTAATGTTAAAAGCCACCTTCTAATTTACCTGTTTTATATACTTGGTAAATATTCCTGTGGAGAACCACCTCCCCACCTCTGAAGCCACATCTAATTGCAATCATCCAGGTGTTGCAGGTCTCTAAAATCCTGCTTTTTCTGTCGTTGCTTGCTTAACTGAAGAAAAGGAAAAATAAAATCTCTGATGGAAGGGTAATCAAAGCTTGAAATATGCTTAGAGTAACTGAATTCACAGACTAATTACTGGCTTATCATATGTTCTGTGCTGTGTGATTCAGGATTGGGAGGGGCTGCCACATATGACTGTATCTCTTTAGGGCCCAGTTGGCTTGACAGACTAATGTGTGCCAAATTCATAAAATCTTCCATTTTCATCAAATGGAAGAGGCATGGGCATAAACGGCAGAGTAGTGCTGCTGCCTTCAGGGTTAGAATGGTGAAACCTCTCATCCCTGAACAACCTGGGTCTTGTTCATTCTTAGTCATGAAAAAGAAAGAAAGAAAGAAAGAAAAGAACAGAAAATTTTCAACCCTACTGCAATTTTATTCCCTGTGATACCTTTTTCTCTAAACAAGACTCTCAGGCACAAGTGCCTGGGAGGCTCTTTATAATACTTTCACTATGTATCATTTTGCAAGAAAATTTCCTTCCAGTTTTGAGATTATAAAAAGTTGTTTTTTAATGTCCCTCTGGATAGAAGAAAGTGGTACAATAAATTGCAGCAGCACATACTTCCAAACAACGTTAACAGAACTGTCTTGAATGTGGACATAAGAGACTATGGGGGTTCTGCAGACCTGTAAAACTGGATATTTTGAAGACTATTTTACATGATATTGTTTACATTATGAGATTGAATTTATCTATATTTACTTCTTCCTCTCTCAGATCTTTCTTCCACCCTCTCTTCCTTTTCTCATTTCCAGAAAGATAACAAGGTCAAAAGGCAAAATTGTAAAAAAAAAAAAAAAAAAAAATTTGAATACGAATCTGGGTTATTTGTTCCTTACCAGAAATACTAACATAATCACTGTTTCTCCACCAAGAAGCTTTAGGATTTTTGGGATTCGTATTTGTGTGACTCATTCGTTCTACTTCAAGGTGTTTAACTCAAGTAAATTGTTGGACGAGTGTGAAAATATGTTTGTAGAAGCATCTTAATCACAATCATATTATTCAATTCAGTTCAACAAATATGTTAGAGAACCCACTATGAGTTTGTAACTAGTTAGTTACTGAAGATTTTAAAAAGTGAGCTAAGTAGAAATAAGCATATACAGGTAAGAAAGGGATAGGTATGCAGTATGATAAGTGCTATGCTAAAGGCCCCATGGGGGGTTGAAGGATGACCACATAACACAGACCAAGGAGTGAGTGGGCAGCAAAGGCTTATTGGAGATTTCTACATGTATTTCAGCTCAAATAACAAACAAATGACTGTATATTTTTATAATGGAATATTATGCATTCATAATGCATGTCATTATTTACTTATTCTAATGAAAAAATGTTCATAATATATTGTTTAGTGGAAACCAGACAGGCCAATATAAGTTACACATGGTAGGATCTACGATTTTATAATACAGAATATATTCTTGTGTAGTTACAGGTATACGTAGAAAATTTCTGAGGTTAACCATTCTTGGTAGTGATTTCTCCCTTTATCCCTATCTGTTTAAATATATCTAAAATCAATCTATACGATTTCAGTAATTAAAAACAAAGAAAGGAATACTTACACAGTGAGGCAATTGGCATAGGCAAACAAGTGGTGCTGAGGCTGGAAAGGTGAGAGACGTGCTATCTAGTCAACCTGAGCAATCCTGCTGCCTTAGGCAAGGATGCTTTATAGACCTCCCCATGACCCAAAGAAGTATCCTTCAGGTCAGTGCCACTCTCAGAGTCTTGAATGAGACAAGAAGCATTGTAACTAAATCATCTATACTTAATACAAAGAAAAAAGGGTCCTGATAGAGAATGTGAGCAAATGAGCTCCCAAAAGAATGTTTTTTTCCATTATAAATGGTTATTTGGGCATTCTGCTTCATGTAAGCACCTCATGTAAATGTATTTCTGAGAATCCAAGCACCTCTAAGTAAAAGTTCAGCTTTTGGACATTCAATACTCAGGAGCAAATATTATTTAGACTGGAAACTCTCAAACTATATATTTAGAGTGACATGTAACATTTCCTTGACAAATGACATTTGAGGGATAATTTGGTATTTTCCATATTGTTAGGTACTGTGAACAAAACCACAGGAAAGTATGTCTTTGGATGCATATAATAGTGACTATCCACACGACAATAGGCCCCACAATTTTTAAACCATATATCCCTATTAAAAACAAATAAACAAAATTAGAGCATACCCTACAATATATGTATATTTATTTATACAATATTTACATATATTACTGTTCTATACCCTCTGAAGCTCTTGTTGTCACTTCAGGGCAGCAAGAAATAATATCTGTTTTAGAGAAATAATACCTACATTTGACCTTTCCTCTCCTCAATTCCTGGAGACACCATTGCCATTGCCCATGTCAAAGACACGTACATTTGGTTTTGATTATTGTTCCCAAATAAAGTATAAAATGGGAACTTTTTAATGCCTATTTTGGTAAAATTATACGTAATACTTAAGCATGTATACAATAGTCATCATAGTGTGTAGGAAGAGAAAGACCATGATGAAAAAAATTGCCAATACTTGTGGTCAATACTGTGTCCTACATGTACCATTTGACTTAATTGATTAGGATGATCAGAACATTGCTTCATGTTGAGATGCCACATGCATGTCAAGAATGATGAAAAACATTAGATTTTACTGTATGCGCAAAGTAAAAAGTTACCCTGCCAGAGTTTAAAGCTGACAGAATCAAGAAACTCCTAGGTCAGAGACTAAGGACTGGATTACTCATGGCAAAGCAAGCAGCAGGTGCTTCATGTTTGCATCACATAAGAAAGGGATAGTTATGCAGTATGATAAGTGCTATAATAAAGGCCCTTCAGGTGCTATGGCAGACAATAGAGAGAAACTTGGATAGATACTGTCTATTCAATGAGTATGCACCAAAGAAGCCTGAGCTTAGAAAACCCAACTTTTTTATGATGGAATGAAAGCAAACATGCCCTTTTCCCCAGAGGGAAACATTACCATTATTATTCTGGAAAGGAAACAAACAAATATGCCCTCTGCTTTGGAGAGAGATACTGTCTTCCAAAACTGCCTGTATAAAACCATCCTTAGAAAAGATAGGCTAGAACAAAATGGCAGTTGGTTACTTGCTTGCAAGATCTGCAGAAACTCAAAGGCCTATGGTGAATTGTCTGTCTACAATTATGGGCTAATCAGCTTTGTACAAATAAAAAATTCTTTTGGCCTTCTAGTGTACTCCAGTGCATATCATTTGGGGATTTAGTCGAGGGCCTTGTACAGCATAGTATGGATTGTTCAGCATAGTGTCTTTCCAGGTTAGGAGACACAACTTCATGCCTCTTCCTTATTTTTGGGATGGGGTTATATCCCTGTATGAAGATCAGCATATCATCACTACTGGCCCTGATACTTTACATTAACATAGCAATTAACAACCAACAAAGGGCTATTTTGGCTGTACTCAACATAGATAAATTCAATTATTCAGTAATACAGGTAGGAGGTTTTAAACAAAAACACACCGGATCAGAAATCACATGGGACTTAGAACTGGAAATCGGTTGAAACAAAAGCAGTTTGGGGACAGCCCACTCTTGA
Organism: Macaca nemestrina; assembly: GCF_043159975.1. Taxonomy (NCBI): domain Eukaryota; kingdom Metazoa; phylum Chordata; class Mammalia; order Primates; family Cercopithecidae; genus Macaca; species Macaca nemestrina. Next base: position 79,834,338 of record NC_092137.1, on the reverse strand, counting down.
TGTTTCCTACTTACTTCTGCAAGCACTCTCTCTTTGTAATGCTCTTTTTTTCTTGGCCTCCCCATCCCTCTCTGGGTGTCTGCTGCACCTTAACTCTGGCTGCTTTTCTCATCCTCTACTCTTCATCCTTATTTCGTCTTATTTCTAACCTCATCTACCATCTTCTGCTTAACTCAAGCTTCCTTCTACCTGCAGCTTGCTCCTGAACCAAAAGAACCTTGACTATCCCTTATGACTTCTCCTCTCTGGGCATGCTTTCATTTTCAGTTCCTGATGCTAATTGTCTGATTCTTATGGTTTTTCTTGGTAGGATGCAGATTGGCTAAGCTCATCTCTTTATACAAGTCTTTGTCATGAGTTATAGGCCAGACTCATTTTAAGCATTCCTTGATTATGCTTGTTCCAAGGATGCACTTTTTAAAATGAATGAACGTATGAGTTTGGGTAAAATGGCCTGTAGTTCAACCTCGTTGAAAGAAATCGTAGGATTTGCACCAGCATGTTTGAAGTGACTCATATATTTTTGTTAATCTAATTTTAAAAAATTAGAAACTCAAAGGATTTAAGTGACATACTCAAAAGTACCAAGAAAATATCTGCTTAGTGTCACTGTAATACCTTAAACATCTTTCTTTAATATCATCCATTTTTTCCGTAGTATAGAGTATTTTTAACAGCTATATTTTCTTCATTAGTCTATAACACTTTTGAAGGTCTTGGTATTTTTTATATTCTTAGTCCTGAGAATTCCCAGGCCTAGAGTCGACACTGTATAAATGTCACATGAATGAATGAATGAATGAATGCTTTATTGAATCAATTAATGCATGATCTTTGAGGACTCTTTCTTCTGCATTACATGGCAGGAGAAAGAAGGATGGGGAAAAGCTCTTATACTCATTAATGAACAACTACTACATGCCAGGCACTGTCAGAAATATTTTCACTTATTTACTGCAATTCTTACAAAAAGCTTCCAAGGTAGTTCTTGCAGGCTAACTTGGTCAACAAGATGAAACACGCTATCAGATCTCACAATGCAAGTAAAAATCAGAATCAGAATTTGAATCCAGGTATGTCTGACTGTAAAGCGTATGATTTTTAAAAAAATTAAACTGTGTTAGTATCCACAGCTGCCCTGACTGCTGATGCAGAACAGAATGAAATAGTAAAGAGAATTCAAAATGAGATGCAGCAACAAACAATTTACGGGCTATGAAACCACAAGGAATATGCATGTAGGATGTTCCAAAAATGAGCAACTCTATTATGCTGAAAATCGTCACTTCATTATAAATGTTTCCATTCTGAGCTCCATCCCTCACTCTCTGTTAATAATTCAAGCATTTAAATTTTTATTAGATTGTAAATTGGCACACAGGTCATGAGCCTGACTTCACAACTGTCATATTCAAAATTGGAATGGAATGAATCTCTTTCTGCTTCCAGTCAAGTCACCCATTTGCACTATCCAAATATGCCTAATGGGAAGGAGAGACACATGTGATGGGAGGAAAAAAATCTCATGAAGTTAACATTTGTAGTGCAATCAAATTAAATTTCCATTGGATTTTAGTTTAAAATGGTGCTTGGCTAGTTGCTGCTGATACATCATCTCCCAAATTTCTACTAAAATATCAATGAAGACACAGGAAAAAAGATAAAAAATACATATCATCTACAGAAATGAAAATTTCAGAAGAGTCTATTGCTCAGAATAATAGAGAATGTTGACTAAATGTAAAACCAAAGAAGCACAATAGAAAAAAATATATACATATATATTACTCTAACGATGCTTATTCCCAGGCAACTGAGAAAACCTTCTCCCTTGGAAGGAGATAAAGAATTTTATTTCTTCCTGCATGTCAGTCCATGAATCAGTCTTAGATTTTGTAATGACAAAAGTATGAAGTTGCCCTGTTATTGTATTTGTGCTTATTTTGTAGCAGCTAAAATACCAGATCCATGCCCCTTTGCATGTCTTTCTATATTTCAGAGATGTTAATTTTAGAAAAGAAGAGGGTTAGAGACAGGGAAGGTATGCATTGTTATGCACTAGACTTCCACAGAAGGTTTTACTACTTGAACAAGTAATTCTCTACTTCTGCTGCTGCTGCTGTTGTTGCTGCTGGTGGTGATGATGAATAAACAGGGACTTGGCAAATGGGAAAAATGGCAAATCCTATCATGAGCATGAAATATTCTTAACTGGAGTTAGTGAAAGAGTATAAAGAACAAGCTTGAATGAGGTAAGTTAAAAAGGCCTTGCCTTTGGGTTCAGCCAGATGACATTCATGGACAGTCTCCTGCCGTGGCTGGGTTGCTTCTGATGTTCATTCTGGACTCCAAGGCCAGGCTTCCATTGGCACATCCTGAGTGCTGGCTCTGAGACTTAAGTCTCTGTGACTCCAGGGTGGCTGCTTAAATGCTCTGGGTCTCCATTTTCTTATCTGTAAGATGGAGATTATAACACTCATATCAACTGGTTATTGTAAGAATTAAATATGATAACGAATACAATTAGACACCATAAAGCACCTGTAAGAGCTTGGGATTGCACTGCCGTCCAACACCATTTAAGGTCTGTGTAACTCACTGGGTATTTAAAAAACGCTTCCAGGGAGTTACCGTTTTTTGTGTATGTTTACCTCCTCTCCCTCTATCCAGACTGTGGGCTCATTTAGGGCAGAGCCTGCTTTTTATCCCTGTTTGTATTCCCTTCTGCAGTTCTTTGCCCTGCACTGAGTGCTTGAAAAATGCAAGCTGATAATGATGGCATCAATTTCAGTGCTATCATTATTCAGGCATTCTCCTGTTACAAAAAAGGGCATATTTTTCGTCTGCAGGTACGAATCACTAACTTTAATAGTATTCTGTATGTTTCAGTAAGAATATTTATCAGGGAGTATAAGGTTCTAGAGGGCAGGAATACTTTAAAAATATTTTACTTATTCATTTGTATGTTTGTTTGTCTGCACATTGCACAGAGCCAATTGGAGACAGAGTGTTAATAAATAAACCTGATAAATATTGCTCTGATGGTAAAGATGCAAACTTTAGCCAGAAGGTACCATAGTCACATGTCCACATTTACTTTTGAGCTGTGATAGCTAAAAAATAAAATGTAAGTACTCTATAACAAAGTATTTGCTATTCTAATTCACAATGCAAACCATTATAACAATTTATTACAAAAATTTTCATATTGCTATACATTTTTCCAAGGATTATACCACCCTTTTTATTCACCTTATTATCTTTTATTAGGTTTCTATACTATGCCGCTGTCCATTTGTAACGAGCTATATTTCCCAGTTGTATAACCTGGGGAGTTGTTTGTCTTCTGAAGAACCTATGGAAGTGGGAAGGAAGTCCAGGTTTAAAAAGTTTTAGCAACATCTCTTTTTTCCTGATGGGTCCTTCAAGATACCTTTGGTAGGCCTCTGCCAATTAACATTCAATTGCCTTATAGCCTTTGGGTGTAATCAATGCCATACCATATATCCTTTCATTTGGTGCAGAGTAACTGTCCTTGTCAATCTCTGGTTTTTACCATTGAATGTCTTTCTATTCTGAGGAGGTGTTGATTCAAGTGCTCTGTCCTGAAAAACAGCCCTTTGTGTTGCTTCTCCTCTCTCCTCCTTTTCTTTTCTCTTCTTTGTCAATCACCAGTTTTGATTCTTCTCTCCTGCATAGGAATCTTTTAGTTTTCTTTCAACTTTTGCAGAAATCCTTTTTCCCCTTTCTATTAGCCACAGAAAATAAAGAAGTAGATGACTGGCTTTCAAGGTTTTCAATGGTAGAAGCTTGAGTAGGATGATATACACAGAGCACGTAATTACCTCAGGCATGGAGAAGACCTGGACACATTTCCTGCAGACTTATTTTCTGTAATTCCTGGAGGGTAAGGTTAAATGCAAATGAGTAGGTAACTCTAACATGACCTGGGACTGCTTCTTTGCTGGGCAGTGACATTGAGGAGGAAAAATTACTTGAGAAAGAGGGACTTCGTTTCTCCTGTCAACTAGGGTGCAGCGCTATTTTGTACAGCTGTAGGCACTCAGTACGTCTCGCTGCCTGCCACCAGATGCCATCAATCAGGAAATCAGGAATCCCGGAACAATGATTCTCACTTGTGCCACTGCTGAGGCCTCACTTCAGGTTCACCCCAAAGAACCTGATGTAATTGTCCAGGCAAGACCCAGGTATCCATGGTTTTCAAAGCTTCCCATGGGATTCAAAGGGTTGAGAATGGCTGGTTTCGAGTTTTCAGAAACCGTCAGCTCTTTCTGCTTTTCTTCCTTTTTTATTCTTCCCTCTTCTAGATCATCTTGACAGCTTATATCGGGGATTAAATGTACAGTACTTATAAGTGTCCCCAGTGGAGCAACTTTCCCATTTCCTAGCACCAGAATCTCCAGGAGTCCTGGGTAGTGCTGCAGATTTCCGGGTTTCATTGAAAACTAAAAGATCAGAATCACTAGGGGTGTCACCAGTTGACCTAGTTTGCCCAGGACTGACAGGAAATTATTCTAGAAATTTTAACCATAAAACTGGGGTAGTTCCAGGCAATCTGGGACTGTAGTTCACTCTAGCAAGACCTAGAATTTTTAACCATGTTCCTCCTGCAAAGTATGGTAGGGAATTCCTACCCTAACCCTTTCCAGGCCAACTCATTTTCTTGGGTGCAGAAATAAGTCTTCAGCAGTGACGGAGTTTCTTTTGTCTGCCAGGGAAGGAGCCTGGTTCATCTCTTGGTGCTACATGTTGTGAGAATAAGTCTCTTGCTGTTGGGTCCTGTCTTCTGTTTCCCACACCGACTTTCCATATGTCGGTTCCACATCGTGAGTCTTTTCCCTCTGTCTGCTGCTGCCGATAGCTTCAGTTGCCTCCTCACACCCTCCTACTCAAGCTGTGTCCCTGCGGTGCATTTGCCTGCTCGTCTCCATCTGTTTCCCACTTTCTCCTGTCTGGAGAAGCCTCATGATATATGGCTTCGGAGAGAAGTGCTCCTTCCATCGCATCTTTAATGCCAGAGCCAGCAGTTAAAACACCCTGGGGGCCTTTCACCAGTATTGTCTAATAAAAGTCCCAAGAGAAGGCAGCAGACCCCTCCCCTCTTACCCAGGCTTGCCAGAACCATGCTAGAACTTATTCGGCTTCCAGGCCTCCTAAGGGGAGTGTGGATTTTCCAAGCAGGCAGAGTGGCAGAAAAGCTTCTCTGAGTGGCAAGGGCGGGACACAGAAAAGCTGATCAGCTCAGCACATGACCTGGGTCCTGCTGAGCCCTAAATGAGCCATTCATCCAGTGTGACATCTGGAGCAATGGAGTTGAGGCACTCAGGGAAGTGCTTATTTATTTAGGGAAAAGATGAAACTGCGATTGCTGCCTTCCCACCAGTCACTCAAAAGGGAGGAGAAAAAGGTGAGGGCTACATCTGGACTCTGTAAATTATAAAACCATGCCTCTATTTTTGAAAATTTCAAAAAGAGACTATAACCTGGAGGTATGAGAGCTCAGCAGAACTCTAAAGTGAAGCACAGTGTTTTGTTGGTTCGTGGATACATGCATTTCCCTAAGCCTGTAATTTTAATTATATTCTCAGTGGGTTCCATGCCTCAAAAAAAATAAATAAATAAAATCATTGCTTTAAAAAATAATAAAGGGAGTTCAGGAGTCCTGAGTGCAAAGATAGGTTCATTTTATTTTTATTTCCTTTTCTTCAGAGCCCACATGCCCTAGCATAGAGCCAGAGGCAGAGAAAGCACTCAGAAAGCATTTTTCCAATGATTTTCTACTGCTGTCATCCAGACCTAAAGAAAATGCAGAAGGGCAACATGCAAATATTCACTCAGGAGTTCTGGCTGGGATTCGAAAAGCTTGAGGGTTTGTTCCTGGTTCTATCATTCATCCACTCAGTGGTTTGGGGCAGGAAACTTCACTTCTTTGGGCTTCAAGTTTCTTCTCTGCCTTTGTGTTACATAATTTCTGAGTGATCTTTCAATTTTGAAAGTTAAGTAATCTGTCCTTGCTCAGTGCAGGGTTAGAATTATTCTCAGATTATAGCAAACAAAACCAGAGAGCCTAATTCTTTCTCTCTGTGTAGGGAATGTGGACTTTCACAGGGATTATGAGAGGGAGTACCAGATTATCATTGTATGCTCTGATGCTGAGGTCAAAATCCTGTCCTCTATTTAACATTGACCTGGCATTGGCGTAGTTGTAGCTTCATAAAGTTGAACACCTCCTCTTCGCCAGAATTAGATTGAGCAGTAGTAAAATATCTGGATCTTTTTCTCAAGTATCTTACAACCTTGTAGATAATATGCAAACACATAAAACAGGGAGAAGACAATTAATTGTGAAACTACATGCTAGCAATTATAACTGTAAAAACCCTGAGGACTGGAGTGGTCCCAGAGGTGTTCGGGGGAGGTGGGACTTAAGCTATGTCTTGAACATTGGGCAGAATTTAAGTAAGTGGTAAAGGGAAGATACTCCCAGTGGAGGTAAATGGGAGCAATATGGGCAAAGGGTGGAGGCAGGTATAAGGAGTGTTAGGAGGAAAGTAGATCAGCGTATCTGATGAAAGTAGAGGTTGCTCTTCAAGGAGTGTGTGATATTTATGTTGGGTGAGCCCTAAAGGCTTGAAAGGAAATTTGGGGCATTGATACCTACCTGTAGGTTGCTGAGCAGGTGCCTGTCACAGGGGAGCCACGCTGGAAGAACATTCACGTCCACAATGGGCCGGAGACAGGGGTGCCGCTGCAGTTGTATGCATGTGCCTTCATAAAGGCCAAGACAATATTGGAAGCAGCAGGAACAGACAATCTCCTGGCAAGTCGCAAACTCAGACACTGGGATCGCAGCAGCGGCAGCTGGCAGTGCTTGGGGGCTGCGGGGGAAGCTCAGTGTGCATGTTCTTGAGGAACATAAAGAGCCCACACTGTTCTTTGCTGACATCTGAAGTTTGGGGCTGGAATTGTTGTTCTCCCCAGGAAATCCTGAATCTAAAAATGACTCTCGTTTTTATTCATTTATGAGTGGAAGGCTACTGACTAGAGGAGTGGCAGACTGAGGGCCTCTCACGTTCTACCTTCTCCACTCCCTTATTGCCAACAGCACCCAGTGGAGGTGCCCTGGTGTGCAGGGTAGAATTCTGTGGCTGTGTGAGAGGTTGGTCAGGGTGAATTAGCACCAGTCTCTGGCCTCAAACTTTAATAGTTAGTGTTAAAGATCACCTCCCCCAGCTAAGGTTGAGAGGGACTCTGGCAGGAGAAAGATTTTCTTCTTCAAGTGGCAGCATCATTCCCTTTTAGGGAAACCAATAATAACCACGACAACAACAACGAAACCTATTTTTGCTCTTAGACCAATAAAGCTTTATCTAAACAAAGTGATAAAGTGTGATACCCAGTGACACAAGTGACTGGATAAAAAGCTTTAATTTCTTTGTTAATGAAGTGTTCCTCTAAGTTGGCTATACGTACCACCTTGAGTGACTCAGTCGGATGCTCCATTTCAGGGTAAAAGGAAGAGTGTAGCGTTTAATTCCTGGCAGCGCTGTGTGTGTGCCACCTCCCTGTCTAGTAAGCCTGTCATGTGTCTCATAGAGGCAATATCAAAGATGTCTTTCCATTTCCAGGTTCAGAGAGCCCATGGCGGTTCGGGAGAAGCATCAATGTTGTCTCCAAGAATACGGACCCCGCTCCAAATGAAATAATCAGATAACATTGAAAAAGAGGAAATCCACACAGTGTCCGGCTATGGAGTAGCTAAGTGGTGAAATGCCGGGAAGATGTCCAGGACAGGATGGGGTGACACTGTGGGACAGCTTTATTACAGAAGGGAATTCTAAGAAGTGTGGGAGAGCCATGAAATTTAGCCCAGAAGAGTAAGAAACATTGTGCCAGGATTGGAAAGGAATAGCTCTGAGAAGGAAACAAGAATAGGAGAAAAACGCCAGTGCAGATAGATGGAGGTGCTAGTTGCTCTAGGCAAAGACCATAGAAAGATTTGTCAAAAGGAGTCTTTCGTTAAATATAGAAAGTCTGCTTCTCAGATTTGTGTTAATTATTTCTCTTGATTTGAAACTGAGGTAAGTGCATGATGAAGAGTGCTGACTTTTTCAGTTTTCTATGTTCACAGATAGGTAATTTGTGAACAAAATTTTATCTGTCCTAATGAAATCATAAAATGATAACCATTGTCATCTTTTATTGAGCTTATATCCTGTGTCAGGTACTGAGCTAAGTGGTTTACATGGAGTATTGCATTTCATCTTTACCACAACTCTGTAAGGTAGGTAGTACCATTTTCTCTAGTATATAAAAAATGAAGATGCAGAACATTCCTTATCTATAGACTGCAGATTATAATAATGGTACCTATCTCACCAGAGTAATTGAGATAATCCATGTAAATTGCTTAGCCCCGGATCTGACCCTTAGAAACTGTCTAATATCAGTTACTCATTTTTACTAATGCCTCATAGCCCATAATTTCTAATTGCCAGAGTAAATGCCAACCTGGTGTCTCTATCTCTAAAGCCCATCTCTTGCCTGGATGAAAGCAGTCATCTAAGGGTTCTTGATGTGACCTTTTCCCCCTCTAGTTGATTCTCAACTCAGCTGTTAAGAAAGTCAGACCACAAACTCTTCTGCTGGAGTTCTACAGTGGTCTAGAAGGCTTCATAGAATCTCCCTCCCCCATTAGCTTTCTAAATCATCTCCTATTTCTCTACCCATTGCTTGCCTGGCTCCAGTCCCACTGACGTCCCTGCTGTCCCTTGAAAATGGGGCACACTGCCATCTTAGGACCTCTGCACTTTCAGTTTCTCCTGCCAGGGATGCTTTCCCCTTATTTGCGTGTTCTTTTCTCTCACCTTCTTCAGTCCTATCTTAATCTGCTAGGATTACTATAACAAAATATTGCAGACTGGCTGGCTTAACCAAAATGTATTTTCTAACAGTTCTGGAGACTGGAAATCCAAGATAAAGGTGCTAGCTGATTCAGTTCCTGGTAAGGGCCCTTTTCCTGGCTTTTGGATGGCCAGCCTCCTTCTTGCTACATCCCCACATGGCCTTTCTGTGATGCATGGAAGTAGAGTGAGTGAGAAAGGATCTCTGTCTTCCTCTTCTTAAAGGCCCTCTAACCCTACCATGAGGGCTCTACCCTTATGACCTAATGTAATCCTAATTAACTCTCAAAAGCTCTGTCTCCAAATACCATCACATTGGAGGTTATGGTTTAAACATATGAATTTGAGGAGGACATAAAACTTTTGGTCAATAATAAGATCCTTCTGTTTAAATGTCTCAGTGAGACTTCCCATACCACCCTTTATATTAAATAGCACTTCCCACTCACCCAACACTTCTTCTTATTCTCACAGTAATCATATCTGATATACTACACACTTTATATAGTTATGAAAATACCTGCTGCTTCTCTTCCCTCACAGGAATGGATTTTAGTCTAAGGCAGAACACCCTTCTTTGAACATGGCAAATGTTAGGTGTTCACAGTTTGTGTTGAATGTTGAATGAATGAACCCTTCTATCTGCCTTAACCTCTGATGACTCTCCTATGATATTAGAATTTTGTCTCCATACTCAAAGGCAGGATATTACTTCCAGTTTTTTTTCTGAATCCCTCTACAAGTTAGGTAAACTAGAGTCAGCTGGCCTTTGGCCAAAATGAACAAGGGTTGTAAACTCTGCTTCACTGAGGAATAGCCCTCCGTCTTATTCTTCCTTTGGTATTCACTGTGCCCTGGCAGGGAAAAACTCAAAAAGAGAACATAATTAGAAAAAAACAACCCACACCAAACAGGCCCCACAAACACAGAAAAATAGGTCATAGCTCCTAATATAAGGAAGAAGAATCTTTGTTCCTAGCCAGGCCGTGTTCCACTTGTATGAAAACATCATAATTAATTGAATTAATTTAATTCTGAATGATGTGTGCCTTTTAGAAATCTGCCTTTATTTATTTATTTTTGTTTTGCAGATGACACATCTTGTCCTCACTCTGCATAGTTCTTAGGTAAGCTAAATGTTTGTTTCATTATCAAAGGGAAGCTGTTCCTTAGCCCTCCACGTGACACACGCTCATGACCTACTGTGCGTGAGCTCTTGCCTTTTAGCAGAGTACAATGAGGCTTCTTTTAGGAGCACAGACTATATTCTCTAATTTTTTGTTAATGCTGCAGAATACCTAATAGAAATTTTCTCTTCCACCTCATAAGTCCAATGGATGAACTGAACATTAACCCTCACCGGGTAACCTTGAGAAAGAGAATGTGCAGCAATTACAATCCATCACACTTGCCAGCGACCTGGGAAAAATCAAGGTGTGAGTTACAGTGACCGTCACAGAAACATTTCATACGATCCAGGAGACATTACCTTCCCTGGGCTCTCTTGGCACGAGATAGAGGGTACAAAGCAAAGTTGTTGCGGCTGAAAGAACCACAAAGAAGGAGTCACACTCACATTTTCCTTCTCATCTCTAATCATAAAAACAAAAACAAAAAACAAAAAACTTGGAATCATCTTGTCATGTCCCCCCCACTTTCCTTTTTTTTTTTTTTTAAGATAGGGCCTCACTTTGTCACTCAGGCTGAGATGCAGGTGTCATCATAGCTCACCACAGTCTGAAACTTCTAGGTTCGGGCCATCCTCCTGCCTCAGCCTCCTGAGTAGCTAGGACTACAGGCATGAACCACCACACCTGGCTAATTTTTAAATTTTTTTGTAGAGATGGAGGTCTCACTATGTTGCTCTGGCTGGTTTCAAACTCCTGGGCTCAAGCAATCCTCCTGCCTTGGCCTCCCAGAGTGGTGGGATTACAGGTGTGAGATACCATCCTTGGCCATTATCTTATCACTTTCTGAATTCTCATTTGCAGGTTTAATTTTTTCAGGTTTTTTGAGATAGAGTTTCTCTCTGTTGCCCAGGCTGGAGTGCAGTAGGCGTGATCTATCTCGACTCACTGCAACCTCCGCCTCCTGGGTTTAAGCAATTCTCATGCCTCAGTCTCCTGAGTAGCTGGGACTACAGGCACCCGCCATGATGCTCAGCTAATTTTTTTGTCAGTCTCCTGAGTAGCTGGAACTACAGGCACCCGCCACGATGCTCAGCTAATTTTTTTGTATTTTTAGTAGAGACAGAGTTTCAGCATGTTGGCCAGCCTGGTCTCAAACTCCTGACCTCAGGTGATCCACCCACCTCGCCTCCCAAAGTATTGGATTACAAGCATGAGCCACTGTGCCCAGCCTATTCAAATATTTCACACATACCAAGTAATGCTAAAATATAAATCCCACATAAGATTCAAGATGCTGGGATAATTATGAAGAGCGATGTTGCAATTATATGTTTTGCAATCAAAGAAACAAAAAAAAATACAAAATTTAAATAGAAATTAAGAAAGAGTTTCTGCCTATTCCTCCTCTTCCTAAACAATTACCCTTTACCCCTTTTTACAAAGAATTCAGTCTTTAGTTTAATGAGAAATCTACTTTTGACATAAAACTAGAGTTGATGGAGAATGAGGCTACATTTTCTCTGGGTCTTCTCCAGGCTTCAGTGAAGCCTAGCTAAGACTCTCTTTGAAATTTTTGAATTTTTTACTGTAGACTTTATTCAACCTAAAGCAGTCAAGAACTCTCCAGCTTCTGTACAAAAGATGACCCAAATTCCCACCAAGATGCTGGTTTTGTTTAATGTATTATTCTTGTCGAAGGTGAAGAGAATCATATTTTACCCACAGAATTTCAAAACCCAACATCATGCTAGTTAGCAAAAGGCAAACTGTGTATTCTGAAAGAGTAGATTTTCGCAGAACCCTATAAATCACAACTTATTTGTAGATCTCCTAAGTATAAGACTGACCCTACAGTGACAGTGGATCTGTATGAACTTAAACATATGAGAAGTTTGTTGCTGCTCATTGAATATACGCTGGGGAAGAAATCAACATCTTACAAGTCATTCTATAACCCCAACTGGACACACAGTTATGGACCTTCACAAATAATTGTCTTGGTGGTTTTGGCCCTAATTTTCTTGGCAGAGGATAAGTTAAGAGTATGCTATTTATTCTCCTTTATCGACAATCAACTTAGCTCATTTTCTGAGCCTGAAAATTGCTTGCAGGTTGTTGTTTTCCTCCAAAACCTGACACTGTGAAAGACTTTTTTTTTTTTTTTTTTTTTTTTTGAGACGGAGTCTCGCTCTGTCGCCCAGGCTGGAGTGCAGTGGCGCGATCTCGGCTCACTGCAAGCTCCGCCTCCCGGGTTCACGCCATTCTCCTGCCTCAGCCTCCCGAGTAGCTGGGACTACAGGCGCCCACAACCGCGCCCGGCTAATTTTTTGTATTTTTTAGTAGAGACGGGGTTTCACCGTGGTCTCAATCTCCTGACCTTGTGATCCGCCCGCCTCGGCCTCCCAAAGTGCTGGGATTACAGGCGTGAGCCACCGCGCCCGGCCGAAAGACTTTAATACACATGATTCGCTATGGCAGTGCGGTGCCCCATGCATGCTAAGGGTACCTTTAGATTTAATGCTTTCTCTCCAGCTCAAAGTCACATTAAGGATTGAAACTGTGATCCAGGAGCTTTACCAATCAGGAGTTAGCTATTTTCAATGACTTTCTCAGTAACATTCAATCCTCTTTGACCTGCTTCTCTGTCTTTCATTTGCATTCTAGCCTGGCCCAAGGAGAGTGATTGCCTGTCCTGGACTGCTTCTTGGACGGTGTTGATTTAGTGGTAACACTGTACTGTATAATTCATTTGCTCCTCGGGCCTGTAATGAGTTGGCTTATATAGAGTACAAAAGTGAATAGCAATCTAGGGACCTTGGCCCTAGGGCATTAAGAGCAGCAAAGGAAAACTCGTGTTTCAAAGATGGTCCCTAACCAAGTGTCAGACGGGACAGACACTTCAGTGACAGCTGATTATATACAATATAAGAGGGTTCAGTTTTCTATGTTATATGATGAGTTTTTTTTGACTGGTGAAGGATTATAGAAAATGAAGTTAAATATAATAAATACATACAAAGAGACAGATACTAGAACAAGCACTTTATATATGTTAAATTATTTATCAAAACAAGCAATGTGGAAATATGACTGAGAAGGTTTTATGGACTGAGTGTATGTGTCCTTTTAAAAATCCATGTTCATGCTTTTAGCCCCAGTGTGGCTGTATTTAGAATAAGGCAGTAATTAAATAAAATGCGATTATAAGTGTGGGACCCTGATCTAATGGGATTAGTGTCCTCAAAAAAGAGACACTAGAGAGCTTGTTCTCTCTCTACCTTGTAAGGACACAGTGAGAAAGCAGCTCTCTGTAAGCCAAGAAGGAAGTCTTCACTAGAAACTGAGTCGTCTGTAACTTAGATGATGGCCTTCTAGCCACCAGAACTGTGAGAAAATAAGTTTCTGTTGTTTAAGCCACCTAGTCTGTGACATTTTGTCATAGGAGCCTGGAGTAGGTTAACACAGAGGAGTTAAGTAACAGTCCCAAGACCACACAGCTAGGAAGTGAGAGAGGTTAGAACTTAAATTTGTCTGATGCCCAAGATAGTGTCATTAACAATTTCTACTCTGTTTTTTCATGACATTGCCTTTGTCTCCTGTCTGTTAGGATAGGCTAAGTAATGCTGTGGTAACAAATAGCCCCCAGTCTCTGTGGCTTGAAACAAAAAGGTTTACTTCTCCTCCAAACTAATTCATTGACCACTCTGGGTTAACTGGAGGCTATGCTCTGTGTCATCCTTTGTCAAGGATTCAGGCTGGTAGAGCTGCTACTATCAGAAATGTTGTGGTCACCACAGCTGATGGGGAAACTGCTGTGCCAAATCACATGATTCTGATTGACATTTCTACCTAGAATTGGTCTATATTTCTTCTGTTTACTTTTCATGGTCATGCCTAAGAGCCTGGGAAGTGCAACATCATCATGTAAAGAGAATGGGAACATTTGGAGAACAGCACTAATAATTACTATATCTACTCAAGGGCATGAAAATCCCATGGGGTTTCTAGATGAATCTAGAATTCCACAAGTGAATTCACTTGCTACCAGTGTAGCCCCTTAGTCCACTTTTGCTAATCCTTGACCATGGAAGATTCATTAAAACAGATGATACCTGCATGAATACATTAGTTAGCTTGATCTAACCATTCAGCAAGGTATACATATTTCAAAACATGTTGTACATGATGAATATATGTAATTTTTATTTGTTGATTTAAAACTAAAAATAAATAACAACAACAAAAAAGCTATGACTATGAGTTGGAATATTTGTGAGTGCATTTGGAAAAAGATGTAAGATGAATGAAAGCGTTTGCCAGGACTAGGGCTAGACCATGGGTTCTATTAAAAAAGACAGTGCTGACCCTGGTTGGCACAGCTGACTTTGTATAGTCACTGCTTGATTGGAGAGGCTTGATTAAGCTCCACATGGGACATTTGCTGACCACCATGATATCATTCTACAGGCATTTTTAAAATTATTTTGGCTAGTATGATGGTTAATATTGAGTGTCAACTTGGTTGAATTGAAGGATGCAAAGTATTGATTCTGGGTGTGTCTGTGAGGGTGTTGCCAAAGGAGATTAATATTTGAGTTAGTGGGCTAGGAAAGGCAGACTCACCATTAATCTGGATGGGCACCATTTAATCAGCTGCCAGAGTGGCTACAATAAAAAGCAGTCAGAAAAATGTGAAAACAGACTAGATTGGTCCAGCCTCCCAGCCTATATCTTTCTCCCATGCCAGATGCTTCCTGCCCTCAAACATCAGACTCCAAGTTCTTTAGTTTTGGGACTTGGACAGGCTCCCCTTGCTCCTCAGCTTGCAGATGGCCTATTGTGGGACCTTGTGATTATGTGAGTTAATACTTAATAAACTCCCCTTTATACATATATCCTATTAGTTCTATCCCTCTAGAGAACCCTGACAGCTAGTCAGGGAATATTGAATATGAACACCAGCTAACTTCTCTCCTAATTGTGTAAAATGATACCTGATAGACAAAAACAAGAAGTTGTTACACTCTAACAGCTCAGAAAGATGATGAAAGAGATCAAAGTACCCTAATCTGTGTTGTCATTTACATTTCCCATTCATCTCTCTGATATTGTCTCCTTTTTTTTCCTGCCAAATGGGAAGCTTCCTATTGGACTTCATTGTGATGAAGCATAACTTATCTACCCAATTAGATTTACCATTAACTTAAGAATGCTTTTAACCCTATACTCTTGTTTGCTTGTCTAAATCTTTAACATGTATATGTATTACCTACTAAAAAACAGCCAATAAAACAACAAATAAAATTAAAGGGTAGCATTTCTTAAAGGGTCCAGTTATTCATTCTACTGCAGATTTCAATATAGGATCAAGAGATGTTATTTTTAAAATAATGATCTTCCCAAGAAAGTAATAATAGCTAAACAGATTGTCCCAGTCCTGTTTCCTGGTAAAGCGAAGAAGAGTTTGTGGTTTCCTCAGGCCTGTGCATGCTTAAAACCCTTGACCTCCCACCTTCTTGAGTTATATCAATGCCTTCCACTGAGACTGACAACACAGATGGTGGTAGCTAAACATCTATACATTCATATAGCATTTTGTGATCTTCAAAGCATGACTGCTATTTATTTACTCAATTTATTTTCAAAGCAACTTTGGGAAGTACATGTACGTTTTACTGATCTTAGCCATGGGTCTCTCTGAATATCCAGAGAGAAAAAGACATTTGCTATGATTAGACAACTAGTCAGGATGATGGACAGATCTTGACTTAATTTGAGGTATGTTTCTTTACCCTCATCCTCTACATTTCCTGTTGACTTTTTGTGTTTTCCTTTAAAATGCTTTACCCGTACCCTTAATCAGCTCTATGACTGAAGAAAGCTCTAAGTATTTCCTCTCATTAGTTATTTCTATTTTCTGTAGTGGGCAGCATTTTTTTTGTCTATCATCTACACAATGAACTATCATGGTGATTAAAAATAAGTCCAAATGCTTCCATCTGGCGCTCAAGCCTCCTTACATCTTAACCTCATCTAATTTCTTTGTTTCCCCTATTACTGCTTTTCATCCACATGACACTTTCACCCAGGAAGACTGACTGTGACCAGAATATATATGCTCCTTGGTGTCTTGTCTCTGATTGTACATTTCTCTCAACCAGAAATACTCTGGCTCCAGATTACTACTTGTTGAAATTCTCATCTTTCCAGACCCACTTCTTGATCAGTCTCTTTCATGAATCTATTACTAACTATAATATGACCTTTTCCTCTTCTGAACTTTTCGCACAGCATTCATAGGATAGAACCATATATTCTGAGGGCAAAGAAAGTTCTCAGCCCCGTGTCTTAGTCATCATAGTAGCTTAATTATATTTGTGGAACTGTAACTGTAGTTCTTAAACTTGGTCTCAGGACCCTTGACTCCATTAAAAATTACTAAGTACTCAAAAGAGATATTGTTTACATAATGTTTAATCTGTTGATATTGGCCACATTAGAAATAAAACTAGATAAATTCTAAATTACAAGCCCGCTTAAGCACACATCCATTACCCATGAGAATGATGATAACCTCCCAGTCCTCTCTATTCTTGGGCACATAATTCCTTAGCATTATGATGAAAACAGTGTGACCTTACGGATTCCCTGAAGTGGTTCAGAAGATTATCAGGGGTCCCCTATCATACTAGTGAATCACCTAAGTAGTAATACAGAAAAAAAAAAAAAAAAAAAACTTTCAGACTGAGTCAAGAGCGGCTAGTTTTAAGACCTCTTTCTGCCATAAACATGTAGTTTAACATTTATTTGGTGTTTGGTTATCTTCTTCTGAAAGTGAGGCATTTGAGGGTAAGTGATCTAGGAATGTCTCCTAGCTCTAAGCACCTGCTCCTAATCCTCTGCAGATCTATAGAGTAATTCTCTCCAGGGACGTCCCATGAAGGGGTTTTGCTCCTATTCAGCATGAGCCTTCTTGCTAACTATTAACCTGGTTGAATATAAATGTTACTGCCATGCCTAGAAAATCACAGGACACATTTATGGCATTATAAGATGTGAATGCCTGGAAGAAAGGCAACAGAAAGAATCTCAGACATCATTTTTGAAATAGGGTTTCTCTCACCAGGTGTGTCATGTTAGGGCCCTGTGAATTCTAACAGGATTGGTTCATGAGACAGATGAAACTACCTAGAGAGAATTGAGACTTAAAGAAATTTATAAAGTGCATAAAAGCTTTCTAGAATTCAGTCCCAGCCCCTTTAATTTAGCCATAGATGTCACAACACCCCTCTTGCGGCAACATCATACTTGACTTTCTTATGTAATCTCCCACTTTGTTCCAAATCAGGCTTCCACAGTTAGTTCTCTTTATTATTCCATTCCCTCTGTATCAAAAGTTGTCTGTTTCATGTCCCACCTTTTTATGTCACGCTCAAAAGTTGAGTTAACTAATTCAGGAATATAAGTGATCAGGTGTTTCCAGGATTTAATAACTTAGTATGTTATATCTAGTAGGTATAACTGTGGCCTATAGTAGGCACTGTAATATATTTTTAAATGAACTCATCTGAGTCTGTTGCACTGGATGTTCTGCGGTGAATATTATTTGGGTTAGAGAGCTTTTGGCAACACAAACCACGCTACTTATGAGTCTCTGAATGTTGAAATTGGAAGTGTATGGAAAACTTAAGTTCCTGGCTCTGCCACTAAATAGCTGAATGACCTTGAACAAATTATTTAAACTCTCTGAGTTTCTGTTTACTTATCTGTAAAATGAAGATATTTAGAGTTAAAAACCTAGGATATTTAGACTCAAATTTGGACTTAAATTGGCTGCTGCTTTGGTTTCTTGAAAGAAATACTTTGGTCCTTGGCCTCCAAAGCCTCTGCTTAGCTGCTTTACCAATTCAATGTGGCATGTCCTCCTTTTTAGGTTATTTGTTGTTGTTTTAAGAGAAAATTTCCAACTAAATGCTTGTTTCTTTACAGATACAAATAAACAGTTATATTGAATAAGATCTCACTCGGCCAGGTGCAGTGGCTCATGCCTGTAATCCCAGCACTTTGGGAGGCCGAGGCAGGTGGATCACCTGAGGTCAGGAATTCAAGACCAGCCTGGCCAACATGGTGAAACCCCATCTCTACTAAAAATACAAGAATTAGCCGGGTGTGGTGGCTAATGTCTGTAATCCAAGCTACTTGGGAGGCTGAGGCAGGAGAATCGCTTGAACCCAGGAGAAGGAGGTTGCAGTGAGCTGAATTGTGCCATTGTACTCCAGCCTGGGTGACTGGAGCAAAACTCCATCTAAACAAAAAAAAAAAAAAAAAAAAGAAAAAAAGAAAAAAAGAAAAAAATTCCACTCAAGGCTGGAGTTTTTAATACAGAATCAACAAGCTCAAAGGTTGTCATTTAATAAGAAGAAAAATTTCTTTTATCTTCACCAAATTACTTTATCTTCATCAAAAAAATTTCCATCTTTGATTTTTTAAAAAGTATTATGACTCAAAGATAATGAATTCCTATGGAAAAATAAGTAAAACAGAATCTTGACTGAGCATCCAGTAAAATAGGGTAGAGTCAAGGGAAAGGCCAAGATTTAGGATTGCAGCAAAGGAGAACTCATATCTATGTAGGAAATTCAATGATGTTTTACAGCACCTTCTTCGCTTTAAAAAAAAAATGGTTTTTTCCTGGATTATAGAATTCCAATTTTAATAATATTATTTATTATTTTTGGCTTTCTTTATTCAGAAATTAACTGTCAGCCTTACTGTTGCTCATTCGAAGGCATTGTATCCTTTCCCCTGGCCGCTTTTAAGATTATTCTTTCATCTTTGCTTTTTAGCTGCTTCGCATGATGTGCTCAGGTATGATATTCTGGATTTTTACTCTACTGAAGATTTGTAATGATTCTTGAGTCTTTGGCTGGCTATCTTTCAGTCGGAAGGAAATTCTTGGTTATTAGCTCTTCAAATATTTCTTCTGCCCATTCTTTCTCTTTTCTATCTGGAACTCCAATCACATTTATATTAAATTGTTTTACCTTGCCCTACATGTCTTTTATGTTCTTTACTGAATTTTCAATACTTTGCTTTCTGTGATTCAGTCCAAGAATTTTCTACTGATCTATTTTCCAGTTTACTAACTGTATTTTCAGTTGTGCTTAGCCAGCTTTGATATGCATCTCTTGAGTTTTGTTTATTTGTTTTTGAGACAGGGTCTTACTCTGTTGCCCAGGCTGCGATGCAGTGATGTAAATATATAAGCCCACTACAATCTTGACTTCCTAGGCTCAAGCAATTCTCCTGCCTCAGCCTCGCAAGTAGCTGAAACCACAGGTGCATGCCACTGCACTTAATTAATTTTTTTCTTTGTACAGAGATGAGGCATTGCTATGTTGCCCAGACTGGTCTCAAACTCCTGGGCTCAAATGATCCTCCTGCCTTGGTCTCCCAGAGTGTTAGGATTATAGATGTGAGCCAATGCACCCAGCTATATTGAGTTTTTAATTTCAGTTATTGTATTCTTCAGTTCTATAATTTCCATTTGATTCTTTTGAAACAGATTCTAGTTATTTAGTGAAATTCTCCATTTTGTCATCTGTTTTCTTGAATATTTAATCATAATTATGTTTAAATCTCTATCTGATATATTTTATTTATAATTCTAATGTATCAATTCCATTGTTGGTTTTTAACTTCCATTCCTACTTCTTGATATACATGGTAGAAAAAAATTAACAAGTGTTGGCAAGTATATTATCTGTTGGTCCTGCATAGAAAGTAGTGTTCTGGGTGGTGCTATCTTTTTATAGAAAAGTTCTATAGTGTTCTAGATGGTGGACTTTTCTTCTGTAAAGCAACTAGATTGGAGGCTGTTCACTTTAGCCAATTAGGAACTAAGCTAACTAGAGGTTGGGTTGTATTTTTTTTTTTCTGGATTTATCTCACTCTGGTTGGCCTCAAATTAAAAGCCATCTTGTTGGCATTTCTGCTTTTATCTCCAGAGTAGCAAGAATGCAAAACACTCCACTTAACTTTTCAACTTTTTCTTGGTATCTCATCCTCTTACCTCATGTTAAGAATGAATAAATAAGTTGGAAGTCATCAAAATTTAAGCTTTTGTTTATGAAAGGGCACTATCAAGAAAGCAAGAATGCAAACTACAAAATGGGAGAAATATTTGCAATTCATATATCTGAAAAGGTTATAGTAATAAGAGTGTATAAAGAACTATTACAACTTAACAAGAAAAATAAGCAACTCAATTAAAAAATGAGTAGAGGACTTAAAATAAACATTTCTCCACAGAAAATAAACAAATGACCAATAAGCACATGAAAGATGTTCAACATCACTAGTAATTAGAAAAATGCAAATTAAAACAGCAATATACCACTTCATACCCATTAAGATAGATATATATAAAAAGGAAATATATATATTTTTTCTTTATAATATAATTATATAGGTATATATATTTACATATTTATATTTGCATATATACAGAAAAAAATTAACAAGTGTTGGCAAAGATACGGAAAAATTGGAACACTTGTGCTTTGCTGGTGGAACTGTAAAATGCTACAGTCACATTAGTAAACAGTTAGGTGGTTATACAAAGAGTTAAATATAGAATTACCTTATAATCCAGCAATTCCACTCCTAAATATACCCTATAGAATAGAAAGAAAGCGTTCAAACGAGTAATTGTACGTGAATGTTCACAGCAGCACTACTGACAATAGCCAAATGGTGGAAACTACCCAAATGTCCATCAACAGATAAATGAATAAATGTGGAATGCTCATACAGTGAAATGTTATTCAACCATAAAAAGGAATGAAGTGCTGATTCAGGTTAAAATGTGGATAACTCGAAAACATTATGCCAAGTAAAAGAAGTCAGGGACAAAAGGATACATATATTCTATGACTCCATTAATTTAATATATTCAAAATAGATAAATCCATAAACACAGAAAGCAGATTAGAGGATACCAAGAGCTAGGGCATAGGAATGGGGAGTGACTGTTTAGTCCGTACTGGGTCTCCTTTGGCAGTGATGAAAATATTTTAGAATTAGATGAGGTGATTATTAAATAACACTGTGATTGTACTAAATGCCAGTAAATTGTATACTTTAAAGTGGTTAATTAATTTTATGGTATGTTCAAGGAAGTGAAAGATATCTACAAGGAGAACTACAAAATGCTCATGAAAGAAATTGCAGATGACACAAACAAATGGAAAAACACCCCATGCTCGTGGATTAAAAGAATAAAATATCACTAAAATGACCATACTGCCCAAAGCAAGCTACATATTCAATGTAATTCCTATCAAATCACCAACATAATTTTTCACAGAATTAGAAAACATGCATGACGTTCATATGGAGCCCCAAAAGGGCCCAAATAGCCAAACCAACCTTAAGCAAAAGAACAAAGCTGGAGGTGTCAAAATTACCTGACTTAAAATTATGCTACAAGGTTATGGTACCTAAAACAGCATGGTACTGGTACAAAAATGAACACATAGATCAACAGAGCAGGATTGCGAGCCCCAGAACAGAATCACATGACTACAACCAACTAATCTTTAACAAAGTCAATATAACTAATAGAGACAGATAGCGGGAAAAGATGGATGAATAGAACAGCCAAGAGAGCCTCTCCTACCAAGTGAGATCAAAATGTGGGGTAAGTCATCATACTTTAAACAGATCTTTTGAGAGAAAATACTGCACGTCAAGAGAGAGGCATTGACATTGAAGAGGAAGGAAGCTTGGAATCCTACATGGGATTGCTGACTACCAGGACTCATTCCTGGCTCTGAACAGCTCCTAGGGAAGTAGTGAGTGGAGTGACTGTGGGGCAATTCATTCCAGTGGACCTCTGGGATCCTAGGTGCAACAGATCCCATGATGCCCAAGGATAGTTGAGCTGGCAGGGAGACTCCCAGAAAGTAGGTATAGACACAACTGGAGCTCAGTAAGATGCAGCAGAAAATTGAAACCCAATCCAAGGAATTCAATAAAATAATCCAAGAGTTGAAAGACAAAATAGCCATTTTAAGAGAGAACAAAATTGAACAAATGGAACTGAAAAATTCATTACAGGAATTCTATAATACAGTTTGAAATATTTACAATAGAATACACCAAGCTGAGAAAATAATCGGAGAGCTGGAAGACATGTCCTTTGAATCAATGCAGTCAGACAAAAATACAGAAGAAAGATTTTTAAAAAATGAACAAAACCTTTGAGAAATGTGAGATTATGTAAAGAAGCCAAACATATGACTTATTGGCATTCCTGAGAGAGATGGAGAGAGAATAAGCAAGTTGGAAAACATATTTGAGGACATAGTTTATGAAATGTTTCCCAGTCTTTCTAGAGAAGTTGACACACAAATTCAAGAAATTTGGAGAACCCTAATAAGATACTATACAAAACAATCATCTCCAAGACACAATGGTATTAGGTTTTCCAAGTTCAACTCAAAAGAGAAAAATTTCTTTAAGACAGCTAGAGGGAGAGCCAGGTCACTTACAGAGAGAACTCCAACAGGCTAGCATAGGACTTCTTAGCAGAAACTTATCAAGCCAGAAGAGATTGGGGGACTATTTTTAACATCCTTAAAAAAAAAAGAAATTCCAACCAAGAATTTAATTTCCTGTAAAACTAAGCTTAATAAGTGAAGAAGAAATAAAATTATTTTCAGACAAGCAAACACTAAGGAAATTCATGACCTCTAGACTGATCTTACAGTAGGTCCTTAAGGGAGTGCTAAACATGAAAACAAAAGAATGATATCTGCCACCACAAAAACACACTTAAGCACATAGCTCACAGACACAATATAGCAACTACACAATCAAGTCTATAAAACAATCAGCTAACAACACAATGACAGGATCAAAATTTTACATATCAATATTAATCTTGAATGTAATGTTCTAAACATCCCACTTAAATGTCATAGAATGACAAGTGGAATGAAGAAACAAGACCCAACTGTATGCTGTCTTCAAGAAACCCATTCCACATGCAATGACACTCACAGGCTCTAAGTAAAGGAATGGAGAAAGATCTAATATGCAAAAGGAAAACAAAAAAGAGAGGTTGTTGCTATTCTGATAAAACAGACTTTAAACAAGCCACAATTCTCTCCTGCACACAGCACGTGCTCTAACATTATCCACATCCTTGGCCATAAAGCAAATCTCAATAAATTTTAAAAATTGATTATAGCAAACACACTCTCTGACCACAGTGCAATAAAAATAGAAGTCAATGTCAAGAAGATATCTCAAAACCACACCATTACATGGAAATTAAACAACTTGCTACTAAATGACTTTTGGGTAAACAAAATTAAGCCAGAAACTAAAAAATTCTTCAAAATTAATGAAATCAGACACAACATACCAAAATATTTGGAATGCAGCTAAAGCAGTTGATATGATTTTGCTCTATGTCCCCACCAAAATCTCATGTTGAATTGCAATCCCCAGTGTTGGACGTGGGTCCCAGTGGAAGTGATTGGATCATGGGGTTAGCTTCTAATGGTTTAGCACCATCCCCCTAGTGCTGCCTCATGATAGAGTTCTCAAGTTGTTTAAAAAGTGTGTGCCACCTTCCCCTTCACTCTCTTTCTCCTGCTGGCCATGTGAATATATGACTGCTTCTCCTTTGCTGTTCACCATGACTGTAAGTTTTCTGAGGCCTCCCCAGAAGCAGAAGCCTGAATAACTCATAGAACCATGAGCCAATTAAACTTCTTTTCTTTATAAATTACCCAGTCTCAGATATGTTTTTATAGCTGTGTGAGAATGGAGTAATACAGCAGTGTTAAGAGGAAAGTTTATAGCACTAAACACTTTAAAGAAGTTATCAAGAAGCTAGAAATACCTCAAATTAACTATCTATGATCACCCCTATAAGAACTAGAATGAAAAAGAACAAAACAACCCCAAAGCTAGTAGAAGGTATGACATAATCAACATCAGAGGAGTACTGAATGAAATTGAGACACAAAAATCCATACAAAAGAACAATGAAACCGAAAGTTAGTTTTTTGAAAGGATAAACAAAATTGATAGACTGATAGCTAGATTAATACAGAAAAAAAGAGAGAATATCACAATCAGAAATGACAAAGATATAATAATAAGCACAATCAGAAATGACAAAGATATTATTACAGCCAGCCTCACAGAAATACAAAAGATCTTCAGAGGCTATTTTGAAGACTGCTATGCACACAAATTAGGAAAACCAGAGAAAATGGATAAATTCCTGGAGATACACAACCTCTCAAGACTGAACCAGGAAGAAATTGAAAACCTGAACACACCAATTACAGTTCCAAAACTGAATTAGTAATAAAAAACCTACCAACCAGAAAAAAAAATTATTCAAGCAGCCAACAAACGTGAAAAAATGCTCATTATCACGACTCATTAGAGAAATGCAAATAAAAACAATGAGATACCATCTCACACAAATCAGAATGGCTATTATTAAAAAGTCAAAAAATAACAAATGCTGATAAGGCTGTAAAGGGAGCAGTTATATGCTGTTGGCAGGAATGTAAATTAGTTCAGCCACTGTGGGAAGCAATTTGGAGATTTCTCAAAGAACTGAGAGTTGAACTACCATTTGACTCAGCAATATCATACCAAAGAAAAATAAGTAATTTTATCAAAAGGTCATATGTATCTCTATGTTCATTCCAGCACTATTCACAATAGCAAAGACATGGAATCAAATAAGATGTTCATCAATGGTGGATTGGATAAAGAAAAGGTGGTACATATACACCATGAAATACTACATAGCCACAAAAAGAATAAAATTATGTCCTTTGCATCAATATGGATGCAGTTGGAAACATTATCATAAGTGAACTAACACAGAAACAGAAAACCAAATACCACCTGTTCTCACTTATAAATAGGAGCTAAATATTGGGTATACATGGTCATAAAAATTGGAACAATAGATGCTGGGGAATACAAGACCAGGGAAGAAAGGAGAGGGGTAGGGGTTGAAAAAACTACCTATTGGATACTGTGCTCTTTACCTGAGTGACAGACTCATTTGTACTCCTAATCTCAGCATCATGTAACATAGCTATGCAACAAACATGCACATGTATCCCCTGATTGTAAAATAAAAGTTAAATAAATACATACATAAATAAACAATGGGAATGATATCCTGTTCAGTAAATGGTATCGGGAAAAATTGGCTAGCTCCAGGCAGGAGGATGAAACTGGACTCCTATTTCTCACCATATACAAAAATTAACGCAAGATAGATTATATGTAACTATAGCTTGAGGTCTTACATTTAAGACCTCAAACTATACAAATTCTAGTAGAAAACCTAAGAAAAACTCTTCTGGACATTGGCCTAGGCAAAGAATTTATGACTAACATTTCAAAGATAAATTCAACAGAAACAAAAATAGACAAATGGGACTTATCTAAACTAAAAACCCTTTTGCACAGAAAAAGAAATAACAGAGTAAAAAGGTAACCTACAGAATGAAAGAATATTTACAAATTGTCTCAGACAAGTAATATCCAGAATCCACAAGGAATTCAAACAAGTCAACAAGAAAACAAACAAACAAAAACACTAAAAAGTGGGGAAAGAACATAAACAGACATTTCTTAAAAGAAGACATACAAGTGACCAACAAACATATTAAAACATGCCCCACATTGCTAATCATCAGAGAAATGCAAATTATAACCACAGTGAGATACCATTTCACATCAGTCAGAATGATGATTATCAGTAAGTCAAAAAACAACATGTTGGTGTGGATACAGAGAAAAGGGAATGATTACACACTGTTTGTAAGAACATAAATTAGTAGACCACGTATGGAAAACAGTATGGAGATTTCTCAAAGGACTAAAAATAGGACTAACATCTGACCCAGCAAGCCCACTATCGGGTATCTATCCAAAGAAAAAGAAATTATTATATAAAACAAATTCCTGTGCTCGTATGTTGATCACAGCACTATTCACAACATCAAAGTCATATAATCAACCTAAGTGTCCATCAGTGGTGGATAGGATTTAAAAAATGTGGCATATGTACATCATAGAATACTATGCAACCATAAAAAAGAATAAAATCAAGACTTTTGCAGCAACATGGATGGAGCTGGAGGCCGTTATCCTAAGTGAAATAACTTAGAAACAGAAAATAGAGTTCCACATTTCCAGTTATAAGTAGTAGCGAAACAATGGGTACACAATGACATAAAGATGGAAGTAACAGACATTAGCAACTCCAAAAGTGGGGAGGTTAGGAGAGGGGCAAGGGTTGAAAAATTACCTATTGGATAAAACGGTCACGTTTGGCAGATGGGGACACTAGAAGCACAAACCTCACCTTTACACAATATATCTATTTAACAAAGCTCCACAGGTACTCTATGATCTACAATAATTTTTAAAAAGAAAAAATTTATGGTATGTTAACTTGACCTCAATATTTTAAAAAAGATTAAGAAAATATCTTGAGAGTAAAAGCAATATGCAAACTATTGACCACACCTCAATGGGCTTCCTTTCTTTCTAATATAATGGTTTTTCAATACCTGGTGGCTGCATCAGCTCTCTGATGCCTTCACATACATGCCTTTTTGTTGTTCTATCTTACCCAGATTTGATGCTTTCCTGAAACATACAAACTCATGTTATTATTCCTCTGACTTCCAAGCTATTGTTGACTATTATACTGTAACTACATTGTAATATATCTAATCGATAGGTGTTTCTAATCTATATAATGTTATTTATCTTTCCATTTATATTTGGCTATATCTTCAACCAGCTTATATTCTCCTAAACACAGAATAATTTGTGTTTCTTATCTCCAGTACATAGCATAATAGTCTTTAAAGGTCAGAGCAAATCAGAATCACTTGGGGCAATTTATTAACCCTAATTTCAGAGATTCTCAATAAAAATTCTGGGATGAAACCAAGAAAAGTGTATTTAGTAAACACAGATGTCTGAACCCCATGAGTTAGAACTTCAAATAAACACTGCTCAATAACGTTAATATAAGAGATATCTAATAAATATTCATTGTAAGAATAGCATGCTTGATTGAATATAAACCGCTTTAAAATGTTCTTCCCAATCTCATTACCTATTGATGCTGCAATACCCTATCCACTAACTTACATTTCAGTCTTGCCTGCATATCACCCACTGTGTAATCAGAATATGCAGAGAAGCCTATATCATCAGTATGCATGATAATATCAAATTGTGGACAAGGTGAGCCAGTTAATGTTGCTAAGAGGAATTTCCATTTTGCATATCATGACTTTTATCTTAATATTGTATTGATATTCCATGATCTTTGACAAGTAATTTTACTCTGCCAATTGCAATTTGTTCTCTGGCCTACAAAAAGGCTAATATATCAGGCATCATGAGTAGTCGCAGAGACAAGTGCAGTTAACTGCTTTGTATTTAACCATGATCAAAGTAAAGAGAGGGTACAGGGGGATGAAGTGCAAATAAGATATCAAGGGGTGTAGAGATTGTCCTGGAAAATACCTAGTAAAGACTGCTGTGTCTGGACAAGGGGAAGATGGAGGCAAATAGAAATCATTTTCATAGTATTCATGCTGAAGTACTCTTGCCTTGATTACCTCAATAGATTAATTAAAGTATTTTGGGAATCTCTGTGACCTCTGTAATTGACTTCATACCTTAGTTACCTTTTAGGCAGAAACAGACACGTAACCACAACTTTTAGCTCAGGCTGAGATATTTGAAACGTTGAGAGCATTGGTGAGAGCACTGCAAGCCTCGACCTCTGCTGTGCTGCTGTCTGCACATCTAGATTGCTCCCAGAATATCACTAGTTGTAATGAGTAACTCTTCCTTTTCTGAAAGTTTAGTTCTGGAAAAGTTCTGTGATAGGTTCTACTCTCACATTTTACCATCAGTACATTCTAGAACCAGGTACTGAAATCAGGAAATTGTGCTCCCAAAACAACTGTCACTTCCAAAATCTGAAATTTGGATTGGATAATTCAGCCATTCGAAACCTCACTTCCCTTATCTGAGAAAAGGATCAATACCTACTATATAGGATTATTATGAATAATAAATGAGATGATGCCAATAGAACAACATAGTGCCTTAAAAAGTGAAACATCAACTGATAGAGTACCATTTTCATAGGAGTCCAAATTAAGTAGTTTTGCATTTTGTTCATGGGTTCTAGCAATGGGGTCCATACCATGTTGCCTGTGACATTTTATGCTCTTGAAAGAATCTTGGCCATATTCTGAGCCAGCGATACCTACTTCTTCCCTTGTTTTACTGCTCTGTACACAAGTCCTTCCAGTGACAACAATTCTTGTCTTTGGATCCTGATTTAAATGGGCTGTGCCAAGTATCCTGTCCTTAATGACTTGTCTGCTGGGGTCATCGTTTTATACCTGATAAAGGGGTATTTCTAAGTTACATGCTCTTCCTTGTGGGACTGTTTGGTCACTAGCTCCTGGCTGCGCAATCTTAATTGTTTTTCTTCAACACTACCAAAAATTTTTTTTTAAAAAAAGGAAGGCTAGGAGATGTAGGAAAAGGAGTAACAAAATTATTTTTCCAAGTATTTTAGGGTGGTCAGATATAGTAGAAAGATCATTGAATCCTCATTCCAGCATTTAAAAGCCATGTGACCTGGGGCCAGTCAGTATGTACATGTAATGGTTGGTGTACAAAGGAGATAGAATAATGGATGAGCAAGTATTAGAAGAAAAAAAAGGAGAAAGTGGGTTTTTGCAGGTTCAGTATTAAGTGCATTACGGATTTTGAAAAAAGCTACAGTGACATAAATAATAAAAGGTAACATTTATTTTGTGCTTCATATATGCCATAACTATGCTACACACTGCCTTATTTTATTCAATTCTCCCAACAACCCTTGAAGTAAAGTACTATTATTATCTTCATTTTACCTTGAACAAACAGGCTTAGTAAAGCTAAGTAAATCACCCAAGGTCATTTACCTTGTAGATATCAAAGCAGGGATGTGAACCTAGGTTCTTCCTGCTTGAGACTTTAAGCTCTTAACTAATAGTTCTTGAGAAAAATTTCTCTGTAAATTTCTACCATGATTGGCTTATTTGTTTATTTCACCATAGTTCACCCTATTCCAAAAAGAATTTGAGACATTTTTCTTATGGTTGCTTGAAGGAACTTTTTTCTTTTAAAAAGATTATTTATTTATTTATTTATTTTATATTTTAAAATGTTAGGTTAGGGGGTACACATGCTGGTGTGTTACATGGATATATTGTGTAATACTGAAGTTTGGGCTTTAGTTGAACTCATCATCCAAATAGTGAACATAGGACCTAACAAGTAGTTTTCAACTTCTCCTCCACTTTGCCCTCCCGCATTTTGGAGTCCCCCAGTGCCTGAAGAAACTTTCTAGACAGATGTAAAACATTCTGAAAATAAGCATCTTTAAACTAGGATTTTATGCATATTTTGGGTTTTGTGTATGGGCCTCAGAGGTGCCAAGGGGAGCAAGAGAGGTTTAGTAGATACGGCTGGGAAATACTTCTTCCTGCATCAACTAAGGATAACATACTTGTATATAATTTGTAAAGCAATATTTTGTGAAAGACAAATGTCAGAGAATAAACAGCTTCCACTATTGGAAAAAAAGTTTGAAACCTCTGTTCTTTTTTATCAATTAGGAAATATCTTCCTAATCATATAGGGATCTCTGGGTTGAAGACCTAGAGATGTGGGTTTCTTCCAATGGCCTTCAAGGAAGGATCTTGGACTTCTGAGTATAAAATCATGCTATTTCATAGTGTCTAGTTGTTCACATCGATAGGACATACAGGGTTGAATGGGTTTTTAATGCAGGACTTTGTGCCTTATTGAGTGTCTGGGATAAGAATGGAGTACTTATAATAAGCATACTTATTAGAAGGTTAAATTGTCAAGAAGGTCAAGAATGAATAGCTGAAGAGTTAGGTTCAGAAAAATGAGGACAAAATAGCAATAGGGTTCTTTGTAGCAAAATACTACTACTACTACTACTACTACTACTACTACTACTACTAATAATAATAATAATCTGTCTCTTCAGGCAACTGTTACAGGGGTTAGGTCAATAATAATTTTCATTCCTGCTCCCTCAGTGCTTAGGGGAGCAGGCCAGAGACAAAACATAAGCCAATGCAACACAAAGCAAACTGTTTTTTGTGTTTAATCATGTTTCTAGACAGTCTACCCACTTTATTTCTGATAGTCTGACCAACTTTAATAGACTGAGCAGGAAAAAATAATTTGCCCTCTCTCAATATACACAGATTAGCTCCCCAAACCCTGACATTTTCTTCATATTAAAACTATGTGGTGCGGTGGCTCACGCCTGTAATCCTAGCACTTTGGGAGGCCGAGATGAGTAGATTGCCTGAGCTCGGAGTTCAAGGCCAGTCTGGTCAAAGTGGTGAAACCCTATCTGTACTAAAATACAAAAAAAAAAAAAAAAAAAAAAAAAATCAACTGGGCATGATGGCGAGCGCCTGTAATCCCAGCTACGCGGGAGGTTGAGGTATGAGAATTGCTTGAACCTGGGAGGCAGAGGTTGCCGTGAGTCAAGACTGTGCCACTGCACTCCAGCCTGGGCAACAAAGTGAAACTCTGTCTCAAAACAAACAAATAAACAACCCACAAAAAACAAAATAAACAAGCAAAAAACCCCATCAATTTTATACTCCCTTTGCCTTCTCTAAAGGCCCCTTAGAACAAATGATTAAGCTTTGTCAGATATTTATGCTTTACCATGACTAATAATTCCTCAGAACAGGATTTCAGAAGAGTATAAAGCAAGAGGAAACTCTGGACAAGTGTGAGTGAGTGTATGAAAGGAGTAAAGGAGAGGTCATTGTCTTTGAGTTATTTTTGTCCTTGGTGGGACCATGAATATTCACAGTTATTGCAATTTTTATACATTATGAAATGGAAATTAGGCATCAATGTAGCCTATGAGAGAACAAACCACTAGAACACAGTCAAATATAGCAATGAATATGAAACACCGAAAAATAGTGTATTGCTATATAAACATATGCTATTTATTATTGTCTCTTAAGGGAAAATTGAACAACTGGTCAATATATGTAGAAACAACATGTAATAGTATTTGTGGAGAAACAGAAGAAAAACGTGAGGAGATTTTACTTCTTTTCTGGAAAGATATTATCACACTATAATGTTTTACTTTTTATTTGTTATATTTTGCTTTAAAAAAAACATGTTCCATAATAAAATATAAACAACAACAAATCAGCTCAATATAAATAAAGTGCATAAGTTATGTGAATACATAGTCAAATACAGAAAACAAAGTTCAAATACTACAAGTACAATGGATTTAACACTTAATGTATACCTCCCAAATACCAAGTACTTTATATACATTATCTTACTTAATTCTCACAAAAATATATTTAAGACTTTATATATATATATAGCTGAGAAATTGATTCTCAGAAAAGTTGAGCAACTTGACTAAAAATCACATAGCTTGCAAGAGATTGAACAGGTATATAGCCTAGTGCTAAATTGATTTTTACAAAAACATTATGCTCTTTCAGCATTAATCTAGAAGGACTGAATTTTGAACTGGACTTTTTTAAAAAAGGACTGGATGGGAATATTCAGAACAGAAGTATTCCTGGTAGAAGCATTTGAATAGTATTTAGAGTTAACTCATAACAGCCTCATTTGGTAGGAGGCTATTGTGTTTCATTAATTCTTCAATGGGCACTTGTATAATTAGAGACCTATTGTGCGAAACTTTTCCAAAGGGGGTGGGGAATCATATAAGCCAAGCTGAGACTTTTCAAGTTATTCAGAGATTGTAATATCACTGAATTTAAGCCACGTGAATGGAAAATGCCAACCATTGGAGCAATAATTGCCACTAGAAAAAAATCCATTCAGCATACATGAAAATCAGAGGATTCTTGCATTGAAATAGAAAGTGGATTCCAAAAGCATCCTTCCCTGGCTTTCTGATGATAATGCCACCCACTGCAGGCAATCAGTGCAGGACGTCTGGGAGG
Organism: Macaca nemestrina; assembly: GCF_043159975.1. Lineage (NCBI taxonomy): Eukaryota > Metazoa > Chordata > Mammalia > Primates > Cercopithecidae > Macaca > Macaca nemestrina. Next base: position 79,802,139 of record NC_092137.1, on the reverse strand, counting down.
TGGCTACACTAAGAACTGTGTAGAGTAGGTGCCTTTGACAATTCACTGGGCAATGTCTGCCCCTCTGGTTAGTGCGCCAGTTGAAAACAAGTAGAAAGGAGCTGAGCTTTGAAAGTGGCTGCCCAGGACTGGCAACCTACAAGAGAGAATGAAGGCAGGGCTCAGAGTCCTACACACAAAGGAGGTCATAGACTGGGATGTGGCCAGGAGCCTCACTGGTTTTGGATCTTAGATCCCTACCACCTAAACAGCACATGTACACATATATTTTTATTTTATTAACTTACATCTCTGTAGTTATAAGACACAAAGTCCAATTCTGGATAACTTTAATGAAAGCGTACTTATTAGAAGGTTAAATTGTAGGTCAAGAATGAATAGCTGAAGAGTTAGGTTCAGAAAAATGAGGACAAAATAGCAATAGAATTCTTTTTAGCAAATCATCATCATCATCATCATCATCATCATCATCATCATCATCATCTGTGTCTTCTGGCCATTGTTACAGGGTTAGGTCAATATCAACTTTCATTCCTGTTCCCACAATCCAAATCCCTGAGATTGTCCAATTATCCTAGACTGGGTCATGTGTGTGCCACCTTGGCCGGGAACAAGAGGGTGGACACCCTGATCAATAGTCCCACCAAGACTTCCCATGGTGAGGAAGTTGTATCTGGGATAGGAAAATCAATATGCTATTTCTAGAAGTTAAAAGAATATGGGGCACATGAAACAATTCATCTCAGATCATACACTGTTGTTTCTGAGTATAGGTCAGTTCTTCTAGAATACAGTCTAGCCTACAGAATTCCTCTGCAAACTGGATACTTTTTACACCTGAAGTGAAACAAACATTAAACACCTCTTTCCACACATATTGTATTTGTGGAACAAATATCCTATTTTTTATTTTTAAGCATTTCTTTCTAATAATTATGTTTATATATACCCAGTTTTTCTTCATTTATATTACATGAGATAAATTTCCTATGTCAGTAAATTTATCCAAATACATTATTTTAATGACTGTTAAGGCAATATGGTTAACTATAATTTATTTATTGTATCTTCATTTGCAAAAATGGTGTTTTAAAAACATCAAACATTCTATGACAAATAACCTTGTACATAAATCAATGTGCACAGCTCCAATTATCTTCCTAGGATAAATTCCTAGACATAATCAGATCCAAAGGAGTGAACATTTTCAGGATACATCTTGCTAAATTTCTTTCCATAAGAATATTTACAGCCATAGGAGAAGGCCCTGCTGGTCGCTTAAAATGAAGGCACAGGCGTGGGACTAGCTCCTTAAAGAGTATTATTGGAGCCTTCTCTGGCATGAGGCAGTGAAGTCAGCCCATCTGATCCTTTCAAACTCATCCTTAGGCACATGGTAAATGCTCCCCAGGTAGAATGGATACAGATTTTTGAAGTAAATTTGCATCCCAAGAATACCAACATGAGAGGCTCCGTAGGTAGGGATGCATTTGAAATTGTTAGCACCAGAACGACTATAAACCAATCTTAATAAAGTACCCACAGCATGTCTAATTATGAGTATGGTATCATTCTGATGAAAGTCTTCAAGATAAACTAATTGCAAATGTATCCTTAGATAATTAAATGAGATAACTAAATCATTGTATTTCCTCTTCCAGGATTATTTGCATTTTATGTCTTCTTTCAAAGATGAAAGTTTGTGGTATAGAATCAAATAGAGGTGGAAGAGATATTAAATAACATCTTGTCACAAGAGGCAAATATGAAGAATGTGTAATTCATTTCCCCTAGTCAAGACCCATAGCAAACATCAATAGTCTATCAGGCAATCTTCCCTGCTCAGTTCAGATTTTGCTTCAAAATCTTTCTCATCACAGTGGCTTAGGCAGCCAGTAGTGCTCAGCTGGAGCTGGCATTTTATTCATAATCTATTTCAATCTCTGATATCAAGGAAATCCTGCCTATAGCATCAGGAAAAGCCTATATTTACCTCAATACCTCTGTACTTTCCATCTCAGCTTAATGTTCCCATGTGAGTATTAGCTAATGTTGATGAGATATGCTATATGTTGGGTAAAGAGCTACATAGAAGTTGCTGCATTTAATAGTATTAAATAATATTGGGACACTTGCTATGCCCCAGTTTATGACTAAAAATATCGGAGCTTAGTGAGAGCAAATAATTTGCTCCCAATTTCCTGGTTAGTGAGTGTCAAGAATGGTGAACGGTCTGAGATTGCACCCTGTCTGCAAGCTGACAAGTTAACATGACACCCTTTCATGAACATACATAAAAGACATCAGACTCCTAGGTCAGATCTGAAGGACAACTTATTATTCATAGCAATATCAATAGCCAGAATATCATTTGCATCAGTTTCCCAAGTCCTAAATTCCACTGGGCAATATAAATAGGGCCAAGTGACACCTGCACACTCAATGGGTTATTATAGGAGAGAAACCCTGAGTGTAGAGAACAAAAATATTTTTTAATGGACAGCAAGCATGTCTTTCTTTTGCTCTGAAGAGAGACATTATATTATACTGGACAGTAAGTATGTATGACATTTATTCCAACGGGAGACATTCTCTCTTCCAAGGTTGCTTGCTATTCAAACGTCCTTGAAAAGAGAGTCTGAAACAAAGTTGGTTGCTCCAAAGATGTGTGGAAATATAACATATCCATGGAAAATTGACCTTTAACACTGAGTGGAGGAGTCAGAATTTAAACCCAGGTCTGCATAAAGCCATAACTAATGTTCTTAATCAATATGCCTCATGTTTTTTCACCCACTTATTTTCCCTTCAAACTGGCAAAGTTCAGAGACTGGTCCTATCAGAAATGGGGAATTAGGGAATTTTACAGGCATGAAAAATGTTCCATATCCACTAATTCATTATTCTGATCATACTGCATTTTAACTGTTCACTTATTTTTATATTCATTCTAGACTGTAAGTATGGTAAGGTCTGAATCTTATTCACTATTATATTCCACTTGCTTTCTCAATAGAGGGCATAAACATGGTGCTCATGGTCAGAAATAGCTGAGTTGGGATCCTAACTCAGTCACTCACCAGTTGTGTGATGAATATGAGCCTCAGTTTCCTCATCTATAAAATGGAATTAATAATTTGTATTTTTCTAGGTTTGTGGTGAAGAATAAATGATATATATATATAGTGTTTAACATATTCATTGTACATGGTGGCCATTTTATAATATTTATCACTCAATGTATATATCTTGAATGTTTAAGCAATTGTGATTTTTCTTTTTTACTATTATAACTTTTTTTTTTTAACTAGATCCCTGGATTCTGTACTCATGTGTTCCTTTTAATTTTAACTAAGTGTTCTCTGGCTACCACTTCCTTCATATTGGGGCTGATAATTTTGTTGCAGAGTTCAGAATTGTCATTGCTTCTTGGTATTCTTCTTTTTCCTAACCATAGTTTACTGCACCAGTCAACTACCTGAGAGGAATAGCCTCTGTTGTCTATGGTCAGAATAAGTGATACATATGTGCATTTAATTTCTCCTTGATCACCTTTACTGATGGGGACCGCCTGACCTTTAAAGTCATTATGAGTCATTAAGTAGCTCTCATGCCTAGCAGGTGTTTTTTTTGTTGTTGTTACACACACACAGATACACACACCACACACACTGAAATATTTTCTCATCAGCATCTACTCATGATAAACAGAGCATCCTCTGTTTATTATGTCTTTCAGATAAAATAACAATATGGACTTCTCACTCAGTCTTTTCTCTATAAATGACACCCTCCCTATTCCTGTCAGTGTCCTTTGCTTACCCTTTAGTTTATCCATGTTAGCATTAAAATGTAATGTCCAGAATTGAGCACTAATCTTTAGAAGAGATCTGACTGAGCAGCATAAAGCAAGCCTATCTGCAGACTCAGATGACCCCTGGGTAAGAAACAACAAATGACAATAAGTTGATAGAAAACATTTTATTTGGAACAGGTCTTTCTGAAACCCATAAAATCACCTTGTATGAGTTTGAGCTCAGTCTTCCAACCCAGAAAAGCCTCAGATAAGAGCTTGAGTGGCGTTGTTTTATTTTTCTTTTCAAAGATTTCACTTCATGTTGTAAATCGGACATCCTGGGGCAGCACTCTTTCTCTTCCTCAACTGAAGTTAGAATCAAGATGTCTGGATTTAAGCCATGTCCCTGGATCTATGAGCTGTGTGACATTTGACACATCACTTAAACTTTCTGGACCACAGTTTCATCATCTGTAAAGTGGACGTCATATGTGTGTGAACTTGCGGGTTTATTGAATCAAGTATGATAACTTACATTGTAAAAATCCTTTGAAAACTGCAAAGAACCATAATAATATAAATACTCACTATTTTAAGAATTCACTTTGACTTTTGGCTGGATGTGAGTGGACTTTGGTAGTGTGGCTTGCCTTCCCTGAATATGTATATCAGGCACTTATGGTGACAAAAACCCTGTAATTGATTGACCCTGTGCTGTTTCTTCTTGCGATGGTGCCTAATGGGACTCGTTTAATCCTCATGTCTCTTAATCTCTTGGCAACACTCAACACTCCTTTTCACTCCTCTTGAAATGCTCTTCTCTTTGATTCTATGATAATGATCTCGGTTTCCTCCTAGATCTCCAGTTAGTTCTTACTGCTCTTAGCCAACTTTTTGTATCCACCTTTTTTAGGTTATAACTTCTCAGGGCTCAGTCCTAGAACATATCCCTCTTCGCCCTCTCCCTACAGAAACTCACTAATACTTGTGGCTTTGGGCAACTTCTCCAGGTGAATGATTTCCAAGTATTTTCTACCTACAGCCCTCTAGGTTATACAAACATGTATCCAACTGCTTCAATATCTGCTCTTGGGAATCTCACTAGCACTCCACAGTCAACATGCCTAAAGTCCAATTCATGACCTGCCCCTCAAAGCAAGCCCAAGGTCCATATCTCAGGGAATGTTAGCTCCAGCCATTCATGCAAGTAGACAGAAATTATGGAATCATCTTTCATACCTTCCTTTCTATCTTATTTCAATCACCACCAAATTCTGTTGAGTTTACCACTCCCAGATATTTTTATCTTTGTGACCACTACCCTAGGCCAAACTATGGTCATCCTTTGCCTGGATATTGAAGTGGGTTCCTATAGTCTCTCCATTATTACATTTTGTCCTTCCCATGCCCCCTCCCCCCACCCCACAATTAATCCAGAGCAGCCAGAGGAGGAGGAGGAGGAGGAGGAGGAGGAGGAGAAGAAGAAGGAGGAGGAGGAGGAGGAGGAGGAGGAGGAGGAGGAGAAGGAGAAGGAGAAGGAGAAGGAGAAAGAAGAAGAAGAAGAAGAAGAAGAAGAAGAAGAAGAAGAAGAAGAAGAAGAAGAAGAAGAAGAAGAAGAGTCCACTTTACTCCTTAAAGTGTTTTGATGTCCCTGACATGACTTTTTCACTACCTGTTCTGACCTCATTCACCCTCCCATCTTGTTTCATATAGTTCTCTTTTTCATTCTCTGCACTGGAGGCCCATTGGTTTTCCTTCAGTTCCTTGACATACATGCTCCCTTATTACACTGGACCCACTGTGAGTAGTCCTCTTTCTGCCTTAAATTCTCTTCCCCTGCCCTTCAAGCACACACATGCACACACACACATTCTTATAATCTAGTTGCCTGTCTACCAATCTTTTTTCTCTTTTTTCTTTTTTTTTTCTTTGAGATGGAGTCTGGTTCTGTCACCCAGGCTAGAGTGCAGTGGCATGATCTTGGCTCACTGCAACCTCCATCTCCAAAGTTCAAGCAATTCTCCTGCCTCAGCCTCCCGAGTAGTGGATTACAGGCATGTGCCACCATACCCGGCTAATTTTTCTGTATTTTTAGTAGAGATGGGGTTTCTCCATGTCCGCCAGGCTGGTCTTGAACTCCTGACCTCAGGTGATCTGCCTGCCTCACTAAAGTTCTGGGTTTACAGGCATGAGCCACCATGCCCAGCCCTGACTACCAATGTTTTACTCCTCAGCCTTAATCTTTCTTCTCTGGATAAATTTCTTTTACCCATCTGAATAAATCAGAACTCAACAAAGAAAACGTGTTTCTGTTTTTAGTAGCACTTATCACAGCTTGTAAATATCAAAATAATGTGATTTTTTTGTTTGTTTGTTTCTCTCCACCAAAAGTCTAAGCTCTACATAGGTAAATACCTTTTCTGTTTTGATTCATTATTATTTCCTCAGTGCAGAGCAGACAGTAAATATTTGATAAATACTTGTTAAATGAATGAACTTTCCATTTTACAGATGAGGAAAATTAGATCAAGAGAATCTATATAACTTCCTAGGGTTGTATAGTTTGTGAAATGGTAGAAGGAAGTCTTTTTTTTTCTACTTTTATTTTAGGTTCAGGGGTACATGTGCAGGTTTGTTACATGGGTAAATTCCTGAGGTTTGGATATGAATGATCCTGTCATCCATCACTAGCAAAAATGCTAATGATGCTGAGCACTTTTTCATATATTTGTTGGCTACATGGGCATTTTCTTTTGAGAAGTGTCTGTCCACATCCTGGGCCCATTTTTTAAAACGTGGCTGGTTTTTGCTTGTTGCATTGTTTATGTTAGAAGGAAGTGTTTTCCGCATGTTCTCACTCATAGGTGAGAATTGAACAATGAGATCACTTGGACACAGGAAGGGGAACATCACACACGGTGACCTGTTGTGGGGTGGGGGGAGGGGGAAGGGATAGCATTAGGACATATACCTAATGTAAATGACGAGTTAATGGGTGCAGCACACCAACATGGCACATGTATACATATGTAACAAACCTGCACGTTGTGCACATATACCCTAGAACTTAAAGTATAATAATAATAAAAAAAGAAGGAAGTGTTTCACCTGCAAAGTATTTTCTAAACCACCACAGTGTTTTGGGTAGTGGTTATATTTTTGAGATTCTTGTACCCATTTTCTTTCCTATCTTAGGTCAGTTACAGACTAATGCCTGCCATAGCCTGAACCATTGCCTCAAAGGCTTTCCTACAGAGAAATCTCCTTTGTGAGAGGGAAATTTCATAGAAGCAAAGCTTTGGAAAGAAATCTATGACCCTTTGTCAGGTCTGTCAATGTTCTTGGTACAAGTAAGATAAAGTGTGATTAACTGAAACAGAAAAGGCCTCTAGTAGAGGAATATCAAGGTGTTTATAGAATGAATGAGAGGGCTAGAGAAGCAGGTTTGATCTCAGGGAAGACGGGCAAAAACCAAGGTCACAATCTGAGAAGAGTCTGGTCACACCCCATGAACACCATGGATATTGCCACTGCCAGAGCCTCTAGTGAATACTGCTACAACTAGACAACACTGCCATGCCACCCCGCATTACCTCTTTCAAGAAATCCTAAATTGGCCTTGCAATGTATCATTTAATCAAGCTTTGAAGACACAGGTAGGGCCCTCCAGTTGGCCTGGAGTGAGTTAGATGCCAGTGTCCTGGATTCCAGGGAGGGGTGGGGGCTCTTCTTACCAGGATCCACACAGTTGGGGATCCCACCTGTAGGTGAGAGAAGATGGGTCATCCAACAAAACAACACCACAAATGTACTATAATAGGCATAGTAAAGCTAGTAGCAGAGAAGAAAGGGATTATCTCAGGATCAGGACCAATTAGACTCATATGAGTGGTCTGGCCTCAGCAGAACCTCTCCATCAGAGTGCTGTGTAAAAGCTGAGGGCAAAGAGCCAGGAAACCCAGAACTCAAAACCAGTAAGAGTACATGGACATACGGCAAGGCTATTGTCGGGAGTCAGATTGTCTTTGAAGGTGTACTCATTCTCAGTGTGGGACTCTTAACTGTGTATGTCCTAAAGACTGGGTGTAACAGGGATGTCACACATGCAGGAATATTGCAAGCATGACACCAATGCTCCTATCATCCCCCCATGACAGCCATAGATAATCAACCACAACATGATTTTGGAAGGAGCCCAGTGCAGTCTTGACCCCTGGTTCTAAGGCAATCATTCTGAATATTTCTGACTTGGTGTGTGAGATGAATTGCATTACCAACAACTGTGCCCCAATCCTAATTCCAATCTAAACATAATGCATATTCCTCATGACTAAAAAGAAAAAGCATAGTTTGCTCATTTTTCTCTCATCTTTCAGTTGCTGCTGTCTTCAGATGGAGTTTTGTTTGCAGATTTATTGGAGTATTTCTCACTTGATCTCTCCTTAACGTGACCGATTTTCTCATTCATTGTTTAATGCTTGTACTTTTGACTTCCTGTCTCTCAAGTTATCTGATCTTTCAGGAAAAGGACCAGAGTTCTCCATGCGGCTTTCCCAGGTGCAAGTTTCCTAAGTTGGCCAGGGTGAACTTTTAAGGATATATAGAATTAACTTCCTCTTTTCCTATTTCTTGATTACATAGATTGAGCTGTTCTTTCCTAAAAATAAATCTTAGCTTTCATGAACCACCTTCATAGATATCTTTGCCCAACAGATGAGAGAAGCCCCACCCTTTATATGGACATAGATGAGTCAATCGGAGTCTATCTTGGAGTAATTAAGACTTAGAATGTTTACTATATTTTTATGTCTAGAAATTTTGCCTTACAGGTGCTTCTTTAATTGAACTAACAAAAATTTGGGAATTTTCGAAAGTCTTTTGTGAAAAAATGTAAACTTTCCCTGGAAGGAAATTGAGGAAGTGAATTTGTTTCTCATTAGAATGCACAAATTCATCAGATTGACTCATTACTGCATTAACGGTCTGGAGAGTGTAAACAAAGTTCTAGTAAAGCATATTGAAAATGATGATGTGACCTCTAGATCTGGCTTAGTCACTGATTTTGATGTGAGTCTTTGGAAAAGTATTGTCCCCCTCTGGGTCTTGGCATTGTTCTCTTTAGGTGAAATTATTTACATGGTTCTTTCCAGTTCTGCTCACTATATTCATGAACCTATGCATGTAGGGAGAATTTCACCGCAGTGAGGTATACTGGAGGTAACTTGGGGCCCCTGAAGAGAAAAGCCCAGGAAAATGAGATGAAGTGGAGTCAGACTTTCCCAAAGCTTCATCTGATAATGAATTCACATCTGCATCATTCCAGCTCCTTAACTTCTGGGATTAGAGTGAAGTTAACTAAACAGGGGAAGAAGTAGAAGTTGCAGCATACCATTAATTCCTGAATGGGTGTGGGTTGAATGTGTGTGCATGGCGGGGAGGGCAGTAAATTCTAAATTCTAAAGAACATAGAAAATATGGGAGAGGGCCTAGTTCAGTATCCCTGAACAAACAGGCAAAGTCTAGAGAGTGTTTTTAGTTTTATTTAATCAACCAACAAGGATGTTGTGACCAAGGGAGGCTTTTTCCAGTTGCTACTAAAAATACATATAAAGTGCTTTTCACTTCCTAAATGACCTCCAAAGCTCGAGGGACAGAAGGGTGCAATGATTTGTATTATCTTATCACTTCTCTCCTTGCCAGATCACATTCACATCACTTTAACTGATGCCAAAGATTCACCTTCTCTATGAAGCATATAACCACAATGACCTTTCCTTTTTCCCTTCTTTCCTTTCTTCCTCCCTCCCTCCTTCCATCATTTCATTTTTTATTCTTTTCTTTCTTCCTTCATTACTTTGTGAATTACACAATATTATATTAGCTCAAACTCTTCTTAAATTTGTCTGTAATTTTTGTATAGCCTTATTTCCCCAATGTGCCCTGCCCTCAGGATGCTCCTAGTCTAAATGATGAAACTGGAAGTATCTTGATAGTAGTTCATTGTGTCACCTGTCCAGGTTATGACTTCCTTTACAACTTCTGTACATTATCCAATAAGCATGCACCTATTTTTTTGGCATAGCACAGAAGGAAAGCTGTGCTGTTTTGGAGTTAGACTCTTTAGGTTCAAATTCTGGTTCTGTCAGCATAGTTTTATGACCTTGAGGAAGTCTTTTTATCTTTGTAATCTTCTGTTCCTTTACCTTCTCAAAAGGATAGCTTGAGGTTGAATGGCAGATACAAAAGTATCGCTAGATAGGGAAATAAGTTCCAGTTTCTGCAGCACTATAGAGTGACTATAATTAGCAATAATTTAATGTATATTTTCAAATAGTTAAAAAGTGGATTTTGAACATCCCCAACACAAAGAAATGATAGCTGTTTGAGGTGATAGATATGCCAATTACCATGATTTGATCATTACACATTGTGTACATGTATCAAAATATCACACAGTACTCCATAAATATGTGTAATTATTATGTGTCAATTAAAAAAATAACAGAAGCAACATACAAATGACCAACAGGTATATAAAAATGCTAAAAATATTGCCTTCAGAGGCATATGTTAAAAAAGTAGATCATCTGTAGTTTATTTGTGCCCATAGTTCATTTTTAATTTTATATTGTAATTGAGAGATAATTTTTGTTATTTTCATAGTTACACTTTAAACAATTAGGTGATTTTTCACTATTTTTAATACTCATGAATAGTTCTTTTCTGTATTGATAAACCCATTTTTGAGTTCTTCATTTTGATTATTCTGTGAATCCTAGAGCAGATACTTGGTAAGATATTTAGGAAAAATATTATGAGTCTTTGATTATATCATCATTTCTATGTTATGAACGCAGAAATAAATGTTGGCTGGATACACTGCTTTTGATTCATAAACTGTGTCCTTCAAAGCTTTGTATATATTGTGCGTTTAATTCTAATGCTTAGTTTTAGTGAGGAAGAATTGCAGCCAACATAAATTTTATTTTATTTTATTTTGTTTGGAAGTAAATGTTTTGTTTACTTCTTTTGTAGATTTGTGTAGGAATCATCTTTTATTGATTGAATTTTAAAACTGTACTAGGACCTGTGTAGGCTTGTCTGGAACATGATGAATATTCTCAATTTGAACCCATAGTCTTGCTCAAATTGAGACTGTCCTCTCTATTTCTTTACAGATTGCTCCTGCTCTTTCAGTTCTCATCACTGTTACAGGAAAAGCTATTATGTGTGGATGCTGTTGCTTGAATATGTCTTATTATCTTTTCTAATAGGAGTTGCATTTCTAAGTGTTTGCTCCCTATATAACAACTTACATTTCTGGTGATTCAAAACATCCATCTTGATTTTTAAAATTTGTCTGTTGTGTTTCTTTCAAAATTCTGATAGTTATTCTTTCCTTTGGCCTTCCTTCTTAAGTCTGCCTGCTGTTGTTCCCAGAGCAAATGTTGTCATAAAACTTGTTGAAATAAAACTTTGATTTTTTTTCCATTTAGAGCAGTAAATCAATTTTTGAAAGAGAACTACCCTGCATACCATTGGAGCAATAGTGAATTTTTGCTCTTGAGCTGAGAAATGCTTTTGAGTGCTACACATCAGTTTGGCTCTGTTTCTCCCCATCATCCAGGATCTATATTATTCTGAAGGAAATGTACATAGTCAGGTTGGAAATGGACAGGGTGTGGGTTTTGACTAAACTTTTACAAGGTCATGCTGCTAATGCCAATCCCTGATCAAAGGTAAATGAATTAAAAAACAAAACAAAATACAACACTCTAATTGTTTGGCCTTGTAGGATTGCTGACCATTTTTAAAAAGTATGTTTCTACATGACATGTTGCTTCCATTAATAAATATGGAAGTGCACCTTAGAAGCAAACATTAAAATTTTTTCTACAGTCCAGGTGATGTCTGAATGTTATTGTTTCCATAGAACAGAGAAGTGGAAGTGATCATTGCTAGGAGGAGACCCTCTCCACCTTTCATGCCATTCTCATATTCAGCATGGCTTTTACTTTTCCAATTCAGAGTGTAGGTGAAGGGGCATGCTATCTACCAGGGTTTATTCCTTATTTCTTACTGATTACATTGCTTACTTCCAGAAGTTTTGGCCATCTTTTTCTTTCTTCTTCTTTTGCAATGCCTCTCTATTGCCTCTGAGGTTAAAAGATACTCTTCCTAGTTTCTGGTATGTATATAAATACTATCCTTTATTCTGTCATACCCTTGCAAGGGATTTGTCTTTTATTCACAAGCCTTTGGGTTATTTTAATAACAATTCATGTGGATGGAGGAGGGCTATTGTAGGCAGCTGCCCCTTACTGTTCTTGTCAAGAATCCCTAACCCCATCTCCCAATGTTAAGTACTAATTTTGCCAGTGGTATGAAGATCCCAAAATAGAACTGTGGCAGAGCTGATATATGTCATGACATATATTTAGATAAAACAGAACCTATGGTCAGACAATTCTAATCTGCTGTTCCATTATGACTATGTGTCTCAGCACAACTAGTACATCCCAGTTAAGTCAATCTTGTTTCTAATCAAGCACCTATGTATTTTGTTCTCAAATCAATAATCTACTGGTTCACTCTTTGTTATTTGCTTTCCCCCCTTTTGCTGAATCGTTTTGATAATTCACCTTCAGAACTACAGAGTTTACAATGCTTTCATATGTAGGGTTGTGGATGAAATTGAAAAATTTCTCTATAGTCTGGAATAGCAGAAGCTGAGGACAACACAGGAGAGGTCCCTATGCACAGGGACCAAGGATTCTGGGAGCCAGGAAGAAGGTAGAAAGACAAAACCAAGCTGCTCTCCATTCCCCAGTGGAGATCCACTGTGAGAAGCTGGGTCCATGTAAGAGAATCCACTGGGATTAGAAGCAGAATAAGAAAAGTTTCAGGAATTTTCTGGAAGGCATAAGAAGTGAGAGGACAGAGGGCTTTAGGGAAAGAGATTTTCAAAGTTAGACTTCAAGTAGAGCAATTAAATGATGGTAAGGTATAAGTTAGGGATGTGTGAGGATCTGACTGAAGTGAAGGGAGGGGACCAGGACGTAAGTTGACCTTTCTGTCTCATTCAGGTTTTAGACAATGCTGGATAAATATCCCATAGACACCGTAATGGAGGACTCCACAAGAGAAGGCCATGTTGGTTTTGTTTTCTCAGGCACTTCTAGGTAAGTTGGATCCCAAAGCAATGAAGGCTGGCATGGGGTGTGGGTAGCTGAGTCATTTGAGATGAGCAGATGAAACATCCACCAAGAGAGATGGCAGGCAGATGGCAGAATGGTGAAATTGTGGTCTAAATGAAGGGTATGACATCAAAAGAGAAAAAAAGTCTTGAACTCTTACTGGCAAAATGCTACATAGAGGTTGAAAAATGCAGAACAGAACTAATTCCTAATGGGGTGAGCCATAGGTTCAAATTCTTTTTTAACTTAAGAGCCTTATGAGGAGCCCTAATTCCGCCTCCAGATGAATGAGCCCATGGCTCCATAATTGTTTAGCTCAGTGTATTAATCTGCTCTCACAATGTTAATAAAGACATACCCGATACTGGGTCATTTATAAAGGAAAGAGGTTTAATTGAGTTACAGTTTCACATGGCTGGGGAGGCCTCACAATCATGGCGGAGGGCGAAAGGGAAGCAAGACAGGTTTACATGGTGGCAGGTAAGAGAACATGTGCAGGGGAACTCTCTTTTATAAGACCATCAGTTCTCATGAGACTTAGTTATTCACTATCACGTGAACAGCACAGGAAAGTCTGCCCCCATTATTCAATTACCTCCTACGGTAATTGGTCCCTCTCATGACATGTGGGAATTATGGGAGCTACAGCTCAAGATGATATTGGGGTGGGGACACAGCCAAACCATATCACTCAGCCAGGGGTGACTTTTTCTTGTTACCTCTCTGAAGGGTGAGATGTGCTGCTTCAAGGCTGCTGAGTAGACAAAGTCAGGGCTTAGAATCCACCCAGAGAGGAGGTGCTGTTGAGTCCCGTGAATTTCACCCAGGACTGATCATACTGTCCTCCTCCCTTCATCTTGTCTTTCTGGAAAACCTCCGTAAACTCAACCCTCAGTTGTTCCTGCAAACTCTGCGTCTTGAGCTTGCTTTGTTCACTTTCTGTAGCCCTAGTTCTGCTGACATTGTATGTAACTTGTTCCCCCTCTGTATTTTAAATTCCTTACTTTGCTTTGCTCTTCACCAAACCTAGACCTGCTCTTGTTTTACATGTTCTCCTGTCTCACTGTGGATAGCTGGTAGGACTGAGCTCCTCTCAGTACAGCCTGGAATTAGTGCCAGGTATAGGTGAAAATTCAGGAGGCAGTGAACAATGACACCACCACAACCACTACTTCCTTCACTATTGTATATTGAGGCCACTCCTTGCAGGAAACTGTTTTACAGACAGAGGCCTCTAGCTAGTGGTTTTCATCCCTGAAGCCGGTCATTTTTGGGGGCCTTGGAGGCATTCACCCTGCAGGGGCAAATTGCAGGAGTTATTCACTTTGCTAGAATGGAAGTACTAAGAGAAGAGTGATGTCTACGTCAAAGCCATTCTTGTAGATAAGAAAAGCAAGTAGCCAGATTGTGGACCCATTTGAAGGGAATTTGGAAGGCAGCATGAGTAAAACGCCTCCCCAAATCCCTACTTTGCCAATAAGATACTTCCTTTAGCTGAAGGCTTTGAGATCTCTAAGTGTCTCTCATCAGAACATAGAGACATCCTCCAGGAAGGAAATGCCTCATGCTATTACCAGTGAAGGGCCTGGAATTTGTGAGGATAGCAGAGATCCAGAATCTTAGGGGGAATGGTAATCAGGACAGATGCTGGGCATCCCATCAGAAGTTCAGGGCCCACTGCACACCAGTGTAGGTGTGCAGATGAAATATCTGCCAAGTGTAGGGGATGCCATCACAGGTAAATGTGGACTATGTCCAGGCTTCCCCAAGGCAAGCATTGCTCCCTAATGATCCCCCTGCTCACAACCTTTCTGTTCCTGCCACCTGATTACAAGTTAGGCAAGCAATCTGTATTCTACATCATTCCCTTCCACATTAGAGTTATTTACAGCTGGAGGTAAATATCCACATACTTGTTCCCAGGGTTGAGATACTAAGCATGATGCCCATCTATATTGTTTCTAGGAACAGAACCATTGTGCTCAGTAAAAGGATACAAGGCAGGAAACAGCGTACCCGCTATTTGAGGCCTTAACTGTTTAACCGAACATTCAGGCACTGTACTGGGTTGAATAGTGTCCTTCCAAATTTCAAGCCCACTCAAAACCTGTCAGTGTGACTTTACTTGGAAATAGGGTCTTTGCAGACATAAACAAGTTAAGATGAGTTCATGCTGGATTTAGATAAGCTGTAAGTCAATGTAACTAGTGTCCTTATAAGAAGAGAAAGTTTGGACACATAGACACAGACACCCAGAAGGAACAATGCCATGTGAAGACAGAGGCAGAGATTAAAATTATGCTGTCACAAGCCAAGGAATTATCAGCAAGCACAAACTCGTAGGAAAAGGCAAGGGTCACAAACATCCCTTGAGCGTCTGGAGGGAGCTTGGGCCTGCCAGCACTTTGATTTCAGACTTCTAGTCTCCAGAGCTGTGAGAGAATCAATTTATGTGTTTTAAGACATCCAATTTGTGGTAATTTGTTTTGGCAGCCCCGGAAAACTAGGACAGGCCCATAGTAATAGGACTTCCTTTCCAACCTCTTCTCCCTTTTCTATCTTCCTAACATGCTATACTCAAACTACACTTTACCTTCATGGGTGCCTCATTGAATAGTGCTTCTCGTTATCATCCTCATCATCATCATGATCAACATCATAAAAGCTAACACCCTGCCAGCCCTTAATACATCCTAGGTCCTTAAAATCATCTCTGCAATAGCAAATGTAAATACTCATCTTATAAAAGGAAATTAAGCTGCAGATAGATGATCCCCAAATTCACATTTCTAGCAAGACGAGGAGCCAGTTTTGAAACTTGACAATCTGTTATGAATATCTTAGCCATTTCACAATTCTACTGCCTTCGGCTTTCTTTTCTAGCTTACAAACTTCTTCTTATGCTTCTGTATGCTCTTCCACAGTCTTCCCAGATGCTCTCTCTCCTTGGCTCCTTGAAAACATGCTTCCTCTCCTTCCCTTCTCTGGGATCCTACAGACTTACATTTTTGTCCCATATCATTATCTTCCGCCTTTACCTTTTATGAGGTATTTGTATATAGTGCTCTCTTCTGAACAATGAGGGATATCGTAAGGCCTACTCTGGATCTAATTTAGGAAGATATATAGTGGGCCTATCAGCCCCCATAACATTCTCATGGAGATTTTTATTTCACTTCCCTTCCAACTCTTCTCTCCTTCATACTGCTGCCTGGACTCCCAACAAGTGGTTTCCTTAGGCCTTTCTTCCCTCACCTCCCCCAACCCCATGCTCAGGGCATCTTTGTGACACAGACTCATTCCTCTACACCCCACCCTTGCGTACTAGTCTTCTGATTTCACAGAGTTCCTTCCAAGGAGATGGCTAGACATTGTGCCAATCAGAATTGTGTGAATATTAATGGCAAGGAGGCAGCTTGCCATCCCCCTGTCCCCTTCTGCATCCAGGTGATATGTGCACATATTAGCAGGAGAAAATACTTTAACCACTTTGAGGCCATTTACAGACTAGTGAGGAGGAGATTTTTGATATGAGGTGGCGGGAGTCCTTTCCCTGGTACTTCCATGTAATGCCACCTAGTGTCCTATTTAGCATTATCTGTTGGTGCCCATCGAGACCTGGTAGCCTTGACAAATGATCAGCAGCCCCAAGGCAATAGCAGAATCCTTTGTTATGACCATAAAGTTGAAACGAGTTGAGTTTAAGTATGTTGGATAGCTAATGAAATTAAATTTTTCTTTCATTTTTCAATAGCCTTAGTCTCACAGGTGAACAGGAGAATGAAGACAAGTATTCAGGCTCAATCCTATATTCCTGGGCAAATATGAATTGTCAGTCTGCCATCAATTCTGAAGAAATTCAGCCATTATACCTCTTGGATCCAAGGGTTATGGCAACTGATTTAATTCCAAAGTTTATGCTTCAGGCAAAATAATACTCAAGTAAGATTTATAATCACTTTTCTCCATCTAAGAGACACCAGTAATATAAAGTACTGGCACTAGCCTTACTTTGTAAAGGTATTCTATATATGTTATGCATTAGAGAATGTCTCTGAAAATAACAGACTCTAAGACAGGCTACCAAGGATAATAGAGTTATATTTCTTCCCTGAAATGGATGCCCTGACCCAAGTATAAGAGTCATGTGAAATTCCCTGGAGAAGTATGCAGGAAAACTATTATTACAGGCATTTTATCATCTAGAAAACCAAGATCCAAGAAGAGAAGTTGTGTTGAAATTATACAGTTAACATGTTCTTGAGCCAGATGGGAGCCCAGGCCACAAGATCCAATACTCTTCTCCTCTAGGAGATTAGCCTCCCCTCTCTGTGGTTAGGAGATCCCTCAGTTGATTATACCTGTACCTCTCCATAAAGGCCTTTGAGATCAAGATGTCATGAGATCACCATTGGACCTTGTTGCAATTTTGTATTCTACACTTGGTTTTTCAATTAAGTTTAAGGGCTTTTTAAAAACAAAACTTGAAGCTCTAGTTTTCTAGATCTCCTATAGTGTACAGTTTTTCATATAACTGAGCTGTATTAAAGCTTGTTCATTCATTTTTACAGACATCTATGTGAGAGTCACTTTAGAAAACTCCTAACCAGTGTCAAACATGCCTAATATTTGTACCTCAATTAAAAATCATGGTGTAAGTGACTAGCCCGTTCCTATGGCCCATGAGAGACAAATATTTAAGGGGCTCCTGAAATATTCCTTTTAACTTTTCCTGAATTTAAAGGAGAAAGAAAATAGATTAAAAAAAAAAACAAGGCTGTGTAAAGAGTGGATTCTAGGAATTTATCTCTTCTTTGCACTTATATTCTGCTAATTTCCAAAAATTAAAATAGTAGAATGAGCCCAAACAGTCTTGATTGCTTCCTAAAATGCTTAGAACTTGCTATTACTTTTGAATATTTTTCTTCCAATCCCCTACTCTTATCTCTAGATGTCTGGTAAAAAATTTTTTTGCTTGTTTGTTTAGTGATATTCTGCATTCATGAAAATGATGTTCCCTTAGAACTTTAGTTATTTTTTCCTTTTCACATCCCTCAACACCTGCATTATTATCTGTTCAATGTCAAGGCAGACATTGATAGATTTTGTAGTCCACTGAGGTAGAATCATGCTCAATACATGCTCCATAAATGAAGAATGAATGGGTGATGAACTAATGAAAGAATGAAAAAATGCTGATGTAACCAAGCTCCTGTGTTTAGTCTCTACAAAAACCTAACAGCTTTATTCTGTTTTATCATCCCAAATGTCCACCTCTAGTCATACACGGACTCTAAACCCTCTTGAATTGACTCTTATACAAAGTTAGGTACTGGTCTCTCTTCACATTTCACACACCCACATTCCCACACACACAGGTCACAAAAATATGGAGATCAAAGGTTGGCGGAGACACACACCTCCCCAAAATGCCGCTAGTTCAGGACACTTTACTGAGTGCCTGCACATAGCCCAAGAGGCAATGGTCAGCAGTATGATAAGTGTTGTGATGAAATGAAAACAAGGTGCAATGAAAGAACCCAGAGGGCAACCTGAGATTCTGTGGAGGCTGCCTGGATGGAGGAGGTGATGCTGCTGTAACTACTGATCCCCCATCCCTACAGCGACCTGGCCACAGAGTGTGCTGGGCAGCATTGTTCCATTGCTATCATTTCACAATGCACTGGGGACATTGCATTCAATACATTTTTCCTGATTGATTTTACTTGGGACAGTGACTATCTTGTTTTATAGGCCACTTGGAGAAAGGATCTTAATTGCCTTAATGTTTAGCATATAGGGTCCATCCTCGCAGCACACACAAATCCTGAAATGCTATTTGAAGAAGACAATGAAAATAATGATGTTCTTATTTTTGTATGAACTCTTGGTATATCTGTAGGCAGTTTGCAGCCTTTCTCATCTCTCTCTTTGCTTTCAGACAGGCTGAATTTGAACAATCATTCTAAGAGAATACGTCTTTAAAATGGTTTGAACGGTAATCCCATCGCCTATAAGATCTGAGCCTTAGGAAGCTTTTGAGATAAATCAACCTTGGTTTTTCCCCCATTGATACACCTATTCCTATTTCTCATATTTCAGTGCCCTTCTTTTTTGATACACTCTCTCTCCTATGTGTCTGCACCTGGGGCAGATTTTAGGAGGTTTTGAACTTATCTCTTATCTTAATCTTCCAATAAAAATGAGACCATCCTTTGTGTTTCAGAAGATAGCTCTGTAAAGCAGCTTCAGAAAGCCAGGGATTTGAGACTTATTGAAGGGTGATGGATTTATGTAGCTCCGTTTTACCAGCAGTCCCAGACTCTGCAGAACCTGGCCTTATTTCTTTATTTGGAGGCCCTGCAGTCACAGGTTGCATCTTCATTTCTGGTAGTGTTAAGTACGGTTTCACTTCATCCTGCCTCCTGCTATGCTTAGAAATGGACAGGAAGTAGTGGCTTCTGGGCATCAACCATTCAAGATTATTTCCTGAAAAGTGACTGACACATGTGTAGTGTGTGTACATGTGCGTGTGTAGTGTATAGTGGGTGTGTGTGCACTCTGGGTCTGTGACCTTCAGGGACCTACTGGGACTGCCCACGGTTCCTGGGGGCATAGAAAAGAAATGCTTGGAGTTGCTTGGGAAGCTTATCCAGAGGCTAACAGCAAACAACAGCAGCTGCTTCTCCTTTTGATTGACCGATGTAATAATTATTTTTATTTTTAACTGTCTTGTCTTCACTAGCCTGTTTTGAAGTACTGGCTAAAGATTAGTCAAGTTCCCTTCTTGAGCAGCTGATTAAATCCACACCCAAACCATCTTTCTTATGGGATTCTCACACACTTCCCACTCCAGGGCCACTATGCCTCAGCCCTCATGCCCTGGAGCCTGGTACCAGACAACTAGGACGGCACTTATGCCCCAGAAATTACTCAAATTAGCCAGTCCAAAGGGAGCCTGTGAAACCTAACCACACCCTGCTTGCCATGCATATTGCAACAAGCTGCTACCCTGCCTCCAAGTGGGTGCCCCTAGGTGGCCCTGCCTGGCAGCCTTCTCTCATTCGGAGCTGCAAGTAACAAAATATTCTGCCTTTCATCTATCCAAGAGTCATTATGTTATGTCTTGCCATCAAAAGAATTTTATAAAAGAGCAGGACACTGTTTAAGAGGCCTTCATTTTCAGGGACTGAATGCATGGACTCAATTGGCTTAAACAACAAGAAAATTTTCTCTCTCCTGTAACAAGAAATCCAAAAGATGTCAGCTTCAGGTACACACTGTTCGAGTCTTACTTTCTTCTTCTCTGTAGTTCTGAAGGCTCTTTCCTTCTTAAATGCTGAATTTTCCCTTAGGCTGTTAACAAGATATTTCCCATTATTCCACGCATCCTGACCAGACATAACAATGGCCATAGGTAAGAAGAAGAAAACAAAACAAAACTCTTCTTGTTATTTTCCTTTAAGAGTGAGAAAAAAACTCTTTGAGAAACGCTCACCTCCTTATACTAAAAAGACTTTCCCAGGAACATCATCAAACAAAATCCTATTGTATATTGCATCTCTAATCCTGCACCAATTACTAAAAAGGGAAGAACCAATAGATTCGATTGAACAGAATTCTGAATGAGGCCAGTCTCCCTTGAAACTCATGGCAACATGGAGAAGATTACATGCCAGAAAAAAATTGTGGATCTGTTTTTTGTTGTTGGTGGTGGTTTTGTTTTACTTTGTTCTATTTTTTTCTTTAAAGAAGAAAGTAATGGATGTTGAATAGGGAACCCACAGTGCCTGCTGCACCTAATATGCACCTTATTTATCTTTATCTTCTAGACTTACTTTTACAAGCTCTTATTACCAGGTTTATAACCTTGGGCAAGTTATTTAGACTCTTTGAACTTGGATTTCCTAACCTATAGTGTAATTTTAGGAAAAATTATGCATGCACATTTCTCATCTTTAATGTATAGGCCAAAGCATAACATGATCAATGGCTAGTATTTCTTGACTCTTTAGAAAAGTCGTATCTTCCTATGGGAGGAATCAGCTTTGGAATGTGAATATGTCTTAGAAGGGGAATAACTTACTCTACCACTAAGGAGGGGCTGATGTTAGATCCTGCTCTGTGATCAGGATTGGCAGGGGAAGGTGAAACATGGAAGAACCTAAACATACTGGGGATTTGAAATTTGAGAGCGGGACAGGGCAGCACCAAATCCTGTTTATCCTCTACACGGCTCCTCTTACTCCTAGCCTGGGAAAATATCCCAGTGCCTGTGATGAAAGATGTTAAGAGAGATAGAAGATTCTTGGAGGGAAATAACCAGGCATAGAAATTTGGAAACTTCTCTCCCAAACCATAAGAGTAATGCCTTACTAGTGAAAGCCACAGGGAAATGGGCGAGTTGAGGTTGGTGAGGTGGAGAGAACATTTGACCAGGAGACAAACACCAAGTTCAAGTTCAGCTTCACATTTCACTTAATTTTACCCTGAGTAATTCCTGAACCTATTTTAGCCCCAGGCCCCGTTTGTCAAATGACAATAAATGTGTCTTACCTCCCAATCTCTCAAGGGACCATGAGAATTGAATGAAGCAGTGGAAATAAAAGTGCCTTGAAAAACATTGTCATAGAAGTGGATGAGAATATGCTCTGTGTCTTTCAAGATAGCCTGAGTCCCCACACCTAACCTCTGTCTTTACTAGTCAGATCAACCAGCAAATGTATCTTTGGAAAGAAATATCTGGGCTAATGTGAGAGTCTTGGAAAATTGACAGTGCAAAATCCAATCCACTTTCCCATAAGTAACTGATGTGAGAAAGTATTCAGGAAAAATTCTTTCCAAATGGTTCTTTGCTAATAGCATATATATATATGGATGTATAAAAATGGAGCACCACTATTAAAGATGTATAGATAATGCAAAGCCAGATCGGTGTCTCAAAAAAATAATGGCAAGACAATGAAATGAATGTGGCAGCCCCCCACACTCTATATCACCTAAGAGACTATGCATTTACTGCTAGGAAACTTCTCAAGCAGTCTTCCAGCCCTTGTTGATGACAATTATCTTAGTTCCTTTGAAGACATCTCCTTCAGAAGGGTAATCTTGGGCTGGGGGATCATTTCCAGGACAGCTCTTGCCTATAAA
The DNA here is from genome assembly GCF_043159975.1 of Macaca nemestrina. Taxonomy (NCBI): domain Eukaryota; kingdom Metazoa; phylum Chordata; class Mammalia; order Primates; family Cercopithecidae; genus Macaca; species Macaca nemestrina. Next base: position 79,779,996 of record NC_092137.1, on the reverse strand, counting down.
ACAGCTTTATTACAGTTTTGAATTATTAATTGTTTCCTAGTTAGTTTCTGTGCTCATAGTTGTCCTTTCATCTCCAATGATGTGATCACTGTAATTTTTATAAATAAAAAGACTAAAGGCATGGACTTCAAATGCTCAGTAGTGGCACAGTTGGGGATCGTGTGTCTGCTGGGATGATTTCTACGTCTGTTTAAAGCCCTGTGGTTTGTGGGACTCTAGGACTGAAATCTAAGATTTCCCATGCATGTACTGCTCTGAGAATGTGTGTGTTTGTGTATATGTTCTCATGTGCATTTGTTTGTGTGTGTGTTTGTGTATGCAAACACAGTGGTGGCACGAACCAAATAAGGTTGACTGCAAAGACCTGCACCTTGTCTCTGCTCTCTAACTCACTAGGGTAGCCAGAGACAGCCAATGTCCCTTCCTGGCCTTGGGCTTCTTGTCTGTGTAACACTAAGATCATAAAATCTGCTCTGCTTATTTCACAGGACCTTCATCAAAATTAAATGGTACATCATAAGAAAGCATCTATAAAGGAGTTACTGTCAAAGACACTCATCAGACACTCAGCAAAGAGAACCCCTAGCCAATTCTTAGCAGCCAGCTTATATCCAACTTTTTCATAAACTATTTCTAGCCTTCTTCAGCTAACACATTTATTTCTTCTCCCAGCTGCTATAGAACCAACAAATTTCACACAATTCAGCCCCAGTTACTTTCGTATGTACTGGTTTCTATGCGAGTCTTGTCTCTATGGATCAACTTTAAGATTCTTGCATTTGGAGCCAACGCCCTACATAAGAGGTGATAGACTAGTTAAGAGCAATTGGAGTCAGCAGACATTGGAATAAATCCTAGTTTTGCCAGAAAGTTGCTTTCTTGACCTCGTTAAGCCTTAGTTATTGTTCTGAAAAATGGGAATAATCTCATTAATATCTAACTCAAAATGTTGGTGTGATTATTAAACAAGGTAAAACATCTACACCCTTTAAGAAGGTTTCTGGAAAATATAATAGTACTTAACAAAGGTAGTTATGATTACTTAATAACAGTAGCCAAAAACATTATAGTATTACCTACAATTATGACCTTGAGATACTCTAAGAGCCTAGGGTACTTTTAGAATCAGTGAAGAAAAGTCACATTCAAGTTAAACACACAGTTAGTCTTTGGTGTGTTTGAATAGAATTTTAATTCTTTAACTGTTATAACTTGCCTAGACTTTTGGTACTTCAGGTTGTCTTTTTTATTCCCAGAGAATAAAACTGGTGATTTGGGCCCTCAGTACTTTCACGTTGTTCCTGTTCTTATGGACTCGTCAGGCTAGTACTCTTTCATCTGAAAAAGGCTACCATAGGCCTGACCTGAACTCCTTTTCTGCTCTAGATTCTGATCCATGCTCACAGTTCCTCTGTGCAAAGCCTGTGATCATCTCACACATGTCCTGGTCTGGAGGTCTTGCCGGTGGATTCCAACATCTACAAGGCTGTCTCCTACTTTGAGTGCAAGAGTTCAGCAGCACCAAAGAGGCAGAACTTCACTTTCTGTCTTTCAGGTAGACTCTTCTCAACCTGGGCTTTACATTATGGCAAACTAGAATTTTTTTAGAGCAACATCATTAAGTACTAGGAAGAAGCTATAATATACCCTGTGCCTAGGACTTGGTTAAAAGTACAATAAATTCCAAGTTTCCAGTTATGCCCTCCAAGGGCCATTTGGTACGTGGGGTGAGTCCCATGGAAAGCTAACACAGATCACAGCAGGAACCCTTGTCACAAGTCCTCCACTTTCTGAGACTGCTGTTTTCTTCAAGATCTTGGTAAAAAAAAAAAATTGCAACGTAAAGGTAGGTACTATGAGAAGTCTGCTGTGTGCTCCGCAAAGATGCTTGAGATGGGCAAAAGGAATGATGATTTTCTTTGCATCAGCCATTGATGAAGCAACCTGGTCTCTGCTGTTGTCATCTCCTGATTGTGGCCCTCAGCTCCCAAGACTGGCTCAATTTTCATCACAGTAGACTACTCATTCTCCCTTCATTTACTAAAAATATATCACTCAAAAAATGTTTATCTGATAAATACTTACTGAAGGATATGAAGATACTGAGAGGTAGTGCTAGGGCAGGGATGAAAAACAAATCAAGATCAATGTCAAAGAACACAATTGCCTGAAATTCCCCAACGAATACCTGGGGCCCCAGCTTGCCCAGGTGGCTGGGGCTCTCTTCTTCTTGCCTAGTATCTTCCTGCTTCTTGCTTTTTCCAGGATTCTCTTCTCCTATGCCTCATAAGATACAGTGAATAATTCTCAAATGCCTCTTACTTTTGTGGGCACAAAAATTTTAGTGTCCATTGCGTTTTATTCTTTCCTTCCAGAAATTCCTGGGCAAAAATGGGAGGATAGGGTTGTTATGTATACTACCATAAGACAATCATCAATTTGTTTGAAACATAAAAAAATCTAATTCTCATTTTTGGTGATTTATCTCACTTCCCTAATATATAGAGGCAGTTCAGTCACTGTTTTTTTTTTTTTTTAAATAAATTACCTGCATTAAATTTACAGTAAGTAAGGGGAGAGGAGGTTGCTGTGGATGAAGATATTCAGAGGAGGCAATAAAAATGTGGCTTTAGCCTGAGTCCTAAAGTCTTCAGAATGAGACTGAAAAGAAAGTTGAAGAAATATGGCAATATGACAGAGTTCTAGACTTCATGTTCTAGCTCCCCTGCAATCAGGTGTGTTTGGCCAGTGGAATGAATGGGCATAATGTGGGCCATTCTTAGGTATGCACTCATACTCCTTCCTTTCTTCCAGCTGCGTTAGTAGGGTGCTGAGGACCTGGAGGAGGGAGCAACAGGTACAAGAAGCCTGGCTCTCTGAAGTCTGGACTGCATGAAGCAGAACCCTTCTGCCAATGTATAATGGGCTTTGAAAAATGTCCACATAAATTTTGTCTTGATCCAGAGAAGTGAGTAGCATGTTTGCTAATCTCTACATTTGCTTTTACCTGGGTCTTCTTCTCTACTTGAAGAAGGATCTCTTGTGTTTGCTGAATAGAGTCCTTTCCTTATCTTTAGTACTAGCCTCAGCAGTCACCAGAAAATCTTTCCTAATTTCTAAGCGACTATTAGCTCTGTATTTCAGTAGTAGCTCAGGTGATATTGGCATAGTTTCAATGAAGAGGTTAGCATTTTCTTTATTCCTTCAGATGAATATGAAGAAGTAGCAGACTTCTTTGAAAAGGGATTGGTAACCTGTTCTATAAAGGGCCAGATCATAAACATTTTAGGCTTTGCAGGACATACAATTTCTACCGTGACTATTCCACTCTGTTGTGGCAAGAAAGCAGCTATAGAGAATAAAATGAATGAGGATGGCTTTGCTCCGATAAAATTGTATTTATAAAAACAGGCAGCGGGCTAGATTTGGCTGTAAGCCATAGTTTGATAAACCCCACTTTAGAATATTCCTTAGGCCTTCACAATTTCCTGTAGGATATAGGGTACACATCTTCCTATCCAATAGTGAGCACCTTAATGACCATGATAATGATCTCTTCATATAAGGCAGTGGAGCCAGTGCCTGGAAACCAACAACATCAACCAATGTTTCTTAATTCAAAGTGAACTGGAACCTGGTAAGCTTTAAACAGTGGAGTAGTAGCCACCCTGGAGTAAGAACAAGTCAATGCATATTCAATATAAAAATCTGCTTTGCTTTTCCTTCTTTTTTCTTTTCCCCACCTAAATTCTACTGTTTTCACTTTGTGACTGGATTACATTTGAATGATAGCAACAGAAAAAACAATGATGAAGAAAAATAATTAAATCATTGCTCTTTAATTCCATTATCTGGACATGACAATACATATGTGTATATATGCATTATATATGCATGCATATATGTGTGTGTGCATATCATTTCTATCTATACATTTTTAAATCAATAAGATCAAACTATTTATATTTGGTAGAATTTTTTAAATAAAAACATATCATAATAATTATCTCATGTCCCTATATAGACAAATAACTTCAACCTAACATTTATCTTTTATTTGTTTAAGCATGATAGTTGGCCAAGAAATATTTTTGAATGGGCAAAAATCATATTTCACTATAATCTCCTTTGTAATGCTGCAGAATTTTTCATTTACTCTGTAGATATTTAATTTAAAAATTAACAAATTTCATCTGTTAAAATTATGTCTATGTTGATAAATGTGTTTATTACAATGTTTTTTATTCATTTTTGAATACTTACTATATTAATGCCTTAACATAAAATCATAAAAAGGTCAAAATATTTGCCAAAATTTAAGACTTTTTATAAACTTTGATAAATTTGCAGGAGGGTTGGAATTTGAATTAAGGCAAAACAAATGATCAGCCTACTCTATTTCCAACCACATTTATGAAATAAGGGATATTCATTGTTTCATAAATTTTGAAGTGAGAACCCAAGTAGAATTTGAGAAAGAAAGAAAATAGGCCATTTCCTTATGACTTGGTAGAAAACTCTGGTGAAAGGAGTCCACCAAATCAATTCAGTTCATCCCACATTTATCGAATTACTGGTTTGTTACTCTTTGGCTTTGATTTTACTCAAATGAGCTTATATTCTGGATGAGGAGAGTCCATGCAAAAAATCAAATAACCCAACTCAATCCATGAGGCCAATGTTACCCTAATACTAAATTCAGACAAAGATATCACAAGAAAATAAAACTACAGACCACTACCTATTATGAATGATGATGCAAAAGTCCTCAATAAAATAGTAGCAAACTGAATCTAAACATATAAAAATAATCATATACCATAATCAAGTGGGATTTATCCCAATAATGCAAGATTTGTTTAACCTGTGAAAATCATTTGATGTATATCACTGTTTTGGTACCAGTACCATGCTGTTTTGGTTACTGTAGCCTTGTAGTATAGTTTGAAGTCAGGTAGCGTGAGGCCTCCAGCTTTGTTCTTTTGGCTAGGATTGTCTTGGCAATGCAGGGTCTTTTTTGATTCCACATGAACTTTTAAGCAGTTTTTTCCAATTCTGTGAAGAAAGTCATTGGTAGCTCAATGAGGATGGCATTGAATCTATAAATTACCTTGGGCAGTATGGCTATTTTCACAATATTGATTCTTCCTATCCATGAGCATTGTATGTTCTTCCATTTGTTTGTGTCCTCTTTTATTTCACTGAGCAGTGGTTTGTAGTTCTCCTTGAAGAGGTCCTTTATATCCCTTGTAAGTTGGATTCGTAGGTATTTTATTCCCTTTGAAGCTATTGTGAATGGGAGGTCATTCATGATTTGGCTCTCTGTCTGTTACTGGTGTATAAGAACGCTTGTGATTTTTGCACATTGATTTTGTATCCTGAGACTTTGCTGAAGTTGCTTATCAGCTTAAGGAGATTTTGGGCTGAGACGATGGGGTTTTCTAAATATGCAATCATGTCATCTGCAAACAGGGACAATTTGACTTCTTCTTTTCCTAACTGAATACGCTTTATTTCTTTCTCTTGTCTGATTGCCCTAGCCAGAACTTCCAACACTATGTGGAATAGGAGTGGTGAGAGAGGGCATCCCTGTCTTGTGCCAGTTTTCAAAGGGAATGCTTCCAGTTTTTGCCCATTCAGTATGATATTGGCTGTGGATTTGTCATAAATAGCTCTTATTATTTTGAGATATGTTCCATCAATACCGAATTTATTGAGTTTTTAGCATGAAGGGCTGTTGAATTTTGTCAAAGGCCTTTTCTGCATCTATTGAGATAATCATGTAGTTTTTGTCTTTGGTTCTGTTTATTTGCTGGATTACGCTTATTGATTTGCATATGTTGAACCAGCCTTGAACAGAGCCCTCAGAAATAATATCACACATCTACAGCAAACTGATCTTTGACAAACCTGACAAAAACAAGAAATAGGGAAAGGATTCCCTATTTAATAAATGGTGCTGGGAAAATTGGCTAGCCATAAGTAGAAGGCTGAAACTGGATCCTTTCCTTACTCCTTATATGAAAATTAATTCAAGATGGATTAGAGACTTAAATCTTAGACCTAAAACCATAAAAACCCTAGAAGAAAACCTAGGTAATACCATTCAGGACATAGGCATGGGCAAGGACTTCATGTCTAAAACACCAAAAGCAACAGCAACAAAAGCCAATATTGACAAATGAGATCTAATTAAACTAAAGAGCTTCTGTACAGCAAAAGAAACTACCGTCAGAGTGAACAGGCAACCTACAGAATGGGAGAAAATTTTTGCAATCTACTCATCTGACAAAGGGCTAATATCCAGAACCCACAAAGAACTCAAACAAATTTACAAGAAAAAAGCAAACAACCCCATCAAAAAGTGGGCAAAGGATATGAATGGACACTTCTCAAAAGAAGACATTCACACAGCCAACAGACACATGAAAAAATGCTCATCATCACTCGCCATCAGAGAAATGCAAATCGAAACCACAATGAGATACCATCTCATACCAGTTAGAATGGCAGTCATTAAAAAGTCAGGAAACAACAGGTGCTGGAGAGGATGTGGAGAAATAGGAACACTTTTACACTGTTGATGGGACTGTAAATTAGTTCAACCATTATGGAAAACAGTGTGGCAATTCCTCAAGGATCTAAAACTAGAAATACCATTTGACCCAGCCATCCCATTACTGGATATATACCCAAAGGTTTATAAATCATGCTGCTATAAAGATACATGCACACGTATGTTTATTGCAGCACTATTCACAATAGCAAAGACTTGGAATCAACGCAAATGTCCATCAGTGACAGACTGGATTAAGAAAATGTGGCACATATACACCATGGAATACTATGCGGCCATAAAAAAGGATGAGTTCACATCCTTTGTAGGGACATGGATGTAGCTAGAAACCATCATTCTCAGCAAACTATCGTGAGAACAGAAAACCAAACACCACATGTTCTCACTCATAGGTGGGAATTGAACAATGAAATCAACTGGACACAGGAAGGGGAAATCATACACTGGGGCCTATTGTGGGGAGGGGTGAGAGGGGAGGGATAGCATTAGGAGATATACCTAATGTAAATGACGAGTTAATGGGTGCAGCACACCAACATGGCACATGTATACATATGTAACAAACCTGCACGTTCTGCACACGTACCCTAGAACTTAAAGTACAATAATTAAAAAAAAAGAAAAAAAGAAAAAAAAAGAAAATCATTTGATGGAATGCACCACGTCAGTAGAACAAAGAAAAATAGCCACATAAATATCCCAATAGATGCAGAAAGAGCATTTTACAAACCCAATGCCCATTATTGATAAAACCACCACAACAACAACACTCAACAAACCTGGAATAGAAGGTAGCTTTTTCATCATAATAAAGGATATCTATGGAAACCCTACATGTAACATAATACTTAAAGATCAAAGACTGAATGCTTTCCCCTTAAGATCAGGAACAAGACGTGAATGTCTGCTTTTTTCAATTCCATTTAGCATACTAGTGAAGGTTCTACTAAGGGCAATTAGATGGAAAAAAATAGCATTCAAATTTGAAAAGAAGAAAAATTGTCTCAATATACAGGTGACATGATCTCTTATATAGAAAAATCTTATGAAATTCACAAGAGAACTATTAGGGATAATAAATGAATTTAGCAAGCGTACAGGATATACAAATATCAGTTGTATTTATTTATACTAGAGCTGTAAAATCCAAAATAAAATTAAGAAAACAATTCAATTTATAATTATATTAAAAATAATAAAATGTTTAGGAATAAATTTAACAAAAGAAATGTAAAACTTATACTCTGAAAACTATAAAAACTTATTGAAAAATATTAAAGAAGATTTAAATGAATGGAAAGAAAGCCTGTATTTATGGATTGGAACCCCTAATATTTTAAGATACCAATTCTATTCAAATGGATCTACAGATTCAACACAATCTTAGCTTCCACTTCGGAAGAAATTGATAAGTAAATCCTAAAATTCATGTGGAAATGCAGCGATATCAGAATAGCCAAAACAGTCTTGAATAAGAGAAAAGCTGGAGGACTCACTCCTTCCAGTTTCAAAACTTACTGCAAAAGTAGTGTGGTACAGGCATAAGAAGAGACATATAGATCACTGAAACAGAATTGGGATTCCAGAAATAAACCATTACACATACGGTTAATTGGTCTTTAACAAGGGTGTCAATACAATTCAATGGAGAAACAATTATATTTTTAATAAATGGTGCTAGGACATCCTGATATCTATCCACATACAAAAGAATGAATTTGGACACCTTCCTTACACCAAACACAAAAATACTCATAAACTTAAATGTAAAACCTACAATTATGAAACTCTTTTAGGAAAACTTGGGAGTAATCTTCTTAGATATAATACCAAAAAAAGCACAAGTGACAAATAAATTGGACTTTATAAAAATTAAAATATTTTGTACTTGAAAAGACATCATCAGTGAAAATATATGGCTATAATTAAAAAGACAGATAATAACAATTGGTGGTAAAATACAGAGATATTAGAATCCTTATGAATTGCTGGTGGGAATTTAAAATGGTGAAGTCAATTGGGAAAATAGTTTGACAGTTCCTCAAAAGGTTAAACATGGAGTTATCACATGACCCAGCAATTTCACTCCTATGTATATACACTAGAGAAATGAAAATGTAGGTCCATACAAAAACTTGTACATGGATATTCATAGTAGCATTATCCATAGTAGCAAAAATGTGTAAAGAACTCAAATTTCTGCCAAATGCTTAATAACTAAATAAAATGTGCTCTAGCCATAAAAGAGAATTTTATTACACCATAAAAATGAATGAAATATGGATATATCTTAAAACTTGAATGGATCTTATTATGCTGAGTAAATAAAAGCCTGTCGCAAAAGACCATATATTGTAAGATTCTCAATTTTTATGAAAGATGTTAACTGGGCAAATGCATAGAAACAGACAAGTAGCTTAGTGATTCCTTATGGCTGGATAAAGATGAGGAGAAATAAGTGACAACTAATGGCTACAGGATTCCATTTGGTTGTAATGAAAATGTTCTAATATTGATAGTGCTAATGGTTGTACTAGCTGCTAATGGTTGTACAGCTCTGTAACTATATGAAAACTATTGAATTATTTACTTTAAATGAGTAAGTTGTAAGCTGCAAAAATTGTATCTCAATAAAGCTATTAACAATTTTTTAAGTCAAATAAGTCAAGAAATAAATAGACTATAAGAATGGTGGGGCCAACTTATCGTATAAAAATCATAATCACCATTGAAGGTCAGAAGAAAAAAAGAGGAAGAAGAAGAGAGGGAACAAGAGGAAAGGAGAGCCCTAGGGAGAGAAGGTGCACCTATTACTCCCAAATAGTAACTTAGGGAAGTGATTCATCCTTTTGTTTTTCTCTGAGGTTCATAGTGAGGCTAGAAGCAAAAGCCGTAATTCATTTCCATTTTCCAAAGTGTGCCTTTCAGCTTATTATTACCTTTGTGCATTAAAGGATCAGTGCAAGAAGTCTGCCCATAAATGATGACTTCACGGCACTACCACCAGTGTTCACATACCTGGGTATCAGAAAGTAAATGAAATGTTTGGGGAAAACACAGCGTAGCTTTTCTCAGGGAAAGAATTTGAAACCATTTTTTTAGGATACAGTACGGACATCCTACTCCAGTATAGCAGAGTGCAAGATAAACTGATCACACTGAGCCAAAATGGGACCCCAGGGAACAATTCCTATCTATCTCTGGAACAAATGTTAAAATGAAAATTGGTCAATAGAATATGTAGACCTAAACAAGACTTTGGTTCATGCTCTTGAGAGGAAGGATGCCTAAAATTATTCTAGACCTGGAGTCATTCACTGGGGTCTCTATTCTCTGAGCCTTGTCACAACTGGATCCTGAATATAATTGTGCACTGCACCCCGCCCTCCACCCCAGAGAATTTCTTTTATGGCTGTTTAAAATTGTGCACAATTAGGCCCATGCATATGCTTCCTGAGAAGCTGTTTACAGTAGCCTCCAGATACCATGGACCTAAAATATGTCTGGATCCAACATAATGAGAACTTCTATGCGAACAGTCCTGTTTGTGTGGCAAGACCTCCTAGGTGTCACTTCTATGAGATACCTTCTACTTCTGTATTTTCTACGGGATTTCTGGTTCTCTCCTCTGCGGTACTAAAGAGAATGACAAGTCTGAGACCCCTTGGGTCTGAAATACTGGTGGTTAGAGTCTGGGGACATCCGACAATAGTGAGGGAGACAGGGCTGAGACTAGAGGGCTTGAAGCAGAAGGAAAGACCTCTGGAAAGGAAAAATGATGCCTGCACCTTAGGTGAATGAGTTAGGAAAAATGACTAACAGCACAGAAAGATGCCCCATCCCTCAGCAAAGAGCACACCTAAGAAGGCCTTGTCATCAGGACCTCTCAGTCCCCATGTGAGAGGCCCTGAACAAGTGCTGCATTTGGTTCTCACACCGGGTCTTGCCCATCTCCCTGTGGTCATGTGAGGAGAGTTCCTTTCCAAGAATTCTACAGTTCTCTTTGTGCACTTCCTCCCTCTTGCACCCAAATACACATACCCCAATCCCTGACAAGACTGAAGGACCTGCCATGCTGGGCTCTATGGAAAGGCCTCAGACCAATGCTACCCTCTTCCCCATGACCCCAGGAAGAAGACAGACCTGCATGTTTCAGTCAGAGTCCCTTGGCCATGTTCTCTGCTTCCTTGAGTTGAGCTCTTGTGACCCCATTAGCTAATGTGGTACTGCAGGCCTGGTTGGTAGTATATTGGAAGTCAGTAAAAAAAGTTTGTCAAGAACATGTGCTCTGGAGTCAGACTGCTTGATTTTGAACTCCAGCTCTGCTACTTCCTAGCTGAGAGTCTAGCTAAATTGCTTTGCCCCTGTGCACCTAATTTCCACAACTACCTAAAAGAAATAATAACTATACCTACCTAATAGTATTATTATGGTGAGATAATACGTGCAAACTACATAGCATAGTTCTTGACACATAGTAAATGTTCAATTAATCTTAAATATTCATGTTATACATCTGCTAGCAAGTGCCCTGATTCTTGAATACGCTTCATATTTTAATGGTGGTATGTGATCGGATTGATGTGTTTGGAGAAAGTTCTGAAACCATAAACTGGAGAGTTCAGTCCAAATTATTACACTAGTCCCTCTGCTCAGAAGCAATTACGTACATATGAAGCCTGTCTGTTCCCAATTCCAACTACAAAATGCAAACGGGAGGCAAGGGCATAAAGTGTTACATCTGTTGGAGGGCTTGAGGATGTTTTATAGCAGATTAATCAAAGTCATTGAAGTGATTCTTTCTCTAGACATAAGCATTTTGGTCCTTTAATTTCTTGTGAGATACAAACGTGACCAATACTGTAATCTAATTAATTGCTCTCTGCACAAACACTAATTGCAAAGAGATAGTTTAATACTAGCTGTATATGGGGTGTTAAGCAGCCAGCTAGTATTTGAAAGGAGAAAGAAAGGAACTCATTTCTTGAAAAGGAAGATGAAAGAATACAAGTAATTGGATTTAAGCTAGTAAAATTCATCAGGATAAAACATATCCTTGTTTTCTTACCTTTTTGATGAGATTGCTGTGTGATTCATGCATCTCATCTTTGCAGGGATATTAGAATTGGGACAAACATCCAGCTGAATATTTTGTTCTGTGAATGAAGGCCAAGAGTATTATTTAAGCTGGGTGTGGAACACGTATATTACCAAAGGTTTCATCTACAATATGTGGACTTTAGCCCCTATCCTGGAATAATTTTTAAATAGGGATCTCTCAAACCTGGTTGAGGAATATTTTTCTTATTCCAAGTTTTGTTTGATTTTGCATTTAAACAAAATCTAATACCTAACAGGTGCCTGTCATAATTTCTGACACACAAAGTACTCAATCAATGCTTGCTAAATGAATGAATGAAAAAATGAGAATAACTGGGTGTGGTTAGGAAAGACAGAGCATACATACTATGAAGGGTCAAGAAGATTTTACATATGAATGAAAACATACGTAGTTCACTTTACAAGTAAGCAAAAAGACATTGACTATATGTTATCATTGGAAAGTCTGCAGAAGAATGACTGGCCAACTACACATTTTTATCAGTACCTCTTTCTATTGACTAATGTTATACATTTCAGTTAAAACCTTATGCGTAGTTAAAGGTCAGGCACAGTAGCTCATGTCTATAATCCCAGCGCTTTGGGAGGCTGAGGTGGGAAGATCGCTTGAGGCCAGGAGTTTAAGTGCAGCCTGGGCAACATAGTGATGAGACCCTGTCTCTATAATTTTTTTTTTTTAACAGCCTTGTGTGGCAGCGTGTGCCTGTTGTCTCAGCTACTCAAGAGGCTGAAAAGCCGGAGAATCTGTTGAGCCCAGGAATTCAAGATTACCGTGAGCCATGATTGTCCCACTGTACTCCAGCCTGGGTGACAGAGGAAGACTCTGTTTCAAAAAAAAAAAAAAAGTAAGACTGTCCTTAGGAGAAAATGCATAAATAAACTGCATGTGTAACTACCTCCAAAGGAAGACTGACCACATTAATTCCACATTTTAAAAGTCTGAAGACTGCTTCCGCAAACGAGGCAACCAATAGATCAGCTTTGCTAGAGGAAGGATGGTGTGATGCCTACAATGTGGGTCTATCTAGGTGGGCAGAATTTGGGAGGACTGAGTGGGGGTTTGTAGCAGTGGTAGAATAGTATGAGGTCACTGAGCGCCGGAAGATGGGAGAAAGGGTCAACTGTGAATTGAAGATTAAGGATGTGGGATGTTGCTGACTTTTAAGTGACTGTCAGCAGGGACACACTATCTTTTCAGTACAGTGAGTGGACATCTTTTGTTACTGTTTCACCTTCTGACCAACAGTGACAGGTGATCGTAGAGCTTCAGCACAAAACAAGTCCTTAGAAATCATTTAAGTTGATCACATTTTTTTTTTTTTTTTTGAGATGAAGTCTCGCTCAGTCGCCCAGGCTGGAGTGCAGTGGCATGATCTCGGCTCATTGCCCATTCAGTCTCCTGGGTTCATGCCATTCTCCTGCCTCAGCTTCCCAAATAGCTGGGAACATAGGCATCCGCCACCACGCTAGGCTTATTTTTTGTATTTTTTAGGAGAGACGAGGTTTCACCGTGTTAGCCAGGATGGTCTCGATCTCCTGACCTCGTGATCTGCCTGCCTCGGCCTCCCAAAGTGCTGGGATTACAGGTGTGAGCCACAGTGCCGGGCCAATCACCTCATTTTATAGTCACAACTAAGTAATTTGGACAGAGCCATATTTAAGGAACTGCTGACTAGAGCTTCCTGCTGCTGGGCTTTTTCAGTTAATCCACATATGCAAATTATAATCCTGTGCTTTCTTTATTCGTCAAATTTCACAAGTATGAAAATTTAGGATTTCTAAGCTGAAGTGTAAATCACCTAATGTTCACCACTTTGTGGCCCAGTCTAAGCACAGATGGCCACTCTAAAGAAATACACAAGTCTAAGAACCAGAGAAAATGAAGAACCATTATATTATGCAATTATTCAGAAAAAGGCATTAGACACATTCACCATTCTTCTTAAAAATATTTTTTTCTGTAAGTCTTACTCATTATAGTATATCTGCCCCCAGTCTCTCTTCCACTTTCTCTAATTTACTTGAAGTTCTCCAGGCTATGCTGGCTTTAACGATCTCAGTTTCTCAATTCTGCATTGATTTATATCTTTAAGGGGAGAAAAAAATCCTTTTACTTTTCTAAAAATGGGTTGCAGCACCTAAGTTTCTTTAAATTGTTCTCCTCACCTGTTAGTTCCTACGTGGACAATAAGACCCAATAAGTGCATGGGCAAAGACAAGATTTCTTTAGTAGTCTTGGGAAGAGGAAGAGTCTGTTAAGAATCTTAGGTTACATGATAACCAGTGACATTGATGGCAGAAACATAAGAATAGTTTAAATAATGTAGGAAAAGCATATAAAATAATTCAGTACTTAGGTTCAATTCAAAAATGAAAGGTTTTTGAAAAATTTAAAAGTGAACTTTCTAAGCCATAGATATTTTCAAAAACCTCCATAATGAAGAAACCTTAGAAACATTTTGTTAAAGTTAGGAACATAGCAAATATTTTATTATCACCATTGCTGTTAAGCATAATGTTGGAAGTTCTGACTAATACAGTGAAACCCCCAACAAAGTGCAAAATAGTCTAAGTACTTGAAAATAAGAGATAAAACTGTTGTAATTTGCATATATTATGATCATTTATACAGAAAACTCAAGAGAATAAACAGGCTATTTGATACATTAGATTAAACAATGTTAAGTAAAATACCAACATAAATAAATCAATAATATCCTTATACTGACAATTACTGATTAGAAAATGAACCTAAAAGAAGATAGCATTTATGAAAATAAAAATGCAAAGTATATAGCAATTGACTAACACAAATGTGAGAAATTTTATGGAGAAAATTATGTAGCGTTATTGAAGGACAGAAGAGAACTGAAATAAAGGAGAAAGATACCAGATTTGTGGAAATGAGTGTTAAAAGTTATAGAAGGCCATTGTTTTGGATCAAGCTTCTGTACTAGGCACCAACAGACCAAACTAAAAACCAAAGTGGAATTACGCATGCTCAAGTTTCTAAGGAAAACTAAGTTGTTACCAAACCTTCAGAGAAATCAGGAGCCAGAGATAGCCAATTTCCTAATGAGACCAGTTTAAATCATCAATCTGTATAGTAATAAAATTATCTTGTCTTAAATTCTTACACAAATATAGTAGCCTGAAGTAACCTGATGTTAACCTATCAATTATTTTTCTATTGTTCTTTCTCCTTGTTCCTGCCTTACAAGGAAAGTATAATAACTTTGAAATAATCTGTCTGCTTTTTGTTCTTTGTTTCTGCATTCTTCAGTCCTTTTTCTGTCTATAAAGCCATCCACCTCTGCTGGATTCATTGAAACGCTTATTCTATTTTACAGAATGAAGTGATACCCAATTCTAAAATTGTAATAAAGCCAATTGAGATTTTTAAACTAAATGTGTGTAATTTTGTTTTTTGAACGAGGATTTAATATTGGAAATCTCTATTCTTCCCAAGCTAATCCAAATATTTAGTACAACTCCAACTGAAACTTGAGGGAGTGGGTAGGTGGAATTACACAATATGATTATAAAATGCACGTAAAAAAGTAAAGATTCATGAAGAGCTGAAAAAAATTCTCAAAAAATGTGCGATATGCTAAAACATATTGCAAAGCCAAAGTAATTAAAACAGTGTAGAAATGGGTCACAGAGAGAGAAACAGACAAAGAGAACAGTCTGGAGAATCCAAAAATATACTCATATATATAAAACTTCCTGTTTGATAAAGAAGACAATATAGGGCAGCAGGAAGGAGATTGATAAGCAAGGTCAAGGTGCTTGTTTTCAATATGGAGAAGACTAAAACCAAATTATATCTGAAAGAGTAAATAAAAATAATTTCCTGGTAGTTTAAAAATAAAGATATTAAAGGTAAAACTTCAAAATCATTTGAAGAAAACATACAATGGAGAAGGAAAATAATTTCTTGAACAAAACCTCAAAAGCAAAAATAAAATAAAATAAATAAAATAAAATAAAATAAAATGAAACAGTTAGTGGATTTGAAGATGTCAAAATTAAGTGGTAACTGGATATCCGTACGCAGGAGAATGAATCTAGACTCCCACCTCTCACCCTATACAAAAATCAGGTCAAAATGGATCAAAGACCTAAATGTATGACCTGAAACTATAAAACTTCTAGAAGACAAAACCGGGGAAATGCTTCAGGACATTGGTCTGAAAAAAGATTTTATGAGTAAGACCTGGAAAACACAGGGAACAAAAACAAAAATAAACAAATGAGATTATATCAAACTAAAAACCTTCTTCACTGCAAAGGAAGCAATCCACAGAGTGAAAAGACAATCTACAAAATGGGAGAAAGTATTTGTGTTAATATCCAGAATATACAAGAAGCTCAAACATCTCAACAGCAAAAAAAAACTCCAAATAATCCAATTTAAAAATGGACAAACAGGCTGGGTATGGTGGTTGATGCCTGTAATTCCAGCACTTTGGGAGGCTGAGTTGGGTGAATCATTTGAGGTCAGGAGTTTGAGACTAACCTTGCCAATATGATGAAACCCTGTCTCTACTGAAAATAGAAAACATTAGCTGGGCATGGTGGTGGGCACCTGTAATCCCAGCTACTCAGAAGGTTGAGGCAGGAGAATCACTTGAACCTGGGACGCTGAGGTTGCAGTGAGCCGAGATCACACCGCTGTACTCCAGCCTGGGCAACAAGAGCAAAACTTCGTCTCAAAAAAAATAAATAAAAATTGACAAATCATCTGAATAGACATTTCTCAAAAGAAGACATCGATATGGCCAATAAATATATGAAAAAATGCTCACCATCACTAATCATCAGGGAAATGAAAATGAAAATCACAGTCATTTTATACCAGTCATCACAGTGTCATTTTATACCAGTCATCACAGTGTCATTTTATACCAGTCAGGATGGCTATCATCAGAAAGAAAAAAAAAAAAATGCTGGTGAGGTTATGGAGAAAATCAAACTCATACACTGTTCATAGGAATTTAAACTAGTTAAGCCATGATGAAGAACAGTATGGAGGTTCCTCAAAAATCTACAAATAGAACTACCATATGCTTCAGCAATCCCACTACTGGGCATGTATCCAAACAAAAGGAAATCAATATATTGAAGAGACATCTGTACCCCCATGCTTATTGCAGCCTAATTTACAAGAGTTAAAATAGGAAATCAACCTAGGTGTCCAACAACAGATGGATAAAGCAAAGGTGATATATCTACACAATGGAATACTATTCAGCCATAAAAAGAATAAAATCCTGTCATTCGCACCAACATGGACACAGCTGGAGAACATTGTGTTAGGTGAAATAAGCAAGGAACAGAAAGTTAAACACCATGTGTTCTCACTTATATGTGGAAGCTAAAAAAGTTGATCTCATAGAAGTGAAAAGTAGAATAGAGGATACTAAAGGTAGAGGAAAAGGAAGGCTAGGAAAAGATTTGTTAAAGGATATGAAATTACAGCTAGACAGGAGGAGTAAGTTCCGGTGCTCCGTAGCACTGTAGGATGACTATAGGTAACAATAATATCGGATATAGTTTCAAATAGCGAGAAGGAGGATGTTGAACATTCCCAACACAAAGAAAGGATCGATGTTTGAGATGATGGGTATGCTAATTACCCTGATCTGATCCCTATACATTATATGTATCAAGCCATCACTATGTACACATAAATGTGTCAATTTAACAAATAAAATAAATGTTAAAAAGAAAACCAAAAAAAATTAAGTAGTAAATAGTTATGGAGTGAGAGAAGAAATTTTCATACATATGACTAAAAAAGGATTAATATCTAGAGTATATGTTATGCCCACAAATCAGCAAAAGAAACATAGCAACTTCAATAGAAAGCTGAGGAAACTATGAATAGGGATTCCACAAATGGCAAAACCAGAATGGCTAATGCACATGTGGAGATGTCTTATCTCATTAGTTATCAAAAACCTGCAATTTAAAATAATATTAATACATCATCTTATAGCCATTTGCCTGGCAAAAATTAAAGTCAGATGAAAACATGTTATGGTGAGAATGTTGAAAACACTGGGCTCGAAAACTATTGTAGTTATTCTGGAGAGCTATTTGGAATTATGTAATAAAATTAAATATGCACATTTTGAATACTAGATATGGAAAATTTCTCACACAGATACCCAGAGATATGTATAAATGGGGCGAAAATATTGCTCCCAGCATTGTCTGCAATACCTAAAATTTAAAACAGGCTGTGTCCACCACAAGTTGTTATCTTAGAAGGATGGAGTGTTATTCATCAGTTAAAAGAAATGTTCTAAATGACCTTTTTAATTTTATTTTTTAATTGAGAAAAATTATACCTATTTATGGTATACAACATGCTTTGATATATGTATACATTTTGAAATGTCTAAATCAAACTAATTAGTTTTACATACATTTTATTAGTATTACATGCATTATTTACATACGTTTTTTGTGACAACACATTTAGTAATTATCAAATATGTAATATATTGTTCTTAACTGTAGTTGTCATGATGTACAATAGATCCTTTGAACTTATTCCTCCTGTCTAACTGAAATTTTCTACCCTTTGACCAACAATCCCTCAATCACTTTGTACCACTCTACTCTGCTTGAGTGAGTTCAATTTCTTTAGATTCTACAGTTAAGGGAGATAATAAGGTGATTATCTTTCTGTGTCTGATGTGTTTGACTTAACATAGTGTCCTATGGGTTTAATCCATGTTGTCCTAAAAGACAACATGTCCTAAAAGGACTAATATCCAGAACCTACAAAGAACTCAAACAAATTTACAAGAAAAAACAAACAACCCCATCAAAAAGTGGGCAAAGAACATGAACAGACACTTCTCAAAAGAAGACATTCACACAGCCAACAGACACATGAAAAAATGCTCATCATCACTCGCCATCAGAGAAATGCAATTCAAAACCACAATGAGATACCATCTCACACCAGTTAGAATGACAATCATTAAAAAATCAGGAAACAACAGGTGCTGGGGAGGATGTGGAGAAATAGGAACACTTTTACACTGTTGGTGGGACTGTAAACTAGTTCATCCATTGTGGAAAACAGTGTGGCGATTCCTCAAGGATCTAAAACTAGAAATATCATTTGACCCAGCCATCCCATTACTGCGTATATACCCAAAGGATTATAAATCATGCTACTATAAAGACACATGCACACGTATGTTTATTGCAGCACTATTCACAATAGCAAAGACTTGGAATCAACCCAAATGTCCATCAGTGACAGACTGGATTAAGAAAATGTGGCACATATACACCATGGAATACTATGCGGCCATAAAAAAGGATGAGTTCACATCCTTTGTAGGGACATGGATGCAGCTGGA
Source organism: Macaca nemestrina (assembly GCF_043159975.1). Classification (NCBI taxonomy): domain Eukaryota; kingdom Metazoa; phylum Chordata; class Mammalia; order Primates; family Cercopithecidae; genus Macaca; species Macaca nemestrina. Next base: position 79,760,910 of record NC_092137.1, on the reverse strand, counting down.
AACCATCATTCTCAGCAAACTATCACAAGAACAGAAAACCAAACACCGCATGTTCTCACTCGTAGGTGGGAATTGAACAATGAAATCAACTGGACACAGGAAGGGGAACATCACACACTGGCACCTATTGTGGGGAGGGGGGAAAGGGGAGGGATAGCATTAGGAGATATACCTAATGTAAATGACGAGTTAATGGGTGCAGCACACCAACATGGCACATGTATACATATGTAACAAATCTGCACGTTGTGCACATGTACCCTAGAACTTAAAGTACAATAATAAAAAAAAAAAAGAAAAAAAATAGAAGACAAGATTGCCTTCTTTCTTTCTTTCTTTCTTTCTTTCTTTCTTTCTTTCTTTCTTTCTTTCTTTCTTTCTTTCTTTCTTTCTTTCTTTCTTTCTTTCTTTTTTTTTTTTGAGACAAGGTCTTGCTCTGTCGCCCAGGCTGGAGTGCAGTGGCGTAATCTCAGCTCACTGCAAGCTCTGCCTCCCGGGTTCACACTATTCTCCTGCCTCAGTCTCCCGAGTAGCTGGGACTACAGGCCACCATGCCTGGCTAATATTTTTTTTATTTTTAGTAGAGACAGGGTTTCACCATGTTAGTCAGGATGGTCTCAATCTCCTGACCTGGTGATCCACCCGCCTCGGCCTCCCAAAGTGCTGGGATACAGGCATGAGCCACTGTGCCTGGCTGAGTGCCTTCTTTCTTAAGGCTGAATACTCTCCCAAAGAAATGTTCTAAATTTTTATCTATCTATAGATTGATCTATGTTAACCTATATTAACAGGCAGATAGAGAGATGTCAACATTGGTAGGTTTCAGAAAAAGTCATGTGTGAAATATTCAGAATTCTTTATATAAAATAATATCTATGTAACAATAATGTAAATTAACTGTGGATACCTATTGGGGTAAGACTGAGAAAGCAAAAAGAGGGTAGAATATAATAAAACATTGAAAAGAGATCATGCACAGATTAATAAAGGTAGTAACGCAAACTCTAGGATCAGGATCAAATCTGCACCTGAATTTACCTATAAACATACACAAATATATGTGTGTGTGTGTGTGTGTGTATATATATATATTTGTGTGTCCTATAACAATCTTAAAACTTTTTTCCCAATTAAGTATTCAAGTTTTGTTTTATAATCACTTGACATTTTCTTCCCTTCAATCCCTGTGACTAGTAACCTGAAATGCACTGCTTTGCCTCTATACACACAGAATTCCCCTAGTCACTATTATGCCCACTTCCACAAATTTTGTACAAAACCCCACTATAGTCTTTCCTTGTCATCCTGGTTTGTCACACTCAAGATAGTTTGGAATTCTCTACAAAGATGAAGATCTCATTGAACATTTTACTGTACAGTTTATGTATAAGGATGGCAGATAAGATCAGTTGGTATTCAATAAAACCCACTACTTCAGTCAGCAATTCATTTCTTCATGCCTCACTGTCCAGATCTTTTATGAGCCCAAGTGCCATATTAAAAAGGGTCTACATGTCTCCCTTATGACCATAAACTCTGACAATGTCTATCTCTGGTTACCCAAAGTTTACTCCCAATTTGGCTTTGCTCAATTTTTCATCTTTATAACCACAGTAGATACCTACTGAGTTCTTAGCAGACATTTATTGAGGTCTTACAATAGTGCCATGTATTTTAACAGATAAAGAACCATTGAGGGATATCTTTTTCCCTCATTCTATGAGGTACGCTTAATCCTTTAGTTTATGAGTCTGCAATCAAGGTATATTTGGCCACCTGGGATATCCTAGTTGTCTGACAAGTGACTTCTCCTGGGGATATTTCTCTGCCTCACCTGGGTGAGCCTTGGAACTTCAATCCCCTAATATAAGTGGAAACGCCAGAGTGGAAAGTTCATTAAAATCCAACGTATTTTTCTGTGATTCAACCGGTTTTAGAATACTAAGATACTGTTCTGGGATGGATACGCCAGTTTCTTTGCTCCTTCTCTAGACTCACATCTACTGTGAATAAATAAATGCGGTGAATTCTTATAACTTTATGTTGCCTTGGCATCCATTTTCAATATAAATTTAAATTTTTCATACCAGAAGCGGGATTTCAGGCACCCTTGATGCAGTTTCCAGTTTTCTATCTGCTCCCAGTTCCTCAGTGTGATCGATTCAGATATGTGCCTTATACAACCAGCTCCTGGTGACCACATCCCTAAAGGACAGCTAGATGCATGCTACTTGAACTCCCCCACTGGCCCGCACACCCTGCATAGGCTGCAAGTATCTGCCACAGGGACCGATCCCAGTCGAAGCATACTCTATGGAGCTCAGACCTTCTTGCTGTAAATCCACCAATTAGAATGTCCTGAGGGAAATCTGCATGGCTAATGCCCTGGATCTCAATAAAGACTTTGAGCTGTGAGTCTCTCTTAATCTCTCTATCTTTCTCTCTTTCCCTCTCATTCTTCATCTGCTTAAGTGTGTGTTCCAGGCATTTCCTCAGCCCCCACTTCCCACTGGTCCTGTGAAGGCTGCAGCCCTCTTCTTCCTGGAATCTGTAAGTAATAAAACTCCTTCTGTTATTTCATGTGTTTTGTTGTGTGGTCTCCTCTGTGTCTTGCCTCACCAGCACACCTGAACCTAACCCTTTCCTCATCAGGGCTCTCCTAGAGAGTGACTGTCTTGGTAGAAAGAAGCTGAAGAGAAATCAGACAAAAGCCACAAAGACATCTGACAGCATAAATAAGTTTCCTGTGAGAGGGACGCTTGGTCATGAGTTGCACTTTCAGACATTAGGTTGTCCACCAGGATTAAGAAGTGCACCCTGAAAGGCACGCTTGTAAATATATATGATCACTTCCCCTAGAGCTCATTAGGGCAGGGCAGGAATTGATAGCCCCTCCCCCAGTAGAGACTTCAAAACTAAAATAGAAATAACTGATGTTTACAAAACAATGAAATAGCCTGGGGTCAGAGGAAGCTGGAGAGATTGTTTCGGGGTGTCCCTGGGATAGCATGATGTAGTGCTTTTCTTAGCCCACATCTCATTCACAAGGCCCCACTTCAGAATGTGGATCCTGGGTCCGAACTTCCAGTTTCTACTCCATCAGAGTGTGAGTTGAAGACCTTGTGTTGAGGATGAGACAAGGTTGATTTTCCAACCTAGTTTTGTCTCTGTTTTTGAACCGTGTTCTTGGACTGTAAACTGAAAATACTAATAATAATAACGCCTGTCTTCCATAGTCAAAAATCAGCATAGCATCCTATGTAAAAGATTGGGCACAGATTCATTCGGTCCTAGAACAAACCTCAGACTTGCTTTATTAATTATATTTTTGTGGGCAAGTTGGTTAACTTCTCTTTATGTTTTATTATTATCTGAAAAAGCAAGGATAATTTAAAAATACCTATATTCTGTGTGGTTGTGAGACTGAAATTAAATTGGTCAAGTAAATCTGTTAACAGAGATCTTGACATGTAATTAGAGTTCAACAAATGTTGGCAAAATTATTATTATGGTTGTTGAAACATTTCAAATGATAGCTATTTATGCAAATCACTGAGCTTTATGCCTAGTGCCAAACAGACACTCAATTCATATTAGTTCCCTTCTTTTCTCAGCAACCAGAAAATGTAGATCTAATTTGCATGGTACTTGAAAGGGTACTTTCTCAAAAAACAGTCCTGTCCTAAGGAATTACAGTCACGTTTGTGAGAAGGTTTCTAGACAACCCTCTCAAGATACCTCAATCTTCATTAAGAAAACAGCTACTATTTCTTGGTCAGGAAAAAATAGCTGAAACTCTCTAAAGAAAAGACTAAGGAAGTAGGTTAAACACGTCAGAACTCTGTTCTGCCTCTCCCACGTTCCTTGCAACTACTCTTTAGTCAAGTGACAGAGGGGAAAGGTGTCTGATATTTTATAAGTGAACAGAGCTGGTCTAGTTTGACCTTAAACACTGAGAAAAGCAAATGGCCTCTCCCAGAAAAAGGAGCAGTGATGCTTTCCAGTATTGCGAGGAGAGAATGAATAGGAGGAACCTGAGCCAGAGATGGAGAACAGAGAGGAATGGGAAATTTGAGAGGCAGGCATTGTCATCATGACTCTCTGAGATGTGAGTTAGAGTCTGATGTCATTAAGTCTTTTCAAATAAATTCCCTCTTCAAGTCAGAGGTTCTTTTATTTATTTATTTATTTATTGAGACAGAGTCTCGCTGTGTCACCCAGGCTGGAGTGCAGTGGTGCAACCTCAGCTCACTGCAACCTCCACCTCCCAGGTTCAAGTGATTCTCCTGCCTCAGCCTCCCAAGTAGTTGGGATTACAGGAGACTGCCACCACACCCAGCTAATTTTTTTGTATTTTTTGTAGAGACAGAGTTTCATCCTGTTGGCCCAGCTGGTTTCGAACTCCTAACCTCAAATGTCCCACCTGCGTCGACCTCCCAAAGTGGTAGGATTACAGACATGAGCCACTGCGCCTAGCCCAGAGGTTCTTATTTCATGAGAAAGTCCAGATCTTATAGCTCTGACTCCAAGGAAGCCAGGTGAGGGATGACTCTCATAGTCTCCTACTGGGAGAGCTTCACAGGGATTATATTCTGACTGTACTCAAGGGGAGATGGGGGAGATGAGAGGTGGGTAGTGGGGAAAGGTTGTATATGCCAAGTGATGAGCAGAGAGAAAAATAATCTGTAGATGTTGGAATGGAGTCCAAAGACATTAGCAGGGAATGTAGGAACATACAGCATTGGATCATTACCAAAAATCCTGCAGTCCACTCCAGGTTCCTCCTGCCTAAGACCATGGCTTGGGCCAACAGTAATCATCTTATTTGATCCTGTCCTTACAGTGAGAGTCAGGGCCCTCAAGCACAAGAGCTCTACACAGTGACCAGTCAAGGGTCAGCTTGGCCTTGGACATCTGCTCTTACATTCATTTAAGGAGCATCTGTAAAGTGTGTTATATATCAGATTCTATGCCAGGGGTGGCAAATTGAATGGCGAATGAATCTCTGCCTTCATAGTATACAAGGCATATATGGAATTGGATAATCTTATAAAGACATGATAAGGGAGGTTCAAAAGGAGAGATATGGACAAGGTTTATTGCAACACAGAACAGGTGACTCAACACAGTTTAGACAGAAGAGAGAAAAGAAAAAGTAATTTCAGGAAAGACATCTTGTAACATGAAATGTGTCAGCTAAGTCCAAAGTCAAGTGAAGTTGATTAGGGGTCATAGGATGGCATTTCAGAAAGAGAAAAGAGAGCAAAGCAGTCAAAGAGGTCAAAAAATGGTGTTGCCATAGGTCAAAATGTGAGACAGAGAGGAACCAAAAATACACCTGGAAAGGCAGGATGAAAGACTTGAACTTCATGCAAAGGGAGTGAAGAGTCACCAAATGATTTTAGCAGAAGACTGACATGATAAGATTTATATATCAGAAAGATCTCTCAGCAATAATGAGGAATACAGATAGGAGGAGGGCATGGCTGGAATCAGACAGATCAAATAGAGGAGTATCACAGTGGTTAGTGGAGAAACGATGAGAACCTGAACTAGTCAGAAATGGGAGAATTTTTTAAAAATATGTAAGATTTAATGAAACAAGAAATTTAGGAGGTAAAGTCTTCAGGTTTTGGGTGGTTGGGTGGAAGAAATTTATGACGGTGCATCAACTGAGGTGGAGAATGTAGAAAGAATTTTTTCAATGGTATATTGATGTGGTTGCCATTCATAAACCAGTCTTCCCTCAGTAATGAATTCTACATGATCCTTCCCCATTGGAGAGAGAAGAAAGTGGTGTAACTTCTTGTTTAGGGTCTCTGGGATCCAGGAGGATTCTATGGTCTATTGTTAAAAATCCCTATTTCTATACCTATACAATGGCACATTATTTAGCTATAAAAAGAAATGTGCCATGAAAATAAATGAAGGAACCTTAAGGTAAGTAAAAGAATCCCATCTACAAAGTCCATACCCTCCATGATTCCAGCTCTATGGCATTCTGGAAAAGGCAAAACTATGGAGACAGGAAAACATCGCTGGTTGCCAGGGGTTTGTGGCAGAGATGGGTAAGAAGGGATGAGTAGTTAGAGCAGAGGGAATTTTAGGGCAATGACCCTATTCTGTATGATACTGTATGAATCTTTATGATATTGGTAGATACATGTCTTTATATGTTCCTTGAAATCCGTAGAATGTACAACACAGTTGGAACTCAAATATAAACTATAGGCTTTCGTCAATAGGTATCAATATTGGTTCATCAACTGTAACAAATGTATTACACTAAGGCAAGACATTAATAACAGTGGAAACTGTGTTGGCAGTTATACAGCAACTCTGTCCTTTCCATTCAATTTTTCTGTTAATCTAAAACTTCCCCACAAATAATTTCTATTAATTTAAAATGCATATTTTCACCTACATCTGTTTCTAATGTATGGATAATAGTTAGCATAGAGTAGCCTCAACTCAATCCCAGTATGACTTTATTCAAATATGAAAATCACAGACCACTTACAATTTTACTTAAGTTCTGGAAAACTTCTTCAAGCATTAGAGTCAATAAATCCTCAGTGTGATTGATTATTTATTGTTAGGTCAGAAGTTTACCTTGCATACCTATTGCTGTGTTCACAGAACCCTAAGACTAAGTTACTATTTCTTCCCTACACATCTCATATTTGCTGTTTTGTGCATTATGATCCCCAGGATAAAAGCAGGACAATTTATTTAGTTTGGGATATTTAATTTCTCCCATCACCAGTTTGGCAGAGGGCTCTGAAAGAGAACAACCTCTTAGAATCGGGAAAGGAGAATTAATCTATAAAAATTCAATTAACCTGTACAATGCTTGTTGAGTCCTCATGGAACTTAATCAGAGTTTTCTTAACTTATTAGCCGCTTCGCCTATTTTGCATTTTGTAGCCTGTGACGCTGGCACTAAACAATCAGAATAATGCTGACAGGCTAAACAAACTAATAAACTAAATCCAAAGATTAGCCTCTTCCATCACTTGCAGAAGACATCCAAATAAATCTCACCTGTGAGTTCCAACAGCAAGACTGAGTGGCGGCGGGCTGTCAGGCCATCATACCCTGCCTGACTCAGGAATCCACAAATTGCCTGCTCCACTCCTGACTTGCTGTATCCACTTGGCGAAAGCTTCAGACTATACTGAACCCATGGATTGAAGCTTGGGGACCCCATTTAACGAAGTTTATCTCAGACTTAGCATTCTCAATAATGAAGGAGAATACTTAATGATGATAAGTTGTTCTAAGCTCTTCAAATAAAGAGCTAAGAGATCTGAATGGAATTGGGAGCTGTTTGGATAAGTTATTCAGGGATTCCAAGCTCAGTGGCCTCTCTAATCAGTTAAAGGTTGAACAGTTAAAGGCTGTTTAGCAACCAAATATGCATCAGGCACAGATTTATGGGGAACATATTTGAAAGAAAAGAAGGTGGATTTAGTTTTGAATATTTAGGGCTTGTGATGCCTATAGAATGTTCAAGTGGAATGTCCAGTGGGCAGATAGAATTGCAGCTCTGGAGAAATTTTGGACTTGGGGATAAGATTTTGGGACTTCAGCATCTAAGGGGGAGTTGGACCTCTGGATACAAAAGAGGGGTTATGTATATAGAGAAGAGAGGAGTGAATTAAGGAAAGAACTTAAGGAATGTGGTATTGGGAATTTAATTAAAGAAGAGCAGGAAGGAGACTCCTGAAGAGAGGCTGAGATGGAACCATCACACTTAGGAGAAATAATCAATGAATGGCATCAAATAACCCAGATTTGGGGGCGGGTGATGCTCAAATGTTATAGTGGTAATATGTAATTTGGATGTTTGTGCTCTCCAAATTTCATGTTGAAATTTGATCCTGAACATTGGAGGTGGACCTGGTGGGAGGTGTTTGGGTCATGGAGGCAGATTCCTCATAAGTGGCTTGATGCTGCCTTGCAGTAAGAAATGAACTCTTGCTCTATTTGTTCCTGAGAGATCTGATTGTTAAAAGAAGCCTGGCATCTCCACCTATCTCTCTTGCTCTCACTCTCTCCATTTGACATGACTGTACCCGCTTTGCCTTTTGCCATGAATAAAAGCTTCCTGAGATCCTTACCAGAAACAGATGCCAGTGACGTGCCTATGCAGCCTACCAAACTGTGAGCCAAATAAAACTCTTTTTAAAATAAATTACTCAGCCTCAGGTATTTCCTGTATAGCAATGCAAAATGGACCAAGACATGTGGTATCATAAATGAAAATGACAGATTGGTTTAGAAATAATGATGTCTTGACTAAACGTTGGAGAAACAGTTGCAGAAAATGCTGGAAGTTTAAAACAGATTTTACAGATTTGGAGATCAAATGAGAGATAGATGTGTAACTATTTGCAGTTATTTGTTTCCAGTGAGTGTGGATAATCTGCCTCAGAATTTGACTTTAAGAGAAAAGGAGAAAAAGTAAAGAGTAAAACTGAAAGATAGTGATTAGAGTTAAAGCACTGAGTAGATAAAAGATTAGATAGATAAATAGATAGAATGAATGAATTTGTCTTGATAGAGTTAAAGCAATGAACAGATTAAAGATTAGATAGATAGATATAGAGAGATAAATAGTAGGAATGAATTTGTCTTGACTCCAATCTGCATGGTTGTATACTCTTCCTCAGCAGTCTTGGAATAGACGTAGAGAAACCAAGGCTTGGTTGCAGGAGGGAAAAGGAGAGGAAATCACAAAATGAACCATAAGGCCTAGCTGAGGATATGAAAAAGTAAAGCCAAATGGCCAACTGAGGTAATCTGGGTTCTGTAGATCTTGATATTGTCATGGAATTGGTCTTTCCAGAATTTGTGTAAAAACTCTTGTTCAAATGTAAGAGAGTGACTGGGAAGAAAAAGAAGGATGTTTTGGCCAGATGGCCAGACACTGGAGTTACGGTTTCAGAAGAGGAATATTTCTAGGTTCTACTGGTTTCAAGATCTAGAGTGTTAGTGGATGTGGGTGGCTAAAATGAACAGATGACAAAGGTCTCTCAAAGCGTTTTTAGGTTTCAGCTGAGGACAGGTTGTTGTCCAAACAAACAAACAAACAAACAATGACAAACCAAAAAATCAAAATCATCTGGGATCACAGCAGAACAAGGAGTACAAGGAATTTTCGTGTACTAAATGCTCAAATTCTCAGTAAGGGTGGAGGAGGGGCAGAGATCAATATCAATGATAAATGGGGACAAATCAGAAATGGTTAAATGATATGAAATAAAGGAGGTATATGAAATAAAGGAGGTATTCTAAGGGTGATAAAACAATGCAGCAATGCTCAGCAGGAATGCAAAGGCCCTACCTTTCTTTTGAGGCTTGAAGGAAGAGAAAGCATGAGCAGACCCCAATGAAGAAGGCAAAACAGAAGGCAGAAACTTAGTGTGGGAGGTAGGTGAACACTACTGGCACCATTTTAGGATGTAAGGAGTTAAAACCCATGCAAGCCTCAGCATGCAGAGAGCCGTTTGGTTCTGTTGTTTTAGAAGGATCTTCTGGACAAAGTACTGCAAAAAGGGCATTACTTTTTGGGAGGTGAGGGCAGAGAGTAGAGAAAGATTCTCTTTTCTATAAATGTGTTTCTTACTTTATCATTCAACTTTCAGGTGCAGTAAACTCCATGAATATTGAGTCCTTGTCTGTCTTACTTTTTACAGTATCCATAGTGCCTATTACAGTGCCTGATATGTATAGTAGGTGCTAGACTGCATAGTAAGTGTATTAAATAAATACACAAATGAGAGCTGTAAAAAAGCTATAAATGAGGAAAAAAAAGTAGGTATGCTTAATAAGAAAAAGCCACAGTTTATATTCAATTCAACTCCTACTTTCCCAGCAGAAAGTTTTTTATGACTTTTAAAATCTTTAATTCTTTCCTGAAGCATAATGTATGTAGACAAAAACTCTTTGAAAAGTTTGCAAAGTTAAAAGTGCTCTATGAAATAAAAGAGATTAGTGAAAAGAGCACTGTGATTCAAGAGTTAGGTAATTTGGCATTCTCCATTCTACAGCTGGATATAAATGATGATTCCTTATCTGCTGTGGGAAATGTTCTTTAACATTGTAATGTTTGTATCCTAGATCCACTATTAGGTTTTAGGTAACCTGAGGATAAGCATTAGGTCAAAACCTTCCTCACCTCTCCACTATTGTTGTTGATCTATTAATAAGTGTTTATGGAAGTCCTACTATTTACTATTTATAAGCATAGTAGGACTGAGGCAGAAAAAAGAAGAGAATACAAAATTTCTGTATTCTCACAATTTTGGTGGGGTAGACAAAATTCACACTCAGAAAACACTTGGAAAGAGTGTATAATTAAGTACTCAATTAATCCAAGTTGTATTTTAGGAAGAGGAAAGATATCCTTGAGAGGATGTCCTAAAGAATTGGTAAAATTGGATATGCAGAGAGGTTGGAATGGAGGGTAGTTTCCCCTTGATATTCTCAAAGCACAAAATTTGTACTTTTATTTCATTCCCCAGCTATTGACCAGCTAAACACATCAGCATCTGCCACAAAAAGAGATTTTAAGAAGTCTCTCATTGCAACATATAGGCAGGGGTAGAAAAATACACACAGTTAGGACAAAAAGGATTTGAGAGTGAAGAAGGGAGAAGGTGAAACAAAAAAAAAAAAAAAAGAAAGAACGAACGAACGAAAGAAAAATCCAGCCAGGTGGAGAAAAGCACCATTTCTGTTGATTGGAAGAAATAATTGGCACTCTTTCTCTTGTCCGTGGCCTTTTACTTCTGGCCTAGAGCTTGCATTTTATTTGAATTTTATTAACACAAGAAATCTAGCACAGCCACAAGATTCTCCCAATTCAGGGTGTTTAATTTTAAAAGTTTGCAAGTTGAGTAAGTGGCTTTGCAGAACATGGTAGGGTTTCTTTTCAGCAAGGTAAGTGTTGAGGTTATCTGCAGAAGTAAAGGCTGGGAAAGAGGACAAAATGTGAGAAATACCTGGAGGAGACAATGGTACCAGGTGCTAGACTCATGGAATGTCACAGAATATGAAACAAAGTTAAATTGAGAATAGTCAAAAAATAAAGCACAGTGAATATTCTGGATAGCCATGTAGCAATTTGCATGAAACCTAAAGATAAGCATATACAAATACACACACACACACACATAAACACACACACAAGTGCAATTGTGTATCTAGGAGGGTATTCATCATGACACTGTATACAATAGCAAATCAGTAGATAATATGTCCATCAGCAGATAAGATCAAAATCAGTAGATAATATGTCAATCAGCAGATAACATAATGACAAAACAGATAATAAATTACAGAATAGCCATACATAGAATTATATTATATACAAGCTAAAGTGATCTAGTCTTACCTTTAGTGAAATGGATAATTATTCAGAACATATTGTTGAATAAAAACTACAGGTTTCAAAACAATAGGAAAAGATAAAATGAAATATTATGCAAAATTCAAATATGTCATCGAGTTTATTCCTTCTGATAATCTATAAAAGAGATATCAGTTTTATTTAATCCAAAATCTCATGGTATCTTGCTAGTACAATGTAAAAACGAGTTAAGATAGGAGGTTGACGGTTTGAGGAAGAGAGAGCTGATTTTGAATACTTGCTATCTTTCTGAAGCTGTGCTAGATACTTGGAATGGACTAAATTGTGTCCCACTCCATGTTCACATGTCAAATCCCTAAACCCCAATATGGCTATATTTGCAGATAGGACTTAAGGTAATTATGGTTAGATACAATCACAAGGATGGGGACCTGATAGGATAGGATTAATATCTTTACAAGAATAGATACCAGAGAGAGCTAGCACCGTCTCTCTCTCTCTTTCTCCCTGAATTTCTCAATCCTTCTCCTTCTCCTTCTAATCCTCCTCCTCCTCCTTCTCTCTCTGCCATGTGAGGACACAGAAAGAAGGTGGCCATCTCTAAGCCAGAAAGAGAGCTGGCACCTTAATCTTGCACTTCCCAGTCTTCAGGACTATGAGAGAGAAATTTATGTTGTTTAAGCTACCCCATGTATACAGCTTTGTTACGGCAGACCAAGCAGACTAAGACAGTACTTTCCATACTTTATGTCATACCATTCCATACCATTCCACAAACAACTCTGAAAATAATATGTTATTATTCTCGTTTTATAGATGAGGTCATCCTGCTGTATCTAAGATAAAGATTGACAGACTTATCTAAGGTCACAATCTTCAATAAAGATTGAAGGTGAATTGTTTGTATTTCATAGCACATTATAATTACTAATTTGAGCAAATTCTTCCTTTTATTTTCTGTTAACCCTCATATTCATTCCTGTTTCACCCTATTCAAAGACATCCATACTAATGTGTTTGTTGTGAGGGATCAAACACATGTCCTTGAAAAATAGTTTTATTTTGTATATGTATTTTTAATTAACGTGAATGGCCTTATGTTAATTCTATTATCTTCTGACCTGCCCTCAGCTGATGGCAATTTCCTCAGCAAAGTCTCTTCCAACATTTCCATCCTCCATGCCTTTAAATTGTTTTATAGACTCCTTATTGTCTATGTACTTATTTGATTTGCACTATATTTGACTTACATTGCTTTTCCTTTTAGCCAAACTGTAAGTTTCTAGGGGAGAGGGACTGTAGTATGATTTTCTGAGCACCAAACTGTTTTTCTCATATTTCTTAATGCATTCATATTAAATAAATGAATGAAAACACCCACAGAAACTAAGCAGCCAGTTTATGTTTCCAAATTTTTTCAACTGCAACATTTCTCCTCCTGAATGAGAAATTGGCCCACATACCTCATGAAAACATTTATATTCTGCACATCTTCTAGGTAAAATCCAAAATGTGGCTCAATACTGCAAAACCATTGATGTCATTGGTGGCCACCTGCATGCAAATAGATGTCTCAAAAAGGAGGTCAGCTCTGAGAGCTCAGTCAAGAAAGACCCACCAGATTTTGACTAGTGAGGGAATACTGCCAAGTAGCCTAGGGGAAAGCTTTTGGGGATGAATCAAAGGAAAGTTGAAGTAGAAAGAGATGAAAATGTGACAAAGAGATAAAGCAGATAGGTGGTGACATATGGGTGGCTGCAGAATGCAGGCAATATTGTGGACCTTAATATTCTACCACCTTTATGAGTGAAAACAAAGATGATTGAACTAGAGGATTCTGATTAGAAGCCACTGTTAAACCCAGTGTGATACTGACCAGACAAGGGCATTGTCCCCACGCAGAAATGCTCCAACAGAGCTAAGGAGAAGGAATAGAGGAGCCAAAATGTTTTTGTTAAATTCTTGCACTGAAGCCAGAGTTGCTCAGGAAATAACAGCTCAGTTTGTTAGCTCTGATCTCTAATTCCATTCCAAATTCAGAATGTTAATTTTTTCTTTTCATTTCCATTGTTCATTTGTTGTGTGCCTCTTAGGATGTCCCTTTCCATCTGGGCCTCAATGACCTTCCCTGGGAAATGGGGTACTTATACTTAACCATACCCCTGCTTCTAAAGACAAACTGGGAAAATTAGATGGAAATTCTAAAAGAAAGCTTCATCTTTTAGTTCCTTAGAGAACTAGCATTACAGTTGATTACCTAGGTGATGATTCAAGCTATTCAACCCTTGTCATTCTGAATGTACTTCTCTTCCAACTTGCCGTGGAAAGAAAATCAGCCAGTTAAAGCATCAGCTGGAACTCTCTCAGCTCTCAGGGACTGCAGAGTGAACTATGGCTCTCAGCATAGAAAATGTTCTTCCAGTGCTCCAATAAATAGCATTCAGTTTTTAGCCCCAGGGAATTCAGTGTAGCCCTGGTTACTCCTCACTCCCACAGCCAACACTGCTTCCTTGGGTAGAAGAAATGATTTATGGAGGTGAGCAGCCATTCCAAACTTTAATTAAGCACGTAAAGAACCATCAATTTTTTAAAGGGCACCAACCCAGAAAGATGAGAGCTGAACTCCTGTAGAACACTAATTACCTTTCCAACATTTTATCTGGTCTCCTTGTTTTAAGTCTTTAAGATGAACTGAACAACAGCCAATCAACCACCCCCACAGGTGAGCTCTACCCACAAAAACCCTGGGTATCTGAAGTATTGCTCCAGGGGCTTGCAAACTTCCCCCTCAATCCTGTTACTAATAACACTGTCTCTCTATTTCTTGTCTTTGCAATACAGTATCTTGGCTGCCATGGCAATAGAAACCATGGAAATGCACAGGTAAATAATTTTCTTTTTGAATAAGTATGTGAGAAATAAAAATAAATACAGATGACACATAAACAAGCCAGATCCTCCCTAGTGTCCAAGTCACTGCTGTGGGAGGAGACTATTCACAAATAATGTAGCCAAAACACTTGACAAATTAGTGAGTCTTTTTGTGCATTCACTTTCTTAGGAGAAAGGTTGAAATTAGGGGCAAAAGACAGGGACCAGAAGCCACACATCTGAGTAAATGGGAGCTTATTAAGTTTGAGGGCACAAGCTGTTCACACTCAGTAATGGGAAATACTTTCTTCAACGTATGGCTCCTGGGAGGAAACGAAAGAAAGGAAGAACAGGGGAAGTGGATGCCTGGCAATTTGGGGTCCAAATACCAAATAAGTCATGATTATCAGTTATACCACAGCAGGATTAGGCCAAGGTGTGAGGAAGGAGATAAGAAATAACTTTATATGTCAGAAGAAGGAAGGGTTCCCGGGCATATCATCTCTACATTTTTTCTTCTGGATACATTTTTCTTCTACATTTTTCTTCTGAGACTGACATATACCTGACAGTCTCCTGGGATAGTCTCATTTGTTATGACACCTGTACTTTGCTTTAAAATACTTTAGCGTAGACAAAATAAGATAATGCAAATTTTAGTTACCTTAAGATTTAACTTTCTAGCCAGTCATTGCTTTAATCAAGAATTCACGGTTTAAGGGTGCTTACCTGTGTCATAGTGAAATGAGAAAAGTTCCCTTATCCCCCTCACAGAGCATGTGATGGGGCAGTGGCTCGTTTCTTCAGTGCCCCACTGCTCAAACCTCTCAGGGGAGCATGTAGACGGGCAGGTCGTGGGGTTCTTACCCCATGGCAGCAACTAGGGGTGAATGTTTACAGCTTCTGAAGCCCCAGTGGGCGTGTATTGCAGGATGCTCTTTTAGTCTTGCCATCCGTAGGCAGCTTGTGTTAGTCAGCTCATTTAGATCCCCTGCCTTATCATAAGGACAGTGGGCTTTCTGTATCCTGGGGTTTCTTGCCTTGGTGTACCAGAAGAATTGGATCACACACGGGCCTGCAGAATGAGTGCAAGGTTTTATTGAGTAGAAGTAGCTCTCAGCAGATGGAGGAGCCAGAAGGGAGATGGAGTGGGAAGGTGGTTTCTTCCTGAGTTGGTCCTCCCAGGCCAAACTCCACATCGTTCGGTCGATGGCCTGCTGGTCTGCCAGTGCCTATTGGTGTACTCTTACACTGGAGCGTTCCTCTCGATGTCCAGCCACTTGTGCGTTCTTCTGCTGGTGTGTTCCTCTCAACGTTTTTGAGTCGCTCATGTCTCTGTCTGCTAGGGTCTTGGGGTTTTCATAGGCACGGGGCAGGGGCATGGTGGGCCAGGGTGGTCTTGGGAAATGCAACATTTGGGCACAAAGGCAGGAGTGCCTGTCCTCACCTAGGTCTGTGGGCACAGGCCCGGAGGTGGAGCCCTAGCCACTCCCTTTCCTTCCCGGCACTTCCGTGCCCAGCTCTCGTATCAATGTCAAAAAGGACCACGCTCCAGGGCACTTACTCTAAGGGCTTCTGTGCTCTGTATTTGATCAGTAACCAATGCTCTATTAATCAACATACCCAATGTCAGGGGTTTTAATAGTGATAAATGGTAGTAGTCGGCCAGTCCAGTGAATGTTAAACATGGATTTCTTTGGTTTGATTTTTAAAAGACTTTATGTTCAGGGCCTGGATTACAGTAACACAAATTAAGAGCCTACGGTGTAAACTTTAAGGAGTCTCTCACTCTTAGGGTGATGCAAGTGCACAGAGGGCACCTGAGTATGTAGCCCCCTAAATGTTCCTCGCTTGCTTTAGTCCCACCCTGCTTGGCCATTTGTTTAGAAGCCTATCTGATGATCTGATGCTGACTATAAGCCACCCAAGCCCATCTCTGGAAAGTTGCTATGCCTTGCAGAATTGAACTGTTCCTGTAACGTATGCTCAGAGTATTTGAAAGACCTGGTTCCAGAACCTCAGTAAGCATGGAAGACAGCTTGTATGAAGTGTTTTGTGCCTGTCTGCATGCATACCTGTATGTAGTAAGTTTTGGTCTGAGACATCATTTTTTAATAATCAAATAACAAGGTGATATGGTTTGGATGTTTATCCTCTCCAGATCTCATCAATTGAAATGTGATCCTGAATGTCGAAGGTGAGACCTGGTGGGGGATGTTTGGATCATGGGAGCAAATCCCTCTTGAATAGCTTGGTGCTCTCCCCATGGTAATAAGTTCTCACTCTGTTCATTCACACAAGAGTTGGTTGTTTAAAGGAGCCTGGCACCTTCTCTCTCTCTCTCTCTTGCTCCCTCGCTTGCCATCTGACACACCTGCTCCCCATTTGCCTTCTGCCATGAGAAGAAGCTTCCTGCGGCCGCGCTAGAAGTCAAGAGTCTTATGCTTGTACGGTCTGCAGAACTGTGAACCAAATAAACTTCTTTTCTTCACAAATTATCCAGTTTCGTGTATTCCTTTATACCAATGCAATATGGACTACTACATGAGCTTGCAGGGGAATAGTTAATCCTTGCCTAACTCAAACATTTTTGGTAGCTACCTTTGCTTTCCATAAAAACCCTGAAAGTTGGGGTTTATTAAAATAACTTCAGGCCTGGTGCGGTGACTCACACCTGTAATCCTAGCACTTTGGGAGGCTGAGGCAGGTGGATTTCTTGAGCTCAGGAGAATAAGACCAGCCTGGGCAACATGGTGAAATCCCATGTCTACTAAAAATTCAAAAATTACGTCCAATATAGTAGTTAGGAGTGAGGGCTCTAGAGCTTAACTCCATAAATTCTGATTGCATTGCTTACTAGCTGGAGAACTTTGACCAAGACAATTAGCCTTTCTGTGCTTATAGTTCCTTTTCTGTGATATAGGGAGATGTAATACCTATTTCAGAGGTTTATAAGAACTGAGGTGCTATGGCAGGCATGTGGGTGTGCTCCTATGGTCACAGCTAAGCAGGAGGATGAGGTGGGAGGAGCGCCTAAACCCAGAAGGCAGAGGTTGCAGTGAGGCCAGATTGCACCACTGCACTCCAGCCTGGGTGACAGAGTGAGACCCCATCTCAAACAAAAACAAAAACAAAAACTTTAGCCCCCAACCCTCACAACATTTGCTGCCATCACTTGGACATTTCAGCAACAGAGAGTAGACAGATGAAAATCTGTTGGATGGGGTTCACTTCAGCTCTACCAAGCTCCTGACCTGGAATTAAAATTGGGAGGGCTGACTGATTAAATGGGCTGTTCATGTTGAAATTTCTCAACAAAAAACAATTAGGGAAAAATTAAAGTGAAACTAAAGTGGCTGCTTGTTATGGAGAACTAGTGAACACGTTTTCAGACTCTGAATTTATAAAAACATTTGACCTTCTCTGGCCTCAAAAACAATTCCACTTAGTAGGGAATACAATTTTTGATGAGTTCTATTATATTGGCAGCTACAGAGAGTTGGGTCTTCCTAAAGCCAAACCAATTACCGAGAAGGGCTCAGGCATTGAAAGGTTGCATTCATCCTCCTTTCAGTCTTAGGAGGATTTCATTGAACTGTGCCTTCTACATGAAAATGTGATCTCTGGTGTGTTCTTATGTTCTCAACTAATTTTCCTGTTACTGAAATTGGGATCCAGGAATGGGACAGTTTCTCATCAACTGGGGGTCAGCCTCTGATGAAAGTAGGTCATCAATATACAGAAAGAGATGGGGGATACCTGAAGCCATTGGACTGGATAATTATCAACTTGAATAGCTGATAATGTTTACTGAGAACTTAGGAGGGCACTACATCTCTGAGCACCTTACACATAGCATCTCAGTTCTTATAAACCTCTGAAACGGGTATTACATCTCCCTATATCACAGAAAAGGAAATATAAGCACAAAGAAGCTAATTATCTTGGCCAAAGTTCTCCAGCTGGTGAGCAATGCAATCAGAATTTATGGAGTTAAGCTCTAGAGCCCTCACTCCTAACTACTATATTGGAGGTAATGCCATACTGTCACCCTTAGTAAACAGGAACACTAAGGAGTTAAACGGAGAACTCAGTTGCTGAATTCTTTTCTTTTTCTTTTTTTGAGACGGAGTCTTGCTCTATCGCCTAGGCTGGAGTGCAGTGGCGCAATCTAAGCTCACTGCAACCTCTGCCTCCTAGGTTCAAGCAGTTCTCCTGCCTCAGCCTCCTGAGTAGCTGGGATTACAGGCACCCATCGGCATGTCTGGCTAATTTTTGTATTTTTAGTAGAGGCAGGGTTTCGCATGTTGACCAGGATGGTCTCGAACTGCTGACCTCAAGTGATCCACCTGCCTCGGCCTCCCAAATTGCTAGGATTATAGGCGTGAGCCACTGCACCTGGCCTGGTTGCTGAATTCTAACCAATCCAACTCATTAGCCCACCACTCGTCACATGCATCCACGGGAAACTGGAAAGTGAATACAATTTCCATTTTTATTAACAAACACTCACATCTTTTGTTGTCTTCATCATTAAATCTATATTTACCTATGAAAATTATTCTAGCTGCTCACAGAATCAAAACAAAATAAAACAATCCCCAAAGAAAAAAACATAACATTCTTGCTTTCCCTGGCTCTGTCAGAAATCATCCTCTCCAGTTCAGCTGTGTGAGACTGAGGAGGTGGAATCTATAGTCCACCCTCTTGAATCACAAAGACAATAATAACAAATCATTGAGAGGCAAAGGCCCAATTTGGAAGAAAATAGATTCTCTCAGACTTGTAGATATTAGACTCTATCCTTGGAAAATGTGATTTGGTTCACATACCCTAAAATTCTATTATGAAACAAACAAAAAGCCATCAACTGGTATCTTGACATGTGAGACATAATGCCTATAGTAGAAAAAAGTGACTATCAAATAAGTGAATTGTTTTCTTTTTTCTGTTTCGATTTTGAGAAAATGTATCAGTTGATGTTCAATTTTCTCATTCTTATGATGTGTCTCATTAAAGAAGATCACACATTGTTTGAAAGTTCTCCCACTGAAAGTCAGTATCTATTCTTCACTCTTTTAATAAGGCAAACCCTGTGACTGTTTTGACAAATAGAACACATTAGAAGTATTACTGAGCCAAATTCTAGGCCCAGGTGTAAGAGACTGGCAACCTCTAATTTCTCTCCCTTGGAAAAATAGCAGTTGGAACTTCAAAGCCACTATGGTATGAGGAAGCTTAAGCTAGCCACATGGAAAGGCCATATGGAGAGAGAGAAAGAAGAGAAAGAGAAAGAGAGAGAGAGAGACAGAGAAAGAAACAGTCATTCATCCTAGCCCAGATGCCAGATGCCAGGAATGTGAGAGTAGAAACTACTTGAATGTCCAACTCCGTCAAATCTTCCAGTAGCTTCAGCTACAGTAGTTACCTGCCTTCCACCAATGAGAGATTCCAAGTGAGGAATACCAAGCTGAGCACACAGTGAACCCACAGACCCCGTGATGGATACCAATAGATTTTAGTTTTATTCACTATGTTTTCAGGTAGTTTATTATGCAGAGATAGATAACCCAAATAGATGGTGAATTCAGAAAAGACTGAAAAGATAAAAATATCGTGCCACTTAATATATCTAAGGCATTTGAAAGTGGCTTAAGCTTTCTCAACCCTGGTTTTCTCATCTGAAAATTTCTAATTTTCTCATCGCAACTAAAGTTAAACATGTAAAGGTATCTTGAAGATCAACCTAAAAAATTAGATGGCAAACTACAAAGCACTATAAAAGATAATGGTACTATTATTCATACTTTTATTGACAGGGGACTATTATAAATTATAATTTGTAAAGCCAGACATTAAGCTGGACTATCGGAAATATTCATGTAAAAATTTAGAAGCTATATAATTGTGATTTTCTTGATATATAGCTAAGTCATCTCTACTCTAAAAACCAACATGCTCCTGGAATCTATGCCATAAATGGATAAATTCACAAATATAAGGCAAATACGTCTGCAATTACTTTATTATGTTTCTAGAAAATGCTAATCCTGGCATCAATAAACAAAAATGCTGTTGAAGTGTGTGCTGTGATCTTTGGTAGTTTCAGAAAGTTCACTTGTCAAATACCGAAACTGTGAAATGCACAGGCAAAAGCAGGAAGTCAAGTATAGGTATTCTTCGGTGATGTCAAACACTACAGCAAAACATTACTAAGAGGGACTGCTTATGCAATAATCACAGATGACTTCAGAGTAGTACTCACAGTTGAAAAAGCAGTTCTTTGTTGCTTTATTTGATTTCCATGTCAGTTGGGGTTATTTAATCACAAGCAACTCTGGATAAGGAAGGCCAAAAACTAATTTGTTATGAGTATACAGGTCAGCTCAGAGAAAGGAAGAAAAACTGAGCAAATGGAGCCTGTGAAAGGACAGGAATCAGTGCTCTCTGAGGATCTGTGAGTAGGAATGAGTGACCAGTATCTTTAGATCACCACCATGGGGACCAGCTTCTTGTCTTGAGTCATCTGATCAAGATGCAAATTTCCAGATCAGAGGGTCTGATTAATGCTTTGGTTTGCAGGTCACCCTTGGACCATGACATACAGGGCATCTGACTGATAGTCCCACCAAGACTGCCTATGATCATGTAGGCATGGTTCTTGGTTTAGTTCCTGTTTCCCAGACCCATACCTTGAGATGAGGATGTGTGTGCTAATGATGCTCTAAGTGCTGCTGGTGAAGCCCCATAAGGATGTGGGGGGTAGGACAGCAAAGAGGGGGAATGTGAACCAGGAGCAGGAACTTGGGATAAGTCATGCTGAGTATAGCTTCAGCCTGATCCTGCAGGGGAGCTCTAGAGTGGAAGTGGAGCTTCAAAGTTATCCCATCAGTCTTTCTAGTACCATACCTGTGTGTCATTGGTTCTGACCTTTTCCTGGGCAAAGGAGGTGAAGTAGGCTATAAATCCTCAGGCACCCAGGCACTTTCCTTTCTTTGGGCGTGCAGTCACAGCATGTTCTGGCCAACCAAGGGTGGTCCTCCAGAAAGAGCTGTACAGGCGTGGATGGCAAAGAACATATCCAAGGAGATCTATAGGTCTCTCTCTCTCTCTCTCTTTCTCTCTCTCTCTCTCTCTCTCTCTCTCTCTCTCTCACACACACACACACACACACACACACACACACACATACACACACGAAGCATAGAAGATGAATGCTGGGCAACTAAAAACATTAAATATTCCTGTGGGATTACAATCTTTATTGTCCCAGTTTTTAAGCCCAAAGAGGTTGAGTATTTTATCACTGGTCTAGTGGAGGAACCAGGATCCCCCTGCTCCGGGGATTGTTTTTCCATCATACCATACAACTGGCTTGTCTGTTTTGTGTATTTAATTTCTGTTTGCTTGCTTGCAGAAATGTCCAGCTGTTGGAGCACACAGCAGTCAAGGCTGTGCTGTGGTGCAGGCATGTGTAGAAGCTTCCCAAACTTCCATCTCCCTCACGTGTTTTTAGGTTTCCACACTGCAAAGATAAAAAATCTTTCCACACTGCAAAGATAAAATAAGGAAGGATTCAAGGAGCTGCTTTTTAGGGTGAGGCACAGATCTGCCCAGGAGAAATAGATAATTATGGGTATACAAGAAGAAAAAGATGTACCATTCTTCTTCCCTTCTGGAAATACGCAATGGTGAACCTCCATATCCCTTGACAAATTGATGGCAGAATGGAAGAAGAATTTTGGAAGGGGTGACTGTTAGTGTCCTGTAGACAACAATTTCAAATGGCCATTTTAATGTAGAAAACAAAGACATGCAGATGAGTTTGCAAAATACTAACACCAAATTCTTAGTAAGGTGGAATACATTTTCAGGATAGAGAACAAAAGGGGAGAATAATAACCTTGAGATTTCCATGGCCTAATAAGGTGAGAATAAAACTTCATTGTCATTCAAGAGAATGTTCTGGAGAGATGGGCTAACAGGACATTGCTTAGGGAATGAATGAAACAGAATATCCTAGACTAATGGAAGGGTTCTATTTTGTTCTTCCCATAAATCCTACACATTTGGAAGTGGCAAGAAGAGGAATTGCATATGAGCTATGGCTCCAAGTTCCCAAAATGTGCTTCACAGTCTTACCAAACTTTACTTATATACCACAAAATCAAAAAAGCAGTCATTTTGTTTAGACAGACTCAATGCATGTCTAATTTTCCTTTAACATGTCTTTGGTTATACATAATCGCCAAAGGAAAGAACTTTTTCCTAGCGTCAACCACCCAAACTTTACTGGTGTGCTCAGGGAGGTGGCAGCTCATTTGTTGCATACTGTACCTTTGTGTCAGTTACAAGTAACTGGAAGTTGGAGGCATGGATGAAAACTACCTGGGGATTTTTCAGACTCACCTGCACAGAACCCATCTAATTTACTTGGGAGGAGGAAGACATGAATATTGAGAATTATCCTCAGGCATTTATGATGAATTTCCTCCTCTCATTCACTTCCAATCCCACTGGGCAACAAATTGTTATGCCATCCACTCCTGCCATCTGAACTTTGTCTTTTCTGTGCCAGGGCACACAAACCCAGTTACTTAGGTCTCTCTTCAGCAGGCTACATAATATATACTTGCAGTTAATTTCCTGAGTACCTTGGAAGGGCTGGGTTTTTATAGATATTTTGGAAAGAAAATAAAAGCTGAAAGTAAGAGATTCAAAATTATATTATTCAAAATGATAATGCAAAAAATACTGAGATTAAAGGTTTACAACAAATGCTTATGAATCCCTATTCCATCTCTCCATATCTGAAAATCTGCACATCACCCCCCATAATCACCCTGCCATATCGTCTCACCTCAGGTTGACAGCAAGAGGCTGACCAGCTGACACCTTCTGAGAATTCCTCGAGGGAAGACCCATCTTCTTGTTCTGCTTTCCCAGATACATTCTCTATGCCATAGTGTAGTGCTATTCTCTATTCCAGTCACAACAGAGGACCTGGCCCTCTTTATTCTCTTCTTTTCTCTGATGTATTGCCTGATGGCTTCAACTTGGATAACCCAGCCAGTCCCTGACACTCTCCATTATTAGCTGAGAACAGGGAATTCAAGTTGGTCTAGGCAATTAGCCTGGAGGTAGAGAGAGTCCTCTCCATTAGATGGAGTGGGGCTCTTTTTTTGATGCTTATTTTATATCTAAACAGAAAAAAATTAGGATTTCACTGTGTCGCCAAACAAGTACAACTGGGACTTATACTTTTCAATTTGCATAATGTAATATATTTTCAAAATTTCCCACAATTACATATTTTTTTCTTTGTAGGCTTGGGGATGTCATTTTGGATATTGAGGCACATGTAGGCCCTCTCTCTTGCTAGCCTGAAAGTATGCTTTTGCTGTCCCTACAGTACAATAAAGCCCCTATTACCCCCTATTACCAATACCTTTCCCTATTACCAATCCTTGTCTCCAATTCTAAAATAGTGACCATGCTCCCTCCTTCTTCCCCTGTCTCTCCTCATTAATACAGAAAACTAAGTTAGATTTATTTTGTGCAGTTTGGACCTGATTGATAATTGCCAATAGTGTCCCTGGGGTTGCTACTTATGACCCATTTTCATCCCTCATTCTTGCCAGTTCCTATAAACTTTCTCTTTTCTCGGCTCATGTCTCCATCCACGCCAGCTGCTTTGCAGCCAGGGCTATACCGTGCAGTAGGAGCAAGAGCTGATGTTGTCTTGGTTCTACAGTGGCCTGAACTTTCTGGACTTCTATAAAATTATCTTCCTTCACCCTCCACCACCCTGAAGTATGCTGTAGAAGGTGAACTTGTATTTCCAAACAAAACCTTACATACGGAGGCTTAAACAAATAAATCAAAGAGCAGCAGTAGCCCACAGCTGACCATCTTAGTTGTTCCTCACTAACATTTGAAACCTCTAGAGGGCTTTGTAGCACAGTTTGAAAAATGCTGATTAGGCCAAAATGTACTTTATTTGCTAGAGCAAATAAAGTCAATTGAGTCTGTGAAAGCCCCAAACTGAATGTCTATACCTTAACATAATGATGATGGTCCCATTCGCCAATTTTTCCCATTCTTAAAAGCATCATTACAGAAGAGTGTAAGTTTTGGGGTCAAACATGTAGGTTTGTATCCTTGGTCTACCTCTAGTTAACATGAATTGAGCATCTTTGAAACTCATATTTTTAAGGTGTAAAATGAGAATGATAACACCTATGTCATAGAACTTTCGTAAAAATTAAATAGCAAAACATAGGTACACGAGTTAGCTCAGAGAAAGGTAGGAACCTCCAGTCTCCTTGAGAAAGACAGCAGTGAGGGGATCGTCAGGCTTTGGGGTGCTTCAGGCTGACTGCTGTCCTGCCTCCAGGCTGCATCCTGACCTCCTGCCATAATTATCATAGTAGGACTCTGTCCCTAGATGTAGGAATCACCTATGGCTGATATTGGAGGTCAGCTTTTAACAAGTGAGCACAATGAGGCAGAGATTCGATCAGCTGTGTGGATTCACAGAGGCAAGCCAGAAGCAGCCGTATATTCAAAAAGATAAGAAAGATACATAGCTTTTAATAAAAAAAAGAATTTTCCACTACATACAATTTCCTTTAAGCCGCTTGACATCTCTCTGGGCTTCTGCTGTTGTAATCCTGGTGCAAGCAGAAGTGGGAGAGAGTTTAAAGTATCATCCAAGGAACTGAGGATTTAGAAGAACAAAGATCCTGCTCTTTATCTTTTGCTGAGACAGCTCCTCCATGGCTCTCTGGTCTGAGATTCAAAGATTCATTTCCACAAAAGCAAAAAACTGCATTGATGGGTCTTACTCTAGATTTGTAAAATAGCAAACACGATGTGTGTGTGCATATGTGTGTGTGCACACACATATGCACATGTGAACATGCAGGCTTAGATGGTAAGTGTATGAACCTAGCTTGTGATGACCACAGTGAAGAAGTAGAAATGGAAAACCTTTCTCATCTCATGTAAACAACATTTAATTTTCATAACAAGGAAACACAGGTGCACCATAAATACAAGGGGACAATTAAAAAAAAATAAGGGTAATCATTAAGGCAGGAGGAGAAAATGCATAGATTACAACATAAAAGGAGAAGTAGTACAAAGAAAACTTTAGAAAACCGCCGAAAGATGTGAAAAGAAAAAGTAAATGGAAGTTACAAAAACATGGCAATAGACTAAAAAACAAAAATAGGCAAACAAAAGGTTAAGTATGAATAGGTATTCAGGTAAATAAGATGCAAACAGAAAGCAAGCCAGGTTAGCAATATCAATATCAGACAAAATAGAATTCAGGTAACAAACATTACATAAGGCAAAATGATTTACTTTTTATTATTGAAGGGTATAATCTACAATGAAGTTATAATATTCATTTACTTTTATGTGCCCAAAGAAATTGCATTGAAATAGATAAAACAAAAGCTATTAGAAAAATAAGAAAAAGTAGACAAAACCATAACATTAGGAGGATATTTTAGCACAACTTTCAACTTTGGATGACTCAGACTAAGGGGATAGAATAATATATACAAACAAATATATAAGCAAGAATGCAGAGGACTTATACATAATAATTACAAACATAAACTATTTGAAAACCAAGTTCTTACAATAACCTAGAATGCTCTTCTTAATCTGCCCTTCACTGACTTCTGTGACCTCTCTTTGTATTTAACATTCTTGCATATTTGCGCATCAGTTTATTTGCACATTCTGTTCCCCCTTCCTGGAACAGTCTTCCCGGGTGTCTGCATATCTCATCCCCTCACCTCCTTTAGGTCTTTATCCTGCCTGACCTTCACTTTATCCCATCTAAACTGAAATCTGCCATCCACTCTGATGCTCCCGCGCCTAATTCTATGCTCCTTTCTTCCGTAACACTGTTTAACATCTAACATTCTATGCATTTTCTTTCTTTCTTTTTTTGATGTCTGCCCCTACCCTCTGAATATAAATTATCTGAGGGCAGGGATTTTTATCTAATTTGTTTACCGCTGGACTAACACAATGCCCGATGAATAGGAGGACCGCAATAAAATTATTGCTGAGTAAATGAAAGATAATTTTATATTTCCTCAAATAAATGAATGAACATAGGCTAAACAACAAATGAAACCTTGATATAATTCAAATATTATGTTCTATAGCTGAATTTTAAGTAATATCATAATATTAAAATAATAATATTATCAGACAAAATAATTTTAGACATTACTATTTTTTCATGAAAAAGAAATTCTTTTTTCCTGAATTTTATCTAGAGTCATAGTGTGGAAAATATGTGGGGCAAGAAAATTCTAAATTGATTGGTACTACTGTTAAGATTACTTGAAATCGGCTGGGCGCGGTGGCTCAAGCCTGTAATCCCAGCACTTTGAGAGGCCGAGACCGGTGGATCACGAGGTCAGGAGATCGAGACCATCCTGGCTAATACGGTGAAACCCCATCTCTACTAAACATACAAAAAACTAGCCGGGCGAGGTGGCGGGCGCCTGTAGTCCCAGCTACTCGGGAGGCTGAGGCAGGAGGAGAATGGTGTAAACCCGGGAGGCGGAGCTTGCAGTGAGCTGAGATCCGGCCACTGCACTCCAGCCTGGGCGACAGAGCGAGACTCCATCTCAATAAAAAAAAAAAAAAAAAAAGATTACTTGACATCTGAGCCTGCAGATATGTAAGTTCACATTTTCTCTTCAGTATCTTCATGAGTTCCTAGGGAGCTCTAGTGAGAAAATTAATCTGTATTTTTTATGATGTGTTGCATTTTTATCTGTTTAGCCATTCCCATATCAGTCCACCCTATCTAGATTATCTTTTCCGGGGTCCTAGTGCCCCTACATTTGATCCTCTTGGACAGGATGTAAACTCCAGTCAGTTCTTTTGGGCACAGCCTATATGATATCATTTTGTCTTGACACAGCTTGAAATACTAAGCTTGCAACACAACCATTTCTTCTGTGCTTATGCTTTCAGTCAACTCATCTCCAGATTTAAGACTTTGTAAGGGTTATTTCAGGAAAACGAATGAAACCTTCCAGGTAGTCCCACTGGAGCCCCTTTCTTTCCACTTGAGGTAAAGTTAGAGGAACCTCTATCTCTCCCCTTTGGGGTGGGTTCCCAGAGCATAACTTTGTCCAAAGAAACCATCCCATGAGCAATTTCTCAACCATATCTATCCTTGATGTGGGTGAGGGATTCAAGAGCATTTAACTGCTTTTTGACTCTGCTTGCAATTCTTAAAGAATGATCTGTTTCACAATCCACTTTGGTACCTGATATCTTTCATGTTGAGCTCAGAGAAAACTGCCATTTAAAAATGATCATAAATTTGAAACATTATTGCATTGCTTAAATTTTTATTAAATCTGTATAACAAAAAACCATGGAGTCATTAAAAGTGATGTTTTAAAAGAATCCACATAATATATGGAGAAACCTCACAATATATGGTTGAATGTTTTAAAAGTTAAGCTGAAAAGCTATGTGTATATTAATTCAAATTTTATCAAAAATAATTATACATATCAATTCAAAAATACTTGAATGATATATAGTAAAACATTAGAGAAGTTATTTGTGAATGTTAAGAGGTTATTTATTTTGTTATTTATCTATGATTTATATGCTTTTTATAGTAGAAGAATTCCTGTGGAATAAATAAGCTAAAGATGTTTTAGTAAGCAAAAACTAAAGTTCTATTTGGTTTTAAAACAATTTTTAGAGACAAAATATAAGATAGTGGGTAAATTCTCAGACTAAAAGTCCCCGCTGGCATCAAACTCAGTGTATGACCATAGGCAATTCAGTCTTTAGTTCACTTTGTAATACTAATTAAGCTAACCACTCACAAGTCTCTCCTGGCCTGTTTCCTCATCTTTAAAATAGTGAGGCTGAGTTTTATCAAGAGAGCTGATTGAGAACATAAACCATTCCTCTTGCACATCTAAAATTACACGAAATATCAGAAAATATACAGAATTCAAAATAAGAAATTCATAGCAGCATTTGAAAGCAAGCTTATAATAAGCAATCCAGAAATATTAGCAATTTCAAGAAACATAGAGAGAAGATGAAAATATTTATGCAGAGAAATAAAACAAACAAAAAAATTAGAACTGAAAATACATGAGAAAGAAACAGTAGGAGTGGAATGCCTCTGAGATGCTCAGATCTCAGACCACAAAGAGTGGAGTCATGGCTCAGGGCAGGTGCCAAGGCATGAATTGTGAAACTACGTTTGGAGATCTGGAGCGGTCAGTCCTTTCTCCCTTGAAACCCTTTTCCCATTTAGAAAAAACAAAGTGCAGCTTGCTGCCAACGCTCATTTAATTTTATATAAACATGCTCTTTGAGGCTGAAGCAAATCTGACTAATTTTCAATGTGAAAATAAAATATAAAAACTGTTCTTGGAGTTATTTCTAAACAGAACTAACATCAGAATTGTCTGAATCATCAGAATCATCTATTTCAGAAAACAAGAATCATCAAATGAATCTTTGGCCAACAAATATTTGGCAATGATGTTACTATAACCCATAGGGATGCTATGTTTTCTAGGATTGGACATTTTCCACGATTGAGAATTACAATACTTTTAAGTGGAAATACCACTACTTAAAACAGAATGCTATAAATAGAATGATCTCTTTGTTTCCAAAGTCAATATACTAGAGTGAGGTGAAAATAATAATGAAAGCAAGATATTTCGTGGCAAAGTTATCTCAGGGTAAACGCTGCAGCCACAAGTGTCACCAGCAAGTATTCTCAGGGCAAATGGAAAAAGGATTAATTATAATGTTTTAATAAATTGTTCTCTGTGTTTCAGTCTTTACTTGTAAACTTGAGATGATAATAATGCCTACCTGATAGGTTGCCCTAAGGATAGAATGAGTAATATCTGTAAAGTCTCTGGAACAGTCCTGATACAAAATAAATATTATATCAGTATTATTTGCTGATACTAACTGGTTTTGAATGTTGTTGTATGGTAAAGTAACACTTTGTGCTGAGAAGCCAACATGAAACCATAAAAAAAAGACAAGCAAATTTAGTAGAGGAACACCATGTACCTTGATATGGCACTGCTAAACCAATCCTGGAACCACCTAACATTATACTTTTCATTAAGTTAATAACTACCATCCTAATCTAAGCCAATGTTTGTCCAAATGTTCCTTGCAACAAAACATAACCTAGTTTATAAAGTAAAACAAAGATTATGTCTGAAATAGGGATGAGTGTAAACATATCAGTTATCTCAATAAATGTAAATGGGTTAAATTTCACTATCAAAAATTAGGTGAAAACAAGACAAAAACAGAATTCAGCCATCAGATGAATAGAAAACACATAAAAATTGCAATAAAATGATGAAAATAAATGGGTATAATTATAGCTGTTTAACACATTTTGTTTAATAAAACAAAATAAAAAACCCAATTTACAGTGGCAAGGTATTATACAAGTGTTCTCAAGAATCTTTTATCTAAATTTTAATTTCTTTAAGTGTAAAGACTGTGTCTGTCTTGGTCATTTGTTTTATGCTCCAGTCCAGTATGTGACAGGCATGATGCCCAATAAGTAATATTGACAGAATATCTCCTCTTGTTCTGAAATATCTTTGAATGAAGGAAGACAATCTGAACTAGGAACATTATGTGATGTACAAATGTATTTTTATATATTTATATTTATATCAAAATAATTTTAAATTATACATCACTTTTTGTTTGGTTTTTGAAGATTTTAATTGGGAGCTAATATAAAGAGTGTTTTGTTCTACTCTCCTTTTTTCAAATCTGTTATGGGCACACGAACAGGAAATCATCAAGAATTTTCAGGAAGAGATCTGAAATCTTGGTGAAATCAAGACTGGTGTTCTCATATAACTATTAGATCATACATTGCTCCTGGCCACCAAATGAGTCCTATTCTTAGCACAGCAATCAGTTGTCTACCTTAAGTGATTTGAACAGATAATATTGCCAACCTTATAAAAGGGGTACTGTAAGTCTTAGAAAAGCTAACAGAGGTAGAGACCTTAAAATAGGACCTAATGCATAGTTATTTTCAATAATATTAGGTATTATTATTGCTGTAAGTCATTGGAGACCAGTATGAATTTGGTTCACACCAAGGACCTCATGAAATGGGTTCAGGGCAGTTTTGATGGGAGAGGAGGAAGGTTATGGCATAGAATATGATCTAGGCTGATAAAGGCTCCATGGAAGAGCTTTCAGTAATCAGGAAAAGCAGAAAAATATACCTGCTATTCACCTGGGATAGGAATGGAGCCAAAGGGTAATGGAGAGATGTTGAAATGCAGCTTGAACTACTTTACAGCCTTTCCCATGGTCATCTCTGTTAAATTCCTGTTACTGGGGAAACTTCGAGATCTCCTGACCTGCCCTAGGGATGTGACCTTCTTCCTCACTGTCTGTTAGCAGGAAAAGTAGGGAGGAGAATACTTCAAAGAGTCAGGCTCCCTGCTCAGAGTGGGAGATCTGAGCTGCCTCCACCCACTGGTATGATCCTCTACTCAGACAGCCAGAGATCAAAAGACTGTCTCCAGTTGCTTGCCTCTCCATGCACACATACCAAAAAGCTAATCACATTAGCTATTTCATAAGGAATAAATTGTTATTTCCTTGCCACTTTGATTCCCCAACTTCTCTCCCTGTGCTATGGCCAGTAAACAGTTCTCTCGCTATCAGTCTTTCCAATAATTCTGTTTTCCTTATCTGTTACGTCACAAAAGCTATTTTGTCTGGGTTTAGGGACCCACATGTGCATTACAGGAGGAGGCCACCTCCTGGGAACAGTGGTTTCAGGATCTAGACAAGCTTCTATCACCCATATAAAGGCCACCCCTTCTCTGAGCTCTATTATCATGATGTTACAATTTTAAAAAAAAACCTCCCATAGCCAAAAGAATTGAAAAGCAATTTATTACTTACTAGAAGAATAGCCAAAGGGAGAATATATTTATTATTTACAGAAAATTTTCTTAAAAGCCTCTTTCCCTTCTCATCTCTCTCACTTTCATGTCTCATAACTTTTCCAAAGTCTGACTTCTGCTTCATGCCATGGCTCCAAAGTCAGCCTATACAGACTTATTTTGCTTCTCTTTCCTTTCCAGCTCAGGTTTAAATATGCAGCCTTCTGGCATCTTCCAGTTTTCCTGTTTCCTCATTTTTTTTGAAATCCCTAGTTTACTCCTGCAGAGAAAGATGCGCCTGAAAGAGAAGCAATACCTACCTGGAAGGCTCAGGAGACAAAGAGGGAAAGGTAGGGTGAGATGGAAAACCCTCTTAATGGAACACATGTTCTTTTATTCCTTCATTCCCTCAAACCACTCTGCTGCCCTGGAGCTAGTGACAAAGAAATTAAGACTTAACTAAAATGGTGAGCTATGAACTCAAGTGCACTTTTTCAGAGTGGGACACAGTAGATTATGCTCACCCTGAGTGTTATCTGAGAACATTTCTGAGAACCTGAGAGTCTCAAATGCCTGAGAGGTGGCAGCTGCATAGAGAGGAACAGGTAGTGGGTAGCAGCAGGGGCTGTGGGAATAGGCACCCAGCCTGTGCAATTGCTGCCAGGTAAGAGCAAGGTGGGAGTCAATATCAGAATCCAGCGTGTGGCCTGAAGCAGGTGAGCTCAATTACCAAGAATTAGCAAAGCAGGGGATTGTTAGAAACCAGACAAGAGGCCTTGGGACTGGCGTCACTCCGATGTAAGAATATCAGGGCTGACACTAACAAGAAAGCAGATTGCACATCAGAAAAAAAGGACCAAAAACAGAAGAAGAGCTGTAGGCTCAGAAAGGCAAAGACGGAGTATAGTGCATGGTACCTAAGAGTTTGGCATTGACTAAATCATGGGATTCTTCTTGGTCATACTTTTTTTTTTTTTTAACAGTTTCCTTGAGATACAGTTCACATCTCATAAAATTTACCCTTTATGAGTGACCAATTCAATGTTTTTCCTGTGAAACTAGAAACGAATCCCCAAGATTTCCTGGGCTGAGCCTAACAGGATAAGAGAAGCAGAAACTTCTGGATTGTGAGAGGAAACAGAGGAAGAAGAGAGATGATGTATAGGAGAAAAATCACAGACAATAAGTGGGGAGAGCAAGAAGACAAAGTTTTGTTACTTGAATTCACCACTCCTATCCCCAGTCACCAGTGGTCATCCTGTACTGGATTCTAAACCCAGGGCCCTAAATAAAGTTTATAACAGGTGATTTTTCTGCCTGACAGCATTTCATTCCAGGTTTAGTTGAAGTGGCCCATGAGTTAGTGAACATGCTAGATCCAGGGGAAATTAGTATGAAGAAAACATAGTTCTTGCCTTCTAGGAACTGGCAAGTAACAGGCACTTGATAATAGTGTGTATAATAAGAGTGATCATGTTATGCCCTCTGTGCTGAGGGGAGCCCAGAAGATGGGCATTCAATCCTGCCTGAGGGAAGGCTTCCTGGAGAAGATATCCTTTGAGTTGTCTTCAAAGTGGTAGTTACCCAGGTGAAGAAAGAGGTAAAAAGTTTCTGGATAAACTGCAATGATTTTTGATGATTGCTTGAAAAATAACCTGAGCAACTTGTTTTTTTTAAAAAGTACAGATTCCAAAGCTATGCCTTCAGAAATTCTGTTCTGTAGTATGTGCAGAGGACTTGGAGGGTCTGCAATTTACTTATTACCCCAGGTGACACACTGCAGGTGGTCTGAGGGCCACCCTTGGAAATCTTTTGGGTAGAAGGAAAAGTGAACTTGTTGTTGCTTCCTTCAGCCTGGTTAGGCTCAGCAGTGTTTCCTCACTGACTTGGGCACAATTTTGCTTGGGTGTGCACATCTGCTTCTCAAATATAGCCTTCCTTTAGCTGCTGGCTTAGGCTGTCAATATTTTAAGATCTTTGCTGTGGGATCACTGCATATTTTTCAGGTGCTTAGGTTTGTAACTGGTCTCCCTCTGGGAGTATCCAGGAAGGAACTGTGGATCCCTTTCATGCTGCGTAAGAACTCAGTAAACCTCAGGTGTATTTTCTTTCTGTTCTGAGCAGTCCAGCATCAATTTCTAACATACCGCAGAGATAGAGCCTTGGTAACGATGTGGTCCCTCTGAGGTGGCTTGAAATGCTCCCATTCTGCACACAAGAAAGTGAGAAACAAGCCCCAACACAGAGGTTCTATCTAACCTGGTTGTGTTAAACACTAATTTCCAACATAGATAACTGTATTCAATCTGCTTGGAAAAAATGACTGGTCCAAAAAATGGACACATTGAAACCTTGGAATGTTTAGCTGCATATCTACCGCTGTGTAGAAAAAACAGTTTTTCTCTGTTGTCACACCAAAAGAATAAACACAGAAGACTTTTGTTTACACGTGTGGGTTTTTATCTTCCCACACACCACCCACGCA
Source organism: Macaca nemestrina (assembly GCF_043159975.1). Classification (NCBI taxonomy): domain Eukaryota; kingdom Metazoa; phylum Chordata; class Mammalia; order Primates; family Cercopithecidae; genus Macaca; species Macaca nemestrina. Next base: position 79,727,198 of record NC_092137.1, on the reverse strand, counting down.
ATCAGTTCTGTAGTAGACACCAGCTAGGTGCCCTCCAACACAGTTCAACTGACACTAGCTACGGGAGATAGCATCAGATCCCACAGGTTGAGGCCTCCGTTCCACAAGACTGCCCCTGGCTTCAGACACCAATCACAAGCCCCAGGTTGTTTTACCTGTGCTTCTAACTGACTGGCTATAAACTGGGGTTCCCATGCCCCCTTCTTGAGTTCAATTGATTAGTATGAGCAGCTCACAGAACTCAGGGAAACACTGATTTACATTTTATGGCTTACTATAAAGAATGTTATAAAGAATACAGATGAAGCAGTGCATAGGGTGAGGTACGCAGGTAGAGGCACAGAGCTTCCATGCCTTCTCCATGGGATGTGCCACCCTCCAGGTTGTCCATCTGTCTCATTGCTAGGAACACTGAGGCCTCTTAGCCACTGCCACAGATCCCAGATTAGAGATTCCTCTCTGTTATTCTGATCTTGCTGACCATTATGGTCATTATGTCCCCTTCGCCTCCAATGGCTAAGAGTTGCCACCTGAGCTATGCCAATCTGCAATCTCATCATGCCTGTTGATATTAGGTCAACTTGTTCTTAGCAGAATTCACTACCAGCAAGCCGATGCCTACAGGGAACAGCCACCCTGAGCTTCTTAATATCACTGGCTCTCCCCTCACTAATTATTTCCTTTGTGTTTTTGAGAAGGGAATCTTCTGCAGACTTCCTGAGGAACCCTGTCAGTGAGTGCTTTGATAATAAGTGAATTCTAGCTTGCTCACCTCTGTGAACCTTTCGATCCTGTCCACTATATTCTGTAAAGGAAGATAGTGCATCTTTAGGAAGTTCTTGCATCTTTATCTCCTATACTGTAGGGCATCTTTCTGTCTAAGCTCCAAGGAGCCATCACAAATACATATTAGGATTATCTTCAGGGGCTTTTCCAGGACATTAAAATATGAGTCACAAGACAATTCCCCATATTAATAAACTGTCTTTTATTCAGCTTTACATTCTGTCCCTACCACCAGTTCAGCATCCTCAAGATCTATTACCAGGTTTTTTCAAGGTCCCACTACAGCTTTTCAGTGGGTGATAGTGTATTTCCCAGAAAGGCCAAGCTAAAACTTGACCCTAGTGATCAGTCTGTAAGAGAGAAGGCCTACGTTTACTATTAGTCATCTACTATGGTCTGAATGTGTGGGTGTCCCCAAAATTCATATGTTAAAACCTAATTACTAATGTGTTGGTATTGGGATGGTATTAGGAGGTGGGGCCTTTGGTAGGTGATTAGGTCATGAGGCCTCAGCTCTCATGAATATGATTAGTGCCCTTATAAAAGAGACCCCAGAGAGCTGTCATGCCCTGCTGCCATATGAGAATATGATGCAAAGGTACCATCTATGAACCAGATAGCATGTCCTCATCAGATAGTGACTCTGCCAGTGTCTTTATTTTGGACTTCCCAGCCTGCAGAACTGCAAGAAGTAAATTTCTATTATTTATAAGCGACCAAGTTTATAGTATTTTTTTAAAGCATGTATTTTAAAGCATGTATTTTAAAGCAAGTATTTTTTAAAGCATCTCAATGAATTCTTTTCCTGAGACTTCTCCAGGCAAGGGAAGGCTGCTATTCTCCATCAAGGGGAAATGAGGGCACTTCTGTGCAGAGAAATATGAGGGTTCAAGGTTCTCAAGCACCTCTATTCAGATGTCCTCATCTCAGACCTCAGGTGCACCCCTGCCCCGCTTTCCATCAGGGCCTTGACTTTAGCATACAAGACTTGCTGGGGATATGAATTAGCCTTCTCTGTAACCCAGTTATTCTTAAAATCAGATATTTAAGCTGAAATATTAGTTCTAATTCTGAGTACAGTCTGATACTACTAAGATAGGGGTCTCTTTGAGTGCTGCCTGCAATGAAGTCCTATTGCTTTCATGAAATACATGAAAATACATGAGTTGTCTGGTCTGAGCCTGTGTCTTCTTCCTCTGAAGCACTGATGGCACTGAGCATCACCCAGAAAGCTTGTCTTCATATCTCTCAAATGTTGGAGATATTAGGTAAGTCAATGTATCTCCTATCACTCAATTCATTACAGGTAAGAGTCTTAGTAATTTTGATGTGACAGAATGTCAGTAGTTTTCTTTATCTTCACTTACCACCACCAATGGGATCTTACTGCCAACCATCCTGAAAACAATCCCATTTCAAGATGGCATTCTGAAAATCCCTTCCTAGAATTAAATTCAGTACCAGTTGTCTTAGTTTGGGTACTCCCAGAAGTGAGAGAAATAGTTGAGTCAGGTGTTTTACATGGGATATCATCTCAGGAAATATCAGTAGATAAGAAAGGAATTGAGATGTATGAGAAAAAGGAATCAACAAGAATTTGTAACCAAACACATTACCACGGTGGGTAATTGACACTTGAGTCCACCGGGAGCAATGTAGAAATGCCCCTCAAAGTGACCTTCATCCAGGGAGGAGTTGGAGAATTGGTTCTTCAAATCCCAGAAGTCACTGCTTGGGAACTGGTCCTAAGGAATGTTAATTTTCCAGCACATTGGTCCTGCTATGAAGGTGGTCACAGCAGGCTGTGACCTGAGGAACCAGAGATGCAAAAACATGGAAGTACTGGCAGTTCGAAGTCAGGCCGCATGCCCCAAAGCAGTAACAGTGAAAAGGTATGGACAGGGCACCAATAGCATTTGATGTAGGTACAGTTAGTAACTTTTATATGTTTATTTAATTTGCTGATTAAATTTCTATAGGTGCAGTTAGTAACTTTTATATGGTTATTTAATTTGCTGATTAAATTGCTATAGGTACAGGTAGTAACTTTTATGTTTATTTAATTTGCTGATTAAAAAAATCCTGCAGGCTATCAAAAATCCATGGGAAACCACTTGAGGTCTCTAGAGTAGTAATCTGCTAAACAATATTCTTTGTCTATATTTGCTTATCTAAGAACTACTCCCACTAACTACACAGGCACCTATTCTAGTTTTGTTTTGTTTTGTTTTGTTTTTTGTCTACAAGAATCTCTGGAGAGAGAGCTGAAATCCAGACTGACTGTCTTAAATATCTCCCTGATTTACAGTGCTAATAATTATACACAAACAAAAATTGAATCAAGTTTTTCATGACTTCTGAAATAATTTTCCTTCCTATTACCTCTGTCTATGGGGTCATATTTAATTTAAACATTTACAATTCTATAAGTGTATATGTTCAGCCAAACCCTTGACTTTGAGATACCTCAAGCCTCATTGAATTCATGTCATTTTTCTCCAGATGAGTGACTCATTTAGTAGAATACAGAAAAAAAAGTTTCCTGGGATCTAGGCTTATCTTTAACTTTAAAAAGGCAGTTACCACAGCATTCTCATTTTGAAGATGAGTCTTAGGCTCTTTCCAGGCACAACATTCTCTGAATCAATGATTTCTAGACAGTACTAAGCAGAAAAACTACATCCCTCCAATAACCCTGACAGGCTGTCTTGGCACCATATGGAGCTTGCTGCCTTCTAGTTCTTTCCTTGACTGTTTCATTCCTGCTCAGCTCAAGGCTAGAAATGTATGATGTTTCACTAATCACTGGAGTTGCCTGATTCAGATCTATGAAATATTCTGGCTTTTCGCCATATGTTGTGTGTTATCCGTAGCTAATATTTGCAGTGAGTGGTGAATTTGTCTCCAACAGGCAATTTGAGGCAGAGAAGAACTGAATGAGTAAAATTGTGATTGTGATCCTTTCCTAAAACGATTCCTCAAAGTTCAATACTGTTATGCTGGAAGCATGTTAATATGGAGGAGAGGCTAAGTCTTCCTTATCTTATTATTATAAATCCTTTAAAAAGCTAATGAAAAATGCAGTGGGAGGTCTGTGCAGAAGCAGAGCAGATGGACCAGGGAAGCAGGAACAGAGCTTCTGTGTTGTATGCAGAAGATAATCTTTCACAAGGTGAGGCAGTCTCAAATGTAAAGCTATTAGGACTTCCTCTCCATAGCTTAACAGCACTGAACTTTAGTTGCTAGAGTATCTTCAGATAGGTTCCTGAGAACCACCTTCTCTTCAGAACTGTGTTACCATGTGAGAGACTGTAGAACACAACATATTGCTGTTTCTTTCACACACACAAAAAAAATAGGTTGCAGTAAGATAAGAAGTATGAGGACCAGGGTACCTTTGGTCTTAACGGCTTGTGAAAAAAGTCACCATTCTGACTCCTGAGATTATAATAGCAGATTTTGTTCTATGGTTTTAAAGGACTTCATGGTGAACAATGGATTAATTTCACTCAATCTGGTTATTTCAACTGCCTTAATTATCACAGCATTGCTTAAACTTCAGTTTCTTTTTAAATGCCTCTTTCAGTCTGATCATCTCATGATCAAGAGGAGATACAGAGTATGTACTATTATTTGCTCAATCATTTATTTAAAATTAACTTTTTATAAAAAATTAGCCATGTCCTAAACAACGATACCCTTAAAATGGTAGGTTTGCTAAGCTAAATATAATTTCTGTTAAAAATGCATATTTTAAAGTACTTTACATGTGTGGCTTAAATCATCATCTGTACTACCGGTGGTATGAAAGAAAGAGAATTTAGTTGTGCTCACCCTACCCTTAGCCCTTTAGATACAACTGGCTCTCACCCTGTCACATAGCACACTAGGAAGTCTTTTAAAACTGGGTTTGGACAGCACTGCCTCTCACAAGTGGTACCTATGTTTCCCTCCTTCATTCCAAATATATTATTTTCGTCCTGAGTTGTATTTTCTCTGAAACAAACATTGTTCCACTCACTTATATTTCTTTACATTTGCCTGGCTAATCTTCAACAATAATAAAGATTTGCATGTGTCTTTCTTAAGTGGCAAAATGTTGACTCTTGTTTTTATCCAATATGAGCATTTTGATGTTCTGATGTTGAAAAGTATAGATCCCTTATATGCATTTTTCTTAGTCTATTTTGCGTTTCTGTAACAGAATACCACAGACTGCGTAAGTTATAAACAATAGAAATGTATTTGGCTCACAGTTCTGGAGGCTGGAAAGTTCAAGATCAATGGGCTGCATCTGGGGAGACCTTTCCTGCTTCTTCATAACATGGTGGGAGGCATTCCATGGTGAAATAGCTGATGAGACAGCAAGAAGGAGCCAAGCTCCCTTTTACAACAATCCCACTCTTGTGGTAATGAAGTTAATCTACTCATGAGAACTCTGCCTCTTAAAGGTTCCACCTCTCAACACCGTTGCATTAGGGATTAAATTTCTTACATATTAGCTTTGGGAGATGGTATTAGTCTATTTTTGCATTGCTATAAATACATATCTGAGGCTGAGTGATTTATAAAGAAAAGAGGTTTATTTGGGCTCATGGTTCTGCAGGGTGTACAGGAAGTGTGGTGCCAGCATCTGCTACTGGCAAGGGCCTCAGGAAGTTTATGATCATGGCTGAGGGCAAAAGGAAGCAGGAATATTACATGGCCAGAGAGGGAGCAAGACAGTTGGGGAGGGAAGATGTTATGCTCTTTTTTAAACAACAAGATCTCTCATTATTTCAGAGCAAGAACTCATTCATTATTGTGAGGACAGCACGACACCATTCATGAGGGTGACCCAAACACCTCCCACTAGGCCTCATCTCCAACACCAGAAGTCACATTTCGACATGAGATTTGGAAGAGACAAAATATCTAAACCATATCAGGGACACATTTAAATCACAGTAATTTGGGTTGTTTGTAGATGTTATCTTTTTTATGTATCCTGTTTTTCACACATTCTTGCTCTTTCATTGTTCAAAGTTTTCCTTGTATCTTATAGACTAATCTATGACTGAAGCGTTTACTATTTTTTTAATTTTTTTTTTTTTAAATGTAAGAAGCAGTTTTTGGAGAGATAGGGTTTCACTATGTTACCCAGGCTGGTCTCTAACTCTTGAAGTGTTTACTATTGTAGATTGAGCACCTAAAATAGTGATAAGGAGATGAGAGTTAACCCATGAATATTTTCTGAATAAATGAATGTAGTAGTAGTAAATGCCTTTTGCACTGTGACTTATGTTTCTTTAAGTTAAATTTACCTGCTGATTATGAAAGTTTACAGTACATTTCACCTTCTACTAGAGCAGTAGTTCTCAAGTCTCAGTAGGTATCAGAATCACCTGGAGGGCTCGTTAAGCCCAGATTGCCTGGTCCCACTCCCAAAGTTTCTGATTCAATAGGTCTAGAGCATGACCTGAGAGTTTGCATTTTAAACCAGATCCCAGGTGATGATGATGGTATAAGACACATACTTTGGGAGCCACTGAACTAGAGATTATCTCTAAGTTTCACAGAATGTCAAGCGTAGTTCGTTTTTTTTCCTCTATTTTCCAGTTTTAAGAATAATACAATATTTTGGCTCTTGATTATTTAAATGAAATATTTTTTAGGATTTGAAATGATCTTATTTTTCTATTTTTCTATCTTTGGGATTTAAATCCACATTATTGATAGTATTTAACTTGAAATTAAATTTTAACTTGTTATTTACTGATCTTATTTTTCTTGAGTCAGTGCTGTCTAGAATTTCACTGACAAAACAAAATCCTTTCTAAACAGTTTTTAAAAACACTTTTCATGGCATAACCATGCCTTTCCCCTGCATGGTTAGAGCATTCTTCCATATAGGAGGACCTTTCTAAGGACCGTATATTTTTTTTTTGTTGTTGTTGTTGTTTGTTTTGGTTTTTTGTTGTTTTCTTTGTTTTTGTTTTTGGTTTTTTTTTTTTCACCTTCAAACAAGAATCCTCTTTATTCAGGCCCAATGATGCTAACTGGCAGTGTGATTTTTCTTTGACCACTTGAGCGATGTTAAAATCTCTGTGGCTAATCTTAGACAGGAGGAAAAATTAATATGTCAAGACCTAGTCATGCTCCTGAGTCTGGAAGGCATGAACCAGAGGCAAGGATATAGCCTACTCCCATGGTCTCCCCTTTTTCATTGTAAGGAAGTTCCTATATAGATGACTAATTTGAAACACTTGTCTTCTACCAGAGGTAGTATGTGAAAAACTAATTAGCTGAACAGTTTTCATACCTTTCCCTACCTCTGCTTACACCTTTTGTTAATTGTTATAGACTGAATTGTGTTACTTGTAAATGCATAGGTTGAAGCCTGAATCCCTGATGTGACTGCATTGGAGATGGAGCTTTTAAGGAGGTAATTAAGATTAAATGAGATCATAAGGATGGGGCCCTAATCCAAAAGATCTGGTGTCCTATAAGAATAGGAAGACATACCAGAGCTCCTTGCCCCTCTCTGTGTCCAGGCACAAAGACAAGGCCATGTGTGGACGCAATGGGAAGGTGCTGTCTGCAAGGTGAGGATAGGGGTCTCGCCAGAAACCAAGCCTCCTGGCACCTTGATCTTGGACTTCTAGCCTCCAGAACTATGAAAAATAGTTATTTAAGTCACACAGTCTGTGATATCTTTATATATCAGTTGAATATACCAACTTTGCATCTTACTATGTGATGCGGGCTTCAAGATTGCCACTCCAGCTATTACTAACCTCACTTCCTATAGTGAGATGTGTGTCCCAGGGTCTCCACTTAGCCTCTTGGTAATCTCATATTTTTATTGTGCAATGTGTATTATCCAGTTGCCTTTCTCCCTATTGTTGAATTTCTGGTGAATAATAATAATGGTTGGTGAGACTGGGAGTATGGATGGGAAGGAGTAAACATCTCTGAATGCCCTAACGTGCTACTTCTGTAGAGTGGTGGATGGTTGAGAGGCTTCCTCTTTGGTAGCTTCTGATATTGGGAGATACAGCAGATTGCATTAAAGTCTTTTCCTGCCTCTTCTGTGTCTACATTGATTGGTCTCAATATTTAGCTGATTGTTCACTTTTCTCAATCCTACTATCATCATGTGCTTAGGGTAATTCTTCTCCACAGATTGGCACTGTCAGAGCTGCCAGCGCTCATTTGACATGTTCTCATAGGCATTACATGGAATTGTGGGGAAGGATGAATTAGGCCTATGTAAAATATCTACCATTATAATTTGAATGCCCTCTTCTTCCTGCATTTGGCTTAAGGGTCAATCTTGAGTGAGGATTAAGGCCCAGCTGTGACCATGGTGGGAGTCAGAGTTGGAGGTCAGCCTGTGATTGAGTTTAGGGTCAATTTCTGGCCAGTATTGCTAATTAGTGTAAGCCATGATGAAACTGAACTCAGCACTTTCAACTCTAACCACCCAGGGCACCAGAAATTCCTCCAGAGAATGTGAGAACCTGAAGGCAAACTGTCCGGGTGTCTGTGGGGATAACAAACATAATGTTCAGTTTTAAAAAAAGTTTAAAAATGCTTTTACAACACTGTGGCTCTAGGATTATCTTAGATTGCTTAAATGTCATCATACTTCTAGTCTTTATTTGTATTCAGACGCTTCTCTCAGTTCAACAAACCCAAGTGACTAGGAAAATAAAACATAAGGTAGACAGAAAACCCAGGTTTCCTCAGATACTTCTGAGGTGATGAGACATATCTAGCAAACAGAGTCAGAAGAATTTGCTTTGCCTGATTACAGCACCATTGATTTTACAAACGCTCATGTGTTGTGGTCATGTCCAGAAGACTCACAGGTTTGCTTCATATCGTGCAAGGAGGAAGCAAGGAGGGAGCTACTGAGTGGAAGAGAGGCCATGGGAGAACACTTCCTTGAGCTGATAGTAACGAGGGAAGGTGGGTGATGACTTTCTTGGTTGCCAGATTCAACAATAGTCTCACTTAGAACACCTTCCACCCAACATGGCAAGCTGGCCATGGCATGCTGGCCAGCTTCAAGCGGAAGAGAGGCTCTGGTGAAGGGCTCGTCTTGTTTTCTTGTTGATTCTGGGGAATGTTAGCTAAGTCAGAAATGACTAAGTGGGAAAAAATCTACCAGAGGTATTGGCAAGTGGAGAAACTCCTAGGTAGCATCTGCTCCTATCTTTACTTGCTCATTTTGGAAAATACATTTAGCCCTAATGTAATAGTTTCTTGCAAAACCTGACCAAATAAAGCTACTTAAACATAGCGTTATCTCTTGTCTCTCTGCGTAGGCTGGGGCCCAGACCATCTCATGGCAAGTGTGCCAAGTCTGTTCCCAGAGTGTTTTGGTGCTTTCATGCATTCTTCATGTTCCTTCTCAGTTGGCCACCATAGCCCTGACTGTAGCTGTGGTTAAAGGGTCACTCTGACAATCAGTGGGGTGGGAAGTGCTGCAGGTAGGCAGCCTACACAGCCTTCTCACAGCCTTGCCTTCATGCTCTGTGCCCTCCACCTCACCCCTGGACCCCCAACTCAAACTTGTTCTATACCCTATCTCCTGCAGGATACTGGGCATTCCTGGCAATACAATCATCCTTAGCTGTGTGTGCCTTGGAAGTTAGTGGCTAGTGAGTTTCGTGGTTATTCAGGGTAAACATGACCCTACCCACACTAGGACTTTTGGCTGACTCACCTCAGACTCTTTTCCTGTTCACCTCTGAATAGGTTCTTTCTATTGATTCATTCTCGAGGTGGGATCTGCACCTAGCTGAGTCGGGCTCTGTAATTCTTAAGCTTTATTCTTGTAGCTCAGTTCAGTCTTTGTTATTTGGAAATTGAGGAAGTAGGTGTGTGCTAGGAGGGGGTGGAGAAGTAAAGTAGGCTGATATGCCCCCTCATCTGCCCAGAAAATCTAAGCAACAGAGAAAATAAGCACAGAAAGCATAGAGCCAGATGGGCATGAATTTATTAGTTTTAATTATTGGCTAGTCAAGTACAAATAGCTGATAAAATACTGTTCTCCCTGATATAGCTGACTTCATAGAAATAGGGGTCTGATCACTTCCCCATTTCTTAAACTTAGGACTTGTTAGATTAGATAGCTTTGTTGTCTGGGGGACTATTATTGGCCAGTAAACTCTTGGGGTCATGCGTTTCACACCTCGAACTGGCAAAATTGAGACAACAAAAGATTAAAATATAGGCCTCATTTATCTTTAACTTAGGAAAACTGAAACTTACTGCATGCTCCATTCAGTGCTATCAGATTCGTTTGTCTTTTTTTTCTTTTTTTTGGTAGAGGATTTGGCTAGGCTTCATGGAGTCCTCCAGAACCTCCTCCCTGTAGGCCTAGATACACAAGTTCCTCTTCCGTGTAAATGGGAGGACTTGGAGTAGAAATATTGGCCTTTGTTTCAAAAGCATTGAGCTTAGTCCTGTATTTTTCTTCCTAGTCTGCCACGTCCTCCTGGTCTGCCACTACTTGACATCCTCCCGTGAGCAATCTATTTTCTCTGAAAAACATTTTTTCTATTTTATCAAAGATATTTCAGAGACAAAGCTTTCACAAATAGAAGAGAGCTCCAATCATTGAGATTTCCAGTCTTATCTGTGCAGGTCTCGTGAAGGACATACAGCTAGAAGCATCAGTAATAACAGTACTTTATAGATTCAGGTCCAGAGCTCTAAAATTTTCAAAGTGCTTTCACGCCATCATTTTATTTCATCCTTCAAGAGCTCTGCCAGTTGTATAGAACAGGTAGCTCTGTTTAGCAGGTTCACATAACTTGAGGGGAACTGCCCAAGGTTGCGTGGATACAAAATGACCAAACCAAGAATAGAACCCAAATATTCTACTTGCTTCAAGAGACCAGTTTTATAAATTGCTTCATGCTTCACTCTCCTCCCCATGAAAAAAATTTCTGCTTGGCATTTTTATGGGTTGAATTATCCACCCCCTGCCCCTCATCAAATGATGATATATTGAAGTCTTAACCCCAGTAGCTCAGAATGTGATCTTATTTGGAAATAGGGTTGCTATAGATGTGATGTTACGTTAAAATGCATTAATACTGGAGTAGTGTGGGCACTTCATCCAGAATGACTCTTCTCCTGGTAAGAAGATGGCCACGTGAAGACAGAGGCAGAAGCTGGGGTTAGGCATCTATAAACCAAGGGATGCCAAAGATTTCCAAAGAAACACTAGAAGCTAGGAGGGGGCAAGGAGGATTCGCCTTCATGTTTCAGAGGGAGCACTGTCCTGCTGACGTTTGATTTTGGATTTCTAGCTTTCCACAACTATGAGATAATAAATTTCTTCTTCTTTTTTTTTTAAGCCAACCAGTTTTGGTGCTTTGTTATGGCAGCCCTGGGAAACTTGAACAGCCATCACACAGGAGCCTCCCTGTGACAGTTCAGAACAATTTGAATCCCTTCATATTCTTTCTCTTCCTCTCAATTACATATTCTATTAATCTTCTTAAATCCCATTTTGCCTTTTGATACAGACTCTGTGATATATTCTTGGAATGGTATGGTTCCACTTTCTTCTTTTTTTTTTTTTCTTTTTTCCTATGACTTCTTTTGAAATCCTGCTCATTTTTCAATATTTTATTTAAGTATCACTTTCCCTATGAAGTGTTTTTTTTTTTAACCTACTTCTCCCTTCCTTTGCCATTGCTTGTCATTTAGGCAATTATCAATCTTATGACAATCACAATCAGAGTTCTATTAAAGTATTATTTGTCTGTCCCCTGCTTTCTTAAAATAAACCAACAAGCAAGCAAATAAAACCTGGGTTAGCCTTAAGGTGTTTTCTGTTTCAGTTCTCTATTTTCTGGTGTTGATTGGACACAGTACTTGATGTGGAATAGGCAGAACATAGTGGCTTCTAGTTGTATTGGATTGCTTAGAAGCCACAAACTTCAGCATTGCTATTTTTGGTTGTATATATGTGTGTCACATGGATTATTCTTCTTAACTTTTACTATGGACATTTTCAAGCATATACAAAGGCAAAAAGGAGAGTAAAGTGAACATCCATGTATCAGTGGCTGAAACAATCTTTAACTTATGGTCAGTCTTGTGTCATCTCCGCTTATCCTTCTAGATCAGATTACTTCGAAATATATCCAGAACCTCATCTCATTCCATGAGTAAATATGTTTATCTTTTTGTAGTTTGTGTGCTTTTCATATGAATGATATATTACAAATAAAATAATATCATATCAACTAACATTTTCTGAGCACACTCTCTGTGCCAGCCACTGTGCAATAACATTTTACCTTATTTAATCTTGAAACTTTCAAACAATTAACTATTATTATCATCATCTCCATTTTATAAATGAGAAAACTGGTTCTTAGAGAGACTAGTTACTCCAGGTTGAAGAATTGGGTAGTGACTGAAGCATTTACAGAATCCAGAGTGCTGACTCACGAGACAATGCCCCTTCTACTCCCAAGAGTAACTCAGACAGGAATGTTTGCTTGAGCAAGTAGTGGATGAGATCGATACAAACTTGTTTCAGTATTACTTTCAGATCAAATGGGGTCATAACGTGTGCATTCAAAACATAGTACTCAGCTGAAATTAAATAGTGATTCATTAGTTTTCTCCTCTGATGCTGGTGTCATAATTTGGTGTAATCACAGAGCTTCATCATGTTTTTATTCTTTGATTTATTCACTCATTTATTCATTTCATAGTCATTAGTGACTGTCTGCTATGAGTCAGGCACTATAGATTCGAACATAAATGATGGACAGCCCCTGAGCTGGAGGAGGGGCTGAGTTATACCTTTATTTAAAATTTGTTAATTGCTTGTCAATGAACACAGAGAAATGTCCTTACTTGTAAGTTGGAGTTACCGGGGGTTAGGTGGCTGGAAAGTCTCAGGGAATTGATGATCTGTGTATTCCTTCCCCAGCATCCTTGGGCTCCCAGACATTTGGAGGTGAGTGACAGGGACCCTCATCTCCTGATTCATCTCCTTTGTCTTCCCTTCACAGTACCCTTCCCTTCACAGTACCCACTAATAATAGTACTAAGAGCTGACATGGTAGTTGCTTGTTTTCACACTTGCCATGTATTTATTTATTTAATCTTCATAATAACTCCATAAGATAATTGTGAGTTTTATCTTCATTTTACAGCTTATGATACTCTGATGAACAGAGTTTAAGGTACCAGAATTGCAGGCTTAATGGCTTGTCTCCAGAGCCTTTCTTCTCAGCTGATACAACACACTTGTCTGGAAAATTAATTTGCTCTTGACTTCGAGGAGTGTTAGGTCCCAAACCCTTAGTAGAATGTGGAATAAAGCTAAGAAACTTTCCTCATTCAATTATGTGAACGTTATCAACTGTCAAATCCCATGATATTTATGTATGTCTGATTTTAAGCCACACAAGGTGAATTTAAATAAACTTGTGCATACAGTATTACAACAGTTAGGCTACTGTATGATTCCTGAATGCACCAAGCTCTTCCAGCTTCCTTCTGGAACTCCCTCTGCCAGTTAGCCTTTCCACCGCTCTTCTTTCACTATACTCCTGTCTTTTATACCTCAATTCCCTAATTCTTCCATGACCACCTCTCCAGCTATGATACCATCCTTTCTTTGTGCCATTACCCAATATACACACGCCTCAACTGTAACTCTGCCATGCTATACTTCTCTTATTTGTTTCACTTTTGCTCTCTATTTGAAAGATTGAGAGCTGATGTCTTATTTTCATCATGCAAAGTACTAGTAATGTACCATGTATAATTTACCTTCTACTTAGTAAATTTGGGAGCTCTGAATTGGAATCTAAACAAACATTCACTCTGTTCTGAAATATGGCAACTTTCCATGGTTGGAGAGAATAATTAGCAAAGTCACAAACAAGAATCATGTTTTTGACAGATGATGATGCTTAGCTGAATCTTATTCATTGATTACAGGAAATAACATATCAACTGGGACCCTGTAGTAAAATGCAATTTATAGAAAATACATATAATTCTACTTAAAATTATCTGAGATCTTAAGAGCTTGAGGAAAATTTGAGGCCATCTAATACAGAGATTTCCCAAACTGGTTACACATTAAATCACTTGGGAAGTTTATTTCTAATACATTTTCCAATACCCTTCTCTCGGATTCTGGTAAGGCCTTAAGACTACTGTTTTGAAGCCAGTGCTCTAATGCATCATTCTTGCCCCTACTCTACTAGGCTGGTAACTCTAGTAAATGTGAAACTTCAAAGGATTTCCTTCTTATTTGTGGGCACTAGGCACTTTAATAAAGGCAGGATATCTTATTTAATCCAGATAAACAATGTTGTCATTTACATTTTATTTTGATTAAGTCCTATTTTGATTAAAACCTTAGTAAGAAAATGACAGCATTATTTTTCTGGAGCTATAATAAGGTGCTAATTCATGGCCTTGCTTACTAGTCTTTTTGCTGCCTGTATTAGTACATTCTTGCATTGCTATTAAGAAATACCTGAGACCAGGTAATTTTTAAAGAAAAGAGGTTTAATCGGCTCACAGTTCTGCAGTCTGTACAGGAAGCAAGGCTGCATCTGCTTCGGGGGAAGCTTTGGGGAGATTTTACTGATGGCAGAAAGCAAAGCAGGAGACAGCCCTTCACATGGCCGGAACAGGTGGAAGAGAGAGAGTGTAGAGAGAGGTGCTATACACTTTGAAACAACCAGGTCTCATGAGAACTGACTCTACAGTACCAAGAAGGGATGGTGCTAAACCATTTATGGGAACTCCACACCCATGGCACAATCTCTTCCCACCAGCCCCACCCTCAACACTGGATATTACAGTTTGACATGAGATTTGGGAGGGACACAGGTCCAAACCATATCACTGCCAATATTTCTTTTGCAGACATTCCTCTTTGATCTTGGAAACTGAAATACAAGTAATAGAATTAGTCCCAGTACAATTTACTTTCTGCCCCACAGAGGGTAATAGGATCCAACATTTCCTGGTTTGCAAGGTACCATTGTGATCCCCAAATAAATCTTGAGCATTTTCAACAATTGACTATCCAGCGAGTGCTTGATCTTACTTAAAAAGTTTGAGGGAGACTGTTCCATCTGAGGCCAACTCTAATTATTAGAAAGTTCCTCTTTGAGATAATCTATGAGCTCTCTTCTGAAACTTCTGTATCTTGGTCCCAGTCATTCTCCCAAAGGAGCCACAAACTACACATGTGCTGTTTTTCTTACAGGACAACCAAGCCATTCAGGCATTGATGACAGCTAACACACTCTGTTGGCTCCAGTCATAAACTCTATCACTGCCAAATACACCTGCTCTTCTTTTATTCCCAGTAAAACAAGTAGCAAAATGATCAGAAATGTCAATTATCTTAACAATAAAGGCAGACATCACTCTTGCCTTAAAACAGTTTGGACAAGTGAATATAAAGGAAGTTAAATTCTGTGGCATAAAGGAAAGATGCTTCCTTCCTTGCTCTCCCTCTGTTTCCCTCCATCAGAATAAGGCCCTTGGGTAACCAATGTCCATTATCAGGCCTGAAATCACTAGACACTGTTGAGCTGATTTGGGGTTCCTGGCAGCCTACCAGAACAGTTAAATAAGTCGAGCTGTTTGAAAGCTCACCAAATTGTAATATTAACCTTGGAAGATAGATACAGGCTGATTTGCAAACCTTATTTTGATCATTAACATGCACCAGTGAGAGAAAACAAACTGTAGCCTTTCCCTGGACATCTATTTCTTGTTTGCCCATGCTAATTAGTATAATTTGCATAAATATATAAAAATCCTGTATGTTTTTCAATGTATTCAGAGCTCATTTCTCATTAACTTCAGCAAATATTCCAACAATGCACACAGATAACTCACCCTCTTTACCAGGCCAAGCCCAGAAGCAGGAGCATCCCATCTCCCTGTCTTCTATTTGTGGGGATATAGAATTAGAGCAAATATCAGGCACATGAGGAACCTTACAATTCATCTGACTAACCACTTTTGTTCACAGATTGAGAAATTGAGACAGAGGTTAGGCTGTACTAAGTCACACTCCCAGAACCTGGGTCTCCAGAATAAGCAAATGAGAATATGCTTCCATGACAATGGTACTAAGGAAAGGTTTTATAACATGTATGACCCTACTGTTAACATGCTGCACCCTTACTTTCTCTTTATTAAATGCTGAGAGAGGAGAACTAGGAATTGGTATTAAGCCTATGTAGTGATTAAAAGCATGGGTTTTCCATTAGAGTGAAGTGGATTTCACTGCCAGCTCTCAACCAAATTAAAGTCCATTAAAAAATAAACAGTTAATAATAACCAAGACAGTTTTCAAAAATGGGAGTAATGAGGGGGAGCATGTTGGTATACCAGTTATAAAATGCATTACAAACTTATCACAACATTACTATAAGAGAAATAGAGTGGTGCTGGCTCAGGAATCTACAGCCAGTTTCTATGCAATTAAAAAAAAATGCATAGCCCATCTTAGATGAATATAAACCTATATGACTGTATATGACAAAAAATCTTACAAATGAAGCTTGAATTACTCAGGAAGTAGTCCTGGAAAATTGGTTAAGTGAAGGGCAAAATCAAGTTAGACCTAAATCAAGTTATACCTATACGTTGTACATTAAAAATAATTCTAGTTATATCAATACTTTTAATATTAAAAGTTAAAACCATATAGAAAAACCACAAAAAGAGGTGAACATTTTACCAATCTCTGAATGTGGAAAAGATCCAAGCATAAAATTATTAAACAAATTAACAAAATAAATGAAATATTTTATTACAGAGAAACTTTACCTACTGTATTTAAAAAAAAAAAAAAATCTGTTCCAAACATGCTCTTTTAACTTGAGGGAATGTTTCAAACTTGATCAGAAGTCAAGCAGTCTTTTTTTAAAACAAACTCTTTATCCCTCAAGATGTTCCCATCTTTAGCTCTCTATTCTGGCAGAGCTGATAAATTGAATGCATTTCAGGCACAAAGATAAGGTGTAAAGGGTCAATCTGGATAGAGAAGAATGTAAAGATCTGATCTCCACCTGTGCAGAGCCCCTTTCTGGTGTGTTTTATCTGTGTTGAATTCCTGATATCTATTCTCTGGCCTCTGACAGCTGACCAACTGAGAGGTGAGATTGTGTATCATTCCTGCCCCAGACCACTTCCATCATACTTTCCATACTTCTGATATATGCCCTGGCATTGCTGCAGTCAGTGGCTATTTAATATATATTGCTGTATAACAAATTATCCTCAAACTCAATAGCTTCAAACAACAAAAATTTATTTCTGTGGATCAGAAAGCAGGCTTAGGTGGGTCCACTGGCTCAGGGTCTCTTACAACCTGCCACCAAGGTGGCAGCCAGGGCTGCAGTCATGTCCAGGCCCAAGTTGGGGAAGTTGGAGTCAGTTCAAAGCTGACTCATGTGGTTGTTGATAGGACTATAGGCAGACCTCAGGTCTCCATTGGTTCTTTACCATGTGGGTCTCTGACTAAGATTGATCACAACATGACAGCTGGCTTCCTCGAGAATAAGGACTCCCAATGAGAGAGAAAGCAAAAGAGGTCCCTATGTTCTTCCATAACCTAATCTTGGAAGTAACATTCCATCACTCTGCTGTACACTACTGGTTAGAAGTGAGTTACTGAATCCAGCGCATACTTAAAGGGAA
Source organism: Macaca nemestrina (assembly GCF_043159975.1). Lineage (NCBI taxonomy): Eukaryota > Metazoa > Chordata > Mammalia > Primates > Cercopithecidae > Macaca > Macaca nemestrina. Next base: position 79,709,702 of record NC_092137.1, on the reverse strand, counting down.
AGGTTCACATATGGGTGTCCATACCAGGAGGTGAGGATGAATAGGGTCCTCTCAGAAGCCGCCAACCACAATGGCTGTGGTCCTCTGAGTGCTCTGCTCTGTGCTGTTCTTGGTTTGTGGTGCACTCGCCAGCTCTAGGCAAGTAGGGAGATCCTGCAGCAGAAACAGCAGGCTTTTTTGAATCATGGATCAGTAACAGAGCATAAGCTGGAACTGACTGCAGCCTGCTTCGGAAGTGCAGGTACAATGCAATTATGTAAAATCTCAACACTCCTCTTGCTGACCACATCCCAAAAATTGGCATCTGGGGCCTTGGTAGCATTTCAGAGGAGCAGAGCTGAGCTGAACTGAACTGTACTGTGGTTTGTTCACAATAAAACAGATGGCATCAAACAGAACCTGTAGGAAGTGCTGGATTTTAACCATTGCTGCAGAGAGATAGTACTTTGATCTCATAGTAAATCATTTTTTTTCCCAAATAAACTTGTTTTCATTTAGAAAATGAGCCTGGGGTAGTTATTTTTATTTTCATAAACCCAGAGGAGCAACGTCTACACGCATTGGATATGAAGCCAAAAATTCAAATGTCTTTAGGACCAAGTGAGTGTGAGTTGAGCCAAGTGAGAGAGAAAACAGAGCAGAAGAAATCATGAGGATGCAGAGGCAGACCTAAATAAGGCATTCAAATTTAATACAAAGCAAAACACAGTGCATACCAAATAAAATATGGCCGTGAGCTGAATATTGTCTAAAGAGTGCCAAAATGCGAGCCCATAGGCCTAGTAGGAAGAATAAAATTCATAAACCAGATATTTAAGAGATATCCCAGAGACTCCTCAACAGGGCTTTGAGATAGGGTCATTGTTATGCAAAACCAGAAAAGCTACCTGTCTTGCTCAAGGGTAAAGGGAGTTGTGGCTAGAACTGAGTCCTCCTACCTCTGAGTCTAGGACTGTTTGCATAAAAGTTTAAAATATTTCTATTATTTCTGATCCTGGCACCTCAGCTGATAAAGCCCTTTCCAAGTAAACCCAATAATTACAGAGGTGGAGCAGGATGGTTATGAGTCCAGGTGGCTTCGCAGGCAAGTGTGCATACAGGATCCTCATCGTGAATATGCTGGAGCCCAGCATAGAGACAGATCTTAGGAAAAGGCTTGCTGTTTGAGGGTTTCTGTAGACCTCTTAAGTCTTGTTGAACAATAGAAATGCCTAAACAGGCTACAAACGGCCCATAATGCCCTACTAAGTGACTTACAAGGGCTCAGGGTGGAAGCATACCTAATCTTGATTGCAAAGGGTGACACAGAGGCTAAAACAGAGAGTGCTGGAAATGTAGCTGATACAAAAACTCAGGATTCAGGCAGATGCAGTTCCCAGTGATACCAACCAAAGTGTTAATTTCTTATCAGAAGACCAAGGATGGGACAAAGCACCAATTTAAAAAAAAAAAAAAAAAAAGGAATGGCAAATGTTAGTGGGATATCAGGGACCTATACTATTAGGAGAAGGTGAATGTGAGTTCCTAATCTAGAGAGGGAACTAAACATCTAAGTGAGAACACTGTTGGAAACTATGCAAGAAAAGATCTAATTCTCTGTATGGAATAAATGAAAAGAGGGTAAAATCAGGTTAAACAGGGATGCAAAGACTGCAATTCCAAAGTCTACAAATACTCCAACTCACCGCCTCAAGTAGCCTTGAGTTAATAATTGGTTTAGGGTCAAACAGCACAGTTAGGAGCATTGTTGGACCTAAGGGCTAAGGATTGAGGAAGGCTTAGAGTACGTTCAGGAGTTCCCATTGCACCTTGGAAGCTCCAAAGAAAAGCCCAGTGAAAGCTGGTAATCTTTCTGAAAATTTGAGTTACAAGAGTCAGTCATTAGAGTATATAATTTGATTAACGTCCAGGTGATGTGACACATTCTGAGGTCACTCCTGGCTCCAGTGAGAATTGACTCCAAATTCATAGCCTAATAACTACGCCCAGCTCCAGGGACAACCCTTTCAAGTGCTATTAGACAGTATGTGGGGGAAATGGTGGAGATGATAGTGACTGATACTAACATTAAGAATAGGAGAATGAAAAAATTGGATTTATTTATTAAAAATGCAATGATAACTAACATTTATTAGGCATAAATTAGCTATGTGTCAGGAGTTTTGTATGCATTATTTCTATTTAATCCTGTCCATTATATATTATTATTGTCATTTTACAGTTATAGAAGCTGAATCCTGGAATATTTAGGTAACTTTTCCAAGGATTCACAGAGAATTAGAAGAGATGGGACTTCAAATTAGGACTGTCTGACTCCAAAGCCTATGAAATTAACAGGTCCACATTAGAGCAGAGAGTTAATTTGTTCCCTGTGGTGGCTGTAGCCCAAGGCATGCTAAGTGACTCTGTGTTGAAAAACTGATTTGGGAACTGTAGACAGGGTGCTGAAATAACTGAAAGATGAAAACATTTAAAAGAAGGGAAGGGAAGGGAAAAGCCTGGGATTAAGTGTCTCATTCATACAAATACAACCTTGCTATATTACTGCAAATCAGAAAGAAGTTTTCCTGCTTGGTACAAAGCTTAATGAGTCAATCCAGTGCTATGTATCTTTGTCAGGGTTCATGGGGGATAAAAGGAAGCCCAGGCCTGATGCACACCTAGGGCTGCCAAGGTCCAGGTTAGTGAAGACTGAGAAGGCCAATCAGGAGATGCAGATGATATGGCATTTATTTATTAAGCACAGACTATGCAGCAGGACCACTACCACTTCTAGACCTGCACTCTTCAGTATGCTAGCCCCTGGATACATGTGACCATCCGGCACTGGAAATGTGGCTGGTCTAAATTGAGCTGTACTTTAAATAAAAAGACATACCAAATCTTAAAGACATAGGGAAAAAATTATATTAAAAATCTCATTAATAATTTTTATATTATATATGGAAATTATATGTTTTTTGATATATTAGGTTACATTAAAGTATTATTAAAAATAATTTTACCTGTTTCTTTTTACTTTTATTTTTAACATGGATGGCTGCTAAAAATTTAAAATAACATGTGTGGCTCACATTTCTGGCCTGCATTATGTTACCAATGAATATCACTGGTCAAGACATTGCCTTGAAGGTCTCAGAAACACTGTGAGTCAATTCATAATTATAAATTACAAATGGTAAAAGCAAGGCTCTGAGACAGTATTTCTGAGACAGATTTTCCAGTGCCCCACTGGTTGGAAATAAATACAGGCTTCTGACAAACACCTGTAGGCCGCCCTGTGTGAATTTCCTATAGCTGCTGTAACAAATTATTAAAAATTTGGAGGCTTAAAACAACACAGATATATAGTAGTAATATATATTTCATAGTTCTGGAAGCCAGAACTATGAAATTACTTTCACTTGGGATAAAGTCCAGGTATAGACATACGGGGCCATGCTCCTTCTAGAGGCTCTAGAGAAGAATTCATTTTCTTGCCTTTTTCAGCTTCTATAACTGCATTCCTTTGCTCTTGCCTTCTTCCTTCATCTTCGAGGCCATCAACATGGCATCTTCAGATCACTTTCTGCTTCTGCGAAGTCACTTTCTTCTATTCTCAAATTTACTTCACTTTGGGCCCACCTGGCAAATTCAGAATAATCTCCCTATATCGGGTTTTAACTTAATCACGTCTGCAATGTCTCTTTGCCATAAAAATAGTAACTGACATTATTGGTTAGCCATAGGTTGTATTTCTAGAGTCCTCTCCTCTTCTTAATCTTTTTCAAGATTAACTACTATTTGAGGAGGTGTTCTGCTAGAAGGCATTACAGACAAAGAAATAAATAGGACGCAGTCCTGTTTCATTAGTAAAAGAGAAAACATGTAAATAATGAATGACAAAGCTCCAAAATAAGTGCCCCGATGAAAGTATTCACATCATTATAGTGGGACAAGAGCTGCCTCGACAGCAACTTAAACGTGGTACTTTCAAACTCTTCAAAATATTTTCTCATGTTTATTTCATCTGATACTTGCAAAATCCCATGAGGCTAACAACTCTTCTGTAATTCTAAAATTATTTAAATTAACAGTTAAAAGTAAGGAAAAGAATTCCATAATGCATGGTGGGCTGGGGAAGAAACTAGCGATATGAAGTGAGTTGTGTGAATTTTTCCAGTGTAAGTCAGTGGGAGATCACACTGGGGTCTTACGACTCCTGGTCTACAATTCCTCCCATGTCCACAAGTGCTTCTTAAAAGCTGTTTCTGCCTAATACAAGATACTGAGCATGCCATGCCACATCTTTGCCCTGCCTGCCTGTTTCTGCAACAGCACTCAGGGTTTACTGAATATCCTGAGTGATTCATGATGCAAGCCAAAGGCCAAGAGCCCTAGCTTTCTGGTCTCCAGGATGTTGTAAATTAAGACGTCCAATTATGAACTCCTCTCTCTTCTTTCAGAGGTTCAGTTATTGTACATCTTCTACTTCTACCTCAGATAGAGCTTGAGTAGTCAGAAATTAGCAAGTATGTTGCCAAAGAAATCATAAAAACTTCCCTCTCTTTCGAGCTCATGGGCCCAATTGTTATTTCTTTCCTCACTATTCAAGGACGAGAATTGTTATTCATCATCACACTTAGTGTGGGTCCTTAATTTTATAAAATCAAACCAACAGAGTGCTGATATGTAAATCTGCCTGAACCACAATTATCATCTGAAACCATAACTTTGATGTTTATTGGGTCTTCCCTATGCCTCACTCCTTTTGCCCTTTTCATCCCCGTCCTTGAGCAAAAAGGCCTCCAGGTCCCACCCCTGGCGCCAGAAGTGTTAATAGCGGAAAGAAAGATACTGACAGCTAATTCCTGAGGACTTGCATGACAGTTTGGCAGGCGGTGGGAAAACAACCTAAATCTATTATATACAGAAAATGTGTGGCACACAATCTCAGTTGTAAAATACAGAAAATGAAAGGGATTCAGGACAGAAAGAAAATTAAACAATACTAATGGGATAAAAAGCCATTTTGTAGCAATAAAAAAATGAAGCAGTATACCCTGGTCTGGACCTTCCTAGTGTCCAGATAGAATTATAGGTCATAAAGGCTGGAAGAAACTTGAGAGGACCATCTTGTCCATACCCTCAAGTAAGTCTAGAAAATGAGACCCAGTAATGGTAAAAGACTTATTCAAGAAGTACAAAGTTGGGATTAGCGCCCTAGATTCACATTTCCCCATCTTGAGCTCTTTTCACAATATCAGACTCCACTTCCAGAGAAAGTAAAGTTTAGAGAAAATCACTTATCTCCATAAAGCAATATTCAAAATATTTAGCATATTGATGGATGCTAAGAGACAGCCTGGATTAGAAGCTGAACACCAGAATGAAGAAGCAGGCAGGGGTTGGTGGCCTCCCGGAGCTCTAAAATGCCTTGAGGCTTTCCCTGACTGAATCCCTGGGTTTGGGGATGAGGTCCCTGTCATCCCAGACTGTGGAGAGAAGGTACAAGGACAAGGTCTCAAGACCAGGGTTTGTATCTGAAGCTCAAAACATTAGGAAAGACATTTGGGGCCGGGACCAGACAATGCAGGAGCATCTTTCCACTGCCAAAATGTTTCTTAGAATGTAAGTCCAATCCATGGTTATTTTCATGATCCTCTCAGTGATGTAAATCAGTGGGACTGAAAGGACATGTAAGCCACAATTTTATTTCCAGAGATGAAAACAATTTTAATTGGACTTAAATGCACCATACCAAAGCTAAAATGAGTCGTTGCACGATCCCCAGAGTAGAGCTTCCTGGGAGAGTCTGGGTCCAGGCCCATCTTTGGGAAGGTGCAGGGCTCACAGATTCAAAAATATATATTCCTCAAAAAGAAAATAATACATGCCGGTATCTGATGCAGTCTTTTATTTCTGGAGATGGAGTCTCGCTCTGTCACCTAGGCTGGAGTGCAGTGGCACGATCTCAGCTCACCGCAACCTCTGCCTCCCAGGTTCAAATGATTATTCTGCCTTAGCCTCCTGAGTAGCTGGGATTACAGGCTTGTGCCACCATTCCTGGCTAATTTTTGTATTTTTTGTAGAGAAGCCATTTCACCTGGTGGCCAGGCTGGTCTTGAACACCGGACCTCAGGCGATCCGCCCACCTCTTCCAACTAAATTGCTGGGATTATAGACATGAGCCACTGCACCGGCCCTGATGCATTTAATTTGTACACTGATTTCTTTCCCTTTTTTTTTTTTTTTTTCCCTTGAGATGGAGTTTCGCTCTTGTTGCCCAGGCTGGAGTGTAATGGTGCTATCTCGGCTACTGTAAACTCCGCCTCCCGGGTTCAAGCAATTCTCCTGCCTCAGCCTCCGTAGTAGCTGGGATTACAGGCACATGCCACCATGCCCAACTAATTTTTGTATTTTCAGTAAAGATGGGATTTCACCATGTTGGTCAGGCTGGTCTCAAACTCCTGACCTCAGGTGATCCACCTGCCTTGGCCTCCCAAAGTGCTGGGATTACAGGTGTGAGCCACTGTGCCCTGTCAGATTTCTTTATAGACAGCTATCTCTAAATGCTATTATTGCCAGGTATTCATCCATTTATTCAACAAGTATGTATTCAAAACTATGACATAATGAGCTCTGCTATAGCTGCAAGAGACAGCAGTGAACAAAGTCAGTGAAATCTCTGCTATCATGAAGCTTAAATGTAAAATGTCTCCAGTCTATCGAAACTGATGGGTTTGCATGAACCCTGTGAATGCCCATGCTTGTCTTTCTACATGTTTACTGTGCTAGGACTTCCTTTCCTCCCCAGTGCTTATGTGGGTAGCTGTAGAAACATCCTCAGAATGAATTTACACAAACTTAGTGCCTGTGTTCAACAAAACTCGCCAAACAAAACAAGAGCCAAAACAACATAATAAAAACAAAAACACAATAAAAGCCAAGTAAATTATTTGTCTGTGTGTATATGATTAGCATTCAAGGGAAGAGTGTAGTGTTGGATCAGATGCTGCACCAAACATTTGTCTATAATGTGCACATGAAGCCTTTGTCCACACAGCAGCAATGAGATGGATCAAGACCAGAAGAGGTGGTATTTAATTGCAGGTGAAGTTCTGGGTGATAGTTTGAGGGAAACAATTCACCTACAGACAATATAAAAGCAGAACGGTCTCCAAAGTCCACACAGAAGATGAGGCCTAGAGTAGGTGAGTAATTCCCCAACGTGAGGAAGAGCAGAGAGAGAGAAGTGGATGAGCTAGGAGAGGGCATAAAACAGCAGTGAAATTAATGCCCCACGGGGTGCCAGGGTTAACATCACCCTCTTGCCACATGCTCAGACCCTGCCTTCTAAAACATAACAGAAAGGAAAGGTATAAGCAGCTGCTATACCTTGGCAAGCGGAACAAGGAACTATCAGAGACAAAGAACAAATTTCCTGTTGCAAAAATGTGCCCTCCCGCATGGAAAGGCTCTTTCCTGCTTCCTTTCTTTTGCTCACGTTCTGTTTCCTATTCCCCTTTCCTATTCCTTACCTCTTCTCCCTTCCCTCGATTAATCTTAACTTTTGGGTGCAGCTTAAAGGTGACTTTCATAGGAAGACTTTTCCTGACCCTCAGTAAGATTCCAGTTAAAAGCATCTGTAGTATTCTGCACTTCTTCAAACAATGCATTATGGTTAGAATTAGTTATTCAGTATTTTTTCACGCTTTATGTTTCAGGAAACATATTTGTGTTTTCACCACCACAACCCTTGTGCCTGGCAAATACCTGGTATGTAGAAGGGGCTTAACAAGCTTTGTTGCTAAAAATGAAAAAAATAAGGAGCAAGAGTTTGAAACAGGACAGCAGCAAAGGGAGGACACATTCAGATCCTGTGACCCCTCGCTTTGGAGAAAATTAGTGTCTCTCTGTAACACTGGAAGAACAAATCTATAGTTTTCCTTTGACTTGACTGCACACTAAGCCCTCTATAGTAAAACATCCTGTTTAGAAAGAAGTACTTTTTTACAAGTTGAGAAAAGTCTCACTGAAAAGCTTTAACCATGATGGGATAGTTCCCTTAACTATAATTTCCTCTGCCTTAATGTGCACCTCTTCCTCTTTCACCCCTAGCCCACCTACATACAGTCAGCTTCCCTGACAGGATTTAGCTTTAATAAGTTTTTCTGTTTATAACTGTGCTGCAACCCAATAATTTTAGATATCTGTTCTCTTCTCTGAGAGTTCTCTCTTTGGTTAAGGTAGACAATAAGAAAGAAGGCATAATAGTATTTCTTTGTTTTATCATGAATATTAACACGTGTGTGTGTGTATATATATATATATAGAGAGAGAGAGAGAGAGAAAGAGAAAGAGAAAGAGAGTGAGAGAGGAAGAGAGAGAGACAGGATCTTACTTTGTTGCTCAGACTGGAGTACAGTGGTGTTATCATAGCTCATTGCAGACTCATACTCCCCCCTCAGCGAATCCTCCTGCCTCAGTCTCCGGAGTAGCTGAGGTCACAGGTTCACACCATCATGCCTGGCTGATGCTTTTACTTTTTGTAGAGATGGAGTCTCCCTATGTTGCCTAAGATTGTCTCAAACTTCTGGGCTCAAGCAATCCTCCCATATTCTCCTCCCAAAGTGCTGAGATTTTAGGGGTGAGCCACCACACTTGGTCAAATATTAACATATTAAAAATGAATTCTAATAGCTCTCCGATACCTTTGTGGAATGGAGGAAATTTGAATATAGGTTGTATGTTAGGTGATGTTATTTTATTATTGTGGTTGTGGAGAAGAATGTCTTGTTTGCAAGAGATGAGTGTTAAAGTGTTGAGAGAAGTGTCAGAATATTGGCAATTTATTTCCAGAGAGTATGTGGAGTTAGGCAAACTGCAAAGTTAGAAGGAATAGTCTTCACAAGACTGCCCTCACTTTAGACACATAATTCAAATTAGAAGGTTTCCCCAAATCACCTCCATGAAGAAGAGTTATTAGATGCAACAAACAAAAAAATTAGTACTTTGAGAATTGAAAAATGGAACAATCTCAAATAAATACAAAATAGGTATACTTGAGATATGCTAGTACCAATCAGACGTTTTTATTCTAGACTGGAATAAGAAGGATAGGAGAAAAATTTAAAAGAAATTATCCAAATGCGATTCAATGCTGTTTTTATAGGTGTTAGGGCTCTTATCCCTGCCTTTTGGAAAACAATGAACTAATTTAATTCTCCACCCTATGTAAAAATCCTCTCTAAAAATTCCACATAAGCCGTCATCTTTTCTACACCTTTAGTTACAAAGAATATGAACTGATGAAGCAGAATATTCTATCTTCAGACAATTCAATTGGTTAGAAACTTTTTAAATGTTTGATTAAAATCTACTTCCTTATAACTTCCAGTTCTTGGACCATATTCTGGAATACAGTCAATAAGTGAAATTCTTCCCTTCATATGACAACCCATTAATTCCTCAACAATAGACATTATTTTTTCTCCCCAAATATTCCAGGTTCACTATTCTTAGCTCTTAAAATTTTCTCTCATCAACTGTTTTTCAGATCTTTTTACTAACTTAATTCTTCTGCCAGGAATCCACTCCAATTTGACAGCATTCTGTCTAGTGAATTAACTGTTGCAGTATCTTTTCTGGATTTCTTACTCTGTTTTAAAGCTTAATCATAATCTCCTTAACGTTATGTCATTCTCACATTGCCACTTTCCCTCTGACATCATTTTCATCACTGCTTTGGTTTCTTCAATTGTTATATGAGGTTTATTAGTATCTGCTTCAGGGCTATTGTGAAAAAAATGCACTTGTTTATAAAAAGCTGAAAATAAAGCTTGCTATTTAGTAAATGCCCAATAATGGCAACTATTATGATAAATAATTAATACAATGGATCAATTTGAGTTTTCTTAGTTTACAGTGTGTGAAACTTTTAAAATCCTATTGAGAATGTGGAATAAGTTTATTACCAAGTTGGTCATCTGCAAAAAATTCCTTACCAAAAGGGAAGATGTTAGGTGAAGCTCAGAAAATTAAAGAATAGGAAAATCAGCAGGGCTTCAAGATGGATGGTTAAACTAGGAGGTGGACAGCAGAGGCAGGGTCCCCAAAGAAGATGACCGGGGAAAAATAAAGAACAGGGGATCCCAAAACGTAAAGGCCCACAGTGTCATCTTCTTGTATTGCTAAGTGTATTCTGGGTTATTTTACATTTCCCCAGACTCAGAATTGTTCTCTATGGCAATCCCCTGTTGCGGGAAGTCAGGGATCCTGAACGGAGGGAATGGCTGAAGCTGTGGCAGAAGAACGTAAATTGTGAAGATTTCATGGACATTTATTAGTTTCCTAAAATTAACACTTTTACAATTTCTTACGCCTGTCTTTACTGCAATCTCTGAACATAAATTGTGAAGATTTCATGGACAGTTATCACTTCCCCAGTCAATACCCTTGTGATTTCCTATGCCTGTCTTTAATCTCTTAATCCCGTCATCTTCTTTGTAAGCTGAGGAGGATATATGTTGTCTCAGGACCATATGATGATTGCGTTAACTGCACAAATTGTTCATAGAGCATGTGTGTTTGAACAATATGAAATCTGGGCATCTTGAAAAAAAGAACAGGATAACAGCAATGTTCAGGGAAGAAGAGAGATAAGACTTCTGGCCACCAGTGAGCTGGACGGAACAGAGCCATATTTCTCTTCTTTCAAAGGTAAATAGGAGAACTATCACTGAATTCTTTTCCTCAGCAAGGAACATCCCTGAGAGAGAGAATGCACCCTGAGGGTAGGTCTATGAACGGCCCCCTTGGAGGCGTCCATCTTTTATGGTCGAAGGTGAAGGGATGAAATAAGCCCTGGTCTCCTGTAGCGCTCCCAGGCTTATTAGGATGAGGACATTCCCGCCTAATAAATTTTGGTCAGACAGGTTGTCTGCTCTCAAACCCTGTTTCCTGAAAAGATGTTATCAATGACAATGCATGCCCAAAACTTTATCAGCAATTTTAATTTTGCCCCATCCAGTGGTCCTGTGATCTCAGCCTGCCTCCATTTGCTTTGGATATTTCATTACCTTGTGAAGTATGTGATCTCTGTGACCCACACCCTATTCGTGCATTCCCTCCCCTTTTGAAAATCATTAATAAAAACTTACTGGTTTTATGGCTCAGGGAGCATCACGGAACCTGCCGACATGTGATGTCTCCCCCGGACACCCAGCTTTAAAATTTCTCTCTCGTACTCTTTCCCTTTATTTCTCAAACCAGCCGAGACTCTTAGGGAATAGAAAAGAACCCACAATAAATATCAGGGGTGGAGGTTTTCCCCGATAATCCACCAGAAACCTCGTTGCCCCTAAACCTCAGTCCATTAACTGACACTCCTTGGATATCATCTTCCAGCCAGTTACCAAGCTACCTTATTTACGTATTGTCTGTACCTCATGTCTCTGTCTTGACCACTAGGATAAATGAGATTTTATCATATATTTATAGAATTATGAGCATTCCTTTGATCAAACAATCAACTGACAGTAGATTAACAAAATAAAAACTCAGAGATCATGTCCTTTAGAGCAACATGGATGGAGCTGGAGGCTATTATCCTAAGCAAACACAGGAATAGAAAACCAAATACCTCATGTTCTCACTTATAAGTAGGAGCTAAATGCTGAGTACACATGAACACAAAGAAGGGAAGAACAGACACTGGGACTTACCTTGAGGATAGAAGGTGGGAGGAAGTTAAGGATCAAAAATCTACCTGTCAGGTACTATGCTTACTACCTGAATGATGAAGCAGTTTGTATACCAAGCCTCCATGACACACAATTTACCTATAGAAACGTCTGCACATGTATCTCAGAAATTAAAATTAAGTTTAAAAAAAAAAGAAAACTGTGCCAGGAATGGTGGCTCATGCCTGTAATCCCAGCACTTTAAGAAGCTGAGGCAGGAGGATCACTTAAGGCTGGGAGTTCGAGACTCACCTGACCAACATGGAGAAACCCCATCTCTACTAAAAATACAAAATTACCTGGATATGGTGGTGCATGCCTGTAATCCCAGTTACTCAGGAGGCTGAGGCAGTAGAATCACTTGAACCCTGGAGGCGGAGGTTGCGGTGAGCCACAATCACACCATTGCACTCCAGCCTGGGCAATAAAAGTGAAACTCTGTCACAAAAAAAAAAAAAAAAAAAAAAAAAAAAAAATTGAAAAAGCAAAGAAAACTGCTGACCTACTTTGATATGAGTGCACTTCATGAACCTGATCAGTCTTAAAGTAATATTTTGATTCTTCTTATCATTTCTATTTGGTATTTTGTTTCAGAATGTATTATTTTTCTGGGTCATGGGTCTTAAGTCTTTTAGGCAACCTGGGTTTGCAGTTACAGCCTCTTCACTGAGCCTGCATTTCAAGTATCACATCCTTCTTATTTCAACACAATGCTCCCTTGTGGGGGGCACAGAAGCACAATGGATTAGAGTGTTTCACTTTCTAAATGGATCGTGGCAAGTATTGCATCAAAATTACTCTAGTGACCCAATTAGCAAACTAATCTTCCTCTTTCTTTTGCCCTAAACATTAAAAAGCACTTTTATGTTCCTGGTAGATTCTGGATATTAGCCCTTTGTCAGATGGATAGATTGCAAAAATTTTCTCACATTCTATAGGTTGCCTGTTCACCCTGATGATAGTTTCTTTTGCTGTGCAGAACTCTTTAGTTTAATTAGGTCCCATTTGTCAATTTTTGCTTTTGTTGCAATTGCTTTTGGCAATTTTGTCATGAAATCTTTGCCTGTGCCTATGACCTGAATGATATTGCCTAGATTTTCTTCTAGGGTTTTTATAGATTTGGGTTTTACACTTAAGTCTTTAATCCATCTTGAGTTAATTTTGTTGTTGTTGTTGTTGTTGTTGTTGTTGAGAGACAGAGTCTCGCTCTGTCACCCAGGCTGGAGTGCAGTGACCGGATCTTAGCTCACTTGTTGTTGTTGTTTTTTGAGATGGATTCTTGCTCTGTTGCCCAGGCTGTAGTGCAGTGGCATGACCCATCTTGAGTTAATTTTTGTATAAGACGTAAGAAAGAGGCCCAGTTCAATTTTCTGCACATGGCTAGCCAGTTCTCCCAGTACCATTTATTAAATAGGAAATCCTTTCCCTATTCTTGTTTTTGTCAGGTTTGTCGAAGATCAGATGGTTGTAGATGTGTGGTCTTATTTCTGAGATCTCTATTCTGTTCCATTGGTCTATGCATCTGTTTTTGTACCAGTACCATGCTGTTTTGTCTACTGTAGCCTTGTAGTATAGTTTGAAGTCTGGTGGCATGATGGTTCCAGCTTTGTTCTTTTTGTTTAGAATTGTCTTGGCTATATTAGCTCTGGGTCATATTGGGGGATGGAGTTGGAGGAAGGAGAGCATTAAAATAATAGCTAATGCATGCTGGGCTTAATACCTGGGTGATGGGTTGATAGGTGCAGCAAACCACCATGGCACATGTTTACCTATGTAACAAACCTGCATGTACCCCAGAATTTAAAATAAAAATTAAAAATTATTTTTAAAAGCACTTTTATTCTTGTATTTTGCCTTAAGCCTTATCTTGATGCTACCCACATTATTTGACCATTAGCAGTGTACATAATGAAAAATGTATTGCAAAGAATACCTCTCATCTGTAATGTGGGGAGAGAAATGCCTATGCTGCCTAAGTCACAGTGGTTTTGTAAAGACCCAGTATGATAACAGTTGTGAAAGAACAACATAATCTTAAAACACTACATTTTAATGGTAAGTCAAATTATTACATCATAGACATTCTTTCTTATGCTTATCAATCCCTTTATATATATTTTCTCCTCAAAATTCTACATTAGCAATAACTGGAAAAAAATGAATACATGCATACCTCATTTCATTGCACCTTAATTTATTGCACTATTGTACTTCATTTTTTTAAATACAGATTGAATGCTTATGGCAATCCTGAATCAAGCAAGTTTATTGGTGCCATTTTTTCCCAAAAGCATATGCTCATTTCTTAACTCTGTGTCACATTTTGGTAATTCACATGATATTTCAAACTTTTTCATTATTTTTATATCTGTTATGATGATCTGTGATCAATAGTCTTTCATGTTACCAATGTAGTTGTTTTGGTTGAGGTTACAGTGAATCACAGCCATGAATCACTGCCATGTAAGATAGTGAACTTAATTGGTAAATATTGTGTGTGTTCCAACTGCTCTATGGACAAGCTGTTCCCCCATCTCTCTCTCTCCCTTTTGGCCTCCCTATTCTCTAAGACACAACGATTTCGAAATTAGGCCAATTAATAGCTCTACAGTGACCTATACGTTTTCAGATGAAAGGAAGAGTCACAGGTTTCTCACCTTAAATCAAAAGCTAAAAATGATTAAGCATAGTGAGGAATGCAAGGTGAAAGCCAAGATAGGCTGAAAGCTAGGGTTCCTGCACCAAACAGCTAGCCATGCATTGTGAATGCAAAGGAAAAGTTCACAAAGCAAATTAAATGTGCTACTCTAGTGAATGAACAAATGGTAAAAAAGTGAAACAGTCTTACTCTTGATATGGAGAAAGTTTTAGTGGTCTGGATAGAAGACCAAACCAGCCACAACATTCCCGTAAGCCAAAGCCTAATCCAGAGAAAGGACCTAACTCTCTTCAATCTTATAATGGCTGAGAGAGGAAAGGAAGCTGCAGAAGGAAAGTTTCAAGCTAGCAGAGGTTAGTACACGATGTTTAAGGAGTAAAGCCATCTTCATAACAAAAAAGTACAAGGTAAAGCAGCAAGTACTGATGTAGAAGTGTCTGTAATTTATCCAGATCACACTAAGATCTTTGAAGAAAATATTGACAAGCAAGAGGTTTTCAATGTAGACAATGAAACAGTTTTATATTAGAAGAAGCTGACATCTAGGATTCCATAGCTAGAGAGAAGTCAATGTTCCGCTTTAAAGCTTCCAAGAACAAGCTGACTCATTTGTTAAGGGCTACTGCAGCTAGTGAATTTGAGTTGAAGGCAATGCTCATTCACCATTTCAAAAATCCCAGGACCCTTAAGAATTGTGCTAAATCTATTCTGCCTGTGCTTTATAAATGAATGAGCAAAGCCTGAATGACAGTGTATCTGTTTGCAACATGGTTTACTAAATATTGTAAGACCACCATTGAGGCCTTCTACTCAGAATAAAGATTCCTTTAAAAATATTACTGTATATAGATAATGCACCTGGTTGCCCAAGAACTCACCCAAGAGATGTACAAGATGATTAATGTTGGCTTCATGGCTTCTAACACAACATCCATTCTACAGTCTATGGATCAAGAGATAATTTTGACTTTCAGGTCTGAGTATTTAAAAAATACATTTCATAAGGCTATAGCTGCTGTAGACAGTGATTTCTCTGATGGATCTAGGCACACTAAATTGAAAGTCTACTGGAAAAGATTCAGCATTTTAGATGCCATTAAGACTATTTTTCAGTCATGCTCCAATGTCAAATGAACGTGCAAGTTGGAGAGATATCACTGAATTCTTTTCCAAGCCAATGTCAAAATACCAGTATTCACATGAATTTGAAAGAAGTTGATTCCAGCCCTCAAGGATATCTTGAGGAGTTCGATATTTCAGTGGAGGAAGAAGCTGAAGATTTGCTGGAAATAGCAAGGGAACTATAATTAAAAATGGAGTCCGAAGATGTGATTGAAGTATTACATCTCATGAGAAAATCTGAACAGATGTGGAGTTGCTTCTAGTGGATAAACAAAGAAATTGGTTTACTGCAATTGAATCTACTCCTAATGAAGATGCTGTGAACATTGTTGAAATGGCAACAGAAGATTTAGAATATTACATAAACTTAGTTACTGGGGGAACCCACCCCCAATATTTCAATGTAGGTTCTCTCTATTTTCCCTAAATGTCAGCTGGCTGAGAAATAAAGAGAAAAAATGAAAAGAGAGGAATTTTACAGCTGAGCCTCTGGGGGTGACATTACATATGGGTAGGACCATGTTGTCCCCTGAGCAGCAAAACCAGCAAGTTTTTATTAGGAATTTCAAAGGGGGAGGGGATGTATGAACAGGGAGTAGGTCACAAAGATCACATGCTTCAAAGGACAATAAAGATCACAAAGCAAAGGGCAAAGCAAAGATCACAAGGCAAAGGGCAAAATTAGAATTACTGATGAGGGTCTGTGTTCAGCTGTGCATGTATTGTCTTGATAAACATCTTAAACAATAGAAAACAGGGTTTGAGAGCAGAGAACCAGTCTGACCTCTGAGGGTACTGCAGGAGACCAGGGCATATTTCAGTCCTTATCTCAACCGCATAAGACTGACACTCCCAGAGCTGCATTTATAGACCTCTCCTGAGGAATGCATTCCTTCCCCAGGCTATTAATTATTAATATTCCTTGCTTGGAAAAGAATTCAGGGATATCTCTCCAACTTACACATTCATTTATAGGCTCTCTGCAAGAAGGAAAATATGGCTCTATTCTGCCCAGCCTGTCAGGCAGTCAGACCTCAGGGTTGTCTCGCCCTGTTCCCTAAAATCGCTGTTATTCTGTTCTTTTTCAGGGTGCACTGATTTCATATTGTTCAAACACACATGTTATGTAATCAGACTTCATATTGTTCAAACACACATGTTTTACAGTCAATTCGTACAGTTAACACAATCATCACAGGGTCCTGAGGTGACATACATTCTCAGCTTACGAAGATAACAGGATCAAGAGATTAAAGTAAGACAGGTGTAAGAAATTATAAGACTATTATTTGGGAACTGATAAATGTTCATGAAATCTTCACAATTTATGTTCAGAGACTGCAGTAAAGACAGGTGTAAGAAATTATAAGACTATTATTAGGGAAGTGATAAATGTCCATATTAAAATGAAATCTTCACCATTTATGTTCCTCTGCCTTGGCTCCAGCTGGTCCCTCTTTTCGGGGTCCCTGACTTCCCACAACACTTAGTTGATAAAATAGTGTCAGGGTTTGAGAGAGCTGACTCCAATTTTGCAAGTTCTATAATGAGTGAAAGGCTAGCAGACAGCATTGAATGCTACAGAGAAATCTTTTATAAAAGAAAGAATCAAATACATGTGACAATCGTCATTATAGCCATATATTAAGAAATTGCCTGATTAGTTAGCAGCCATCGACATTGAGACAAGACCCTCCGCCAGCAAAATGATTATGATTTAAAGGTGCAGTGGCTCATGTGTATAATCCCAGCAACTTAGGAGGCTGAGGCAGGAGGATTGCTTGAGATAAGGATTTGAGACCGGCCTGGGCAATATAGTGAGACCTGTCTCTAGAAAACATTAAAAAGAATAGTCAAGCATTGTGGCACATGCCTGTAGTGCTTAGGTACACAGGAGGCTGAGCAGGGAGGATTGCTTGAGCCCAGAAGTTTGAGGGTACAGTGAACTATGATTGCAATATTATATCGCGCCTGGACAACAGGGTAAAACCCCATTTCTCATAACCAGGTGGGCCACACGTGGTAGTGATTCCACGCCAGTATTTCTGTTTCTGCCTGAACCCCTCTGGTGGCTGTATCCTCCTATTTCCCTGGGAAACATGTGTATGGCAGATTGATCAACTCCACCTATCTCTGTTGCTCAGATCCAGGCAGGCCACACCTACTAGAGCTTCCAGCCAATAAGTTCTGCTTATGCCTAAACTCAGTCAGCGGGGTAGCCTGCTGCTGCCCCAGAAAACACCCAGACAGCAGGGAAGGTGACTCCACTCATCCCTGTCCCTGATAGTCAGGTGGGTCACACCTGCTAGAGCTTCCAGCCCAACTGTTCTGCTTCGGTCTGAACTCAGCAGGCAGGTGCAACCCCATGTTTCCTCGTGAAGCACCCATACAGCAGATTAGATGAGCCCAGCCACCCCTGTAGCTCCTAACTGAATGGAACTTGCTGACTTGGGCAGTGTCCAACCAGCGGCAAGCCCTTACTCTCAGACCACTGAGAAGTGAGATGCTTGGGTTCATGGGCCTATGGAAGAGTGGTGTGTGCCTCCTTCTGCAGGGCAGGCCTATCAAGGATATGGCCAGTAGGTCAACCATGGCCTCTGCCTGAGGGAGCACTGTCGATTAGAACACCTAACAAAAGAAATGTGGGCATGGAGTCAGTGATCAGAAGGGGCAACTCAAGGCCCAGGAGCAGACCAGGTGAGGGGGCCATCTCTCTTGCCACCCACCACAGAGCACTACTACCAACTGCATTAAAACACAAAAGAGCCATGCAGCAGAATAAGAGCCTATCTGCCAGCTAACATTGTTATGCACCACCTACTGGATTGCAGCCCAAAATACAACACTAAAATATTTTGCCAGTATACAGTGCCTGTGAAAACTAAGGTAAAGGTCCAGCCACAAATAAACATTTTGTACAGAGGGCTGACCCTCTGAAAACACCCAGAAAGAAAGCCAACTGAGTATGCTCAGTCCTTATCATAGTTAGAAGAATGTCAGCTCTTGCACATGAGAAAGAATCAATGCAAGAATTCTGGAAACTCCAAAAGCCAGTGTGCCTCCCCCCTTACCTGCAAACAGACACACTAGCCCCTCAGAAATGGTAATTAGCTAGTTTGAGATGACTGAAGTGATGGACACAGAATTTAGAATCTGGATGGCAAGGAAGCTCAATGGGATCAAGGAGAAAGTTGAAACCCAATCCAAGGAATCCAGTAAAACAATGCAGGAGCTGAAAGATGAAATAGCCATTTTAAGAAAGAATCAACCTGAACTTCTGGAGCTGAAAAATTTACTTCAAGAATTCCACAACCCAATTGGAAGCATCAACAGCAGAATAGATCAAGCTGAAGAAAGAAATCTCAGAGCTTAAAGACTGGTTCTTCAAATAAGCTCTCTCAGACAAATATAAAGAAAAAAGAATTTTACAAAATGAACAATACGTTCAATAAATATAGGATTATGTAAAAAAAAATTAAACCTACAACTTGTTGGCATTCCTGAAAGAGAAGGAGTAAACCACATTGAAGATATTGTTCATAAAAATTTCCCTAAACTTGCTAGAGAGGAGAACATACAAATTCGAAAAATATAGAGAACCCCCAAGGCACATAGTCATCACATTCATCAAAGTCAAGGCAAAATAAAAAATCCTAAAGATAGCTAGAGAGAAAGGTCAGGTCACCTACAAAGAGTGCCCCATTAGGCTAGCAGCAGATGTCTCAGCAGTAACCCTACAAGCCAGAAGATAGTGGGGGCCTCTTTACAGCATTCTTAAAGAAAAGAATGTCAACCAAGAATATCATACCTCACCAAACTAACCTTCATAAGTGAAAGAGAAATAAAAATCCTTCTCAGAGAAGCAAACACTAAGGGATTTGTTATTAACAGACCACTTTTATAACAGGTCCTGAAAGAGCATTAACTTGGAAACAAAAGACCAAAACTTTCTACCTCAAAAATACACTCAAGCACATAGCCCATCGACAATAAAAAGAAACTACACAATAAAATCTACAAAACCAAGTTAGCTAACAACATGATGACAGGATCAAAATCTTGTATATCAATACTAATCCTGAATATAATCTAAGCACCCCACTTAAAAGACACAGAGTGGCAAGCTAGATAAAAAAGACAAGATCCAACAGTCTATTCTTTTCATGAGATGCATCTCACATGTAATGACACCCACAGGCTCAAAGTAATAGAGAATAATATACCAAGCAAAGAGAAAGCAAAAAGGACCGCTATTCTTATACCATATAAAATAGATTTTAAACCAACAATAATCAGAAAGAAGAAAGAATGGCTGTACATAATGATAAAGGGTTCATTTCAATAAGAAGATTTAACTATGTTAAACATATATGTTTACGCACAACATAGGAGCAAACAGAGTCATAAAACAAGGTCTTCTTGACTTATAAAAAGACTTAGCCACACAATAATAGTGGGGGACTTTGACACCACACTAACAGCATTAAACAGATTATTGAGGCAGGAAACTAAAACAAATTCGGGACTTAAACTCAACACTTGACCAACTGGACCTAATAGATATCTAGAGAGTACTTCACCCAACAAGAATGGAATATATATTTTTATCATCCGCATGCAGAATGTATTCTAAGATCTGCCATATGCTCAGACATGAAGCAAGTCTCAATAAATTTTAAAAAGTTGAATGCATACCAAGTGTGCTCTTAGAACACAGTGCAATAAAAATAGAAATCAATAATAAGAATACCTCTCAAAACTACACAAAACATAAAAATTAAACAACTTGCTTCTGATGAACTTTTGGGTAATCAACGAAATTAAGACAAATTTAAAAAATCATTTGAAATTAATGAATATAGAGACATACCTTACCAAAACATTTGGGATGCAGCTAAAACAACGTTAAAAGGAAAGTTTATGTGCTAAGCACCTTTATCAAGAGGTTAGAAAGTTCTCAAATTAACTATCTAAAAGCATAACTGGAGAAACTAAAGAAAAAAATACAACATTCCAGCTTCAAAGCTAGTAGAAGAAAAGAAATAACTAATATCAGAGAACAACTAAAAGAAATTGAGACCCATAAAATCCACACAAATGATCAATAAAACCAAAAGTTGTTTTTTAAAAAAATAAATAAGCTTGAAGGACTGTTAGCTGAATTAACAAAATAAAAAATTGAAATAAGTGCAATCAGAAATGACAAAGACAACATTACAACCCATTCCACACAAATGCAAAATATTCTCAGAGATTATTTATGAACACTTCCATGCATAAAAATTTAAAAATCTAGAGAAAATGGGTAAATTCGGAAATTGAGTCAGTAATAAAAATTTTACCAACCAAAAAGAGCCCTAAACTAGATGGATTTACAGTAAAATTCTACCAGATGTACAAAGAAGAACTGATACCAATCACAGTGAAACTATTCCAAAAAGTTGATAAGGAAGGATTTCTCCCTAATTCATTCTGTTAAGACAGCATCATCCTGATAGCAAAACATGGCAGAGACACAATGAAAAAAGAAAATTCAGGCCAATATCCCTGACGAACATAGGTACTCGACAAACTGAATCCAGAAGCACGTGAAAAGGTTAATTCACAGTGGTCAAGTAGGCTTTGTTTCTGGAATACAAAGTTGGTTCAACACACACAAATCAATAAATGTGATTCAGCACAAAAACAGAATCAAAGACAAACACCATATGATCACCTCAGTAGATGCAAAAAAAAAAAAAACCAAAAAACAAAAAAAAAACCCTTAGATAAAATCAATCATCCTTAATGAAAAAAATCCTAAATCAATTAGGCATTGAAGAAACATACCTCAAAATAATAAGAGCCATCTATGACAAACCCACAGTTGGCATCATACTGAACCTGCAAAAACTGAACCATTCCCCTTGAGAACTGGAACAAGGCAAGGATGTCTACTCTCACTACTCATATTCAACACAGTACTGGAAGGCCTACCCAGGGCAATTAGGAAAGAAAAAGAAATAAAAGGCGTCCAACTAGGAGAATAACAAGTTAATCTATCTTTCTTTGCTGACAATATGGTTCTATACCTAGAAAACTCCAATGATACCACCCAAAGGCTCCTGGAACTAATAAACAAATTTGGTAAAGTTTTAGGATACAAGATCAATCTATAGAAAGCAGTAGAATTTCTATATACCAATAACATTCTAGATGAGAATCAAATCAAAGACATAATCTCATTTATAATAACCACAAAGGAAATGAAATATCTAGGAGTCTATCTAACCAAGGAGGTAAAAGCCCTCTTCAAGGAGAACTACAATACATTGCTGAAAGAAACCAGAGATGACATAAATAAATGGAAAAATATTCCATGTTCATGGATTGGAAGGATTAATAGAGTTAAAATGGCCATACTGCCCAAAGCAATTTATATTTTCAATGGTTTTCCTATCAAAATACCAACAACTCACAGAACCAGAGAAATCTATTCTAAAATTCATTCGGAACCAAAAAAAAAAAAAAAAAAAAAAAATGGCCTGTGTGTTAGTCTGTTTTCACACTGCTGATAAAGACATACCCAAGACTGAGCAATTGGCACAAGAAATAGTTTTAATTGTACTTACAGTCCTATGTGGCTGGGGAAGGCCTCACAATCATGGTAAAGGGCAAAAGGCATTTCTTTCATGGCAGCAGCAAGAGAAAATGAGGTGGAAGCAAAAGTGGAAACCCCTGATAAACCCATCAGATCTTGTGAGACTTATTTGCTATCACGAGAATAGCACGCGAAGGACCCACCTCCATGATTCAACTACCTCCCACTGGGTCCCTCCCACAACGTGTGGGAATGCTGGAAGATACAATTCAAGTTGAGATTTGGGTGAGGGCACAGCCAAACCATATCATTCCACCCTGGCCCCTCCCAAATCTCATGTCCTCACATTTCAAAACCAATCATGCCTTCCCAACAGTCCCCCAAAGTCTTAACTCATTTCAGCATTGACTCAAAAGTCCACAGTCCAACGTCTCATGTGAGACAATACAAGTCCCTTCTGCCTATGAGCCTGTAAAATTAAAAGCAAGTTAGTTATTTCCTAGATACCTGGGGGCACAGGCATTCAGTAAATACAGCCATTCCAAATAGGAGAAATTAGCCAAAATGAAGGGGCTATAGACTCCCTGCAAGTCTGAAATCCAACAGGGCAGTCAAATATTAAAGTTCCAAAATGATATTTGACTCCGTGTCTTGCATCCAGGTCATGCTGATGCAAGAGGCGTGTTCCCATAGTCTTGGGCAGCTCTGCCCCTGTGGCTTTGCAGGGTACAGCCTCCCTCCTAGCTGCTTTCATGGGCTGGCATTGAGTGTCTGTGGTTTTTCCAGGCACACGGTGCAAGCTGTCGGCAGATGTACCATTCTGGGGTCCACAGGACAGTGACCCTCTTCTCACAGCTCCACTAGATGGTGCCCCAGTGTGGACTCTGTGTGGGGGCTTCAATCCCACATTTCCCTTCTGCACTGCCATAGCAGAAGTTCTCCATGAGGGCCCCACCCCTGCAGCAAACTTTTGCCTGGTTATCTAGGTGTTTCCATACATCTTCTGAAATCTAGGTGGAGGTTCCCAAACCTCAGTTCTTGACTTCTATGCGCCCACAGGCTCAATACCATGTGTAAGCTGCCAAGGTTTGGGACTTCCACCCTCTGAAGCCATGGCTAGAGCTGTACCTTGACCCTTTTTAGTCATGGCTGGAGTGGCTTGGACACAGGACACTAAGTCCGTAGGCTGCACACAACACTGGGACCCTGGGCCTAGCCAACGAAACAATTTCTTCCTCCTATGCCATTGGGCCTGTGATGAGAAGGCCTGCCTTAGTGAAAACCTCTGATATGCCCTGGAGACATTTTCCCCATTGTATTGGGAATTAACATTCCACTCCTCGTTACTTATCCAAATTTCTGAAGCAGGCTTAAATTTCTCCTCAGAAAAAAGGATTTTCATTTTTATCACTTGTCGGGCTGCAAACTTTCCAAACTTTTATGCTCTGCTTCCCTTATAAAACTGAATGGCTTTAACAGCACCCAAATCACATCTTGAGTGCTTTGCTGTTTAGAAATTTCTTCTGCCAAATACCCTAAATTATCCCTCTCAAGTTCAAAGTTCCACAAATCTCCAGGGCAGGGGCAAAATGCCACCAGTTTGTTTGCTAAAACATAACAAGAGTCACCTTTGCTCCAGTTCTCAACAAGTTCCTCATTTCTATCTGAGACCACCTCAGCCTGGACTTTATTGTCCATATTGCTATCAGCATTTTGGGCAAAGCCATTCAACAAGTCTCTAGGAAATTCCAAACTTTCCCACATTTTCCTTTCTTCTCCTGAGCACTCCAAACTGTTCCAACCTCTGCCTGTTACCCAGTTCCAAAGTCACTTCCACATTTTAGGGTATCTTTTCAGCAACACCCCACTCTATTGGAACCAATTTACTGTATTAGTTCTTTTTCACGCTGCTGATAAAGACATACCAAAGACTGGGAAATTTACAAAAGAAAAAGGTTTAATTGGACTTACAGTTCCAGGTGGCTGGGGAAGGTCTCACAATCATGGTGGAGGGCACTTCTTACATGGTGGCAGTAAGAGTGAATGAGGAGGAAACAAAAGGAGAAACCCCTGATAAACCCATCAGATGTCATGAGACTTACCACCACAAGAATAGCACGGGAAACACCTGCCCTCATGATTCAATTACCCACTGGGTCCCTCCCACAACATTTGGGAATTCTGGGAGATACAATTCAAGTTGAGATTTGGGTGGGGTCACAGTCAAACCATATTAGCCTAAATAGCTAAAGCCATTCCAAGAAAAAAGAAAAAAGCCATCACAGAGACATCACATTGCCCAACTTCAAATTATACTATACGTTTACAGTACTCAAAGAGCATGGTACAGATACAAAAGCAGACACATAGACCAATGGAACAGAACAGAGAGCCCAGAAATAAACACAAGACTACAAATATTTAACCTTTGACAAAATTAACAAAAATAAGCAATGGGAAAAGGACTCTTCATTCCATAAATTGTGCTAAGATAACTGGCTAGCTATATACAGAAGAATAAAAAGGGTCCTTTACCTCTTACCATGTATAAAAATTAACTCAAGATGAATGAAAAATTTAAATGTAAGACCCCTTAAACTATAAAAAAAAATTCTAGAAGGAAACCTAGGAGACACCCTTCTTTACATTTGTTTTGTTAAAGAATTTATGGCTAAGTCCTCAAAAGCAATTGTAACAAAATGAAAATTGATAAGTGGAACATAATTCAACTAAAGAGCTTCTGCACAGCAAAAGAAAGCATCAACAGAGTAAACAGACAGCTTGCAGAATGGGAGAAAATATTTGCAATTATGCATCTGACAAAAGTCTAATATCCAGAATCTACAAGGAACTTAAATCACAAAGCAAAAACAAATAATCCAATTAAAAAATGAGCAAAAGGACATGAACTGACATTTCTCAAAAGAAGATACACAAGTGGCCAACAAACATATGAAAAAATGCTCAGCATCACTTGTCAACAGACAAATGCAAATAAAGACCACAATGAGAGAGCATCTTACACCAGTCAGAATGGCAATTATTAAAAAGTCAAAAACAACACATGTTGGCAAGGCTGCAGAGAGAAGGGAATGCATTTACACTGTTGGTGGGAATGCAAACTAGTTGAGCCATTATGGAAAGCAGTTTTGAAGTTTCTCAAAGAACTTAAAAGAGAGCTCCCATTCCACCCAGCTATTCCACTACTAGGATATGCCAAAGGAAAAATAATTCATCCTGTCATAAAGACCCATGCACCTATATGTTCACTGCAGCACTATTCACAATAGCAAGGACATGGAATCAATCTAAGTGCCCATCAACAGTGGACTGGATAAATAAAATGTGGTACATATAAACCATGGAATACAATGCAACGATAAAAAAAAAAAAAAATTCATGCTGTTTGCAGCAGCATTCATGGAGTTGGAGGTCATTAGCCTAAACGATCTTACTCAAAAACAGAAAACAAAATACAGCATGTTCTCACATATAATACTCACATGTGGATTATTTGTTTTTTGCTTCATGATTTAAGTTCCTTGTAGATTCTGGATATTAGACTTTTGTCAGATGCATAATTGCAAATATTTTCTCCCATTCTGCAGGCTGTCTGTTTACTCTGTTGATGCTTTCTTTTGCTGGGCAGAAGCTCTTTAGTTGAATTATGTTCCACTTATCAATTTTCATTTTTGTTACAATTGCTTTTGAGGACTTAGCCATAAATTCTTTGACAAAACAAATATAAGTGGGAGTCAAACGTCGAATGTACGTGATTGTAAAGACAGGAACAATAGATATGAGGGATCACTAGAAAGGAGAGGGCCGTGGGTTGAAGAACCACCTGGTGGGTACTATGCTTACGGCCTGGGTGGTAAGATCTTTGGGACCCCAAACCTCAGCGTCATGTAATTTACCCATGGAATAAATCTGCATGTATACCCTTTAATCTATAATAAAAGTTGAAATTTTAAAAAGAGATTACAACTCACTGAAGATTCAGATGATCAGCAGCATTTTTAGCAATAGAATATTTTTAATTTAAATATGTATTATTTTAGACATAATGCTGTTTCACACTTAATAAACTATGATATAGTGTAAACATAACTTTTATATGCACTGGGAAACCAAAAATTGTGTGACTCACTTTACTCTGATATGTGTTTTATTGTGGTTGTCTGGAATTTAACTCACAGTATCTCTGAGGTATGCTTGTAACATTGTTTATTTTATTTTATTTTTTATCTGGAAGGCTTTCATGAATACTATCTCATTTAAGTCTCACTAACATTGTAAATGCTCGTTAGAATAGAAATGAATATTGGCATTGCATAGATAATGGCACACATGTTCCAAAAATGTGGAGGCTTGCCAATTCTTCACAGACATCAAATGATGGAATAAATGTAAATTTATTACTTCTGCCTTCTAGTCCTACCCCCGGCTTCATTGCATATGTTGACCCATGATGTTTCTATGCCCAAATTAAAACTCATTTGTCCTGTCTGGACAAACCTGGAGGAGTTGCCTTTCCTTTTTTTCAATCCATGTCAAGAGCATGCACTTAAATTCAAGGGAAAATCCAAGTGATTAATAAGTTTACTCTGAGGTATGAAGGGCTCAAGAGACTGCTGAATGTGATAAACCTCCCAGGTATATTTTCATTTTTAACATAGAACTTTTCAGCAACTCCTGGCAGTGTGCTAAAAGCTGGAGGCTTGATTTTTTGTGGAGGAAATTTGTCCCAGAGTCCCTCAGAGCTCTCCATCTGAGCAGCTGAATGGTTTTGCAACTACTAAAACAAAGTTCATGGCAGCGCCTTGGGATACAAATTCATGTTGCACGAGAGCCTGTTGCTAAGATGAAGTTACCTGTATCTCAGAAACATCCCCATGAGCTCTGTCACCATAATCATATGACCCTAGAATCCCCTGGTGCAATATTTCACATTTTCACATTCAATCTTCTTTCAGGTATGGATTTTGAACATATTTCAGCCTGGTAATAGGGCAATTTGGATTTGTTCATTTACTTCTTGGTAAAAGAGTCCAAAGAATAAATGGACTATTGTTTTTAAAAAGGGAAATAATAAGAAATATATTGATTGGGTCACATTTAATGATATTTTAAAAATCAGCAAATTCTGGCACCTGAACACAATGTCTGCTATGCTCACTGTATCTGCTCGAATATCTGATACTTTTAACACCTGTGATCTGGAAGCAACAGAGTGAGGGATCAGGTGGAACTGGAAAATGTGGCCAAAGAGGGTAACAAAAAATAACTGACATTAACTGAGCGCTAATTATGAGCCAGGGACTGTGCTAAGCACTTTACATACATGACCTT
Organism: Macaca nemestrina; assembly: GCF_043159975.1. NCBI lineage: Eukaryota > Metazoa > Chordata > Mammalia > Primates > Cercopithecidae > Macaca > Macaca nemestrina. The sequence goes on along the minus strand of NC_092137.1, from coordinate 79,682,266 downwards.
GTGCAATACTCTCAAAATCTCTATGGGGTGGGTTCTATTGCTATTCCAGTTTTATAGATGAGAAAGTCAAGGTTTAGAGAGTCTAATTAACTTGCTCAAGAGGCAGATCATATAAATTCAGTTGTGTCTGACTGACAGTGAAGTTTATTTTTCATGACTATATCACATAACCTTTCAAGGAAAAAAGCTTGCAAGTTGATGGAGATAAAGTTTCAGGCTCGGTTTTGAAAGAATAAAGATGAAATTAGGCTTTTCTTAGAATGCTGCCTCCACATGTGTAGAGAGCTATCCAGGGTGCTTCGAAGTCCAAAATAACAGAAAACATGAGTAAGACTTTGGCATTCAGTTGATTTCTCACATAGAGTAAGTCCTCTACTAGTAGACAGAGATGTTGGTTTAAATTTTCTGGTATAAGATTCAAAATGAGACATTAATTTTAAAGAGGTGGCAAAACAAAACAGCCACAAAACAAATGTTGGCATGGGATCTAATGGTGTTGTTATATTCTATATAAAAGGCTTATTCAATGAAAGCCTTAACAAATGTTGCAAAAATCTGCACATAGGTTTGCAGAAGCACTTTCATTGCTTGTTCATACTTTCTGCTTGTTCTGCACGTAGTATCTCATTATGGCCATTTTCCAGTGGAAACCAATCTCATTCCTCACTTAATTCTATAACTCAAATATTACTCATTTGTCAAACTCCAGCTTAAAGATGTCCCTAGCAGGACACATATGTTTGTGTGAACTCATTGAATGATATCCAAACCATGCATGCATGCATGCATGTCATTGCATGTAAGTTTTACATAAAATGAACGAATATTGAAATTTAGTTAATAAGTTGCATAGTAAAATATTGGTATATATGTCTCCAACTTACACTGAAATTTATCAAAAACTAAGATGGGTTGATGGATAATAGAGCAATGCATAGATGTATAGGTAATTGATGAAACAGAGAGTAAACTGTTAATAGTGGAGACTGGGTGATAGATGTTTGAATGTTCATGGTAAAATTCCTTCAGTCTTCAATATGATTGAAATGTCAATGATAAAGTGTTGAAAATAAGGTTAATACTCACATATACGAACATCTCAGTGATTCATTGGTTTGATAGAATTAACAGATTCATTTTGATTTACTCATTAATGGGAAAGTAATCATTAAAATATCTGAGGCTGTTCTGACAATCAACAGACATAACCCTTCACGCACCAACAGATATACACACACAAATACATATATATATATATTTAGATATCTTAAAAGCTATTAGAAATTTGAAAAAAATTGATAGAAGCGCAATTATCATTGAATACTTTGGCAAAACTTTCAGATCAGAAATACGCAACTGAAGAATGCTTTTATCTCAACATATTGCTGATTTCAAAGTCTGTCCCCCTCTTCTGTCTTCAGTTCAAAATTATGTTCCTGTAATGGGCCGCCTAAATTAGAATCATTTGCAATATTAATTAAATCTGCAGATTGCAAGAAGCACTCTATTAATCTCTAAGGGGTTGAGTCCAGAAATCTGTTCTCCTAACAATTCTCATGTTTGACGCTTAGGCCATTTATTGTGGTAAATAAGGAGATAGATATATTTTCCTATGCTTATGCATTAGGGATTTTGGTTGAGAAGCAGTGCCACCAACTGTCAGCTTAGGTCATTCACCAGTCAATAATGTTGCATTTATATTTTCCTGGGTGTGGGGAAATAGGAGAATGGAAATAGAAAGGAGAGAAACAATTGGTGGATATAGGGGCAATTAGCAGAAAGAGTTCTATCCCTGGAGTACTGTCTTACTGATGGGTGACTGATAGCACTTGCCTATTGAAAATAGACTGATGAGAGAAATTGAACTATGCTCAGTAACTGCTTGGTCTAACTGGGAAAACATGGTCTCCACTCTGCTAAAGATCAATTCTGAGAAGGAAGAGTTCACAATGTACCCTAAGACAATTCATAGACTGAAGAAGGAAAAAGAACTGTCTTAGTCCCTCCAGGATGTTATAACAAAGCAACATAGACTGGGTGGCTTATAACCAATAGAAATTTACTTCTTACACTTCTGGAGGCTGGAAGTTTGAGATCAGGGTGCCAGCATTGTTGGATTTTGGTGAGGACCCTTTTCTGGGTTGCATGTAGACTGCCAACTGCTTGTTGTGACTTAACATAGTAGACAGTGAGAGAGCTCTCTGGGTCCTCTTGTATTATTTATTTATTTATTTAAGAGATGGGATCTCACTCTGTTGCCCAGGCTGGAGAGCAGTGGCACAAACATAGCTCACTGTGACCTAAAACTCCTGGGCTCAAGCAGTCCTCTTTCCTCAGCTCTTGAGTAGCTGGGACTATAGATGTGCTCCACCACTTGCAGTATGCCTGGCTAATTAAAAACAAACAAACAAAACTTTTTTTACAGACAGGGTATCTCTATGTTTCCAAGGCTGGCCTCAAACATTGGACTCAGCAATTCTTTCACCTTGTGCTTCCAGTGTTCTGGGATTGCAGATGAGAGCCACTGTGTTTGGTCTGGAGGCTCTTTCATAAGAGCGCTAATATCATTCATGAGAGAGCTCCACCTTCTGATCTAATCACCTCCCAAAGGCCCCACCTCCTAATGCCATCACATTGGGAATTAAGATGTGAACCTATTAATTATAGGGGAGACATAAATATTCAATCTATAACAATAACAGAGAGAGAGAGAGAGAGAATAAAGGAAGACAGAAGAAAAGAAGGCAGGAGGAGGAATGAGGGAGGGAGAAAGTAGCCCTTGAAACTGATGTGAGTGCTCCAAGTAGAAGTATGTGCAAGCATTGATCTATGTAATATTTTTCTGGTTAACTTCTCAGGTCCCCCACCTGTGCTATCAACAGAAGATCCAGTATCTGTGGAAAGCTGGATGAGGTCAGCTGGCTCCTGCTCCTCACTGCCATGTGGCACCACTGCTGATATTGATATTGGCCCTGCACCACACAGCAGCAGCCCTGTGTGCCCTGCATAGAGTGCCTGTCTGAACCAGATTCCTACACTGTCTTTGAAAAAGGATGAACTCATTCCCTCAGTCAAGGGTCATAAACTGGCCACCTGTGTGCCATATCTGACCCTCAGTAGTGGTGTATTTGACAACACACATTTCATGGCTAACATTACCGTCTCTGTTTTACACACAGCCTCATAGAAGCCTTTATATCGCCTGCCTGGTGTCTCGAAGCGTTTGGGTTATAATCCTGGTCCTGGTGCTGGGTCTAATCAGAGAAGCAGCATGCTTTGATTCCCAATTATGGGGCTCTCTGAACTTGGGATTTTCAGGTGATATACACAGCCAGTTCTGAGAACTCTCTCCTGGAATGGGGCAACATTTCCATCTCTTCGTAGAGATCTGTGCTAGGGACTGGGCGGCTTTTTCATTTCATCTCTTGACACAGAAAAGGCCTGATTAAATCCTTTCTTTGAGTAATAGTACTATATAGCCACGCAGCCTATACCCTCTACACTTCTGAGAGTCGTTATTTTCCATGACCACAAGTGTCCTCAGGTACACTGGTGGTAGAGAGGCTGGTGGTAGAGAGGCTCTCACATTCAAGGACTCAAATCAAAGTGAATTTTCTGGCAGCTTTTCTCACCAGAGAAGATTATCTGTGACTGAGCTGCCTACAAGTCATATAGATACAAACTTTTATCGCTAATGCCAAGGCTTAGAGGGATATATTAATAGCTCTAATAAATTTATTCTTAGACTTATTGTTTCATGGGCTAGTGAGTCTTTGCTACTGGAGACAATATAGACTTGTCAGGTTAAAAAAATTTTTTTTTGCCAAGCTAGCACATTAAAAAGATCTCCTAAAGCTATCATTTTATGAGGATGATTATAAACACTTCTGTGATGAATATCACCGTAATAAACTGTTAAGTACAACTGCAAGTATACCCATAGGGTGAATTCCTACACTCAGAAATTTTTATTTTTGCTAGCTGCAGTGGCTCATGCCTGTAATCCCAGGACTTTGGGAAGTCGAGGCGGGAGGATTGCTTGAAGCCAGAAGTTTGAGGCAAGTCTGGGAAACACAGCAAGACCCCATCTCTAATACAAAACAAAACAAAAATAATATAGGACGACATGGAGGTACAGGTCTGTAGTTGCAGCTACTTGGCTGAGGCAGGGAGATCGCCTGAGCCCAGGAGCTCGAGGCTGCAGCAGTGAGCAGTGATTGTGCCACTGCATTCCAGCCTGGGCAACACAGCAAGACCTTGTGTCAAACAAAACAAAAACAAAACAAAACAAAACAAAAAAAGTTGAGATTTTTTTAGCTTATTATTTCTGTAATACAATTATTGAATTTTTTCCTTTACTTTGTAATTGACTTGCTTTCTAACAATTTTATAATATAATGGTTTTTGTCCTAGAAGTCACTACTGAGTTAACAAAATCTCCCAACACACTGAAGCAGCATTTTGAGAAACGTGATTTCAATCTCAATGTTTAGTGCTTGTTGATTTCTCAGTATTTATTATTATCACCTCATCTATGATCCCTTCCAATTGGGAAAGATGAACAATGTGCACAGAGTTGTGCAAAGATAAATACATACCTGTTTATCTTTCCTACAGCTCTCAGGTGAAGCTTTAATTATTTTGTGAAACAGTTAAAAATTTGGCTAAGGTCATGCTAGAATATAATTTATGGATTTCTATGAATGTGGATCATTTTTCTCAATTTCCCAGTTTCTATGAGGAAAGATTTTTCCCTAGACAATCTGGCCAACCTTTAAGGTTTTCTACTGAAGTGGAATACCTTGTCATGTAGAGAATGTACAACGCCCATCTGCTCACTGTAAACAACCTTCTATCGCCCTTCCTGCCTCCTCTATCTGGCCCTTCTCACTGGGGCCAGCTGCCCACAACATGCATCCCTGTGGCCTGCCTTTATGTCCTGTAATTCTTACAGGGACTCGCCCCAGAGGAGGCCCGAGGCTTCCCAGAGCTGCTTGTTGAGGTGGTAGAAAGTCTACTTTGGGATTCAATATTGGAATTTCTATCATTCCTGCACCACAAAGCCACGCTTGTAAACAGTTCTGCCAGTGAAAAAGCAGATGTTTTTGTCTTCATCTGCCTTCCACCATTAGCAATCTCTTAATTAGTTCCAAACTTAGTTGGAAGAAGAGATTTTAATTTTTCCACCCTTTGAATCACTCAGAACTCATCTATTCAGTATATATTTACATATATAGACACACATACATATATATAAAAAGCCAATTTTGAGAATTGTGGGTTAGATTTGGGGGAAGCGCTGATTAAGAGTTGAATCAGTCGAAGAAAATGCCAAATATACTAGAATTTACAACATGAACTCTAACGAAAATGCAGAGTGGATCTGCAGAGCAGGCAATATCAATAGAAAAATGTGTAGATGAATAGGAAAACTCCTAGAAGGATACGAGTTTCAGCAGCACTTTAAAGCAAAGAGCGCTTTCGAATAGCAGAACAAAGGAAGAAGGGATGAATTTCAGGTGCCAAAAGCTCCTAAAGATTTTTGCTGTTCACGAAAGGGTCACCAAAAGGATGTCTCTACCCCCAAATGGCAAAGACAACGCACTTATTCTCAGCGTTAGCCCAGACACTCACTGTTCCTCCTCTGAAAATTCGTTTGCCTTGCTCCATGGCTGTGTTTTAGCAACTGCAATTTTTACACTTGCAGATACTTTATATAAACTACGAATTGAGCTTTTATGATCCACGAATATCATGGATTTACCACTTCCAGGGTACTTGTGGTTGTAAATACACGTTGGTTTCAATTTTCGAGGCCATATTCTAATAGGCCACAAGATGGCGGTATTCCTGCGTACAAGCAGATCCTTAAAGTGACCTGAACCTCACAAGTTTAACAAATAAAGTCGTCATTAGCCAGATATGGCTATTTAAATTTAAATTTATTAAACGAAGGTAAAATAAAAAGAATGAGCTCTTCAGTTGCAACAGCCACATATCAAGAACTCAATAGCCACATGAGGGCAGAGGTTACTCTCTAGAGGACGGTGCGAAGTAAAACATTTCCATTTTCACAAAGTTTTAAATTAGATTGTTTTCCCATTTAAAAAGGGTGGAGGCTTTACAAAGTGCTGATTCTTTCTATAATTTATAACAAATGGAAACATTTAAATGTTCAGCAACGGAATATTGGTCATCTAAATTGTGATATAAATTATATAACGAAATATTACATAGCCATTAAGAATAATGTTTTCTTAGAATGTGAAGGATGCTCATGGTGCAATTTTATGGACAAAGTAGGAGGAAGTAAAGGCGTTTACATATGTATAAATACATATATGAAATATATCATTCAAAATGTGGCAATTTTGTACTATACATACATACACATACTCTTGCATAGAAAGAAAGAAGGAGATCATAGTATTACCAGAGATTAACTGTGGGTGGTAAAATTATGGAGGATTTTGTTTTCCTTTTAGAACTTTCTTTTATTTTCCATTTTTCTCCCAAGATTAGAAAACAAGTATCAATCAAACATTGCCATAAAAACAGTATAAAAGTTTTTGAACTTTAGCAAAAGCTACATAACCTCTGAAAGATTCTGGTAATTCACTTTTTGAAAACTTTAAAGCAGAACACACTCATAATTATGCATAATTACTATCACCAACGCAGTTTCCAAGATCTGTGATTTGTACCATGTTGCTCAGGCCTGAGAGGGCAGTCTCTGATCCTCCCTGTAGTGCTACAGTAGTTTAATACCCGAACCCAGTGTTCCATTCTCCATGCAAACATTAGGAAGCAAACTGGAAACACATTTTACCTAAATGAGAATCTCTTCCGAGTGCATGTTGCTACTCCTTAATTCACAAACATTCGTTTTTCACTGGCACTTACAGAAATGAAGGAGGCTGCGTGCAGTGGCTCACGCCTATAATCCCAGCTTTTTGGGAGGCTGAGGCAGGAGGATTGCTTGAGGCCAGGAGTTCACAACCAGCCTGGGCAACATAGCAAGATCCTGTCTCTAAAAAAAAATACACACACACACACACACACACATACAGAGAAAAGTTCATGAAGATTCTGGTACCTGGCTTAGGAAAGGAAGCTCAGACTCTACTGGACCCCTGTGCTTCTGTCTTTCCACTTCCTGCCTTTGGGCAGGGTGAGGGAAGCCCTAGATGCAGCAGGCAGCCTGCTCTGTCGGAGAGATGGGCTTGGCTGGGATCAGAGACTTACCAATTTCTAGGTTTATGCCTTATGTTCTGTAAGCTTCAGTTTTTTTTATTTCTAAACTGGAGGAAGCATGGGAGGCTTTTGTGGGACTGCAATACTTTAAGTTGAATTTCCTGAATCATGGAAGAAACCGTTTTTTATTTCATTATGTAGATGTTCATTCAATTAACAACCTCTTTTTTCCTCCTTTCATCAAATATTTTAAGCATGTGCTCCGTGCCTGCTATGTGGAGCGACATGCCAGAGTTAAAGAAGTAAACAACAATGTCTGCCTTCAAGAAGTTTAGTGTCTAGACCTGGGAGAGAGAAAATAGGAATTGGGGTAGGTAGGATGTTAGAATGCGGTTTTTTGTTTATCTGGCTAAGTCAGGCTATATTTTCAATTTGTGTAGCTGTGGATGTCATAGGCTTTGATTTCCTCTAGAATCCTTGTTTTTGTTTCCCCTGTTGTCTTTGGAATAATACCCTAAAAACCCCTTCTTAAAGATAGTCTGTGTTTTCAGCTCTCAGTTGTACAGTTTGCGGGAGAGTTTCACACCCAGAGGCAATGGTACAATTCCTGGTGGGGAAATAAATGGTTATCTTTACTAAAATGAGAAGGGAGAGTGTGAAAGGTAAGATTTAAACAAATATCCACTTAAAATCATGGATGCCTCCTCAAGAAGCTCACATTTGAAGAGTATTTGAAATAAATGTAAGACCTAGAAATTGATTTATATGCTCTCAGTTTTGAATTCCAGTTTTGATTTTATATTTGGGAAGTTTCAGGTAGACAGGAAGTGGAAGCAGAGCCTCTGGTATTTGTGGGGAGAAAATAAAGCTATTGAAGAGATAAAGCTACAGGGCTTCATTTTTCCTCCCCCAGGTGGGAGAGGGAGGACTTCAGAGACACTGGGATTTGTAATGGGGGGAAGAAAATGTAGGGGCAAGTTGCATCATCTCTTGGGAATACGGGGGTCGGGGGACACATGGGAATCTCTGGGAGCCTCTAGGAGAAACATTGATGTCCTCACTTGCTTCAGGTGATGGGAACAGGCGGTCAGCAGCAGTAGGAGGTATCTGGAGGGGTAACTTGGTGCAGGGCTCCTGGCAACCAACTAGGGTAGACACTCTGCAAGAGAGATCAGAGGCGATATGAAGACCTTCCCCTATTGCCACAGAAACAAAATATCCTCTCCTCCCATGCATGCAACACCAACCCAAAAGAAACTGAAGACGGGACTCAATTTATAAGCCTGAACTAAGATTAATAGATTGGGTTAAATGTTTTTCTCCTCTTCTCCTCACCTCTCCCTTACACACTGTGTGTGGGTGTGTTTGTGTGTGTGCTGTGGGAGGGGACAGTCAAGAGGCAATCACATCATTCCAGGTATTAAAAAAAAAAAAAAAAAAGAACTGTATTTCTCTGTACATTTAAATGTAATGAATATATTTGTAATTCTAATATGTACTTTTATTTTAATCATATAAACTGTATCTATTTTTTTTCTTTTATTTAAACTGTTCCCTCAAATCCCTGTCTTTTTAAGGAAAAGTTCTACTATTTGCAAATACTTTCAAATACTATTTGGGTACCTAATGAGTGTGCAACATTGTGTTAGATGTTGACAAACCCTGACGTGGGTTCCTAGCCTGGAATGGAGGCCTGACTTAACTTCTGCTTAAACACACACACACACACACACACACACACACACACACACACAAAATATAGCTTGACTCTGTAATCTAAAATTGGGCACCTAGTGTGTGCCTTCTGGTAGAAACAGTGGATGGTCATAATTCCTGTCATTAATTTCCAGTATCCCTGCCACCCCCCCACCCCCCACCCCCCCAACACACACACACACACACACACACACACACACACACACAGACACAGACTACCAAGAAAACTGTTGATCAGGCAAATGAGAGATTTTAAACTTATTGCAGCTAGGTAGGCATTTTAATAGACGTTTACAGGATTTTTAGGCCTGAACTGGGTGATTTTAAGTCAAGTCCAGCATGAAAGGGAACTGATGTAGTTGGGCAACTCGTGATATGAGTAGCTTTGGATTGGTGATAATGCTAGTGAAAAATCTTCAAGGATCCTTAAGGAGTAATAGTTCAGTCCTGATAAATAAGCTCTTTTAATTGGCTCACAGTCTCATCTTCCAGGTGCGTGTATTTTCTGAGGCATCTAGTTAACTACAAACACAGGAAAGTATTTCTGGTCCCAGTATTGCTTAACAGTGAATCATTGGTTTCCGTTCTCATTAGTGTTAAAAGATAGTTTTCAGAAAAAGGTAGAATCATGACTCGCACTGATATAAGAATAAACGTGTGTGAAAAGATTGCATTTTACTCATTTAATGAGTTATAACCAGTTCAAAAGAGAAAGATAAAAAGAACAAATATGTATGGAGTAAAGAAAGTAAACTGCATGTGGAGACAAAACTGTTTTTTCCACCAGAGGGAGAACAGTCAATTAAAACTCTACTGAACAGGACAAAATTTGCCTGTCTATCCAGAGTCATAAAATAGCTTAAAGACAATAAAAAGCTAGAATATTGTAACCAAGAAGGATGGGCCAAATATATATAATGTATACTTTTCTATAGAAATAGAGCTTTTTCGATATTGGCATGCTTTTTAAAAAATTTATTTTTTTATATATTTTTCATTGTGTTTTTCATTTGTGGAGACGGGGTTTAGCTATGTTGCCTACGCTGGTCTTGAATTCCTGGACTCAAGCAATCTTCCTGCCTCTGCCTCCCAAAGTGCTGGAATTATAAGCGTGAGCCACCATGCCCAGCCTACATGACTATCCTTTAAGGTTATTCACTACCAATATTTATTATCATGCAGCCGTTGCATGTCCTTCACATCCACATGAGTATCATTACCAAATATTTTGATGAGGGTGTTTCTACCACATATCTCTGATTTACCCAGCTAGTCTCTGTCAAAGAAGGAAATGAGAGTAATATAAAGTTACTCATTCCTGATGAACCCATATTTGCACTTCTCTACAATCTTACATTAAATTTTAATTAATTTATAGTCACAGCCTAGGTTTCAATGGCAAATTATGGCAGCTTACTCACAGCTGTACTGAGAAGGATAAATGAAGAGGGTCCTGAATGGGAACCAAAATACCCACTAATACAAAAAGCCTGAAAGAAGATGTGTAGCTTGACTGACAGCCAAGATTCAGCTCGAAGAATAAAAGAATTAACCACTTAGAGGAGCAATTACACCAAACTTGCCCCAAGACACACAGCCAGTTAGCCACAGAGCCTAGTATTCAAATCCTAGCCCAATTCCAAGTACATATACTTTCCAGTGTATCTCTTATATTCTTTTTCCTCTCTTTTATTTCAAACTGGGTATCCTCCATACTAACAGGAATATAGATTTAGCTGAAAAAGAATTGTTCAAGTGATTAGATTAGTCAGCTTCTAGCAAACATATCCTTTCCCATCTAGGTGAGATGCACTTCATTCCCAGCCATGAGCTCATTGTTAGAGAATCTTGACATATGTTTCAAAAATCTAAATATTACTCATTTGCATCCATTGCAGAGCCATTCTATTTACCCCTTGTAAATACTAAATGCACAGGATAATTAAGGAAATGATCTTATTCAGGCTACTGCAATTGGAGAAATGCTCATTCATGATGGACGTTTTAAAGAAAAGGAAAGTGGCCTGGAGATTTACAGAGGCAGGTGGGCAACGGAGTCATCTGCATCATCTGTAAGTCTATGGAAATCAGAGGGAGAAGGGAGACTGGTCTTATCTTGAAAGATGTGAGGGCAGAGTAGACCTTGGTGGCTACCTGTTTCCCAGAAGGGTAGGGGGGTTTTTAAACTATCCAAGTGTTTCTGAGCCCACAAGGCTCAGGTAAAGTTTCACATCACTGCCACTCAAATTTTTCTCTCTACTCCAAATTGCAAAGGAAAATCTTGCAAAACAAGGCAGTTCTTTGGTGTCCTGCTGGAGACACCATGGTCCTAATGTTTTCCTCAGCCTCTTCTGGTGGACTCTTCTATCATCAGGGAATCATCAGAGAGGGGAAAAACCAGCAAGTTTTACAAACTAAGAGAGATTTTCTGTCTCAGATTGGATCCATTTCTTGACTGGTCATACCAGCTCTGCAGGGAGCCACTTCTTGCTAAAAAGCCCCAAACCACCACTTGTTCTTCATGGCCCATGATGGAAACTTTCTTCACAAATGTTCATACATAGTTCTCTGCCTTTTGTGTCATTGGATTCTAGAAATCTGTAATTTTTGTGTGTTGGAGTGATAACCTAAGTAATGGTAATTTGGGCTGCAGATTTAAATGAGGGCCAACTGTGGCTGCAACTTTTCAGAAACTCTCATATTCTTATTATTTTCGATGTCACAACAAAATTTTTGTCATTACTTGAAGGTAGAAGGAGAATGGGGGGTTACTTCTGGTTCTCCTTTACCTTAAGGAGTAGCTTTAGGTTAAAGAGGTGGTGGTCTCCTATTGGACTACCTAGGTGAAACCCGGGCTTTGAATTGCATATTCTGCCTTCATGAAGTCTATAGTCATACCCAAAGAAATGTCCAGAATTAATACTCAGTTTTGCCTGTTTTGCAAATATTCCCAGGACAAAAGTGGCTGTAGTGCTGAGATTCTAGTCATAATTCACTTAGATTTTATCATAATAATTTCTTACCATTTTGTCATTTGTTTGATGCTTTAGAGAGGTATTTTTTAATAGACTATCTGGCACTTTTAGTTGTTTTCCATCAGAGAGTTTGTCCAAACAATGTAGTTTGACACGTTGCCAGAAACAGAACCTCCACTGGGCCTTCCAAGGGAGGAGATGTGATACTGTCACCTACACTCAGGGTATTTTTGGTTGCTAAGAAGAGAAAGCACAACTCAGCTTACACAGTAAATTATCAAGTAGCTGAAGGATGCAGGGATTAGAGTGGCCTTCAGGAGTAGTTTGATCAGGAATCTATCTTTATCCTCTTGATTTTATTGATTCTGCTCTTTTTAGTGTGTTGGCATCATTCTCCAGTTGGCTTTATGAGATGAATGCTAAAAGAGATTGGTACTATATCTTCCTCACTCACAGTTATGGGGAAAGGATGGCTGCTTCCAACAAACACTGAACTTATCACTGTGTCTGGAGAATTTAATTATTGTAGCTCGCTTAGTTCATTTAAGCTCTTCCTGAAGCTGGGGATGTATCATCGTCACTCCTATCAAAGTTGCTACACAAAGAAGATGAACAAATGAATATTCAGGAGTCAAAATGGTGAGAAAGGAGAGGAGAAGAATAGGAAGGTTTAAAAGCTCCAAGTGTGAGAGAAGAGAGCCAAAAGATCAAAAAGGTGCATAAAAAGCACACCGGGACTGACAAAGATTGACCTCCCAGTGTCGCTGAGGACTGGCCCATTTATCTTCACATGACTATGGAAAAGGTATTACATTTAAATATATTGACCCTGTAGCTCCAAATCAGAGAGTTCTGCTTCTTTGTATATTTAAAGGTACTGGTCAGGTTCTTTTTTTTTTTTTCTTATTCAAACATTATTATATAAAGAAACTTTTTTCCATGATTGCTGAATTCAAACTCAGAACTGGACACTCTCTGTGTCCTAACACAGATCTAGGCACTTTCTGGGTGAGGAATCCAGTTCTTAAGTGCTTTATTTTATGAATGTCTATAAAGTACACAGTCATCTGGTAAATGAATGAAGAAACAAGCTAAAAAGCATATATACAGCAGATGTGTCACTCTTGTTGCTATTTTTACAATTTAATGACTGCTTTAAAAAGGGGATTTAAAACTTTTGACTGGTTTTTCAGCTTGTTAGGAAGGCAGAAACCTACAGCTTTGAAGTCTAATGGGAAAAAAAAAAAACAAGAAAGGGCCGGGCATTCAAAACCTGTGCAGGGAATATATTGAGAGACCTCAGACAAATTACTTCCTCTCCCTGAACCAGTTTTCATCTTCAAATGATTGATGTGTCTTTATGTCAAAAATTAGATCATTGGCTTTTCAGGTTGCAGGGAATCGTATCAGGAAAAAGATCTTTATAGGCAAGTATGCTCTATTTCATTGACCCTTTCCCACTAGAAGCTTCCCGAAGCAATGGAGAAATGGTTTTACTATCAATGAAGGTTGCCCAGGGGAAATGAGGACCTATGCTTTGTGAACAACTGGGTTTTATCATCAGTTCAGACTTTCCTGTTGAAAAGTGAATTATTGTAATGAGCTCTTATGCATGCAGTCAAGCTGAAGAAATAGCAACAGCAGACTGGTTAACTAGAGAATCCTCTGTTCCTTAACAATCTTGTTTATGTCTATACTCTGAGGTTTTCAGAGCCCAAATATTTCATTGCCTCTCAAAGGGGCTGTTGTAACTATCTATTGCTGAGTAACAAAACACTGCAAACTTCAGAGCATAAAAGAACAGTAGCTGTTTATGATTGTTATCTTTCACAGTTCTGGGTGTTGACCATGCTTAGTTAGACAGCTCTTGCTGAAGGTGTGAGTCGTTTGGAAGCTTTTTCTCTCATGTCCTGGGAAGATTCAAATATCTGGAGGCTGGAACAGCTGGGATACCTAAAGAATCTCTCCATGTGGTCTCTTCAGCATGGTATCTTCAGGGTAGCTTATTTTTTATATGGAAGCTCCAGTCTACCACAGTATGTGTCCTGAGAGAGAGCCACAAAGAAGCCATATAACCTTCTATGACCCAACGTCGTATAATTCAGCAGTGCTGCTTCCATTGCATCCTATTATTTAGAAGAACTGAGTTGTTGAATGCCATATTCAAAAGAGAAAAACTAAACTCCACTTTCTGAGGGCTGTTGCTCTAGTGTGAATGTGTTTGCCACTCCAAAATTGATGTGTTGGACACCTAATCCTCAGTGCAACAGTGTTGGCAGGTGGTGCCTGATGCAAGGTATTTAGGCAATGAGGGCTCTGCCCTCAAGAGTTGACTAATTTCATTATGAAAAGGGCCTGTGGAGGTGGGTTTCCTCTCTTCTGCTCTTCTGCCATGTGAGAACATAGCATTTCTTTTCTCCAGAGGATGCAACAATCAAGGCACCACCTTGGAAGTAGGATACAGCCCTCACCAAATAACTGAACCTGCTGGTGCCTTGATCTTGGACATCCCAGCCTCCAGAACTATGAGACATAAATTTATATTTTTAAACAATAAATTACCTAGTCTCAGGCATTCTCTTATAGCAGCACAAAGAAGACTAACACAACTGGAATGTCAAATAATTGTGGACATGCTTTAAAATCTCCACAAAGACTCATTTCATCATGCAAAACTCATTTCTTTAATGGGATTTTACAGAGTCTTATATCCAAAATAGAATAATTGCTGGTAGTATAAAGAGCTTCATTCGGAATCAGTTCCTTATATAACTAGAAATTGGCATACAAATCCATAAAAATTAAGCATTGGGAACATTAGGAGTAGAAAAAAAGAAATATCTGCAAAGGGGGAGAGGAAGGACTTGCCAGAGCATAACAAAAGAAATAGATGTCTGATTAAGAAAGAGCTGCCAAAAGGCAAAATAAATGGCAGGTCAGCATGGCATTCCTGAGCTGCAGCTTCTGTTGTGCCACTAGCCTTCAATGTGACTTTGGTTGACAGGCCACTTCCCCTCTGGGACCTCTGTGTCCTCATTTGTAAAATACAATATTGAACTAGATAATTTCAAAGGCACCTTATGGCTCTGATATTCTGCAATCCCATTATTATTACTTTAAGTGCTGAAACATTTCTTTAATAGGGAAGAAATTAAGTGTCTTAACCCTTGGCTATTAATATCATCTGTTTCTACATTTAATGGGTTGAGACGAGTCACAGAGGATGAAAGACACCAATAGTTAAGGATGTCAGCAGAGGTGACAGCCGCTTCTACCTCAGGTGACCATGGGAAGCGACAGCTGGCATATTTTATAGAATTCAGATGAGACAGGAAAGAACAAATGACACCTTTGGGCCTTCATTGGAAACAAGTAATCTAAAAGCATCAACTGCTATCCTTTGATGCTCAGATACCGCCTCCTAGTTAATGAAGGCAACAGTATAATTTAAGAGCAGTGGTTAGTGCTTTGACTAAGAAAAGGAGGACCTCAAAACTTGTTAACCTTTTATTCTTGTCCCTTAAGAATTTTTGGATATGTTATGTGCAAAAAACATTTTTGCATTTTATTTAAAAACTATGCATTATCTATCATATACACTTTTGGGCAGTGGGTTCCAGAGCCTGTTCATTGTCTTTGAGCTATTTTGCACCTGTTTTTCAACTGCAGGTAACTGATGGATATGCAAACTCCGTCTTGTCCAGCAGCATTTCCACTGGTTTCCCTCCCCACTGTGGAGAAAGTCTTTTTCCCTCCATCTGTAATTCGATTTCTTGACTCTATATGCTAGTGCTTTTTGACATTTACTTTGAACAAGCTCCTTTATATGAATTAAATAAAATCTTGAACATATGTTTCATTTATATGAGTCATGATTTTGCCATTTTCTGAACATTATTTTTTTAATGAATTTGGATCTGAGCTTAGTTTAAAATAATAATTGGAGGGAGATTTAAACAGTTGTTTATTAGAAATGAACAGGATTTTGGAGATTTGAGGACTGCCAACTTTCAAAGAGGAGAAAACATGCAACCCCAGAGCTGTAGGAAGCAACAGGAGAGTCCCAACAACTTGGCTACCTGTGGGGATGGGGAAGAAATGAGAGGTGAGGAAGGTGGCAGGGAAGGCGAGAGAAGAGAGTAATAGTGAGGAAGATGGCAGAGAAGAAAGACAAGATGTCAACTGAGAAATTCTACATGGAAGAAAGGAATTAAAGAACTTTAAATCCATTCGGATCTACTGGTAAACTACATTGATCTCTGTTTACTATGCTTCAGGACCCTCTTCTTTCACCTCAAAGCTTTGTTAAAAGCAACTGCACCCGCAGCTTTGCATTTGTGACCCTTTTGGGGATGAAATATGGAGATGTTATCTTTCATGGCTAGAGCCATATGAGAACAGTGGCTGGGCATGTGACAGAGAGATGCAGACTCTATTAAGACAAAACAAACAAACAAACAAAGAGACACAGAACCATAAGCCTTTCCACCTCCAAAATGTGTGGAAACCTAGTACAAGGGATGTAATATGAGCTATTCTCTCATACATACGATTAAAGAAAATGGTGACAGAAGCATTGAGGATGTGTTAATATCAAGGGAGCTGAAATTTAGCTTACAGGGAAAAGGGAGTTAAGTTTCTGATACGGTACATTCACATAATCTTTCTTGTAACAACAAGAACAATTGTAAGAGCAATTAAAAAGTGCAACTGCCTGTAGTTCCAGCTGCTTGGGAGACTGAGGTAGGAGGATCACTTGAACTCAAGAATCCAAGGCTGCCGTGAGCACCACTTCACTTCAGCCTGGGTGACAGAGTGAGACCCTGTCTTAAAAAAAAAAAAAAAAAAACACTGTGTGAAAATTATCTTTTTTGAAATCTGTCTGAGAGTACTGTGAAAGGAAAATAAACCTTGACACTCCAAAATCACCAGGCTAAAGAAGAAAATCAAGCTGGGAACTGTTTAGGGCAAACCTGCTTCCCATTCTATCCAGTCATCCCTCTGAGGCTCACCTGAGACAAACGCGTGTCTCATTGCTTCTTCTGCTCTATCATTTATGTAAAAATGCAGATCCACTGAGCTGGAGTAAATTGTGTATTCAATGGAAGGCTGATCAAGGACTCAAAAGAATACAATCATTTGTCTCTTATCTACTTCTAACCTGGAAGCCCCCACTTCCAGTTGTCCCACCTTACCGGACTGAACTAGTGTACATCTTACACATACTGATGGATGTCTCACGTCTCCCTCAAATGTATAAAAGCAAACTGTACCCCTGACCACCTTTGGTACATGTCTCAGGACTTCCTGAGGCTATGTTATGGGCACATCCTTAACCTTGGCGAAATAAACAATCTAAATTGACTGAGACCCGTCTCAGATATTTGGGGTTCACATTTTGGTAACCACGAAGGGATTGTGAGTGGAAGAGCTGCTAACCTTTGAGAAATCTCCTATTGGGGTTTGGTACCAGCTTGAGCTATCTTTATGGCTCAAAATGGTAGGACAATTTGCTGAGGCCTGGAAGCTCACCCTCCAGAGAATCCCTGATCTCCCAAAATTTGGTCGAGATTTAAGGAGTGTTTTGCTAGGAAAAATAATGTTTATTTCCAGCTCCTGTTGGAAGGAGCTTTACTTCCTTCCAACAAGGAAGGCAAGCTTTCCTGCTTCCGTGACATTGGAAGGCAGGTAGCTCCTTTCTGGAGTTCAAACTCACTTCCAACAGGGAAGGTGAATTTGAGTTTTTTCCTGCTTCTAGGATGGTAGAGAGCAGTCTTCAGCGTGAGACCCATCCTTAGGTAAGTAGCTGAATTGGGGTTTTGTCTTGGCTAAAGTTAAGATGAACAACCAGCTGGTCTTAATTTCTCCTTACCATTAGAGTGCTCAGTAATTGTATAAATTGTGTGATCATTTGTTTTGCTTAATAAATACTGTTTTTGTTGTTGTTTGTTTGTTTCTGGTTTTTTTTTTTTGTTGTCTCAGTCTTTTTCCCATTGGATTTGACCAACTCTATCGACTTGATGAAATCTGAAGGAAAGTTCCAATTCAAGGGGAACAAAGCCTCTGAAGTGGCTAAATTTCCACAAAAAGTGGGGGGGGGAGTGTTTTCTTTTGATTACTTTAAGGGTTTTATTTACATAACAAAGCCATCTTTCTGCTAGCCAAGCCAAACTGAAAGAGCAATAGCTTTTGCCCCACATTGTAGTTTCATAGCTAAGCTTCTGCCATCTTTTTTTTTTCTTCTTTACCACAATAGCCTGGGTTTGGTTTTTAAATAAAGCCCTTTCAGGTTTGATACTTATTACTTCCGAAATATCGACAATTTGTCTTTGCTGAAATATGGTAATGAGATTTAAAAAGATTTTTTTTCAAGGAGCTCAATGGATTAGCTTAACGCAAAGGTAACATCCAAAATGTGTGTGTGTATGTGTGCCTGTGTGTTTGTATTAAAAGGCCTTAATGTTTTGTTTTTGTTTGTTTTCTCCTGGGACTTTGCCTTTTTGAGCAAGAGGATTTTTGTTTGTTTGTTTGTTTTTGTTTTTTTTCCTCAATTGAATGAATTCTGTTTCTTTCGTTTACTTCTGCTGTTTCTCCTTTCTCTTGTCACCCTCTGCTGCATAAGGCACCTAAAATAATTTATAACAGCCTGCAATTCTTTAAAGAAAATGGAGCAGGTGCCAGACTCCCTTTTGTGGAGAAATTTCTGTTTTTCCTTATGGAACCCCAAGAGTGTAAATAGACAAGTTTGTTTCAGATCTTAAGTTGCTTGCTTTTGTATTGTGTTATCTGATTTTTTGGCTAAAATAGCTAGCAAAAGAATAGCAAAAGAAGGATACTTTCTTTTCTTTTCTTCTCTTTTTTTTTTTTTTTTTTTTTTTTGAGATGGAGTCTCGCTCTGCTGCCCAGGCTGCAGTGCAGCAGTGGCGCGATCTCGGCTCACTGCAACCTATTCCTCCTGGGTTCAAGTGATTCTCCTGCCTCAGCCTCTGGAGTAGCTGAGACTACAAGTGCCTGCCACCAAGCCCTGCTGATTTTTGTATTTTTAGTAGAGGTGGGGTTTCACCATATTGGCCAGGCTGGTCTCAAACTCCTGACCTCAAATGATCCGCCCACCTTGGCCTCCCAAAGTGCTGGGATTACAGGCAGGATACTTTCTTAATCTGATACCTTCATGATGGGATTAGTGCTGTCACGAGAGGAGACTAGAGAGTGGGCTCTCTCTCTCTCCCTCTCTCTCTCTCTCTCTCTCTCTGTCTCGTTCTCTATGTCTCAATTGAGCTGTTCTCCCATAGAATTAAAGAAAGTGGTGGCAGAAGCATTGAAGATGTGTTGATATCAAGGTAGGTGAAATTTAGATTACAGGGAAAAGGGAGTTAGATTTCCAATATGGTACATCACACAATCTTTCTTTTAAGAACAACTAAAAAGTGTTCAACCGTCTGTAGTCCCAGCTACTCAGGAGACTGAGACGGGAGGATCACTTAAACTCAGGAATCCAAGTCCTGTAAGCCAGGAACAGGACCCTCACCAAAAACTGAATCAGCTGGCACCTTGATCTTGGACTACCCAGACTCCAGAACTGTGAGAAGTAAATCTCTGTTGTTTAAGCCACCTAGTCTATGGCATTTTGTTAGAGAAGCATAAACTGACTAACGCAACTATTATTCATATATTCTTTATGCTGGTCAGTCCAAGGCCACAAAATGACTGCTGAATTCTAGTAATTACACTATATTCCAGATAAAAAAAGGGAGAAAAGAACAAAAAAGGGCTGTATCAGTTGTTAATTACTGTTTTTTTAAATAAGGAAAACAAATGCTTTCCTAGAAGTTTCACATTAAAACAACAACAACAACAACCAAAAAAAAAAAAAAAAATTTTCTTTTTTGGGCAAAATTGAAGCTTATCCTGAACCAATTACTGACTATATCAATGTTAGGTTATCATTGTTTTTTTTTGTGGGGACAAGAACAGGGAACTTTACATTTACCTAAACAAGCAAAGGTTCTGTCAGCAGAGACGGGTGGTGCAGGAAAGAACACAGAGCACACAGATAGCAATGTCTGCCACACAATGTCTGTCGTTGCCCTGTAGGGAAAAATTTTTGCTTCAGTGGAAGACTTTGCACTCCCTTTCTGGTTATCTGATTCTGATTCTATTAGAGCTATTTTACAACTTTGTAAATTGTAGATAACTGATAATGATGCAGAATAATTCTCATGTATAGGCAAGCATGTGAATTCTGTATATTGGCAGATTTTATTTCTGAGAAAGTCAGTTTGCTTCCATTTGCAAACTCATTGCAATGTCAATGAAACAAAAATGTGTCTGTTCTTTACACTCGCCTTTGCACTGATTGTAACATCTTACCAGTTTCTTCATGAATGAGTTAAATAAAAATCTTTAACACATTAATCTTGTTATATCTCTGTAAACCATGATTTTACTTTTTTCTTTTTTTTTTTTTTTTTTTTTTTTTGAGACGGAGTCTCGCTCTGTCGCCGGGGCTGGAGCGCAGTGGCCGGATCTCAGCTCACTGCAAGCTCTGCCTCCCGGGTTTACGCCATTCTCCTGCCTCAGCCTCCTGTGTAGCTGGGACTACAGGCGCCCGCCACCTCGCCCGGCTAGTTTTTTGTATTTTTTTAGTAGAGACGGGGTTTCACCGTGTTCGCCAGGATGGTCTCGATCTCCTGACCTCGTGATCCGCCCGTCTCGGCCTCCCAAAGTGCTGGGATTACAGGCTTGAGCCACCGCGCCCGGCCTACTTTTTTCTTAAAATCCCATTTTAACAGCCAGGAAACTATAAATTTATAGAATGAATAGTTGGTTTGTTTACTTGTTTGTTAATTTTTATTCTCAGGTACCAACACTCTGCCTAAAACATTAGTAGCTCAACTAATATTTGATAAATTGATAAATGAGTAGCATCAGTTAACCAAAAAGCAAAAGAGCTATATGGTAGAATTACTATTTATTAAAATCCTATACTTGATGGGAATATCTCTTAAGAATATACAATTCTTTTGCTCCTTTTGGTTTGCTACCTGCAATTAATATGCTACTGTGTAAACTTCCTCAGAGAGAGTCACTCTTCAGATAACTAATGTGGGTTTATTATCTGAAATAAATCTTCTTTGTGATTTTAGTTTATGAAATAGTTTTTGACTTACATTCGCAGAGGGAAGTTAATATACTGTCTAGAGAAAATACAACTTCATGTTGTTTTTGTTGTTGATTTAGATGAATTTTCTTTTTATTATAAAACCAATCCATGCTTATTTTCACCAAATATTCAAAAATGCACAAAGGAAAATGTATTTTTACCTTTCTCGAGTTAGTAAGATTTAGGTTATCATGGTTAAAAATTTGGTGTATATCCTTCTACACCTTTTACTAGAAAATGGATCTAGATCATTCAAAATGGATCTAGAAAATGGATCTCATTTTCTTAGCTGTGTAGTTTACATCAGGTTTGTTAACATATCTCAATCCCTGTCTCCATGTGTATGAAAAGAAGATAAAAATCCTGGCCAACATGGTGAAGCCCCATCTCTATAAAAAATACAAAAATTAGCTGGGCGTGGTGGCGGGCGCCTGTAGTCCCAGCTACTTGGGAGGCTGAGGCAGAAGAATCGCCTGACCTCCAGGAGGCAGAGGTTGCAGTGAGCCGAGATTGCGCCACTGCACTCCAGCCTGGCGACAAAGCGAGACTCCGTCTCAACAACAACCACCACAACAAAAAAGGTATCTGACAAGGATCACATCAGTAAAACCTACAGCACAGAGTCTAGGAAATCATGGATGCATGGATGATCAAGAAAAATTAATAGTAACATAAAACAGGATGAAACTCAAATTTCTCAAGGACTTCAAATAGCCTGTTCCCTTGAATCTCTTTAGATTTATAGTTGTCATTTAGCATTATAAAAATATGCTAGGCAGATTGAATATACAAATGGACAACGTACACACCATGCATTATGGTAGAACTCTGACCCACAACCTCAGCAGCAACAAGCACTGAAAACCAAATGACAACCTCTGCAGCAGTTGGCCCAGAGAAGTTAGGACTTGCTCAATGACTGGCAGCTTCTATATTTTGCCCCAGTTTCCAATTGAGGTCCAACCAGAGAAAGCCAAATACTCTTCAAACTAATCACATAAGATGCTACACCTTTTGTTAGCTCCCTGCAGCTTCCCTTTACCACTTTTGTTCACTCTAAAGCTTTCCCTTCATGCCTTTGAGTCTCTGCCAAATTTAAGTGATGGTGGCTGACTTTCTTGCTATAGCAGGCGCTGAATAAATAGTCTCTGTTTGTTCTAATTTGGGTGCTCTTTATTTATTTCAACACAGTGCATATCTCTGGATTCGAAAGCATTGGAAAAAAAGATAATATTGTAATTTTCAGCACTTTGCATGTTTCAAGCTTTGAAGAAATGATCTCTAAAGTTTTTCCTAAGGCCTCGTATCACAGGGGAATGAGAAAAACAGATCCAGTTAAAGGGAGGCAAGTCTTGCAAGGATATGAGAAGGAATCTGAAAAAGAGGGATGCTGATGGCACCATTTCATTCTCTTGCTCTACAAATATAAATCAGAACCATGAGAGATGCTGAGAAGAGATAAAGAAGCATGCATCCCTAAACAATAATCCTGCAAAACAAAACAGCTGATCACACACATTTTTGACCCTAAGCAACCTCAACAAGAAAACTTTTCAGGTCTTCTCTGAGATAGCAGAATTTCAAACTCCCCACAGTGCAACAAATTTGTTTTGCAGAGAAGTGAAGTAAATTGCCATATAAAGCAGAACATTTTGAAATGTTTTGGAGAAATCTCTACAAAGCTCTTAATGTTATTCAACGCTTTACCCATGGACTGAACCAGAATAATTATTAAGTATAAGGCACTCCTGGGCAATTGTTCAAAATAGATACTGTTCAAAGATAATTTTAAGAAAAAGGTAAAATCAGACTCTCATACTGATTGAACACATAATGAAGATTTTATTTGATTCACATGATAGGAGGGAACTAGGCAGAAGTTATAAGTGGTTTAAAGGAAAAATTAAAACAACACTGATTTATATGGGTAAAAGAGGTCTCAACATGACTTGCAAATGGAGCAAAATTGATTTTTTTCAATTTCAGGTTAGGGGTGAGTGAGGAAGTAAAAAATCACTACTTGGCAGGAGAATATTTGACCACCACAAATTCTAACATATCCGTTAAAAAGGCCTAAGGAAATGCATTTCAGACTCTAGATACTTAAAACTGAGTTCAGACTGGCTGCAGTGGCTTATGCTTGTAATTCCAGCACTTTGGGAGGCTGAGGCGGGTGCACCACAAGGTCATGAGTTCATGACCAGCCTGGCCAACATGGTGAAACCCCGTCTCTACTAAAAATACAAAAAGTCGGGCATGGGGGCTCGTGCCTGTAATCACAGCTACTTAGGAGGCTGAGGCAGGAGAATCGCTTGAACCCAGGAGGCAGAGGTTGCATTGAGCCGAGATTGCACCACTGCACTCCAGCCTGGGAGACAGAGTGAGACTGTCTCGATGGTGATAATAATAATAATAATAATGATAATAATAATAATTTTTTTTAAAAAAGCCAAACAGAAAAACTGAGTTCATCCCCTACTTTCCACCCTAGCTCTGCATTTTTGTCCCCAAGTTTATAGTTTATTATTTACCTTTTATATTTGAGGGTCTAGAACTTTCATTCAGTGATATGTATTGATTCAGCTCCCTATGTATTAAGGTCCCTGGGCTGGGAAAGCACTGCAGAGACCTGCTAGTATTACAATGTCTGATTTTCATTCTTCTGATTCTGTGAGTGTAACAGTGTTGGTTTCCTGGTCTGAAGCTAGTAGCAATTAATAATTCTTTTGGTTAGTGGGACAAATCTGAGACTGGTCAGGATGATTTGGTGGGAGCGTGTGGTTGTAAAAGTATTCTTGCTGTTAAAGCCTAATCAGCTAAAGACCACCAGAGACAAGCTTTAGGTTGGACAAAATCAGATGTAATGGTTCAGTGCAGTGAGAAAGGACACCCCACAGGTTTGATACGTTGCTGCTACCCAAAAGGAAGAAGGGAAGTATCTTTTAGGAGGTTTGAGTTTCTGATGAAATATTCTAAAGAGGGTCCCGTTTCTGCATTTGGTGCTATTTCTGAGGTAGTAGAGGGAGCAATTAACTAAGGATTCACCGCTGCCGTGATGCGAAAGAGCCTTAGCAACTGGCTGTCTCCTGAAATAGGAAGAACAGAAGGTCTAGAGGCATATTGGTAAGAAAGCAATAGTCACTCAGAGATGGGGTCATTTTGCCATTAAAAATTTCTCAGAAGTACACTGTGAATGTTTCAAAGAAAGCACCTGAATCCTAATGCATGCCAATTCATAGCTCCTTCTCAGCGGTGGCAATTCCAAATGGCGATGTGAGCCTTATTCCCCAGGCAGGGCTTGAAAAAATTCAAAACAACAAAGAGAGCTTTCACAAAGTATTGCTTGAGGTTATTAAGTTTCAGAAAAGGAACCATTTTCTCTGAGAAACAGTGAAAGAAAAAAAGCAACATTTCAGATTACACTGCCAAACATAATCCTCTGGTGTCTCTGAAATGATTGTGCTTTTATAAGTAAATTAGACATTTTTGTGAACCACTCAAATTTCTCTGAAGTTGGAAGGTAGAGGCAGCCTAGGATCCAGTGACAGCTGAAGAGATGGGGCTCACATATACAGGGCAAAGAGTTTTACCTTTGCCACATCTTGAGACTGACTGACCTGAAAGTTTGGGGATCTGCCCTGGAGGTTAGCAATGAACTACAGAGAAGCCACTAACATCATATTACTGTGGCTACAAGTTTGCTCTGGTAAGTAAAGATTTATAATAAAGTGTCCTGAAACCTATTTGCTGACCTCCACTCCATTTGGGGAATTGGGTGTGTCTAGCCAGAGAAAGACCAATAGCGTGGGTTAGGCCCTTTGGATCTGGGTCCTCAGGAACCAGCAAAACCCGTATTAATCTAAGGTAGTCTGAAATGGAATGATATAACATGACATTCCCAAGTCTCTTCTAGTCAACTGACTTCTTAAGAGATGAAGGCCTTGACCTAGAGGCACCTTCTTGCAGTCGCTTGAAAGACCCTGCTGTATACTCATATGTCACCTCTTTTAACAACTCTAGCTTGCCCTACACCAATAGTTTTATTCACAGCAACTCGAAGGCCCTCTCAGCATTCTTACAGCTGTGCTTAGAAATATCAGCTGAATAAACACTAGAGATGACAAGCTATCTTTTGAAATTAAGCTTGTGAAGGATGGAAATCTTCACAAACAATTTACATTCATGCCTCTGAACATATAACATCCAAATCCAGCAGGAAGAACAGGATACCTGATATATAAAACAATACCCATAAAGTTACTATAGTACATATAAAAGTAGCAATATTTCCCATGAAGTTATCATAATGATAAAAATGGCAACAGCATGCACTATGTGCAAAGCATTGTCCTAAGCAATTCACATGTATTAACCCATTTAATCCTCAAAACTACCAAGTAGGTACCATTATTATCCCTTGTGGCAAATGAGGAAACTGAGGTATAGAATATAATTTCCATCAATAAATAAAATATCTTTTAATGGAGACAAAGATTTTTACCTATAGACCATATCTCATGCTTTAATATACAGTCACATTGCTTCTAGAATGAAATCTCTTTTTTTCTTGAAGCTACATTTGTCTAATTGCTTCCCTCAAAGGCTACTATTTGAAATGGGAGGCCAAAAATGGAAGGTAACGAGCAATTTGAGTCATACACGACTTAATATTAAGGATACATTCTAAGAGAAGTGTGGTTAGGTGATTTCATCACTGTTTGAGCATCATAGAGTATAGTTACACAAACCTAGATGGCATAGACTACTACATACGTTGGCTACATGATATAGCCTACTGTTCCTAGGGTACATACCTGTATAGTATGTTATTGTACTGAATACTGTAGGTAACTGTTGTACAATGATAAATATTTGTGTATCAGAATGTAGCTAAACATAGAAAAGGTACAGTAAAAATACAGTATTATAATCTCATGGGACCACAGTCACATATGTGGTCTGTTGTTGACCAAAACATTATGAGGCACACGACTGTATAAAGAGCATGATCTAGCAAGAAACGGGAAAAAGACACTGAAATTTCCACCCAAGTAGAATAAATACATTACAGTAAAAAATTAAAATGTCATACATGTGGATAAATCTCATAAAATTATGCTAAAAGAAAAATATCAAGTTACAGAAGAACATATAATATTTACATATGGTGTAAACTTATACAAAGCAGTACTAAATGTTGCTAGGGATACATGTAACATAGTAAAAGTATAAAGAAATGCATGGCAATAATAAATGCTAAATTCAGGAGGACAGTAACTTGAAGGGAGGAGGAAATGAATGTGATTGGATAGGAGTAAACAAAATTCAAATGTACTGCTAAAGTTCTAGTTCTGTAATTGCACCATGACTCTTTTCGAATTATCATTCTTCATTTTTTAATATATAATATTTTAAATACTCTTTTGAAAATTAAAAATAATTACAGTGTAATAGAAAATCTACAATTCTTATCACCTACTTTATTCAAGGGGCAAGGAGGATGGGAAATAAGCCTGTGCGGCCCGCAGAACAAAGAAAAGCACAGCATCTGTCATTCATCAACTAATTTAAAAATATTATTTGTTTCAGATAGAGAAAAATTTTGTCCTTCATTTGATTATGTACATCAGCTTTTACATTTTTAATTAGATAATTCGCATGTCTTAAATTTTGCTAGCTCAAAAATACTCAGCTTAAACTGAGAACAATGCCATCTGGAAATACAGGCAACACTTGGTTATGCACTTCAGAATTTTAACTGTGAGTAAAAAATTATTTGACTTTCCCATGTTAGTTGATGTCTACCCAGACAATCATGGCCTAATGTATTTTAATTGCCTTCAAATGAGAGTCTCATTTATTTAAAGTGAGGAACATCCAGGGTTAAGACAGTCGTGTTCCAGGGCTGCTTTGTGTTGAACACTGAAGCTGAGCCTAAGTTGAAGAGTACAATACGCATCACAAAGCATTTTGTGAAAAGACAGTGAAATCTTAATTCCCCTGACCAAGTGAACAAATACCTTTTGGCCAAGGAGACCCCAGAGAAACCTTAACAACAAAGTTTTCTAGCCATGCTTGGGGTGGGGAGGGAGTGGTCAGTCACGCCTCATTATACCTCCTCCCTCCTTAACCACCATTAGACTTTTTTTTCTAAGAGTTAAACAGAAACCAGCCCTGGAAAAAAAAGAAGGAATAACTCACTCCTCCACCTACTTCAATCAATAGCTTGGTACCTTGTCCGGATTCCCGTGGTTTTGACACAACAACTGATTAACATTGCTTCCTGGTAAGTGACCATCAAGCACGGAATGGTTCTGGTGGATTCGTGGAGGTTGTGTGAGGCATCTCTGTGTCCTCCATTTCACATTTTCACATATACAGCCTAATGTTATTGCATTTTGACGTTAAATCTGTGCCTCAAAATGAACATGGGACGATATAACATACCTGTTTGCTTACCACACATGATTGTGACTTCCCCTCATGAACATTCCTAGCCCCTCCTGTAACCTGGTAAATATGTATATCTAACTTAACCACCAAGTATAAAACTCCTGTGACACCCTCCCTACCTCAAAGTTTCTACTTTCAGTCTCTACCAGAGCCTGTGCTTCCCAGCCTGCAAGTTGTAGCCCTTCATAAGAAATAAAGTTCTCTTTTCCAAATTTATAGATTTTGTGATAAGTTGACAATTTCCATCCCTCCCTTAGTATATGGTTAGGTTTAGGGCACTTGCTTGTGGTAGGCATTACAAGTTTAGTCTGTGACCAAGGTTAGGGTGGGTCTCTTAATAGGACTGGGGTCTATATGACATAAGATTAATAACAAAGTTGAGGCTGAGGAGTAGAGCTCTAGAAGGTCATCACAACAGTTAATTGTCTCATCCCTGTTGCCCTTTAAAGAAGTGTCAGATGAAGACAGATAATGTGCCATTAGAGTATATGGAGACACATGGTCTGTAAATTATTTGTTCAAAATGGAATTTAGCTGACATCATTGGAATGCTTCCCTGAGGGGAACTGGAGACTAACTTTGTTCTGATTATTTAAAGTGCTTAAACCAACTGTGAATCTGCAACAGCACTTGCAGCTCATTTCCCGCCCAGTCCCACACTCTTCTTCCACACCCACCCTGGACCCTGGGCTCCAGCAGTCAAGCTTGTATTTCTGGACTCTGACAGTGTGTAATTGGACTAGAATTTTCCAGGCAGTCATGTTGGCAGGCTTTTGAACATGACTGTATTTGGTCTTATGTATAAAAATGCAGAAAAGGCAGTCTGCAGAGAGCAAGAAAGCTGAATTATCTAAGAGGGAGAGAGAAATGACTATGGGTACAGTGAGAAGATAGCAGGAAGAGACAGGGACCACATTGGGCCAAGAAGATTTTCCAGTTTCTGGATGAATAATCCTCTGTTAAGCTCCCTCTGGCTTATAAAAATGTATTTCTCTTACTTGCCACAAAAAGTCCTATGGAACACAACTCAGGTACATAACAGATAATTCAGGGAACTTACTATTTTCTAGTATAGGTATTCATCGGTAGCTCTCTGTGTCCTCTCACTGGTGCCCCATCAAGCCATCATTTTCCCACTTTGGTACATGTTTGGTGGCCTCTAAATATTTGCTTCCTTTCCAAGTGGGGCTACTGAGCCAAAAAGTAGACTTAGACATTAAACTGTTGTTTGAAAGTCTTTCTAAATGGCAGGAGTCTACTTTCCAGTCTCAGAAAGGTCAGGCTAATGACAATTATTGAAAAGGAAAGAAAACATTTATTGGCCACCTATTGTGTCCCAGTATGGTGATCACCAATGTAACTAATAGAAGAGAGGAATGAAATCCAAGTAGAAAGTGGTTATCACATGGGGCTTAGACTTAAACAGAGGGTGAAATTCACATTGCTCAAGCAGCCAAAAATTTGAGAAACAAAATCTCAGAAAGCAGGAAACTACAGGGAAGTAAGCCTCAAAATCTGCCTACAATCTCCCCTCTAAGCATTTGCCAACTCCTAAATTAAAAGGGTGATTAGTACAGATAGAGCTAACAGAAGGTAGTTGGTAGAATGTAGAGGATTTGAATAATTTGGCTTAATTGACATATTTGGAACACCCCAATCAAAAATTATTAGTATGATTATTGGTTTTAAACAATCCATGGGTCAGAGGAGGAATCACAATGGAAATTAGGAACATTTTGAACTAAAAAAAAAAAATTCATTGAAACTTATGATTTGCAGCTAAAACAGTGTTAGAGAAATATAGTTTAAAAAACATTTGGTAGAAAAGAAGAAAATAAATTGTGCCTTAATTTTCTCCTCAGCTTGACTCAACTTTACACAGGCTTCTTCTTGACTCTAAGTCCTGTCCTCCATCCTCTTAGAATAATTGCTTCAGAAAACTCTGTATTGTAAAGTATTTCTTTGCACCTTTGAGATGTAAATCTGTTAAAAAGTCTCTTGTCAGTTTCACAGCCCAGGACCCTTCCTCAAGTACTGGGAGCTATCCTTTTGAAAGTAATCATCAAGAAGAAATGGCCCCTATATCCCAGTATCTGTGGGAGAATAGGAGCTTAACTTCAGAGGGTGCCTTTCCTACTGTCAGGAAGATAAGAGAAAGTTTACTTTTCCTTTGTGTAAAGCCAATTAGCAAACACAGATGGTCTGTGGTTTCACTCACCCAGCTCCGGAAAACTCTCCTGCCTTTTGTTTCAACTGTGCTCTCTCCCCTCTTGCAGCAATATTACCGGAAGTATACCATGGTGAGATGATCAGAATCAACTTCTGTTTCCTTATCTTGTCAAGTACAATCTTTTCTTTGTTTCCATTTTAAAAGAACAGAGAAAAACATAGCAACTCTTAAGAGAGTAGAAGGATGGAAAAATATAGTAAGATCAGACATCAGTGAAGTAGAAAATAAAAGCATATTCAAGAAAATAATAAAACCAAAAATTGGCACTTTGAAAAAAATCAGTAAAATAGATACACGTCTAGAAAGAACAATTCAGAATAAAAAGAAAGGACAAATTATCAACATCAGAAATGAAAGAGGAGACTTTTATTTTCTATATTTGTTATTAAATACTGAGTTATTCTTTTTGTGTGCGCAGTGTCATAAATGGAAATGAATTCATTTTTAACTTTACTCCTTTATTGAATAGAGTCCTGTGTGCCTAATGTGGGTCTACCCAGCATCTTGATGCCTGAGTTTCTCAGAACACCTAGATCCTCACAGAAATTGATTCAACAAATATTTGTTAAACATTTGCAATGTGTCAGACACTGTCTTGACTAGGCATGGTTTGACCACATTTAATAATACAGATAGTGCCTGTTCACATAGAGCTTACAGTACATCTCTGCACTAGTGATTTTTAAACTACTTTTATCAAATAAATTACATTGTGTATTGCTCTCAATGGAGTGGAGTGTAATTTTGACTGACAGAGCTTAAATTAATAAAGTTCTCTCTTTGAGCAAGCATAAACATCTTTCACAACACTAACTATCCAGTTTAACTCCTTCAAAGGAGCTTCCTCCATCCTCATATTTGTGCTTTTTCCTCCACTACTTACTCTCTGACTTTAAAATATCCTCCATCTTCCTTTCCACCTATGTGAATTCAACCTGTCTTCTAAGATCTAACTCAAGTTCTATCGCCCTCACTTCGGTGAATTTCTTCTCTCTGAGAATATGGTATTCTCTGTTGTCTCTTGTCTGTACCTCACATTTCCCTCACAACCTTTGTTGCCTCCTCCATGCAATCCCCAAGGGGATGCTATTTTTCTAACTGATTAGGTTCCAGCAATAGGTGGGGTTACTGTGCTAACCGTGCTAGTGGGGCAGTACCTGTAAAAATGAAGTGCCCCAGGTGACACTTCTGCCTCTTCCTACCATGAAGCCAGAAGATGATGAGAATCGAAGCAAGTTTTAATGATTGGAGGTTGAAGCAGAGCAAGAATCTCAGCACGACCAGTTTAGGAGAAAGATTTTTCTATATGGTCCAGCCCAGCAACTAAAACTTCATCACTGGGGTGAGGGACAAAATTTGCTTTTGTACTCTATTTTATCTAGGCTAGAATGTCATGCAACATAAGATATATGACTACTGTACTTTGGGAAAAAAATAAACACTTTTAATGAACATATTAAAAATCTTAATGGAAAATAATACACATATATCCATAAAATTACATAACATTTTTCTCTTCAGTAATCAGTTTTTTATTTAAGAATCTTTAAAATCTCTTTTGGACTCAGAAATTATGATATTCTCATGCTGCTTTTTGTTTATTAATTAAGTCTTTTTAAGTCTGAGGCTTGTTGAAGAACACTAAGTTTTCATATGTGTTTATTATTTGGTTAAGCTTATTTTGTATGTTTCTTCCTAATAACTCATGTATATCCTGATATTTAAACAATGGTTTTGACAGAAAATGGGCCTAGGTTTGAATGATAGAATTTTATGAACCACCAACCGGTCACAAAAACCTTTTCTACTTGAAACTCTTGAACACTATTTTAATCCAAGATATTTAGCAGTTCAAATTGCCTTTGATTATTAACAGGCAGCCTTCTGTGAAATCATGAATTTTTTGCTACAATGATTCTGGTTTAAATCTTTGAACACATTTTAAGCAACAATTAAAGATGCATAACAAGTTAAAATGTGCTACCAATGCATATGACTTAATAGGATTGAATAGAAAACTTCTCATATGCTAAAGTTTATACATGTGTGACAATGATTATTGGGTCACAGCTCTTCTGTCAAATTTCCTTTATCATTAGTTACACATTTAAAAATAAGAAACTTAAAAATAAGTGTCCTTGTGGTCCCAGCTACTCGGGAGACTGAGGCAGAAGAATGGCTTGAACCCAGAAGGTGGAAGTTGCAGTGAGCCAGCATTGCGCCACTGCACTCACAGTGAGACACTGTCCCCCCCCAAAAAAAAAGAAAAGAAAAAAAAAAGAAAAAGAAGTGTCTTAGAATAAAAAGCATGTGAAAATACAGTGTTAAGATTTTTTCTTTGATCCTTCTACTAGGGAATTTATGGATACATCAGACATAAATTCGGACATTTCTGGGTCCTCTCAATATAGTAGCATTCATAAACACCCCCATTCCACCATTATTTTCAATACCCAGCTATGAATTATTTCAGAGAAATGACCTTACATGTAGGGATGTTTTATTCTTCCAAGGTCTTTCAGGTTTCAAAAAAAAGAAGGTTGCATTGTATAAAATAGGTAGAAATGCAGGAAAACTGTGGTGGACACTTACTGAATTTTCAACCTAGAACTTTGTTCCCATAAAATAGCTTCCTTTTCTAGCCACAAAGTGAGAATGGTTCCTTTCATGCGCAATGAAAAGCCTTCCCTGGGAATCTGGAACACACAGTGGTGAAGTTTTGTCTCTCCGATGGTCAGACTGTAATGTGAAGACTGAGAGCCACTGTATTTTAGGCTATGATAACGGGAGAAGTAGAAGAAACTGGCATACTATTTCCTGTTAAAAAGAAACTCCCTGAAAAGGGATTGAAGCAGGGAGAGTTGCTGAGATAGGAGAAAGGAATCAGTCTCATGGCTGTGGCCCTGGATACCAGTTCTTCACTGTACCCAACAATTTTCCTGATATTAATTATGTGAGACAAGCTCTTATCTTTATGGTAAAATAATGTATTTATTGCTTAAGCTAGTTGAGCTGCATTGATTGCTTGTAATAAAAAAGAACTCAGAAACTATCACATAAAAGTGAAAGTGTTTTAGTTCAGGACACAGCAGACCTTCTGGTATCTCCATGAAAAGTAAAGTGCTCATCTCTTATGAAGCAGACACTCTTATTTCTTATCCTTGTCACCTCCTCTATCCTTTGACATGGCTCCAGTAATGATTGTTTATAGAATAAATGAGTAGATGGATAAATTCATGTCTATACTTTTTACTTCCTTTTACCACTTCTCCAAATGTTGGTATTCAGATTTTCAAACATGAAAATATCTTTGCCATGTTTAGACACTATCAAGTGTAGAGTGTGGGTTTTAAGCAGATACCTCAATCCGGGTCACCTCATCACCAAGAAAACTCCATGCACCTAACCCTAGTCTAAACAGCCGTTGCCAGAGTAGTAAAAGATTGTGGTATAAAGTATGGTAATCTTAAATAATAATCCTCCGGTAGCAGCTTTGCTCAGAAGGTGGCTGCATAACTGGTAGGCACTTTTAAGTTTCCTAACTTAGCAAACACATGCAGCTGCTTGTGTGCTGTCTTTAAAAATATACATCTGACAACAGTCTGTTGATTTATACACATACTTGTGTAAACACCACACATCTTCCCTATTCCTTCACTAACAGTCATTGACAATTTCACCCGTCATTCCCCTGTTCCCAAATCAGAAAAAAGAAACTCTAAAGAACACAATCTAACATCCCCAAATGACTAGTTTTCTTGGTGGGAGCAACAGTGACATAACTAACATTTATTAAATACTCTTCTGTGTCAGACATTGTATCATTATAAGCATTCTCTAATATTTGGAGCACCCATGAATTATAGAAGTACCTACCTAGGTATTCAATTGCATGGACTAGATATGGTAGGCTGTAATAGGTTTGCTAATTCCGTATTTTATTAAAAACAAGACAAAGCAAAACAAAATACTTGCTGTCTATCCTCATGATCATTTATAAATACAGGACATTCTAATATCCCAAAATAGATGAAAAACATAAACATAATCACAGGTGAAGTTAATTGAGTAAATTTAGCTTTATAAAGTACTCACCAAATGCCTTTTTTTTCTGTTCTTGGTACAGCCGGTGAAGATTTGAGATGGACTAGCACAAAGTACATCGTACAAGCATTTCAAAGCTGCTGTTACATAACCCTCAAGATTTCCTGAGGTGGAAAGAAGACCTTCATTCACTTAAATCAGAACATCCGTAGACATTCCTTCCCACTTGGATGATTGTAGCTTCCTTCAGCATAAGAGGGTGGAGTGTTAAAAGACATGATATGATAGCTATTAGGCTCAACTTCTCTTACCCTGAAAAAAATTTGCCCATAATGAAGAAGTAGCAGTGACACTTACAAGCTATGTGTATTCACTTGCAGAGGAGGAGACTCCAAATGTTTCAGACATAACAGATGCATATGACGTTCCCCCGGGGTTCTCTCACAAGTTTTCTTGTACCAGGTTTCCCTCTCTTCCCTTGAAAACAGATCCCATTGTGTTAACCCCTAAGGCAGCCATTGAATTCAATGCTATCCCATCGACCACTGTGTTTTAGGTTGGCAATTCTTGGTTTTAGCACAACTGGAATCACTGACAGCAAGCCAAGAGTTGATATAAACCATAGTAGTGTTACCATGCTAAACAAAGGAGGAGGGAGTAGTGGGATATGATAATATCTACAATAGTATCAACTATTTCTCTGTGGAGCTGCTCGCGTAGCCAAACAAGGGTCTGAGAGACAACACAAAACATGTCTAAATGTGATTACTCACTAGCCAGGAGTGACTGTCTTTGAATCTGAGCAGGATGAGTGAACACTTTTCTTTTTTTCTTTTTAATTATTATTATTTTATTATACTTTAAGTTCTAGGGTACATGTGCACAACGTGCAGGTTTGTTACATATGTATACATGTGCCATGTTGGTGTGCTGCACCCATTAACTCATCATTTACATTAGGTACACCTCCTAATGCTATCCCTCCCCCTTCCCCCACCCCAAGACAGGCCCCAGTGTGTGATGTTCCCCTTCCTGTGTCCAAGTGTTCTCATGGGAGTGAACACTTTTCTAAGTGCGGAGCAGAGAAAATCGTGGTGAAATATGTAGAAGTGAGTTGGAGATACTAAATGTACTCCAAGATAAGATGAAGAAGATTCAAAACTCAATACCTTGCTGAAAAACCAAGTTGACAGGAAAGCAGTGATAGAAGTAGCC
Source organism: Macaca nemestrina (assembly GCF_043159975.1). Taxonomy (NCBI): domain Eukaryota; kingdom Metazoa; phylum Chordata; class Mammalia; order Primates; family Cercopithecidae; genus Macaca; species Macaca nemestrina. The sequence goes on along the minus strand of NC_092137.1, from coordinate 79,647,276 downwards.
AGAAACAGACAACTTCTTCAGAAAGCTTGGTATCCTGGTAAAATAGAGATGAAGGATGATGAGTAACCCCTACAAGGAAAGAAAGGGATAAGATTCAGAAAACCTGCTCCCCTACTCCCACCTTGAGAAGGGCTACAGAAACTAAACTTGTATAAGTTGCAACCTGTTATAGCTGCTGGCACTTGTCATTCTAAGACATTTAATGTTGCTTGGGCCTATGAAAACAGAAGACTTGCAGATTTCTGCCATTCTAGCAGATGCATTTTTGTCATACTCTCACATTTCTAAAATCAAAAAGAATCTTTTAATCACTATGTACCCTTTTATGGAAATATCATTAATTCACGGGTACATCATATTAATTGTTTTTATAATGATGGCACCATGGGATTGAGGGAATAATATCTCAAAACTTCATTTATAATTTGGAACAATGTTCTAATGGTTCTTTGGACTTCAGATTTTCTTGTTTTCAAGACTAAGTGCTACTGTAGCCTCAATAAAGAATTGCAATAACTACAATAGAGGAGTTAGGCCTATGCAAATTTGAAAAGTTTGTAATATTTCTTTGACCTTTTTTTCTTGGCAACAAAATAAATTAGCAGTGATTGGGGGGAGAAGGAGGTGAATTATTTATATCAGTATGTTTTTGTCTTCCATGCTTTATGGTTTTTAGAGCAATACTGACACCTCTGTTCAAATAAATTAAATGCCCTTTCCAACAGACTCTCTTGACAAGAAAAAAAAAATACATTTCTTCAACTCCCCTCTCCCAAAGCAATCCAGCTGAAGGAACAAAACCCTTAAAGAATGTAGTAAAATTCATCTTTAATTAACCTGCCACAGGTCCATATGACAAACTTTGTCAGATACATGACATTTGGGTCAAATCAAAGGCAAGCACAAAGGACTTCCCATAGTAAGTCCAGTGCAGAGGTCTGAATATAAGACAGAAATTAGAATAATGCACTGAAAACAGCCCTTTTTTTAAGCAACAAGGATAGGGAGAAATACAGAAATTTCCCCCACTGGAGTAATTTTATTTTACTTTTTACATTGAACATTTCAAGAATATACAAAAGCAGATAAAATCTTGCAATAAACCATGTGTCCATCACTCAGCTTTAACAATATTCAACTATAAATGAAGCAGGCAGAGCAGATATAGAGATATACTAGATTCTTGGTAATGGATCAGTCATTACATAAAATTAGCCTATCATCTGTATTTTTATTTATATAAACAATACCCCAAACAAAACAAAAATTCTATGGCTAAAGTCATTGGGTTTCTTAACTCACAAAGAATCCCAAATGATATAAGATAAGCAGGGTGGAGAATATTGGATAACAAGGAGCAGAGATCTAAGTTTGCAATTTTAGATGAAGGTCAATAGAGATAAGTCCATAAGCATACAACAAAACTTTTGGGAGATGAGGGCATTGTATGGTCACTGGTTTTCCAACAAAGCAACTTGCTGTCCTCAAGCAAGGGAAAGGATGAGCTCTAAAGTAGTTGCACACTTCTAATCATGGGAGCACACATAGCCCTGAGGCAGATGGTATTTCAAATTTGGCAAGTGCTAAGAAAGAACTTACCCAAATTAGAGTTACCAGCTGACGGCTGCTCGTTTTGCCAGTTCTAGATTCCGCTGCCACCTCCCACGCCCAAGCAATACAAAATCTATCAGATATTACAAACCACCAATACATAACCTGCCAACACAGGCACTAAATAGAAAGTGGAAAGTATCCAAAGAAACAAAGAGAGGAGTTGAGTAGAATCTTCTACTGTTTTTCTAGGGCAAAAATAATGTACAGATACAGCTTCTTCTAGTCAAAGGTGAATAAAAAGCACAAACAATTTAGCCTCGTGTCTCTGTTAAGATGTGCCAAACAAAAAGAAAGACTTAAATATTATAAGTGAAAATTAAATGGAGAGTACATGTTGTAATTCAAGAGATAGAAGAAAGACTTTGTAAAAACCTTTTTTTGGGGTATTATCAAAAAACAAGAAGCTACCAACGAAAGGCAGTATTGAAGGTAGAAGATGACAGACTAAAATGGGAAAAAAGTTATGATAGTGATATCCATTTCTTATTCTTGAAGTTTTTCATCTAGCTTCTCTTTCTGTCTCTTTCTCTCTCTCTTTCTCTCTCTCTTCTTCTCTCCCTTTCTCTCCCTGTCTTTGTGTGTCTATCCCCTCCCCAGAACATAGTGAACCCAGAAGTCTTGGTATTCAGTTAGATTTTTATTTTAGTTTTATTTTATTATTCCATGACTATTTTTAATATTCTTTTTGTCTCTGTAGTCTGTATTACATATGTATCATTTTTTTACTAAGAAATAAAAGAAAGACAAGAGACAAAATTTATCATAGATTTGAAACTAAGGAAGCACTAAGGAATACACCTGAAATGGAAAAAAAAAAAAAGAAAAAACAAAATCAGTGTTTGGAAAGTTTTTAAAATTCTATGAAGAATAATTTAAAAAGTAAATAATTTAGTAAAAAACATAAAGGAATACCTCAACCCAGGTAAAAAGATCAGATGTTCTACAAAAGAAGGAAAAAATTAAGTTGTCCTCACTCTTTTTCATAAAATATTAGATTAAAGAAAGTAATAGACCCATTTACATACAAAGCTGAAGAAGAAAGTCTATTCTCACAGACTTTTATAACCAGCTAAGATATCATTTTTGTATTAAAATAATGGAAAGTAAAGATGTAATATTTGTAGCACTCATAAACACTGCCACAGGAATCATACAGTTTTTCTCCATATTCTGAGAGGCAAGAACATATAAATGGTTTTACTGAAATTGTAATTCCGGTAAGTTAGGAGGAATTTGTTATTTCTACATAGAGTAAATACTGGAGAAGTCTTGGAAATCATCTGAAGATTTTGATGAATTTCCAAAGTCAATTTAAAACTCTGCCCTAAACATAAGCAGAAATTGATATCAGTACTAGTTATGAATTTATCCATAGTACATATCTAGACCCACAGATCAACCAGTAGTCCCTCTGTTAAGACTAACTTCTAATTTTTTATTCCTTCTGACCATAGCTACAGTCAGAGACTGAAGTTTAACATAATAGTTTTTATTATAAATATAGTTATTCCTCAGTATCCTTGGGGGATTAGTTCTAGGAAACCCCCAAAATATGAAAATCCATAGATGCTCAAGTCTCTTATATAAAATAGTATAGTGTTTGTGTATATCCTACACAGTTATTTCTGGATTTTTCATAAGACTTAAAACAATGCTTACATATCACCTCATTTGTCTGAATTATGTAGTACCTAGCACATGACAACTTCAAGTTTGCTTCTTGGAACTTTGTATAATTTTTTTTTCTGAAAATTTTCTTTTCTTTATTCTTTTTCTTTTTTCTTTTTTTCTTTTTCTTTTTTCTTTTTTTTTTTTTTGAGATGGAGTCTCGCTCTGTCACCCAGGCTGGAGTGCAGTGGTACGATCTCAGCTCACTGAAAGCTCGGCCTCCCGGGTTCTCGTCATTCTCTTGCCTCAGCCTCCTGAGTAGCTGGGACTACAGTTGCCCGCCACCATGCCCAGCTAATTTTTTTTATTTTTATTTTTAGTAGAAATGGGGTTTCACCATGTTAGCCAGGATGGTCTCAATCTCTTACTTCATTATCCACCCACCTCAGCCACCCAAAGTAGTGGGATTACAGGAGTGAGCCACCATGCCCAGTCTTTTTCTGAATATTTTCTATCTGCAGTTGATTGAATCCACAGATGTGGAACCCATGAATGGAGGGTTAACTGTACATGTCAGTGGAATCAGGGGGGCAGGTAAGCGCTTGGTTGCATCAGTGTCACCTAGTCCCATAATTAGGGTGATACAACTCAACGGCCACATCTAACTCTTTGTCATCAGTTGGTATAAAGGTGGAGAAAACATCTCAGAAAACATCCAAGAAAACAAAGAGAGGAGGTATTTTCTAGAATACCATCTGGAGTTCAGATGGTATTCATAGTAAAAAGTAAATTATTGACTCAATCAGCAAGTAATTTTTGAAAACCTTCTATGTGCCAGGCTCTGCATGAGCTACTGTAAAATTTCAAAAGATGCGGTTCTTGCCAAACACCTTTGAAACGCATTGCTAAGGTCTGGAGGTTTGTCTCCTCCAAACCTCATGTTGAAATTTGATTCCTAATGTTGGAGGTGTGGTCTAATAGGAGGTGACCAGGTAACTAGGTGTGGATCCTTTGTGAACTGATTAAAGCCCTACTTTGTGGTGAGTGAGCTCTTACTCTCTTAGATCCTATGACAGCCAGTTGTTAAAAAGAGCCTGGCATCTCCCCCTCTCTCTTGCTTCCTTTGTTGCCATGTAATCTCTGCACATGCTGGCTCTCCTTCACCTACTGCCATGAGTGGAAGAGCCTGAGGCCCTCACCAGATGCAACTGCTCAGTCTTGAACTTTCCAGGCATCAGAATCATGAGCCAAACAAACTTTTAAAAAATAAATTACCCAACCTTGTGTATTATTTTATAGCAACACAAAATGGACTAAGGCACACATTTATTCAGGAATGATAGAATCACCATAGTTCATCATGGAGAGAACATGGTTGTGTAGATAATGGAATGAGCCTGATGAAGGTAAGGATGTTGATAATTAAGCTGGTGGGACAGACACAAAGGTTTGTATGAGGCTTATGCCATATGTTATGTAGAAATACTTCCTTCTCACATAAAAACTATTAAGTGTTGGTATTACTTTTCTATAATTCCCGTAACAAATAAGCATACATTTAGCAATATCTTTTTATTACCTCACAGTTGTGTAGGTGAGAAGTTCAGGCTTACTCTGAATTAGCGGTTTCTCTACATGTGAAAAAGCTGAAACTGGCCGGGTGCAGTGGCTCATGCCTGTAATCTCAGCACTGAGCCAAGGCGGGTGTATCATTAAGTCAAGAGATCGAGACCATCCTGGCCAACATGGTGAAACCCTATCTCTATTAAAAATACAAAAATTAGCTGGGCTTGGTGGCAGGCACCTGTAGTCCCAGCTACTTGGGAGGCTGAGGCAAGAAAATTGCTTGAACCCAGGAGGCGGAGGTTGAGGTGAGTGGAGATTGTGCCGCTCTAGTCTGGCCTGGTGACAGAGCAAGACTCCGTCTCAAAAAAAAAAAGTTGAAACTAGCATGATAGTAGGGCTATATCCTTTTATGTAGGCTCTGGGGATGAATCTGCTGTCAAGCTAATTCAGGTTGTCAGCAGAATTAATTTAGGTCTTTGTGGCAGTGGAGCAAAGTTTCCTGCTGCTTCGTTGGCTATCAGCTTAGGATTGTTCTCAGCTGCTAGTGGATAACCACATTATTTAATGCATGCCCTTCTTCCTCCAGTTTCAAAGACAGTAATAATGGGTCAAGTACTTCTCACAGTTAAAATCTCTCTGTTCTCCTGTTCTGCTTCATCTCACCTGCCTTTTTCTTCTGCCACATCTCTCTGAATGACTTTTCTGCCTTTCTCTTCTGCTTTTAAAGGCTCTTTGTGATTACATTGGGCCTACCCAGATAATCTCCGTATTTTGAGGTCAGCTGATTAGTAAACCTTACTTATTTCTACAAAGTTCTTTCATAGTAGTATCTACATTCGTGTTTGATTTAATATCAGGAGCAGGAGTCTCGAGGTGGACATCTTTAGAATTTTTTTCACTATGACATTCAACAGAACTTCTGAACTAAAGAAATGCTGATTTATTCCCTTCAATACGAAGGCTGTAAATCACAGAATCTCTCACAGAGGAAACTTGCAGAAAATGGGGTGAAATGATGGGAATTGCTGATCACTTAGAAATGTAAAGAGTGAAATGATTTTGCTGTTTAAATATCAGTCCCATTTGGAGCCAGCAATCACAGATGTCGACTATGTGCTTAAAAAAATCAATACATTCCTAGGGTGATGATAAGTTAGAAGGGTCGTAAATTACATGCATGGCTTACAAGAAATGTATGGGGAGGTTTGCCCAGTATATTGACTATTTTGTCTTTGAAACGTAACCATCAATTATGATGGCCCCTTGTGCAGAAGAAGCCAGATTTATGACTGTGATTGGAAAGGGGGAGTACAAGCTTTTACTGAGCTTTGACTTGGGGCCAGAAATTGGTAAGTCACTTTCACACTCATAATGTCTTTTGGCTTTATGTGTAAGTAAAGTAGGTGGCTCTATATCTCTGTGCTTTTCGGCTCGACAGAGCCAAGAGAGACGAGGAAAGGTGGTGTTGTGGGAAGTCCAGCAGCATCAGCCAGCTGAGCATAGCCACAAGGCTGCTCCTCTCAGGAGGCCAGGCTGCCTTAGGAGCTGTATTATGAGAAAATAAAAATGTTCATTATTTTGGCCTCTGGAGAGAAAGCTCTCGATTTCTCAGATTTGTATTGTTTCCCATTTGAATAATATACACCAGGTCTTACAGATAGCTTGCTAAATTTCCTTTTATGAAATTTCAGCTTGGGTGCAGGTGCTATGGTTTTGAATCAGGAAAAAATGGATTCAGGATGTTTTTCCTTCAGAATCTTAAATAAAATAAGGATATTTTTGAGTAAATTATAGTTTTAAAAAGTGCTTCACTCACTTGTGTGCGTGTATGTGTGTTTTCATTATGAAACAGAGTTATACCTCTAGCCACCTTTATTTTAGAAAGAGAACTTGAGCATTCCCCAGGGATGGCAGCAGTTGCTGTGAAAGGGCTACATTGCTAAGAACTGGTGGATACTTCACTCTTCTGGGTCTCAGATTTCTCGTCATGTTTTTTAAAATGAGAGGGTTGGGTTAAAGTTTTTTTTTTTTTTTTTTTTTTTAAAGTTAAGGTTGGTAACTACTGTCTAGGAAATTATCTAGAAATTGGGACATTTTCTGTGAATTTCTATGGCAAATGTAACCATGTTTATAAAGGGAATATCGCCTTTATAGAGGCTCAGGTCCTTAAGACTATTATTTTAACTTTTGAGTAGACAGTACATTCCCATAGTTCAAAAAGCTATGTACATATATATATACACACACATACAAATATATGTATAATCTATATATCTACATACATAAATGTGTGTGTGTGTGTGTGTGTATGTGTTTAGGTATGTGCATGAAAAAGTTTTCTTCTACTTCTGGCCCCATCTTCTTAGATTCCTACCATCACCCATATATTTGAATGTAGCAACATTTATTAGTGTCTTGTTTATCCTCCAAGGGTTTCTCCGTGAATATAAAAGCAAATAATAATATATTTTCTTATCTCACTTTTACACAAAATATAATGTACTCCGTTTTGTACCCTTTTTATTAATATTCATATTTTTGAAATTTTTCCCATCAATACCTGAGGACCTTCCACATTGTTTTATATAGCTACACAGGACAGGTCCTCAATTCCTTATCTGCATTTCAGGAAAACACACTGAAATTTTAAATGGCTCAGTATTCCTCTTCTACATATCTACAATATCCAAGAATAGTGTGTACAAGACATTGGCTACAAAACATGTATTAGATGTTCTTAGCAGCTCTATTCATAAAGCCAAACACTGAAAATTACCCAAATGTCCCTCAATAACAGAAAGGATAAATACATTTCTGCATAACCATATAATGAAATACCATGGGGCAATTAGGATGAACGATCTAGAATTATACAAAACAATTTGGACGTATCTTACAGACACAAAGTTGATTGAGAGAAACCAGACATAAGACAGTAGATATGCTGATTCCATTTATGTAGAGTTCAGAAAGAAGCCAAATTTGTTCACATATTTGAAGTCAAGGGACCGTGGAAGAAAACAGGGGGCGATCTTCCAGGGTGCTGACAATACACTGTTGTCTGGTCCGGACTCTGGTTGCACTAATGTATTCGGTTATTGAAAATTCATTAAGCACTTTGCATTTGCCATTTGTGGACTTTTCTGTATATATGTTATATTTTAACAAAAAGTTTTTTAAAAATAGAAAAAAGTAAAAGCACTGAAAGCAAAGTATTTTTATTGCTGATTTGATAAATGTTGAGGTTTTTAATTGTGTCCTGAGCAAATTACCGCTAATCAGACCCTTAAAACAGTACACATTTATTCTCATAGTACTGTAGGTTAGATAGCCAGGTACACTGTGGATCATTGGTTCTGTGCTTCAGGTCTCGCTGGGCAAAATGTAGTGTCCCCTTTCTGGGGGCTGTAGGAGAGACTCTGCTTTCCAGCTTATTCCGATTGTTGGCAGAATTCTGTTACTTCGTGGTGGGGATGTCATCACAGTTTCCTTGTTAGTTGTCAGCTTCTCTCGGCTTCTCAAGGACACCTGCACTTCTTTTTGCCCCCTTCACCCGTTAGCCAGTAATAGTGCACAAAGCCCTTCTCTGACTTTCCTTCTTCCACATCTTTCTTCCTTTTCTGTCTTCTTCTCCTTCCAGCCAAAGACAGCTCTCTGTTTCTAATGATTTATGCAATTAATTAGATTGGGTGTACCCAGAAAATCTATGATAATCTCCTCATTTCAGTGTCCATAGTGGTAATTGCATCTGTAAATTTTCTTTTGTCAATGTAACTGAATGTAAGCAACTTAATGTAATAACTCCAAAACTCATAGGTTCCAGGAATTAGGGCATAGACATATTTGAGTGGCCATTATTTTGCCTACCCCAGTGATGCAATCTCAACCTGTCTGAACTGAGCTGGCCTGACCTGAAGTAAGTATACTTATGTTTTATCTATATATAATGCCACCGAATGTTATTTTTCAAACATGATGCAAAATGTTGATGCAGTTGGTAAACAGGTGCTGTCCCAGACCCTTCTGGAAGTATGATGTAGTATGCTATTACCATATTATCTTTCAGTAAAAAAATTCTGAATTCCAAAACACATCTGGCTCAGGAACTGTTGACTCATATTGTACTAGCTGGAGATATCATGGTATTTATTCTTCTCTTTTGATACACATTTAGATTATTTCCTTTCTTCTTTAGTTACTAATGATCTTGTAATAAGCATCTTTGAACACACTTCATTTTGCATGTATGTAATTGTATCTGTAGAATAAATATCAAGAAGTAAAATTCAAGGGTCAAAAGAAGTGTGCATTTTTAATTTTGATAAATACGACCAAATTACCCTCTTGAGGGGGAAGCATGACACCAATTTATCTTATGTATGAGGATTCTGCTTCCTCACAGTCTTGCTCACACGGTTTGTAATGAAACATCTAGATCTTTGCCAACTTTATAGATTCAGTGAAGTTTTATTTTAATTAATAGACTTTAATTTTGAGCAGTTTTAGGTTTCTAGAAAAATTGGAGCAGAGTACAGAGGTATCCCAAATGATTCAGTGAAGTTTTAATTTGCAATTATTTTATTATACATTAGCATACTTATAATAGGTTAATCATAATTTTTTTTTGGTATGTTTAAAAGAAAATTGCATTTCCTGGCCAAGTGCAGTGGATCACACCTGTAAGCCCAGCATTTTGGGAGGCAGAGGTGGGTGGATCACTTGAGGCCAAGAGTTCAAGACCAGCCTGGCCAAAATGGGGAAACCTCCTCTCTAAGAAAAACGCAAAAATTATCCCAGCATAGTGGCGCATACCTGTAGTCCCAGCTACTCAGGAGGCTGACAGGAGAATCGCTTGAACCCCAGAGCTGGAGGTTGCAGTGAGCAGAGATTGTACCACTGCACTCCCGCACTCCAGCCTGGGTGACACAAAAAAAAAAAGAAGAAGAAGAAGAAAGAAGAAAGAAGAAAGAAGAAAGGAGAAAGAAGAAAGAAGAAGAAAGAAGAAAGATGAAGAAGAAAACTGTATTTCCATTACTGTGAACAGCCTGTTCATATTGAGTTGTTGGTTTTAAAAATCAATTTATAGAAAATCATTATATATTTATGTACATTTTGGCATAAGTTAAAATGTTTGTTCATAGTTTTGTCTTTGGACTTAGCTTTTTAAAAACATATTGCATTATAGAAGTGTTTTATTCTGTGTAAAATATGTTATTAATACTTTCTTTTATAGTTTATAAGTTTAAGCTACATTTTCAAAGGCCTTCAATAGAGCACTTTTGTTTATGAATTATGAATCCAAGTTCCAATTCTGACCATATCATTTCATTAATAACAACATAGAGGAGCTGGTTACCTCCCAGTAAAGGCCTTCATATCCTATATGAATTAACATATTAAGACTTTCTAATCTGTACATTCATAAATCCTACATCTAATGGCTGGAGGTAGCCAGGGAAGCAGAGTTACCAATTATGTATAGTACCAACATAGGATTCATTAAGTATTAAAATCCTGAAACTAGATTGTATTTGTTCACATTATAGGGTACATCTGTCACCATAATCTTCTTCACTTAAAAGATAAGTCTTCGTCTAGATGTAACAATCTTACTCAGATGAGGTCCTTGTTCCAGGTCTGATTTTCAGTCCTGCCCTGAGCAGCTGCCATAGAAAGACAGAAAGCATTGATAAGAGCTTTTTTGATGTTATAAAACTTAAGAAAATATTGGAGAATTAGCATGTATCACAAGACAGGAGAAAGGGAAAAATGAGGGCTGAATATTGGAATTAGGAGGTGTCAAAGGAGGTAAATAAAAGAATTAATGGATTAGAAGGAGGAACAATCTTAGAGAATTAGCTTAGGTTAGATTGGGATGTAAGAAGAAAAAGGGGGGATACAATCTAGAAGAAGTAACAAATGTCATAAAGGGGATATAATGAGAGAAAAGAGGGAAGAAAAACTCAGAACCTGAATTTATCTAGAATTTAGGTCTGACATTAGATATGGATCTAGACCTGGATGTTGGACTGGTGCCCCAGTCATGAACCTGAAATGGACCTAGGGTATGTATATTGGATCTTGACTATGAACATGGACCATGAACTTATACTGAATAAGGACACTGGAATTGGATCTTGGACCTTTTATACTTACCTTTAACCATGATTTCAAACTTAGACATCAGAATGAGACCTGGATCTCAGACCTTGGTGTAAACCTTGACTGTGTACTTTAACTTGAACTTAGCACCTGAACCTGGACATTGGAACTGGACGTGGGACCTAAAACTTGATATTGTATTCATCCAGAACCTCGAATCTGACCTTAATTATGCTCCATGGTTGTGGACTTGGACTTTAGTTATTAAAATTTGACCTAGACAACTAATCCTAAACTTGAATCTCACATCTTGACCTGTTCCTGACCTTAGACCTAGAACTTCAACACAAACCTCAATCCTAGACCTAGATATGAACCTGAACCTTAAAACTATGCTCTTGACCCTGGATCTTTACCTTATCCTGGACATTGAACCTTGAACATGGAAATGAATTTGACCTAGATCTTAGACCTGATATTAGACCTGGACCTTGAACTTGGACAAGATCGTGAATTATGAGAATGTATCTTGGACTTTGACCTTGGACAGTCTTTATCTTTACACATAGACTTTGGGCCAGCCCTTAGAACTGGACCTAGACTTCACTTTGTCATAGATTTTGACTGTGGACCTCAGATTTTCACATGAACTTTGAAAAAAATATATTTACTTTTAATTCTTACGGATACATATAAATAGCACATATTTATGTGCACATATTTATGGATACATGTGATAGCCTGATACAAGGTTACAGTGTGTAATGATCAAATCAAGGTAATTGGGGAATCCATAGCCTCAAGCTTTTATCATTTCTTTGTGTTAGGAACACTTCAGTTTTAATCTTTTAGTTATTTTAAAATAATCAGTAAATTACTGTTCACTGTAGTCACCATAATGTACTACCAAACACTAGATGTTATTCCCTCTAACAACAGTTTTTGTATCCATCAATCACCCCTTCTTTATCCCCCTTTCCTCACTATTCTTTCCAGTCTCTGGCAACCATCATTCTACTGTCTGTTTTTGTTAGTTGAATATTTTTTTAACTCTGAGAACTAAAAATTTTTTTTTTAGCTCTAGTGAGAACATGTGATATTTGTCTTTCTGTGCCTGGCTTATTTAACTTAATATAATTTCCTCCAGTTCCATCCATGTTGCTGCAAATGGCAAGACTGCATTCCTATCAATGGCTGAATAATAATCCATGTGTACATATACCACATTTTTGTTGTTTTTCATTCACCCATTGATGGACAGTTGGATTGAGTATATATCTTGGCTATTGTGAATAGTTCTGCAATAAACATGGGAGTGCAGATATTTCTTCAATATACTAATTTATTTTATTTAGGGTATTTACCCATGGGTGGGATCCCAGTAGCTGGATCATATGACAGTTCTAACTTTAGTTCTTTGAGGAATCTCCATACTATTCTCCATAGTGGCTGTAGTAGTTTACATTCCCACCAACAGCATACAGGGATCTTTCTTTCTCTACATGATTACCAGCACTTGTTATCTTTTTGGATAAAACTATTTTAACTGGGATAAGATGACCTCTTATTGTAGTTTTGATTTGTATTTCTCTGATGATTAATAATGTTGAGCATTTTTGCATATACCTGTTGGCCATTGGTATGTATCCTTTTGAGAAACGTCTGTTCATATCTTTTGCCCATTTTAAAATGGGATTATTTGTTTTTATTCCTGAGTTGTTTGAGCTTCTTATTTATTCTGCGTGTTAATCACTTGTCAGATGGGTAATTTGCAAATATGTTCTATGGGTTGTCTCTTCAGCTTGTTGACTGTTTTCTGTGCAGAAGCTATTTAGCTTGATATAATTCCATATGGACATGAACTTTGAACCTAGATTTTGGACCTGCATTTTTTCAGTTCCTTAAATATACCTTCCATTGGAACTTGGATTTTATTTGAATAGGCAGTAAGAAGTTACTTTGAAGAAGTGCCTGAAATTGACCTTCTTTGTTTATATGCTGCTTATTTCCACAAACACTGCTTTGATTAATTTTATCTTGTTCTATCTGGAATAAAGTACATTTGAAAGTGTTTTTCTGAACTATTTTGCTGACAGATGCTTAATCTGGTGTCATTCACTAAACACCTATTTCTCATTCCAAATGGAACAAAAATTATCAAAATCAGTGCCCTTTAGAATCAGATCAACTCATTTTCTTGCTGCTACCACCAGGTACATTTTGTTTTATGCTCTCAAAAATCAATCCCTATACATCTGTCTTTCACAGTGCTCATCATTCTGTAATTAATTGTGCTATTATTTCATTAATTTATTCCTCATTTTCTATATAGCAAGTATTAGCAAACTGTAGTCAGTTGGTCAAATTTGTCCTGTTTTTCTGTTTGTATATGGCTCATGAACTTAGAATAAATTACTCTATTTGTAAATTTTGGGAAATAATTAAAAGAAGAGAAAATATTTTGTGACATATGAAATTACCTAAAATTTGAATTTCAATGTCCATAATTAATGTTTAACTAGAACACAAACATGTATATGGACTTCTTTATTGCCTATGCTGCTTTCATATTACAATGACAGAGTTGAATAATTATGACAAAAATGGCATAGCCCACAGAGCTGTTTGCTGTCTGGCTCTATATAGAAGTTTGCTGACCTTTGTTTTAAAAAGTGAAAATAGAGAATATATTTGTCATTATTAGCATTGAATTCAGATTTCAGAGACTGCAAAATGTGGCAAATTGCATATCCTGAAATCAATAAAATACACATTTCTATAAGTAGAGGAATGAATACATAGTTTTAAAAAAACTTATATGAATAAACATTGCATTGTAGTTAAAATCAATAAATTAGAAATATTTATCTCAATGTAGATATATTTTAAAAGCTAAGATTGAATAAAAAGAATGTTACATAAAATGTAAATGATACATGTTTGTAAATATGTAAATATAAAATAAATCATACCATATATAGTTTGTGATATATCTATATGATATAAATGATTAAAAATATAAATTGGTGGCTACCCTCTTTGGGTCTCCTCCCTTTGTATGGGAGCTCTGTTTTCACTCTATTAAATCTTGCAACTGCACTCTTCTGGTCCATGTTTGTTACGACTGGAGCTGAGTTTTCGTTCACTGTCCACCACTGCTGTTTGCCACCCTCGCAAACCCGCCGTTGACTTCCATCCCTCCAGAGCTGGCAGGGTGTCTGCTGTGCTCCTGATCCAGCGAGGCGCCCCTTGCTGCTCCCGATCAGGCTAAAGACTTGCCATTGTTCCTGCGCGGCTAAGTGCCCAGCTTCATCCTAATCGAGTTGAACACTAATCACTGGGTTCCACGGTTCTCTTCCATGACCCACAGCTTCTAATAGAGCTATAACACTCACCACATGGCCCAAGATTCCATTCCTTGGAATCCGTGAGGCCATGAACCCCAGGTCAGAGAACACCAGGCTTGCACCATCTTGGAAGCGGCCCACCGCCATTTTGGAAGTGGCCCACTGCCATCTTGGAAGCCGCCTGCCGCCATCTTGGGAGCTCTGCAGCAAGGACCACCCAGCTGCGAGCAAGGACCCCCCAGTAGCATTTTGGTGACCATGAAGGGACCGCCAAAGCAGTGAGTAATATTGGACCACTTTTGCTTGCTATTGTGTCCTATCCTTCCTTGGAATTGGAGGACAATACCGGGCACCTGTCGGCCAGTTAAAAACGATTGGCGCGGCCTCCAGACTTAAGACCCAGGTGTGATGCTGTCTGGGGAAGGGCTTTCTAACAACCCCCAATCCTTTTGGGTTGGGAGCATTCATCTGCCTAGAACCAGCTTCCGCTTTCAATTTTCCTGGTTTCGGAAGCTGAGGGATGACTAGAGACAGAAAGCTGTTGTCCCAAACTCCCAGCACTAGCAGGTTGAGATCGTGGCACAGCCAGAAGTCTCTATTCAACAGTCACCCATGCTTGTGCCCCTACCTTTCCTTCTGACCCATACCTCCTGGGTCCCGACCATGACTTTCTTGAAAGTGTAGCCCCAAAATTCTCCTTACCACTGAATCTACTTCCTCTGATCCCTGCCTCCTAGGTACTAATGGTTCAGACTTTCATTTCCTCCAGCAAGTTGTATCTCCAAAGGGATCTAGGGGGGATCTAGGGAAGCTCTACGCTGCGTCCTTAGGCATCTAGGATATAAACCCAGAGAGTCTTGTCCTTGGTGTCCCTCCCAATTTAGGCATACATCTCTTGACATGGGCAGTTATGTGGGACCCGTTCCCCACCACCCTTGCCAGGGCCCCAAGTTTGTAAATGGCTAAGAGAAAAGAGACAGAGAGACAGAGAGAGAGACAGAGGCAGAGAGAGACAAAGGCAGAGAGGTGATAGAGACAGAGAGGAGAAAGAAGCAGAGAGGAGAAAGAGGAAGAGAGACAAAGAGGGAGTCAAAGAGAAAGAAAGAGAAAGATAGAAATAGTAAAAAAAAAAAAACCCAGTGTGCCGTATTCCTTTAAAGGCCATGGTAAATTTAAAACCTATAATTGATAATTGAAGGTCTTCTCCGTGACCCTATAAACTCCAGTACTACCTTATTGTCAGTGTAAACAAGGGCGTAGCCTGAAAACACTGAGACCACTGATAGCCTTCCTATCAAAAATCCTTAACCCAGTAACCCGTGGATGGCCCAAATGCATTCAACCTGTAGCGGCAACTGCTTTGCTAACAGAAGAAAGTAGAAAAGTAACTTTTAGAGGAAACCTCATTGTAAGCACACCTCACCAGTTCAGAGTTATTCTAAGTCAAAAAAGCAAAAAGGTAGTTTACTGACTCAAAAATCTTAAAGTATGGGGCTACTCTGTTAGAAAAAGGTAATTTAACACTAACCACTGATAATTCCCTTAACCCAGCAGATTTCCTTGGGGGGGGATTTAAATCTTAATTACCATACAAACGTCTAGGAGGAACTCCCTTCAGGACAGGACCATAGATGGTTCCTCCCAGGTGATTGAGGAAAAAACTACAATGGATATTCAGTAATTGATAGGGAGACTCTTGTGGAAGCAGAGTTAGAAAAACTGCCTAACAATTGATCTGCTCAAATGTGCCAGCTGTTTATACTCAGCCAAGCCTTAAAGTACTTACACAGTCAAAAAAGACTATCTCAATCTTGACTCAAAAGGTTACCTACACTCTCTCTGAAATGAATTTGCATAAGAACTGTTGTTTATGGGAATGCATCTTGATGGGGCAGCTGGGTTGTTATGAAACACTCAGGAACCCAGCCCAGCTCTAGGACTCACCCCTGAGCACAAAGGCAATATTGGACATGCTGGTAAAGGACCACTAGAATCCAGCAGCCCAGACCCCTTTCTTTGTGGTCAAGAAAGGTGGGAAAAGGGGTGCAGGACTGCTACATCAGTGACTGTAACTAATCCAATAAGCAGAGGTCCATGGTTGGTGATGCACCCTGGAAAGGAATAAGCATTAGGACCATAAAGGACACTCTAGGACTAATGCTCTTCGGAAAATGACTAGGGGTGCTGGCATCCCTATGTTCTCTTATCAAATGGGAAACCTTCCCCCCAAGGCAAAAACGCCCCTAAGATGTATTCTGGAGAACTGGGACCAATTTGACCCTCAGAGCTAAGAAAGAAATGACTTATTTTCTTCTGCATTACCTCCTGGCCATGACATCCTCTTCAAGGGAGAAACCTGGCCTCCTGAGGGAAGTATAAATTATAACACCATCTTACAGCTGGACCTCTTTTGTGGAAAAGAAGGCAAATGGAGTGAAGCACCGTATGTACAAACTTCCTTTTCATTAAGAGACAACTTGCAATTATGTAAAAAGTGTGATTTATGCCCTACAGGAAGCCCTCAGCGTCTACCTCTCTACCCCGATGTCCTCCCTACTCCTTCCCGAACTAATAAGGACCCCCTTCAACCTAAACTGTCCCAAAGGAAATAGACAAAGGGGTAAACAATGAAGCAAAAAGTGTTCATATTCCCTGATTATGCCCCCTCCAAGCAGTGGGAGGAGGAGAATTCGGCCCACCCAGAGTGCATGTACCTTTTTCTCTCTCAGATTTAAAGCAAATTAAAATAGACGTAGGTAAATTCTCAGATGACCCTGATGGCTACCTATATTGATGTTTTACAAGGGTTAGGACAATCCTTTGATCTGACATGGAGAGATATAATGTTACTGCTAAATCAGACACTAACCCCAAATGAGAGAAGTGCCGCCATAACTGCAGCCCAAGAGTTTGGCGATCTCTGCTATCTCTGTCAGGTCAATGATAGGATGACAACAGAGGAAAGAGAATGATTCCCCACAGGCCAGCAGGCAGTTCCCAGCGTAGACCCTCATTGGGACACAGAATCAGAACATGGAGATTGGTGTCGCAGACATTTGCTAAATTGCGTGCTAGAAGGACTAAGGAAAACTAGGAAGAAGCCTATGAATTATTCAATGATGTCCACTGTAACACAGGGAAAGGAAGCCAATCCTACTGCCCTTCTGGAGAGACTAAGGGAGGCATTGAGAAAGCATGCCTCTCTGTCACCTGACTCTATTGAAGGCCAACTAATCTTAAAGGATAAGTTTATCACTTAGTCAGCTGCAGATATTAGGAAAAAACTTCAAAAGTCCGCCTTAGGCCCAGAGCAAAACTTAGAAACCCTATTGAACTTGGCAACCTTGGTTTTTTAAAATAGAGATCAGGAGGAGCAGGCAGAACGGAATAAATGGGATTAAAAAAAAAGGCCACCGCTTTAGTCATGGCCCTCAAGCAAGTGGACTTGGAGGCTTTGGAAAAGGGAAAAACTGGGCAAATTGAATGCCTAATAGGGCTTGCTTCCAGTGCGGTCTATAAGGACACTTTAAAAAAGATTGTCCAAGTAGAAAAAAGCCACCCCCTCCTCCATGCCCCTTATGTCAAGGGAATCACTGGAAGGCCCGCTAACCCAGGGGATGAAGGTCATCTGAGTCAGAAACCACTAATCAGATGATCCAGCAGCAGGACTGAGGGTGCCCAGGGCAAACGCCAGCCCATGCCATCACCCTCATAGAGCCCTAGGTATGCTTGACCTTTGAGGGCCAAGAGGTTAACTGTCTCCTGGACACTGGCATGGTCTTCTCAGTCTTCCTCCCCTGTCCTGGACAACTGCCCTCCAGATCTGTCATTATCCAAGGGGTCCTAGGACAGCCAGTCACTAGATACTTCTCCCAGCCACTAAGTTGTGACTGGGGAACTTTATTGTTTTCACATGCTTTTCTAATTATGCCTGAAAGCCCCACTCCCTTGTTAGGGAGAGACATTCTAGCAAAAGCAGGGGCCATTATACACCTGAACATAGGAGAAGGAACACCTGTTTGTTGTCCCCTGCTTGAGGAAGGAATTAATCCTGAAGTCTGGGCAACAGAAGGACAATATGGATGAGTAAAGAATGCCCGCCCTGTTCAAGTTAAACTGAAGGATTCCACCTCCTTTCCCTACCAAAGGCAGTACCCCCTTAGACCCAAGGCCCAACAAGGACTCCAAAAGACTGTTAAGGACCTAAAAGCCCAAGGCCTAGTAAAACCATGCAATAGCCCCTGCAATACTCCAATTTTAGGAGTATGGAAACCCAATGGACAGTGGAGGTTAGTGCAAGATCTCAGGATTATCAATGAGGCTGTTTTCCCTCTATATCCAGCTGTAGCTAACCCTTATACTCTGCTTTCCCAAATACCAGAGGAAGCAGAGTGGTTTACAGTCCTGGACCTTAAGCATGCCTTTTTCTGCATCCCTGTACATCCTGACTCTCAATTCTTGTTTGCCTTTGAAGATCCTTCAAACCCAACGTCTCAACTCACCTGGACTGCTTTACCCCAAGGGTTCAGGGATAGCCCCCATCTATTTGACCAGGCATTAGCCCAAGACTTGAGCCAATTCTCATACCTGGACACTCTTGTCCTTCGGTATGTGGATGATTTACTTTTAGCTACCTGTTCAGAAACCTTGTGCCATCAAGCCACCCAAGCACTCTAAAATTTCCTCGCTACCTGTGGCTACAAGGTTTCCAAACCAAAGGCTCAGCTCTGCTCACAGCGGGTTAAATACTTAGGGCTAAAATTATCCAAAGGCACCAGGGCCCTCAGTGAGGAACGTATCCAGCCCATACTGGCTTATCCTCATCCCAAAACCCTAAAGCAACTAAGAGGGTTCCTTGGCATAACAAGTTTCTGACAAATATGGATTCCCAGGTATGGTAAAATAGCCAGACCATTATACACACTAATTAAGGAAACTCAGAAAGCCAATACCCATTTAGTAAGATGGACGCCTGAAGCAGAAGTGGCTTTCCAGACCCTAAAGAAGGCCCTAACCTAAGTTCCAGTGTTAAGCTTGCCAACAGGGCAAGACTTTTCTTTATATGTCACAGAACAAACAGGAATAGCTCTAGGAGTCCTTACACACGTCTGAGGGATGAGCCTGCGACCCATGGCATACCTGAGTAAAGAAACTGGTGTAGTGGCAAAGGGTTGGCCTCACTGTTTATGGGTAGTGGCAGCAGTAGCAGTCTTAGTAGCTGAAGCAGTTAAAATAATACAGAGAAGAGATCTTACTGTGTGGACATCTCATGATGTGAATGACCTACTCACTGCCAAAGGAGACTAGTGGCTGTCAGACAACTGTTTACTTAAATATCAGGTTCTATTACTTGAAGGACCAGTGCTGCGACTGCGCACTTGTGCAACTCTTAACCCAGCCACATTTCTTCCAGACAATGAAGAAAAGATAGAACACAACTGTCCACAAGTAATTGCTCAAACCTACGCTGCTCAAGGGGACTTTTTAGAGGTTCCCTTGACTGATCCCGACCTCAACTTGTATACTGATGGAAGTTCCTTTGTAGAAAAAGGACTTTGAAAAGAGGGATATGCAGTGGTCAGTGATAATGGAATACTTGAAAGTAATCCCCTCACTCCAGGAACTAGTGCTCAGCTGGCAGAAATAATAGCCCTCACTTGGGCACTATAATTAGAAGAAGGAAAAAGGGTAAATATATATACAGACTCTAAGTATGCTTACCTAGTCCTCCATGCCCATGCAGCAATATGGAGAGAAAGGGAATTCCTAACTTCCAAGGGAATATCTATCAAACATCGGGAAGCCATTAGGAGATTATTATTGGCGGTACAGAAACCTAAAGAGGTGGCAGTCTTACACTGCTGGGGTCATCAGAAAGGAAAGGAAAGGGAAATAGAAGGGAACTGCCAAGCAGATATTGAAGCCAAAAGAGCCACAAGACGGGACCCTCCATTAGAAATGCTTATAGAAGGATCCCTGTGTGGGGTAACTCCCTCCAGGAAACCAAGCCCCAGTGCTCAGCAGGAGAGATAGAATGGGGAACCTAACAAGGACATAGTTTCCTCCCCTCAGGATGGCTAGCCACCAAAGAAGGAAAAATACTTTTGCCTGCAGCTAACCAATGGAAATTACTTAACACCCTTCACCAAACCTTTCACTTAGGCATTGATAGTACCCATCAGATGGCCAAATTATTATTTACTGGACCAGGACTTTTCATAATTATCAAGCAGATAGTCAGGGCCTGTGAAATGTGCCAAAGAAATAATCCCTTGAACTGCAGGCCATACATTTAAATCCCTGTATCTTTAACCTCCTTGTTAAGTTTGTCTCTTCCAGAATCAAAGCTGTAAAACTACAAATGGTTCTTCAAATGGAGCCCCAGATGCAGTCCATGACTAAGATATACCATGGACCCCTGGTCCAGCCTGCTAGCCCATGCTCTAATGTTAATGACATTGAAGGCACACCTCCTGAGGAAATCTCAACTGCATAACCCCTACTATGTCCCAGTTCAGCAGGAAGCAGTTAGAGCGGTCATCGGCCAGCCTCCTCAACAGCACTTGGATTTTCCTGCTGAGAGAGGGGACTGAGAGACAGGACTAGCTGGATTTCCTAGCCCAACTAAGAATCCGTAAGTCTAGCTAGGAAGGTGACCACATCCACCTTTAAACATGGGGCTTGCAACTTAGTTCACACCGATCAATCAGGTAGTAAAGAGAGCTCACTAAAACGCTAATTAGGCAAAAACAGGAGGTAAAGAAATAGCCAATTATCTATCGCCTGAGAGCACAATGGGAGGGACAATGATCGGGACATAAACCCAGGCATTCGAGCCAGCAATGGCTACCCTCTTTGGGTCCCCTCCCTTTGTGTGGGAGCTCTGTTTCTACTCTATTAAATCTTGCAACTCCAAAAAAAAAAAAAAAAAAAAAAATATATATATATATATATATATATATATATATAAATTGGAAAAATAATTATAAAATTTATAATGGAGAAGCATGGAAATAAGTGGGACTGAGGAATAACATAAATGGACTACTATCATATTATTTATCATTTTATTAATATTAATATGATTATATTATTTCTTGGTTACTTCTTTTTGCTTCCTTTCTCTAAAAAAAAGCTTAAAAAGATGGCAAGATATTATCACTGTAGATTCTAGATTGTCAGTCTATACCTGTTTGTTAAATGTTTTCTGTATGACAAAGATAATTTATCATAAAAAGAAAAGCAACATGACTATGAAATTATTTCTTATTTTTATTTTTATTTGCTACCATGAGAAATGTGAACTCTGATACATTGTGAACAGTTCAAATCTGCAAAGTTATCATCCATAAGCTGTTTGAGTATGATTTATGATAATTAATTGAAAGCATTATCTTAATTTTTTCCCAAATGAACATTTTGTATTATGACTAGCTTATTCTAAAACAAAAATAAATAATAAGCAATAGCCTTTATAAAATACCCATACAGATAACGTTAGAAGAGCAAACATGATATGAACAGGGAACTCTTAAAAGATCAATGTGAAAATTTGAAACCAAATAAAAATTAACACAGTTTTCTGATAAAAATTATTGCCTCCAATAACCACACAGGTCATATGATAGTTACTGTTCATTGCTTATGTATAATTGACCAAATTTCAGTAGCTATGTTATCAGCTTTCCAATTCTTTGATGTTAATAACTTCCCTCATTGGCCTCAGGGACTTTGAAGCTTTGTCCCTTTTTCCTATTTTATAGGTGCTCAGCACCTCATTTTATCGCTTTCCCAATTCTTCTGACAGGCATAGGATAAGATGAAAGGACCAAAGTGGCATTCTGGACATCTGGTTAATATATCTCAAAGGGGTGCACTTTAGTGATAAATCTCCAGTGAGATACAGTTCAAGGCTATTTTTTTGACATGGGCCCTGCTGAGCCATCTTCCAGGAAACCTCTACATTTTACCATCCTTTAAACAAATATTAGACTCCTGCAAAGAGATCATTTTTCACTTGCATAGTTCAAAGAATGACTACTAAGTCTTATCTGAAAATATTTGATTCAGAAGATATAAGGATAAAAGTACAAATTGGACATCTTATCTTTTGGCAAAGGAAGCTCCTTAAAACTCAGCCTTGGTTACATCGAGAGTAAGAATTCCTGTGTCATCCCCAAGAAGTAGATTTTTATATAATTCAAAACCAGCTCGATAAATATAATATTTAAACAAACTTCTCCATGTCTGGTTAATAAGCATTGTTATGAAGAACAATGACAAATAAAACAAAAACAACTCAACTTTAGTGAGTTTAGTGAATGTCATTGCAAACAAATTTCACATTGCAGTTATGGATTTTATAACCTTAAGGCTTATTATAAATGTCACATTATTTCAATTAAGAATAAAAGTGAGTTTTAATAATAAACTGTCAACATTCAAATCTTCTCTCTTAGCTATCTTGAAATATACAACATATTGTTGTTAACTATAGTCACCCTATGTGCTATCAAAAGCTAGAGCATATTCCTTCTATCTAGCTGTATGTTTGTATGATGAACCAAACTTTCTTCATCTCCCCTCCCCCTTCTCAGCCTCTGGTAACTATTCTACCCTCTGGTTAGCTTCTACCCCCTACTTCCATGTGTCTACATATTGTTGTATAAATTTTGTGGAAAAAAATCCTTAACAAAATAATCTGCTGGCTATATTTCTTCTCATATTATTTGAGGAATTGCATTGAATTTGGGGTACTGAATATTGAGGACATGAATTAAGGATGAGCTACATTTCATGACTATAAACATCTGCATGCAAGCTGGCATACTACAACAATAGCGTGAGAGTCAGGGTCTGTAGAGATTCCTAGCCTAACTTTTTCCTGGACTGGCCAAACTGAACCTGAACCAGTGTATGAGCAATGTAGTATGCTTGTCAGAGGCATCAAACTGCCAACTCAAAAATAAACCCCATTAAAAGAATTTCTCTCAGTATACCCATATGAAGCTGACCATTTTCCCAGTAAGAATGTAATTAAAAGGGCTTTTAACGTATAGCCAATGGCAGTCCAGCAAGGAAGTTCATGAGCAACTTACAAGTAGTGAGCATTTTGATGTCATAGAGACTTACATGCAATTCAGGATTATGTTTACAACATCATAAAACAAAAATTTAGAGATAGGGTCTCACTCTGTTGCCTAAGCTGGAGTGCAGTGGGATGATCATAACTTACTACAGCCTTGAACTCTTGGGTTCAACTGAACGTACTCCTACCTCAGCCTGCTGAGTAGCTAGGACCACAAGCACACGCCACCACAACTGGCTTACATTAAAATATAAATTGTAGAGATAGGGTCTTACTGTGTTGCTCAGGCTGGTCTTGAACTCCTTACCTCAGGTGATCCTCCCACCTCAGCCTCTCAATGTGCTGGGATTATAGACATGAGCCACTGCACATGGCCAACTGACCTATGATTTTTACACCATGGCTGCTCTTCCCTTCTTTAACCATTATTCATTCTTCTTTGATCCTCATTATTTGACTGTAGTCCTTCTTATGTCTTGTGTTCCTTCATCACCTCTTATTCTATCAAACTGTCATTGTCATTCTCCTCTGGGGAAGCTCTTTCTTGCTGAAGACTGGGAAGACAAGTCCACTCACCTGATTTTCTGTAAGATTTGGCTCATCTATTGAGTTGTCAGATAATTCTAAAGTTTCATCAAAATTAGCTACCACATTTGCATAATGGCCCTGAACCCTCACTCCTACTCTTAGCTTCAGTTCCATCTATGCCCTCAACTGTCTATCATACTTATAATTCCTCTACTTAACATCTAACATTTATTTAATCTTACGAGGCGAGGTAATAAGAAATACATAGGTTTGCCTCCAGAAGTGGGTTCTTAAGAAATCCACCAGAGGAACTCCTCTTTCAGATGTCCACATTAGAAGATTTCATATCACATTTGGTGCCACAGGTCTTTGACAAGGAGGATGCAGAGGAAAAAGCAAACTTAACCTCTTCCTAGGGACAGTGTTGGCCTGCCAACAGGAAAGAGGCAACATCTGGGAAAATCCCCAGTCTTTGCCAGGAAGAGTCTCCTCCCCATGCCAACCTCACCCCGTGACCCCTGTCCTAACTTCTCATTGTCACTCTTCACTCCAATGTCCCTCCCCCAGATACTCTTATAAGATCTCACTCTTTCCTGACCAGACAAACCATACCATATCCCACCAGAGAGGTAAGTGGGAGCTGAGAGAAGATGAGACCTGGGGAGGGGCTACTGCACATGATACAGGAGAATGCATGGGAGGGTCCCTTCCTCAGGCAGCATAGGAGCTCTGAGACTCAGCAAGGGTGTCCTGGGAGGACTCGGGGATGGGAGAGTACACAGATTCACAACTCATTCAGAACTGTAGAAGATGATGGATGTGACCAAGATCACTTTAGTCCTAGGGGACTAGACAAGGAAAAAGACATGAGGCGGTAAGGTATCTTTGTGTTCTCCCACTGACCATGCTTTCTTTAGTGATTCCTGATTGCCTCCTCAAGTCAGACTCCTATGCTGCCTCCCATGGCCCTGCCCAGCGTATCTTGGATGCTGCTTTCCTACCTCATGCTCCTGTCTCAGGTTCAAGGTGAGATTGCTCTGCCTCTAGCACTGGGTTCCCTATGAATCCTCAGAGCCAAGAAGAGGAGGAAGGCTCCTGTGTGTCACATGGGTAATGACATAGTGTCTAATGAACCTGCCTGCAGTTCCTGCATCATCACTCCTTCCTTCAGGTTAACTTGCAGTGGGAGGCTCCACGGTGGTCCACTAACAGTGGAATGAGATGGCTTCCATTTAGTCAGTGGACTCTAATATACACTGGTGAGAAAGTGTGGAGGGTCAGTAATGAGATGCGGGGAGGGACAATGACTGGAGGACCCAGTGTAGAGACAGCCCAGAGTGAGGAGAGTATTGAATGGTTGAATAAGGGGAAAGGGTAATAAGAGACTAGATGGTGCCCCATTTATTATTTTGAGATAAAGAACTTCTGAAAACACAAGGGAAGGTGAAGGGGTATCAGGAATATGGTCTTCCTCCCCAAGGACAGGTCTAGATATTCCCCAAGGTCATCTTCCACCTCAACCCCCACTCTTCATTTTACCCTCTCCCTCTTCTTCCGCCTCAGGTGAGGAACTCCAGAAGGAACTGCCCTCTGCGCGGATCCGCTGTCCCAAAGGCTCCAAGGCCTATGGCTCCCACTGCTATGCCTTGTTTTTGTCACCAAAATCCTGGATGGATGCAGATGTGAGTGGTTAGATGTGGGGTAGCAGGTGACAGGGGAAAATCCATGCAGGTCTCAGCGGGAGGAGGATCTCCATTCAGAAGAGTTCATTGGGAATGAGGATGAACACGCTTATCTTTCACATAGTCCTCCTCCCACCTCCCTTTGTCCTGCTCTCCCCCAAAGGGTCTCAGGCTCCCTCTCATTCTCTTTGTCTCCCTCAAAGCTGGCCTGCCAGAAACGGCCCTCTGGAAACCTGGTGTCTGTGCTCAGTGGGGCTGAGGGATCCTTCGTGTCCTCCCTGGTGAGGAGCATTAGTAACAGCTACTCATACGTCTGGATTGGGCTCCATGACCCCACACAGGTGCGTGTATATCCTTCCCTCTCAAGGTGCTATTGTTGCCCAGGCCCACTCCCTGTCCCCTGTGCTGCCCAGGAATACTTCAGGGAGCACTGGAGCTCAGATTCTGGGGAATATTTGGGGGAAAGTGAAGGCCATGAAGCATCTGAAGATCGGAGTTCTGTGGAGGTCTCCATCTTTCAGATAAAATCAATCTGCCTTCCTCAGGCTTATTACATAATTCTCATATGAGGCTGCGTTAATAACTCTCTGAGCTTCATGGAGTCTTTGCCTACTGTTCTGAAAGAATCCTTAATGAAGATAGGATCAATTTTTGCCCCCATACAGAACTGACATTACCCTTGAGCTTCACAAGCTAACCACAAATGTTACACCAGTTATTGTTCTGCAAGTAACACATTACCTTGTGTGGTTCCAAGGATCTTGTGTTTATTGGCTGGGATTTTCCAATAGCAATGAGTCGTCAAGGAAGAGGTTCCTAGTGAAGGGCTCACCAGCAGCATCTGGAGTAGCAGACCAAATTCCCTCATGCTGGGGAGCAAATCAGGTGTTTCAGTTAAGGGGCCATGCAAGAAGGGCTGCAATGGCCATTCCCATCACCTGGTTACTCCTCTACTCTACAGGGCACCGAGCCCAATGGAGATGGATGGGAGTGGAGTAGCAGTGATGTGATTAATTACTTTGCATGGGAGAGAAATCCCTCCACTATCTCAAACCCCGGCCACTGTGCAGGCCTGTCGAGAAGCACAGGTAAGAAACAGAGGAGCTGCCTCTTCCCAGTGTTTTCCATCTCATCCCCCATTCCTGGGTCTGACCTTCAGGAAATCTTCCTGAGCTAGAAAATACAATGTCAGTGTGTCTTCTGTCATCTCCTCTCTTCTCTGCTTTCTTTGAATCTCTCTCTTGGATTGGGACACTGGTGAAGGTGAGAGAGAAGCTTTAACTTCTAGGCTAAAACCTGGGATGCCTCTTCATTGGATTCACAAACTTCCTCAGCCCCATTCCATTTATGTCTTCTGTCTCTCCAGCATTTCTGAGGTGGAAAGATTATAACTGTGGTGTGAGGTTACCCTATGTCTGCAAGTTCACTGACTAGGGCAGGAGGGAAGTCAGCAGCCTGTGTTTGGTGTGCAACTCATCATGGGCATAAGACCAGTGTGAAGACTCACCCTGGAAGAGAATATTCGCTTAATTCCCTCACACCTGACCACCTCACTCTTATCTTCCTTCTGTTTCTTCCTCCCCACTCTCATTTCAGTCTCTTCATTTTGTCATATGGCCTAAGGCTTTAAAGAGCAATAGTAAAATTTTTAGTCTGCACTTGTTTGTCTTGTATGTGCCAGTGTCATAGCCATACCCTGAGAAGGACAAAGTGGTTGAGGGGAGTAAACTTTGTAGGTCCTCCTTCTTCCCTATTCACCCAGGTCTCTAGGGAAAATGAGGAAATGTGCATCCCTACTAGTGTGTTGTGATGAGGGCGTGGCTCCTGCTCATGTAGGATTTGTGTTGTGAAGAGATGAGGACATTTCTCTCCCACGTACTTCCAGCCCTCCCATTCCCATAGCCCAAACCTGACAATGTGACATGAACAGATTTAGGAGGCTCTGATGGTGCTTAGAATAGTACTTCTCAGAGAATGGCATCAGCAGGATGGTAGATATGACTTTCCAACTCTTGATCAAACCTTCACAGAAACATTCATTTGAACTACTATCCATGAAAATGGAAATACCTTCACAAGAGCCAATAAGCCCAAGGGAGTGATTAAAGCATCTGCATGTTGCAAAACATAAGAAAAGATGCATTAAAGAGGGTAGAAAGAACACTTTTACATTATTTACATCACCTCTCCCTCAATCTCAGTAACCACAGCATGGAGAGACATTCCCTCAACTTGGGGAAAGAGAGTGAAGTAAGCACTTGAATTTTCCATGGACCCTAACACTAGGTTTGCCCCAGTAAGACCCAGTGGCCTCTGACTCCAGGCAGGTACCCTTGGACTTAGACTCCAGGTTGCCTTGATGCCAGGCCAGCCTCTGTGGCCCCAGGTTCCAGGTCAGCCCCTATGACTGCAGCGGTCTTGCCCAGAAGACACGGGCTCCAGACACACACAGCATCATGCTTTTCCCCATAGCTCCAGATCACAGGTCAGCACCCATTGTCAAAGACTCTATGCCCACCTCAAGGACAAGCTAGTACTTGCAGCTATAGACTCCAGGGTGGCCCCTGAAATCCTAGACATCAGACCTACCCATGTGAACCTGCCCTTCAGACCCACCACAGCTCCAGGATAGCTCCCACAGCTACAACTCCAGGCCAGTACTTGCAGACCCCAGCTCCAAACTGGCACTCACAGTCGCAGGATACAGTTCTGTCAAACCCCAAACCCTCCCCAAGCCTTTAGGTCCATCTGAGCACAAAACCCTGATGCTAGGCCAGCCTCTGTGGCCTCTGTCACTAGGCCAGCCCCAACAGACACAATCTCTAGATCATCCCAGTTCCAGGCCAGCCTCTGTGGACTCAATACTAGTCTGGTCTCATACTCCAGCACACCCAGAATCAAGCCTCATTATAGTAGACCTTAGCACCGGGCCAGCCCCCACTGACTCAGGCTCCAGCCTTAGCCCCATGAATCCAGTCTCCAGATCTACCCTAGAGGTAAGTTGACATTCATGGTCCCAGGATATAGGCCAGCCCCCACTAACCCTGGCTCCATGCCAGCCCCTGTAGTTCCAGGTACCAGCCCAGCATGCACAGACTCAAACTCTAGACCTGTCCTAGAGACTCAGGTACCACATCTATCCTAGTGCCTGGCTAACCCATGAAGACATGGGTTCAAGGCCTTCTTTAGAACCAGAATCTGCCCAGAACCTGCCCAGAATCTCTGGATGACTGACTGGTGAAGGACTTTATCTGCTAAAGCCAGTCAGTAAAGACTGGAATAAGTGACTACTTGTTCAAAAAGTCAAACACCAAAAACACGTGACCACAGTATCATAAACAATCAAGGATATATGATATCACCAACAGAACAAAATAAAGGATTCATAACTGACCTTAAGGAGAGAGAATTTTACAAACTGCTCAACAAATAATTTAAAGTAATTGTCTAAAAGAAACTCAGTGAGCTACAAGAGAATACAGATAGACAACTAAATGAAATCAGAAAAACAATATATTAACAAAATTAGGTCAAGAAAGAGATTTTTTTTTTAAGTTAAAAAAAAAAAACATAGTGACTGAACTGAAGAACTGTATGGAGAATTTCAACAGCAGACTTGATCAAGCAGGAGAAAAAGTCAGTGAGTTTGAGACAAGTCATTTGAAATTATCCAGTCAGAGAAACAAAAAGAAAAAAGAAACAAAAAGAGTAAATAAAGCTTAAGAAAACTATGGTACATGATCAACTGAGCCAATATATACATTGTGAGTTTTCTAGAAGGAGCAGAGGCAGGAAATAGGCAGAAAACATATACAAAAAATAATGGGCCTGTCATATACAAAAAATAATGGGTCCCCATGCCTGTCAGTGTCTCACCCCAGCCAACGAGCATGCGCCTAGCCATGCTGCCACTGCTGTGGCATGTGCAAATGAGCACAGATCCCACTGCTACCACCCTGACAGAATATTGTGACCACTGCCACTTACTGGAGTGTTGTGGCCACCAATCTGGGAACACCTTTGGCCCCCCAGCACAGCAGGTTCCTAACCTCAAGGCGCAAGAGAACAAAGCCAGGGGCCTGATATTAGCATTCCAGAATTGGGGAATGCTGAGCTGAACCTTGGCCCCCTGACATCTTCCAGAAATGAAGTTAGTCAACTGAGCCCACCTTATACCACAATCAAACCCCCAAGGGCATCAAAAAAGATAAACACACAAATACACACACACACATACACACACACAAAATCCATCCAAAGAACAGCAACTTCAAAGATTAAAGGAACATCAGCCCACACAGATGAGAAAGAACCAATGCAAGAACTCTGGCAACTCAAAAAGCCAGCATCTATTTTTACCTCCAAACAACTACACTAGTTACCCAGCAATGGTTCCTAACCAGGCTGAAACATCTGAAATGACAGAAATAGATCTTGGAATATGGATAGGAACCAAGATTGTTGGGATTCAGGCAAAAGTCAAAATCCATCTCAACGATTCTGTACAATAAAACAATACAGAAAATGAAAGATGCAATGGCCATTTTAAGAAAGAACCAAACTGATCTGATAGAGCTGAAAAACTCATTTTAAAAATTTCAGAATACAATCACAAGTATTAACAGCAGAATTGACCAAGCTGAGGAAAGAATCTCAGATCTCAAAGACGGTTCTCTGAAACAACTTAGACAAATTTTAAAAAGATTGAATACATATTACAAATTTTAAAAAGATTGAAGAAAATTAAACAAAACCTCTGAAAAATATGGTATGTAAAGAGACCAAATTTATGACTCATTGAAAGCAAGCAATTTGGAAAACATATTTCAAAATATCATCCATGAAAACTTCCCCAACCTCCTTAGAGAGGACAACCTTTAAATTCAGGAAATGCAGAGAACCCCTGTGAGACTACACAAGATAACCATGCCGAAGCCACATGGTCATCAGACTCTCCAAGGCTGAAATGAAAGAAAAAATGTTAAAGGCAGCTAGAAAGAAGGGGCAGATCACTTACAAAGGGAACCTCATCAAGCTAACAGCAGTGTTGTCAGCAGAAATCCTGCAAGCCAGAAGAGACTGGGGCCCTATATTCATCATTCTTAAGGCAAAGAAATTCTAAACAAGAATTTCATATCCAGGAAAACTAAGCTTCATAAGCGAAGGAGAAATAAGATCCTTTTCAGATAATCAAATGCTAAAGGAATTTATTACCTCCTTACAAGAGAACCTGAAGAGAACCTGAAGAGTGCTAAATACAGAAAAGCGTGTCCATTACTGGCTACTACAAAAACTTAAGTACATAGACCAGTGACACTGTAAAGCAACCACACAAACAAGTCTGCATAATAACTAGTTAATAACATGATGACAGGATCAAACCTGCATACATCAATACTGACCTTGAATGTAAATGGCTAAATGCCCCAATTAAAAGGTACAGAGTGCCAACCCTACGGTATGCCCCTCTCATATGCAATGACCCATCTCACATGCAATGACACTACTAGACTCAAAGTAAAGGGATGGAGAAAAATCTACCATGCAAACAAAAAACAGAAAAAAAGCCAGGGTTGCTACACCAATTTCAGACAAAACAGACTTTAAACCAAAAGATTTCTGAAAGACAAACAAGGGAATTACATAATGGTAAAGGGCTCCATTCAAATTAAGACCTAACTATCCTAAATATATGCATATCAAATACAGGAGCACCCAGATTTATAAAGCAAGTTGTTAGATACCTACAAAGAGAATTAGATAGCCACACAATAAGAGTAGAGACTTCAATACTCCACTGGCAGTATTAGACAGATCATCGAAGCAGAAAACTGACGATGATATTCAGGACCTGAACTCAACACTTGACCAGACCTAGTAGACATCTACAGAACTCTTCACTCTCAAACAACAGAATACACATTTTTCTCATTGGCACATACTCTAAAATTGACCACACAATTTAGCACAAAACAATCCTCAGCAAGTTCAAAAAAACAACAACATAAAAACAAAAACAGAAATCATACCAACCACACTCTTTGATTGACCACAGTTCAATAACAATAGAAGTCTCTATTAAAAAATCATCTGAAACCATACAATTAAGTGGAAATTAAACAGCCTGCTCCTGAATGACTTTGAGGTAAATAATGAAATTAAGGTAGACATAAAGACATTCTTTAAAATGAACGAGAACAAAGATGCAACATATCAGAACCTCCCACACACAGCTAAAGCAATGTTAATAGGGAAGCTTATAGCACTGAACACCCACATCAAGAAGTTAGACAGATCTCAAGTTAACAATCTATCATCACACCTAGAGGAATTAGAGAAGTGAGAACAAACCAACTCCAAAGCTAGCAGATACAAGGAGTAACCAAATTCAGATCTGAACTGAAGGAAATTGAGATGTGAAAACCACACAGAAGATCAACAAATCCATGAATATGTTATTTGAAAGAATAAATATGACTGATACAACACTGGCTAGACTACTACAGAAAACAGAGATAAGATCCAAATAAACTCAATTAGAAATGACAACGGGGACGTTACCACTGACACCATGGGGGAAAAAAAAAACCCTCAATGACTACTTTGAACACTGTGCATACAAGCTGAAAAATCTAGAAGAAATGGTTTAATTTCTAGAAGCATACAACCTCCCAAGATTGAACCAGGAAGAAATTGAGTCCCTGAACAGACTAGTAATGAGTTCGGAAATTAAATCACTAACAAAATGCCTACCAAAGAGAGAATGCCCAGGGCCAGAGAGATTTTCCGCCAAATTCGGTGAGACATATAAAGAAAAGCAGATAACATTCTTACTAAAACTATTCCAAAAAATTGAGGAGGAGGGACTCCTTCCTAACTCATTCTATGAGGCCAACATTGTCCTGATATGAAAATCTGACAAAGACACAACAACAAAAAATACAACTTTGGGCCAATATCCTTGATGAACATTGATGCAAAAATCCTTAATAAAATAATAGCCAATTAAATCCAGCAACACATCAAAAAGCCACAATCAACTAGGCTTTAGAATGTGAGGTTGATTCAACATATCCAAATCAATAAGTTGATTTATCACATAACAGAACTAAAAACAGAAAAACACATGATCATATCAATATATGCAGGAAAGGCTTTAAACAAAATTAAACATCTCTTTGTGTTTCAACCCTGAACAAAGTAGGCATTGAAGGAATATACTTTACAACCGCAAGAGCTGTCTATGACAAACCCATAGACAACATTGTACTAAATGGACAAAAACTGGATGCATTCCCCTTGAAAACTGAAACAAGACAGGAAGGTCCTCTGTCCCCACTCCTATTCTATATATTACTGAAAGTCCTGGCCAGAGCAATCAGGCAATAGAAGGAAATAAATGGCATCCAGATAGGGTGAGAGAAAGTCAAACTATCCCTGTTTGTATATGATACAATTCTATATCTAGAAAACCCCATTATCTCAGCCCAAAAGCTACTTCAACTGATAAACAACATCAGCAAAATTTCAGGATACAAAATCAATAAACAAAAATCACTAGCATTCCTCTATAAAAACAATATCCTAGCAGAGAGCCAAATCAAGAACACAATCCCATTCACAATAGTTATACAAAGAATAAAATGCCTAAGAATACAGACAAGCAGGGAGACGAAAGATCTCTACAAGGAGAATTATCAAACACTGCTAAAAAAAATCAGAGATGACACAAACAAATGAAAAAACATTCCATGCTCATTGATAGGAAAAATTGATATTGTTAAAATGTCCATACTGCCCAAGGCAATTTATAGATTTAATGTTGTTCATAAGAAACTACCAAAAACATTCTTCACAGAATTAGAAAACTGTTTTAAAGTTTATGTGGAGCAAAAAAGCCCGAATAGTCAAGGCATTCCTAAGCAAAAAGGACAAAGCTGAAGGCACCACATTACCCAACTTCAAATTATACTACAAGGCTACAGTAACCCAAACAGAATGGTACTAGTACCAAAAGAGACAGATAGACCCAAGGAACAGAATAGAGATCCCAGAAATAATGCTACATACCTATAAACATCTAATCTTCAACAAAGTTGACAAAAATAAGCAGTGGGAAAAGGACTGAAAAGGACTTCCTATTCAATAAATGGTGCTGGGATAACTGGATAGTCATATGCAGAAGATTGAAACTGGACCCCTTCTTTATACTATTTTAAAAAGTAAACTCAAGTTGTATTAAAGAGTTAAATATAAAACTATAAAATCCTGAAAGATAATCTAGGAAATACCATTCTAGACATAGGATCTTGCAAAGATTTCATGATGAAGGTGCCAAAAGCAATTGCAACAAAAACAAAAATTGACAACTGGGATCTAATTAAAAAAAAGGGTTTCTGAAAAATAAAATAAATTATCGACAGAGTAAACAGACAACCTACAGAATGGGAGAAAACATTTGCAAACTATGCATCTGAAATAGTTTGGTCTAATATCCAGAATCTATAAAAATCTTAAATTAGCAAGCAAAAACTGAACAACTGCATTAAAAAGTGTGCAAAGGACATAAACAGACACTTTTTGAAAGAAGACATACACACAGCCAAGAAGCATATACAAAATGCTCAAAATCACTAATCATCAGATAAATGAAAATTAAAACCACAGTGAGATGCCATCTCACACCAGTCAGAATGGCTGTTTTTAAAAAGTCAAAAAAGAAAGATGCTAGTGAGGTTGCAGAGAAAAGGCTATGTTTATACACTTCTAGTGGGAATGTAAATTAGTTCAGCCACTGTGGAAAGAAGTTTGGAGTTTTATCACATAACTTAAAACAGAACTACTATTTGACCCAGCAATTCCATTATGGGGCATATGCCAAAAGGAATATAAATCATTCTAACATAAAGATACATATGTATGTTCATTGCAGTGTTATTCACATAGCAAATACATGGAATCAACCTAAATGTCCATCAACAGGAGGCTAAAAAAGCAAATGTGGTACATATACTTAGTGGACTACTACATAGCCATAAAAAAACAATAAAATCATGTCATTTGCAGCAACATGGATGGAGCTGGAGGCTATGATCCTCAGCCAACTAACACAGGAACAGAAAACCAAATACTGTGTGTTATCACTTATAGGTGAGAGCTAAAGTTTGACTACAGATGGACACAAAGAAGAAAGAAACAAACACTGGAACCTACTTGAGGATGAGGGGTGAAAGGAGAGCAAGGACTGAAAAGCATCTGTCGGATACTATGCTTATTACCTGGATGAAAAAATAATCTATACACCAAACCACTATGACATACAATTTACCTATGTAACAAACTCGCACGTGTACTCTTGAACCTGAAATAAAAGTTTTTTAAAAAAGAAAGAAAAAAATACTTATGAAAAACTTCCCATAACTGGTGAGAAAAAGGAACATAAATCCACGAAGTAAAAAAACACCAAATAGATTAAATACAAAGACATCTTCACTGAGACACATTATAATCAAATTCCCAAAAGTTAGGGATGAAAATAACATTTTGAATGCAGCAAAAGAAAAATAACATGCCATGTGCAAGCAAATGTCTATAAGATTATCAGTTGATTTTTTCAGAAGGTACCTTTCAGGGAAGGAGAGGGTGGGATAATACATTCAACATACTCAATGAAAAAACAAAACAAAGCAAAACAAAACCCTGCAAACCAAGAATACCATACCTGGCAATCCTACCCTTCAGAAATGACAAAAAGAGAGGACCTTTACTAGCAAACAAAACCTGAGAGACTTCATTAACCCTAGATCTTCTTTATGAAAAAGGCTAAAAGAATTTCTTCAAGATGAAAGATAAAAATGCTAGCTGATACCATAAGAACATAAGAAAGTATAAAACATAAATTGACGATGTTAAGTACATAGTAAAATTTAGAATACTCTAACATTGTAATGGTGATTGGTAAATCACTTAAATCTTTAGCATAGAAGACAAAACTATTAAAAATAACAATAACTACAATAATTGTTAAGGAATATACAATAAAGAAACTTGCAAATTGTGACATCAACAACAAGAATGTGTGAATAACAGCAAAAGTGTAAAATATTTTTATGTGATCAAAATTAAGTTATCTGTTTAAAATAGTCTATAATAAATGTATCTTTTGTAAGCTTTATGGTAACCACAAAGCAAAGATCTATAATAGATAAATAATAGATAAGAAGCAAGCAACCAAAGTACACCACAAGAGAAAATTATCTAGTCAAAAAGAAGAGAGAAAGGGAGGAAGAAAGGAAAAAGGGCCTACAAAACAACCAGGGAACAAAGAACAAAATGGCAGTAGCAAATAATTCCTTATTAATAATTATTTGAAAAGTAAATGAGTAAAATTTTCTAGTCAAATAGTATAGAGTGGTTAAATGAATTAAAAAAATTACCAAGACACAACTTAATGCTGCCTAGAAGAAACTCACTTTAGCTTTAAGAGTACACCTAGGCTGCATGTGAAATAATTAATATATTTCATGCAAATGATACCAAAATAAAACAGTGGTAGCTATAGTTATCTTACATAAAATAGATTTTAAGTTAAAAACTTTAAAGAGAGGCAAAGTCATTGTATAATAATAAAGAAGTCAATTCAGTAAGATGATGTAATAATTTTAAATACATATGTACATATTATTGGAACTCACAAATATATAAAGCAAATATCAATAGATCTGAAGACAGAGAAAAATTGTAATACAATGTTTTATGGAGAATTCAGTCCCCACTTTCAACAATGGGCAGATCATTCAGACAGAAAAAAAGTCAATAAACAATGGACTTGAACTACACTTTAGACAAACGGACCAGACAAACATACAGAACATTTCTTCCAACAGCAGCATAATAAACATTCTTCTCAAGTGCACACGGGACATGCTTCTGGAGAGATCATATATTTGGCCATAAACCTAAGCTCAACAAATTTTAAAGGATTGAAATCATATCAAGTATAATTTTCACCCAAAATAGTACAATGCTAGAAATCAATAAAAAGAGAAAGATTGGAAAATGTTCAAATATGTAGCAATTAAATGACATTATCCTAAACAACCAGTGGGCCAGAGAAGAAATTAAAAGTGTAATTAGGGGTGAGATCCAGCAATTCCACTACACAAAAAAAGATTATATATCAAAAAGACACCAGCATACATATGTTTATTGTAGCCTAATTCACAATTGCAAAGATATGTGCCCATCAATCAAAGAGTGGATAAAGAAAACGTGGCATACATATATATACACATATACCATGGAATACTGGTAATCGACTATTTAGCCATAAAAAAATAATAATAATAATAATGTATTTTGCAGTAACTTGGATGGAACTGGAGGCCATCACTCTAAGTAAAGTAACTCAGGCATGAAAAACCAAATATTGTATGTTCTCACTTATAATTGGGAGCCAAGCTGTGGGAACCCAAAGGCACACAGAGTGATAAAATAAACATTGGAGACTCAGGGTGGGGAGGGGAATGAGTGATGAAAAACTACCCACTGAGTACACTACTCAAGGTACAGTACTCGAGTGACACGTGCATTAAAATCTCAGACTTCACCACTATATAATTCATCCACTTAAGCAAAAGCCAATTGTACCACTAAAGCTATTGAAATAAAAAATTAAGTTAGTATTAAAAAAATGTTTTGAGACAAATGAAAATGAATATACAATATACTAAAACTTATGGTATGCAGCAAAAGCAGTCCTAAGAGGGAATTTTATAGCAATAAATGCTTACATTAAAAATAAAGATTTCAGACTGGCGTGGTGGCTCATGCCTGAAATCCCAGCACTTTAGGAGGCCGAAGCGGGCAGATCACGAGGTCAGGAAATCGAGACCATCCTGGCTAACACGCGAAACCCTGTCTCTACTAAAAACAGAAAAATTTAGCCTGGTGTGGTGGCGGGCGCCTGCAGTCCCAGTTACTGGGAGGCTGAGGCAGGAGAATGACGTGAACCCGGAAGGCGGAGCTTGTAGCTAGCAGAGATCGCGCCACTGCACTCCAGCCTGGGTGACAGAGCGAGACACCATGTCAAAATAATAAATAAATAAATAAATAAATACAAATAAAGTTCTCAAATAAACAACGTCACTGTACACCTTGAGAAACTAGAAGAAAAAATAAGCCAATATTTTGTAGAAGTAAAGAAATAATAAAGATTAGAGCAGAAATAAATGAAATAAAGACTAGAAAAATAATAGAAAAGATCGAGAGTGAGAGGTTTTTTTTTTTTTGAAAAGGTGAATTAAATTAACAACCTTTTAGCCAGACTAAGAAAATAGAAGACCCAAATAAAATAAAGATGAGAAAGGAGACATTACAACTTAAACCATAGAAATTCAAAGGATCATTAAAGAATATTATAAGCATATAAACAACCATGTATCAATAAATTGGAAAACCTACAATAAATTCATAGATTTCTAGATACAGAACCAAACAAGATTGAACCATGGAGAAATCTAAAATATACATAAATCAATGGCAAGTAATAAGATGTAATCACTAATAAAAAGTCTTCCATCAAAGAAAAGCCCAGAATTGGATGGCTTCAAGTCTAAATTCTATTTAAGGAATTAATACCAATCTTTCTCAAACTCTTCCAAAAAATTAAAGAGGAGGGAACACTTCTAAACTCATTTTATGAGACCAACATTACTCTGACACCAAAGTCAGAGAAAGACACTACAAGAAAATAAAACTAAAAATAAATGTCCCTGATGAAACAAGATGCAAAAATCCTCAACAAAATACTAGTAAACTATTTTCAACAGTACATTAAATTGACCAAGTGGGATTCATCCCTGAGATGCAAGAATGGTTCAACATACACAAATCAATAAATGAGATACGCCATATTACTAAAATGAGGGACAAAAAAGATTATCCCAATAGATGCAGAAAAAGCAATTGACAACATTCACCATCATTTTACGTTAAAAAAAAAAAAACTGTCAGAAAATTAGATGTAAAAGGAATGTACCAGCAGGGCCCAGTGGCTCATGTCTGTAATCCCAGCACTTTGGGAGGCTGAGGTGTGTGGATCGCCTGAGATCAGGGTTCGAGACCAGCCTGGCCAACATGGTGAAATCCTGTCTCTACTAAAAATACAAAAAATAGCTGGCCCTGGTGGTAGGTGCCTGTAATCTCAGTTACTTGGGAGGCTGAGGCAGGAGAATCCGTTGAACCTAGGAGGCGGAGGTTACAGTGAGCTGAGATTGCGCCATTGCACTCCAGCCTGTGTGACTAGAGTGAAACTCCATCTTCAAAAAAAAGGAATGTACCTCAACGCAATAAAGACCGTATACAACAAGCCTCCAGCTCTCAACATACACAGTGGTGAAAAGTTAGTTTTCCCTCTAAAATCTGGAACAAGACAAGCATGCCCACTCTCACCACTTCTCTTCAACATAGCACTCAAAGTCCTACCCAGAGCAATTAGGCAAGAGAAACAAGCACAAGCATTGAAATTGGAAAGGAAGGAGTTACATTCTCTCTTTTTGTGAATGACATGATCTTACATTTAGAAAACCCTACAGACTACATACCAAAAAAAAGGCTATTAAAAGTAATAAAATAATTTGATAAGGTTTCAGGTTACTAAATAAACATACAAAAATTAGTAGCATTTTTACACTAACCATAAACTCTCTGAAAGGAAATCAAGAAAACAACCATATTTCCAGTAACTACAAAAATACTTAGGAATAAATGTAACCAAAGAAGTAAAAGATCAGTGCAATAAAAATAATAAAACTGTGATCAAAGAAATTGAATAAAATACAAATAAACGAAACTTATCCCATCTTCATAGATTGGATAAGTTAATATTGTTAAAGTGTTCATACTACCCGAAGCAATCTACAGTTTCAATGCAATTCCTATTGAATTTCTAATAACATTTTTCACAAAAGTAGGAAAAATAATCTTAAAATCGAGATAGACCCCAGATATTCATAGCAATCTTGAGCCAAAAGAATAATACTGGAAATATCATACAACCTGATTTCAAAATATACTATAAAACTACATTAATCAAGACAGCATTCTAGTAGCAAAAAAACAAATCCATAGACCAATGGAGCAAAATAGCCCAGAAATAAATCCACATATTTATAGTCAATGGAGTTTTTAAAGATGCCAAGAATAGATAATGTTGACAAACAGTTTCCTCAATAAATGGTGTTGTGAAAGCTTAATGTGCATACATAAAAGAATAAAATTAGACACTTATCTCATACCATATAGAAAAATAAACTCAAAATGGGTTAAAGACTTCAACATAAGACTGCAAACTCTAAGACTACCACAAGAAAACTTAGGGGGAAATGTCACAACATTGTCCATGTCACGACTGTATGACAAAATCAACTGGAAAATCATTTTTTGGATATAATATAAAAAACACAGGGGTAAAAAAGCAGAGACAAATGGAATCACATCAAAATAAAAACTTTCTGCACAGGAAAGGGAACAAATATTAGAGTGAAGAGACTACCTACAGAATATGAGAAAATATTTACAAAGCATACATATGATAAGGGGTTAATATTCAAACTATACAAGGCACTTAATAACTAGCAAACAAATACCCCAATTTAAAAAATGCTCAAAGGACCTAAACAAACTTTTCTCCAAAGAAGATACAAATATCTAGAGGTATATGAGGAAAATGGCTTAACATCAGTTATCACTAGGAAAATTCAAATTAAAACCGCAATGTCATCTCACCTCATACCAGTTATGATGGCTATAATTAAAAAAAAAGGTACAGTTGTTGGCAAGAATTCAGGGGAAAGGGGATATTTGTATAGTATTGGTGGTAATGTAAATTACAATAGCAATTATTCAAAACATTGTGGAGGTTCCTCAAAAGATTAATAAAGAATTACTGTATAATCCAGTGAATCCATTTCTGGGTATATATGCAAAAGAAATGACTTCCAATCCCAGCACTTTGGGAGGCTGAGGTGGGCGGATCACGAAATCAGGAGATTGAGACCATCCTGGCTAACATGGTGAAACCCCATCTCTACTAAAAGTACAAAAAATTAACCAGGTTTGGTGGTGGGTGCCTGTAGTCCCAGCTACTCGGGAGGCTGAGGCAGGAGAATGGCACGAACCTAGGAGGAGAAGCTTGCAGTGAGCCGAGATCGTGCCACTGCACTCCAGCCTGGGCAACAGAGTGAGACTCCAGCTTAAAAAAAAAAAAAAAAAAAAAAGAAATGACATCCATGTGTCAAGAGATATCTTCACTCCCATGTTCACTAAAACCTTACAATAGTTAAGATATGGAGTCAAATTGTCAATCAACAGATGACTATATAAAGATAAGTATATACATACAAAATGGAATGCTATTCAGCCTTAAAAATAAAGGAAGTCCTGTCATTTGTGACAACATGGATGAACTTGGAGAATGTTATATTAAGTGAAATAATCCGAGCACAGAAAGACAAATACTGTATGATCTCACCTCTATGTAAAATCTAAAAAAATTAAATCACAGAAGTAGAGAGTAGAATTGTGGTTACTATGGGCTGGAGTGGGGGTTATTGAGGAGGTATTGGTTAAAGGATACACAATTTCAATTAGACAGGAGAAATAAATGGAAGAAACCAATTGTATAACAAAGTAAATGGAAGAAACCAATTGTACAACAAAGTGACTGTAGTTAATAACAACATATTAAATGTTCTTACAAAACAATGATAACTATGTGAGGTAATAAATCCATTAACAACTTGATTTAGGCATTTCACAATGTATAGGTATTTCAAAACATCATGTTGAACATAATAAATATATACAATTTTAATTTGTCAATTAAAAAATGAAAAGTAATTTTTTAAAACACAGTCCTTCTGAAACTTATAGAGGTGAAGTAATAGTTTTTTTGTTTTTTAATTTTCAATCATCTAGCATAAGAAATATATGTAAAATAAATTTAAAATAAATAAAAATCAAATGGAAAAACAGATCATCAAAATGCAAGCTTTTTTTCTTTCTTTTTTTTTTTTTTTTTACCAATTTTGACAAACATGAATGTAATCTGTGAAGTTGTTGTGACATTTTCTAGTATCTTTCTGCACTTACCTCACCATAATTGGCTAGCAAACTGACTGTCAGCACTGGTACATCACAGTATATGTTGTCCTGTCTCTGGAAGGCACTTGAAAGAAAAGACTCCAGTAGATTTTCTGTCTTCGGGCCATAAAACTTATTCTGGGGGTTGAGATGACCTTAATGTCCACTGGGATTTCTATTAATACCTACATGTTTCTAAGTAGAAAAAAATTTTACTCATCCACTTCTCTGACATGGAAAAGAAGTTATCACATGAGACCACTGACAATGTTATCCATATGTAACAGGAACACTATAACATTGTCCTGGAAAGGTATTCCTTCCCAAATAAATATGTGCGTTGAATAGGCAGTGCCAATTCTTAAAATCAATGTTACATTTCTTTTACTCTTTCCAAGACAGACTATCTTGAGTAAAAACCTATTTAGCA
Organism: Macaca nemestrina; assembly: GCF_043159975.1. NCBI lineage: Eukaryota > Metazoa > Chordata > Mammalia > Primates > Cercopithecidae > Macaca > Macaca nemestrina. The sequence goes on along the minus strand of NC_092137.1, from coordinate 79,605,168 downwards.
TTTTTGGTGGAAACAGTTTTCCATCAGTTTAAAAGAATTTGTGGGGGCAATTCCAAGATGGCTGAATAGGAACAGCTCCAGGCTACAGTTCCCAGTGTGAACGACACAGAAGATGGGTGATTTCTGCATTTCCAACTGAGGTACTGGGTTCATCTCACTGGGGCGTGTTGGAAAGTGGGTACAGAACAGTGGTGCAGACCACCAAGTGAGAGCCAAAGCAGGGTGAGGCATTGCCTCACCCGGGAAGCACAAGGAGTAAGGGAATTCCCTTTCCTAGCCAAGGGAAACCATGACACACAGCACCTGGAAAATCAGGTCACTCCCACCCTAATACTGAGCTTTTCCAAGGGTCTAAGCAAACGGCACACCAGGAGATTATATTCTGTGCCCGGCTTGGAGGGTCTCACGCCCACAGGGCCTCCCTCATTACTAGCACAGGAGTCTGAGATCTAATTGCAAGGCATCAGCGAGGCTGGGGGAAGGGTGTCCACCATTGCCGAGGCTTGAATAGGTAAACAAAATGGCCAGGAAGCTCGAACTGGGTGGAGCCCACCACAGCTCAAGGAGGTCTGCCTGCCTCTGTAGACTCCACTTCTGGGGACAGGGCATGGCCAAACAAAAGGCAGCATAAACCTCTGCAGATTTAAATGTCCCTGTCTGACAGCTTTGAAGAGAGTAGTGGTTCTCCCAGCATGGAGCTGAGATCTGAGAACAGACAGACTGTCTCCTCAAGTGGGTCCCTGACCCCCAAGTGGCTTCACCAGGAGGCACCCACCAGTAGGGACAGACTGACATCTCACACAGCTGGGTACCCCTCTGAGACAAAGCTTTCAAAGGAATGATCAGGCAGCAAGATTTGCTGTTCAGCAATATTCTCTCTTCCACAGCCTCTGCTGCTGATACCCAGGCAAACAGGGTCTAGAGTGGACCTCCAGCAAATTCGAACAGACCTGCAGCTGAGGGTCCTGGCTGTGAGAAGGAAAACTAAGAAACAGAAAGGACATCCACACCAAAATCCCATATCTACGTCACCATCATCAAAGACCAAAGGTAGATAAAACCACAAAGATGGGGAAAAAACAGAGCAGAAAAGCTGAAAATTCTAAAATCAGAGAATCTCAAATGCAGCTCCTCGCCAGCAACAGAACAAAGCTGGATGGAGAATGACTTTGAAAAGTTGAGATAAGAAGGCTTCAGATGGTCAAACTTCTCTGAGCTAAAGGAAGAAGTTCGAACCCATGGCAAAGAAGCTAAAAACATTGAAAAAAGATTAGATGAATGACTAACTAGAATAACCAGAGTAGAGAAGTCCTTAAATGACCTGATAGAGCTGAAAACCATGGCATGAGAACTATGTGACAAATGCACAAGCTTCAGTAACCAATTCGATCAACTGGAAGAAAGGGTATCAATGATTGAAGATCAAATGAATGAAATGAAGTGAGAGGAGAAGTTTAGAGAAAAAAGAGTGAAAAGAAATGAACAAAGCCTCCAAGAAATATGTGTCTATGTGAAAAGACCAAATCTACATCTGATTGGTGTAGCTGAAAGTGATGGGTAGAATGGAACCAAGTTGGAAAACACTCTGCAGGATATTATCCAGGAGAATTTCCCCAACCTAGCAAGGCAGGCCAACATTCAAATTCAGGAAATACAGAATGCCACACACACACTCCTCGAGAAGAGCAACTCCAAGACACATAATTATCAAATACACCAAAGTTGAAATGAAGGAAACAATGTTAAGGCCAGCCAAAGGGAAAGGTCAGGTTACCCACAAAGGTAGGCCAATAGGACTAACAGCGGATCTCTTGGCAGAAGCTCTCCAGCCAGAAGAGAGTGGGGGCTAATATTCAACATTGTTTAAGACAATAATTTTCAACCCAGAATTTCATATCCAGCCGAGCTAAGTTTCATAAGTGAAGGAGAAATAAAATCCTTTACAGACAAGCAAATGCTGAGAGATTTTGTCACCACCAGGCCTGCCTTACAAGAGCTCCTGAAGGAACCACTAAACATGGAAAGGAACAACCAGTACCAGCCACTGCAAAAACATGGCAAAAGACAAAGACCATCGAGGCTAGGAAGAAACTGCATCAACTAATGTGCAAAATAACCAGCTAACATCATAGTGACAGGATCAAATTCACACCTAAAAATATTAACCTTAAATGTAAATGGGCTAAATGCTCCAATTAAAAGACACAGACTGGCAAATTGGATAAAGAGTCAGGACCCCTCAATGTGCTGTATTCAGGAGACCCATCTCATGTGCAGAGACACACATAGGCTCAAAATAAAAGGATGGAGGAAGATCTAACAAGCAAATGGAAAGCAAAAAAAGGCAAGCATTGCAATCCTAGTTTCTGATAAAACAGACTTTAAACCAACAAAGATCAAAAGAGACAAAGAAGGCCATTACAGACCGGTAAAGGGATCAATTCAACAGGAAGAGCTAACTATCCTAAATATATATGCACCTAATACAGGAGCACCCAGATTCATAAAAAAAGTCCTTAGAGCCTTACAAAGAGACTTAGACTCCCACACAATAATAATGGGAGACTTTAACACCCTACTGTCAACATTAGACAGATCAATGAGACAGAAAGTTAACAAGGATATCCAGGAATTGAACTCAGCTCTGCACGAAGCGGACCTAATAGACATCTACAGAACTCTCTACCCCAAATCAACAGAATATACATTCTTCTCAGCAACACATCACACTTATTCCAAAATTGATCACATAGTTGGAAGTAAAGCACTCCTCAGCAAATGTAAAAGAACAGAAATTATAACAAACTGTCTCTTAGACCATAGTGCAATCAAACTAGAACTCAGGATTAAGAAACTCACTCAAAACCGCTCAACTACATGGAAACTGAACAACTTGTTCCTGAATGACTACTAGGTACATAAAGTAATGTAGGCAGAAATAAAAATATTCTTTGAAACCAATGAGAACAAAGATACAACATACCAGAATCTCTGGGACACATTTAAAGCAGTGTGTAGAGGGAAATTTAGAGTACTAAATGCCCACAAGAGAAAGCAGGAAAGATCTAAAATGGACACCCTAACATCACAATTAAAAGAACTAGAGAAGCAAGAGCAAACACATTCAAAAGCTAGCAGAAGGCAAGAAATAACTAAGATCAGAGCAGAACTGAAGGAGATAGAGACACAAAAAACCCTTCAAAAAATCAATGAATCCAGGAGCTTGTTTTTTGAAAAAATCAACAAAATTGATAGACCACTAACAAGACTAATAAAGAAGAAAAGAGAGAATAATCAAATAGACGAAATAAAAAATGATAAAGGAGATAGCACCACGAACCCAACAGAAATACAAACTACCATCAGAGAATACTATAAACACGTCTATGCAAATAAACTAGAAAACCTAGAAGAAATGGATAAATTCCTGGACACTTGCACTCTCCCAAGACTAAACCAGGAAGACGTTGAATCCCTGAATAGACCAATAACAGGCTCTGACATTGAGGTTATAATTAATAACCTATGAACCAAAAAAGTTCATAGGATTCACAGCCAAATTCTACCAGATATATAAGGAGGAGCTGGTACCATTCCTTCTGAAGCTATTCCAATCAATAGAGAAAGAGGGAAGCTGCCTTAACTCATTTCATGAAGCCAACATCATCCTGATACCAAAGCCTGGCAGAGACACAACAAAAAAAAAAAGAAAATTTTAGACCAATATCCCTGATGAACTCTGATGCAAAAATCCTCAATAAAATACTGGCAAACCAAATCCAGCAGCACATCAAAAAGCTTTTCCGCCATAATCAAGTGGGCTTCATCCCTGGGATGCAAGGCTGGTTCAACACACACAAATCAATAAACATAATCCAGCATATAAGCAGAACCGAAGACAAAAACCACATGATTATGTCAATAGATTAACAAAGGCTTTGGGAGAATTCAACAGCCCTTCATGCTAAAAACTCTTAGTAAATTCGGTATCAATGCAATATATCTCAAAATAGTAAGAGCTATTTATGACAAACCCACAGCCAATATCATACTGAATGGGCAAAAACTGTAAGTATTCCCTTTGAAAACCGGCACAAGACAGGAATGCCCTCTCTCACCACTCCTATTCAACATAGTGTTGGAAGTTCTGGCCAGGGCAATCAAGCAGAAGAAAGAAATAAAGGGTATTCAGTTAGGAAAAGAGGAAGTCAAATTGTCCCTGTTTGCAGATGACAAGATTGTATATTCAGAAAACCCCATCATCTCAGCCTGAAATCTCCTTAAGCTGATAAGCAACTTCAGCAAAGTCTCAGGATACAAAATCAACATGCAAAAATCACAAGCATTCTTATACTCCAATAACAGACAGACAGAGATACAAATCATGAGTGAACTCCCATTCACAATTGCTTCAAAGAGAATAAAATATCTAGGAATCCAACTTACAACAGATGTGAAGGACCTCTTCAAGGAGATTACAAACCACTGCTCAATGAAATAAAAGAGGACACAAACAAATGGAAGAACATTCCATGCTCATGGATAGGAAGGATCAATATCATGGAAATGGCCATACTGCCCAAGGTAATTTTAGATTCAATGCCATCCCCATCAAGCTACCAATGACTTTCTTCACAGAATTGGAAAAAACTACTTTAAAGTTCATATGGAGCCAAAAAAGAGCCCACATTGCTAAGACAATCCTAAGCCAAAAGAACAAAGCTGGAGGCATCACACTGCCTGACTTCAAACTACACTACAAGGCTACAGTAACCAAAATGGCATGGTACTGATACCAAAACAGAGATATAGACCAATGGAACAGAACAGAGCCCTCAGAAATAATACTACACATCTACAGCCATCTGATCTTTGACAAACCTGAAAGAAACAAGAAATGTGGAAAGGATTCCCTATTTAATAAATGGTGCTGGGAAAACTAGCTAGCCATATTAGAAAGCTGAAACTGGATCCCTTCCTTACACTTTATATGAAAATTATTTCAAGATGGATTAGAGACTTAAATGATAGACCTAAAACCGTTAAAACCCTAGAAGAAAACCTAGGCAATACATTCAGGACATAGGCATGGGCAAGGACTTCATGACTAAAACACCAAAAGCAATGGAAACAAAAGCCAAAATTGACAAATCGGATCTAATTAAACCAAAGAGCTTCTGCACAGCAAAAGAAACTACCATCAGAGTGAACAGGTAACCTACCAAATGGGAGAAAATTTTTGCAATCTACTCATCTGACAAAGGGCTAATATCCAGAACCTACAAAGAACTCAAACAAATGTACATGAAAAAACAAACAACCCCATCAAAAAGTGGGCAAAGGATATGAATAGACACTTCTCAAAAGAAGACATTTATGCAGCCAACAGACACATGAAAAAACGCTCATCATTACTTGCCATCAGAGAAATGCAAATCAAAACAACAATGAGATACCATCTCACACCAGTTAGAATTGTGATCATTAAAAAGTCAGGAAACAACAGGTGCTGGAGAGGATGTGGAGAAATAGGAACACTTTTACACTGTTGGTGGGACTGTAAACTACTTCAACCATTGTGGAAAACAGTGTGGCGATTCCTCAAGGATCTAGAACTAGATGTACCATATGACCCAGCCATCCCATTACTGGGTATATACCCAAAGGATTTTAAGTCATGCTGCTATAAAGACACATGCACACATATGTTTATTGTGGCACTATTCGCAATAGCAAAGACTTGGAACCAACCCAAATGTCCATTGGTGACAGAATGGATTAAGAAAATGTGGCACATATACACCACGGAATACTATACAGCCATAAAAAAGGATGAGTTCATGTCCTTTGTAGGGACATGGATGCAGTTGGAAACCATCATTCTCAGCAACTATCGCAAGAACAGAAAACCAAACACCACATGTTCTCACTCATAGGTGGGAACTGAACAATGAGAACACTTGGACACAGGAAGGGGAACATCACACACTGGGGCCTGTCATGGGGTGGGGGGAGGGGGCAGGGATAGCATTAAGAGATATACCTAATGTAAATGATGAGTTAATGGGTGCAGCACACCAACATGACTCATGTATACATATGTAACACACCTGCAAGTTGTGCACATGTACCCTAGAACTTAAAGTATAATAAAAAATAAATAAATTTAAAGAAAAAGAATTTTTCTTTGAGTGACACCACAAATCTCGATTTTCTGCCCTGGATAAAGCAATAAAATGGGTTAGAAAAGTCCACAGCAATTGTACTTGGGTAAGCTCTTATTTTAAAATATATTTAATTTACAAATACAGACTGTGTGTGTATGTGTGTATATATATATATAGATACACACACACATATATATACACACATATATCTGTATTTTTGTATATATGTATATATCACAATCTAATTAGCATGTCTATTACCATGGAACTATAAGACATTGATGAAATAAATTTTAAATGGAAAGTATCCCATGTTAACATATTTGAAGAATTAATATTGTTAAAATGCCCATATTCCTCACAATTATCTACAGAATTGGTGAAATGCATATCAAAATTCCAATGGCATTTTTCATATAAATAGAAAAAAGTTCTAAAATTGGTATGAAACCACTAAATACCTCGAATAGTCAAAGCAATTCCAAGAAAGAACAAAGCTTAAGGCATTGATTCCTGGTTTCAAACTATATTGCAAAGCTATAAAAATCAAAACCTTATGATACTAGTATAAAACCCAGCTCCTCTTAGTCTGAGTTCTCCCTTTAATGGCAGGTGAGTTATCACAGCTGTGGAAATCATATCCTTTTCTTACAGTTGGAGAGGCCTATTGTGAAAGATAGGACATTTGTAATTGCAAATAAGAAAGATCCCAATATAATTTGTATTAAAAATGCAATGATCACTTTGGGAGGACGAGGCGGGCGGATCACAAGGTCAGGAGATTGAGACCATCCTGGCTAACATGGTGAAATCCCGTCTCTAGTAAAAATAAAAAAAATAAAAAAATAAAAATATTAGCTAGGTGTGGTGGCAGGCGCCTGTAGTCCCAGTTACTCGGGAGGCTGAGGCAGGAGAATGGCATGAACCCGGGAGGCCGAGCTTGCAGTGAGCTGAGATGCACCACTGAACTCCATCCTGGGCAACAGAGTGAGACTCCGTCGCAAAAAAAAAAAAATGCAATGATGTTTATTTGACCACATAAACACTAAGAATCTAGGCATCAGTAGTCTTTGGATACAGTTCAATCAGAGCCCAAGTGCCATTTCTCTAGGATTCTCTTTTCTGTTCTCTCTTTCATTTGTATGTTTTTCTCTCTCTACTGATTTCCTTTTACACCTCAAGATAGTTGCTATCTGCAACTGGGGCTACTGATTCTTTATCAGTTCCAGAAGGGGAAGCATAAGCTACTTTCTAATTATACATATTTTTTAAATCCTAAGCTTCTCTCTTCTTAGACAAATCTGAGAAAGTCGCCATGGCCAGGGCCAGGGGCTAGCGACTGAAGTCTAAATCACTGCACAGCATTGAATCATCAATATAGGAAAGAGGATATATTATGCTTGTTGAGTTTTACAAGTTATAAACAGCTCAGGATTTGGGGTGTAATCATTGTCAAATGTACTATCAGGAGGATATACGGGTTGGATTTTCACAGAGAACACACCTGGCTACTATTTAAAGAAAGCAGAAATGAAATAGTGAAGCCAGAGAGATAACCCAGGAAATATCACTGCACATACATTCAGGCAGAGAATTGGAATTAGGAAAGACTTGGCATCATAATCCATTAGATTAAGAAACAGGAAAAATCATATAAGCCTTGTTTGTCACTTAGTATTCCACAAACACCACATTACTGTCATCAGAGAATAGATTATAAATATGTCCAGAGAGGGAAAACATCCCAAATTTGGCAGTCCTCAAATCAGGAATCAGCCACGTTCTTATTGTCAGTTTACTGTTGACACCGGACAGCTATAAAATATCACTCTTTCAACTTTCCTTATATCTTTGGTTGTTCCTTTTCAGTTATTTATTTATTTATTTATTTATTTATTTTTTACCAATTTACATTGTGCAGGCTCTATTACCATTTTCTTTTGCTCAAATAATAGTATGAAAAAGCCATGGTCATTGCAAGACTCTCTCTGAAAGTAAGCAGCCTCATTGAAACTTAAAGTTTAGGTAACATGATTTTTAAGCCTAAGGTTGGTGATATTCCATATTTTAGACAAGTTGATGGGTCATCTGATGAAGGCAAAATCAAAGTCCTGTCCCTGCCTCAGAGAAAGAAAAGAATTAAGTGAAAATGAAAAAAATTGTAATACTGTTGCTTATTAAATATTTTGAAAATTCTTCTTTCTAAAATCAAGTTTAGAGTGAACATTACTGCTCCCTCTAGGATCTGTTCAACATTATGATAATTAATTTACCTAGAATTTCAATAAGACCACTTGGCGACGATATTCTAGGTCTGTAAACCAAGTGACTGCTTAGTGATTCCTTAACAATTCAGGGACTATATAGCCAGTTCTTTCCTGACAGACATTTTCCCAGAAACAAGTGCTTGCTTACTCTTTCTGTCTCTCTCTCTCTCTCTCTTTTTTTTTTAAGAAACACCATTGCAAACAATCATTATAAAATGGAAATTAAAGATATAGGCATCTAGCAAACAGGATATATTTAATAAATTATGATACATGTATTAAACTGAATGTGGTTGAACTATTATATATGATGCTGTAGACATTTTGCATATGTTTTAAATTACAAAAGGCAGATATGGGGAGAGGAAGAGGTGAAGACAATAAATGATCTTCTTTCACATCCCCTCACACAATGTCCTGCTGGAATGGTTTTGCCAGAGTAGATGAGGAAGATCTTTCACTAACACATCTGATAGGGGGAAGAGCAGAAATTGGAGCCAAGCAAGTGAGCAGGACTTGAGACACTGAGGACACTGAGAAGGGGCACAGGTGAGTGGGCTCAGAGAGATTTCTGGCATGGCGGGATGCTCTTCCAGGCAGGAGCTGGGACATAAGGTATTCTGCCATAGTCAGAACACAGTTTCCTTCAGGTAAAGGTGGAGTTTTACTGTTCTCTGGGTGTCACCAGGTGCCCAGTTCCCATGTCCCTGAGAGGCAGAGGGAGAAACAAGAGATCTTCCGGGAAAGACTGCAAGAGGATACATGGGATCAACCTGGGAATAATGTGGACATGTGGGGTGACATTCACAGAAGAAGGACTCAGTAGATAAGAGTAGACTGAGCATTCCTCCTGTGGGCAGCCCATCTTATCTCTTGATTTTATCCCTTGCCCCAAACTAATGAAAATGACCAGTACTCACCTATGTAGAATCCGAGGGTGGCAGAGAAGGATGATAAAAATAATCATTCTTCCAATTGAATCCAGCTACTGTTGTTCTCTGAAAATCTGACTTTAGTGTAAAAAGTCAGCTTGTATCTCATTATTTGTATTTAAAAGCTGTAAGCTTGTATCTCATTATTTGTATTTAAAAATCTAATATAGTAGGTGTTCACCACAAACCCGCAACCAATTCTCTAAATCATATAAACATCTATATATAAACGGCAAAATATCATGCTGAAATGAAAAATTCTTTAAAAGTTAGCTCTCCTATTGGTAGATGAAAAATGTGTTTCTTAAAAACCATTTTTTTGTATGAAATGTCGTGATCCAATGAGTCTCTTTTTACACCAGCAACATGTATGACACATGGCCAGGACCCCTTTATTGACCATCAGTATTCTTTTCAAAGTACACATGATTCTGTTTCTTCATTCATTGTACTTGAAATGTAACTAGAGATTTAGCCCACTGATAATTGTATTAAAATACTTACATTGTTATTTGGAGATGCATATATAAAATATTTCTATGTAAGCTTTGGCTGAAAAAAATGTTGCACTGAGGAACATAAACATTGTGTGGAGTTGAGGTATTTAGAAACCAAGAGGTATTCTATCAAGAAAAAGTTAGCCAGAGATGCTGTCTGTAGAATGTGCATGTAATGTCTTAGGTGCTACTTGAAATGTATCATAGGGATGAGAAAAGTTTTCCAGTTGTATAATTCTTTTGCATTCCTTCTTCAATTCCATCATTTTAAAGATTTTCAAAAGCTTGTCTCTCTGCTACCAACTTCCCACAGACCTTTCCTCAGACAATTAAATCCATACCAATCACCTTTTTCTAAAAGTCATAGACTACTCTTAGTATAAAAAGCCGTCTTGTTTTATGGAGAGAGAAAATAATGTTCAGAGAAGAGTTGAGAGACTATTGTCTGTGTGTCTTTCATGTTTCTCCACTTCTTGCAAGCAGAGGCACTTACTGCCATTTTTTTCTAGACTATCTTTCAAGAATGTTTGGCTAGTGAAAAACCTTTAAGAGTAGAGGCAGCATCTTCCTCCAGAGCAAAGGGTAGGTTTGCTTATAGTCTTGAAAGTTTCCATTCATAGTGAAGACAGGCATACTTACTCCCAGGTACAATAAAGAAGTCTCCCTCTGAAGCAAAGGGTAGGCTTGCTTGTTTCCCATTATAAGTGATTCAGGTTTCCTAAACCCTCATAATGTAATTACAGGGGGTATTTCTCCCCTGTAACATAACCCACTCAATGTGAAGACATCTGTCTGGCCCATCGATGTCACCTCCATGAGACTTAGAGTAACAGGACCTAGGTTGAGTGTGTTGCTGCTTGTGCTGCTTACTGTACCATGAGTAACAAAAAGTCCTTTGTGTTTTGCCAATATCAATCAAACTGTGGAAGTCTGCCTTACCTTGCAAGTAGGGTACAAATCTCAGAGCCTTTATAATTCTTCACATGCAGTTAAATGATTTTCACTTGCAGCACATTGGAAGAAAAGAGCCTCAGCTTTCTTTTCCTTTCCTTGAGACAGAGTCTTGCTCTGTCACCCAGACTGGAGTGCAGTGGTGCATCTCCGCTCACTGCAACCTCTGCTTCCCAGACTGAAGCGATTCTCCTGCCTCAGCCTCCCAAGTAGCTGGGATTACAGGTGCATGCCACTGTGCCTGGCTAATTTTTGTATTTTTAGTAGAGAGGGGTTTTTCCATGTTGACTAGGCTGGTCTCAAACTGCTGACCTCGTGATCTGCCCACCTCGACCTCCCAAAGTCCTGGGATTACAGGTGTGAGCCACTGTGCCTGGCCCAGGAACAGCTCAGCCTTCTAAGAATGTCTCCCCAAAGGAAACCTGAAGGTTAAACAAATGTGCTTCCAAAACATTTGCAAATATCAAATACTATGGAGTTCAAGAGGGTCACAGATTCAGGAATCTTGTAAGAAAATAAGTGTGGAAGAAAATCAACCAGAGCATTACTAAAATTTGGGGTTATATAGTCAAAGTTTTTATTAGCCTATCCTCAACAATACTTAGGAAAATAAATGTTAGGATTTTTCCTTTTTTAAAATAATTTATCTATATTTCTAAAGCCATCTTTGTAAAAACTTTTAAAATGCTGACCATTAAATAGTTGGAACCTTTGCACATTTTGAGTATAAAGTGCTAGAGAATACAATTATGGGTTATTTAACTATGGGGATATGTTCTAAAAAACACGTCCTTAGGTGATTGCATTTTCACATGAACGTCAAAGACTGTACTTACACAAACCTAGATGGGATAGCCTACCAAACACTGGAGGAAAATCGAACAAAGAGTCAGTAGCATAAGACTTTATTTGAAAATGTTCTTGGCCTAAGAAGAGTCCCAAGGGCCATTCTAACTTGGGGCAGGAGGGTGAAATGTTTTATGGGGCTTTAGCAAGGGTACTTCAGCCACTATCAAGAACAGAGGAACTGTTCTTGAGGATTAGCAGTCATAAACTGAGTAATTTGAATTTACTCAAAAGATGTGAAGATAAATATTTACGGGACTGAAGTATTATACAAGTGGGGATTAGTTGGAGGAGGGGGAGTTAGCTGAAAGGGCGGGGACATTAGCTGAAAGGATATGAACATGAAAGTTCAGAGGAATGTCTTATGTATCAAGTCTTTTGGTTCTTTCATGTGGGAAATAGAGTAATTGTTCCCCTTACACGAGTTTGAGTGAGGTTCATTGCAGGGGAGCACGAATTATTTGCTGTGCTGTGCTATGCAGAGTCATGACCCCCATGACCCTTGATCTTATATATGTGTGCCCTATGAATGTGAGCAGAACCTGTAAATAGGATGAGATTGAAAAACCACAACTATGCTATATTATATGGCAAAAGGGATTCTTGAAGATAAAATGAAGGTTACTAATTCATTGACTTTGCATCAATAAGAAAGGAGGTTTTGGGAGATTCCTGGAGGGACCCAGTCTAATCACATGAGCCATTTGAAAGCAGATAATTTTCTCTGACTGGTAGCATAAGGGGAAGTCAAGAAATTCAAAGGCCAAAAAGAATTCACTGTCTTGTTGCTAGCTTAGAAGATGGAGGGGTTCTTGTGCGAAGGAATCTACCTGAGACTGGCACCTAAGCTGATAGCTAGCAAGGAAGTGGGAACCTCAGTGCTACAACTCTACAACTACAAGGAACTGAATTCAGTCAATAACCTGAATGAGAGTGAAAATTTGTCACATAGCCAACTTAAACGAATAAACTGACTTTACAGGGGAAAAACATATATGGGGATAAGTCTGGAATCCTCTTATGAGTTATAATTACCTTCTCCAAAGATCTAAGACCTGGTACCTCTAAAATTTCAATGAACAGATCTTAACCTATCTTCTGGTGTATTCTAAGGCTATTTTAATCTATGCTAAGGAGATGATGTGAAGGAGAATTCTTAGGTCTGGTCCTATTGTGTTCTTTAATTGACTAAGCAGAGAAAATGCCAATGTTGAAAGAACCAATAAGAAATTCTACCAGATGGTAGGATCAGAAGGCAAGCCAGCAAATCCAATAAGGGAGATTCTTAGAAAGAACCTGGAGCTCCTTTTGCAAAAGATAGAGTGATCTTGATCCTCTTAAAAGTGTGCTCAACAGAGGAAGAAAAGTATGGGCTTTTCAGCTACTTGTGGGACAGTCAAAATTGAAATGCATGAATGGGTTGAGAGGTACATGAAGGTTATAAAAGGGTGATGCAGGCAGTGGTCTTGTCAGGAAATGGACAGTACAGAACGACTGACCATACATGGACTGACAGAACCTGCAAGTGGGAGAGTGCTCAGAGGCCAAAACGAGCAAACAACAACAACAACAACAACAAAAACAAAAACAAAACAGTATGCTAGAATAAGAAGGAGAAGAAAACAAGAATTGAGTTTTAGCTCTATTTTCTTCCATAGTACGGTATTGGATAAGTCAATTAAGTTACCAATATTTTAAACTCTATTTGTCCCACTGCTCCCAACAGGGATGCTCCCTAACCATTCAGCAGCTCCCTTGTCTCTGTGTCTCAAAGACGGCCCTGCTCCAGGTTCTCACTCTGCCTGCCTCTACTACTGCTGGCCTAGCCTGCATAATAGCTGCCAAGATTCCTGGAAGGTCTCAGCTGCTTGCTGGATCTTCAGAGCTACAGGATAGGATATCCGGTTTCTGCTGAGCAAGGGCAAAGTCTGCCTTGAACTTGGAAACTTTTCCAGTTTTGGGGAAAGGACTTCATCTGTGGCCGTTCCCAGGATATGCCAGGAAGAGCTCCTCTTGATGCCAGAATCTCTTACTGTCAATGCCCTGTGTAGGTTTGCTGTCTCTCACTCCTTGCTCCACCCCTGGCTTAAATACTGTGGCTCTTCTCTCAGACCCTGTTATAAATCTCTATCATTACCTGGCCTGAAAAGCCACCTCAGATTCAGCCAACAGGTAAGTGGGCATTACAGGAGAAGAGCACCTTTCACAAGGGCTGTAATCTAAAATCTTGGGGGAAGATATAGCGTTTTCTGTCCAAGAGGTGTCAGCAGTAACAAAGCCTCAGTAAGAGCCAAAGTTATTTTGGGTTACTGAGTTTGTATAGTTTCCAGATTCTCAAGAGAAATATATAGGAATGTAATACCTCAGAGGACCTTCCTGCTGTCAGGAATTCAGACGAGGATCTAAGGAAGGTAATGGGTGCTCTGCTCTCATTCTCTCAAACCCTCTCCCCTGTGTTCTCCTATAGAGACTGCTGATTTGCTCCTTAAGCAAGAGATTCACTGCTGCTTAGCATGACTCAGACCAACTCATGCTTCATGCTGATCTCTTGCCTGATGTTCCTGTCTCTGAACCAAGGTGAGATTTCTTTCCCCATACACACCTCCCACAACCCCAGCACTGAAGCCCTCACTCCATCCTCATGCATACGAGTTCACTTGAGAAAAAGCAGAGTCAAGTTCAGGGGTTGTTTTGTGTTGTTCAGTGATAGTTATTGCTGATCTCATCCCTTTCAAAAACATCCTCACCTCATTAGGGAGTTAGAGATGGAACTTAGCAAGACCCCTTATCAGTGAGCACTGCAGGTGGCATTGGTTTATCGTATTAACACTACTCATGATGGCGGGTTTGGGGATGTCTGTATGCAGAGTCATTCGTGGAATGGGGAACTGAGGAGAGCTTTGTGTGTAGAGAAACCGGACAAGCTTAAGAAAGGCAGAAGCCTGAGCACTTCGAGGCAGAAAAAGCCTGAGCCCCATATGTAAAAGGGACAATGGGACAATGGGAAGAGGTTCATTTCATGAACCTATTCATTGTGTGCTCTTGTCTTGAGCAAAGACATCTTGAGAGACTATAGGTAAGATGCAGGAGGGCAGTAGTGACCAATCGCTTAATGACCTATAGCATCCTTCTCTTCCTATAAAGAATCCTCAGAAACTCCTACCTCATCTCTTAGCCTTTCCCTTGCCCTGAGGGTCTTTCTTAATTGTTTCTTTTCCCAGGACAGGAGGGCCAGGCTGAGTTGCCCAAGGCCCGTATCAGCTGCCCAGAAGGCACCAATGCCTGTGGCTCCTACTGCTACTACTTCAATGAAGACCTTGAGATCTGGGTTGATGCAGATGTGAGTGAGGAGAGCAGTGTGGGAAGGGAGGCTCATGAAGGGAGGGGAAGCTGCCACTCTCCAGTGTGTTCAGTGGCTGATATGAGATGAGACTTGTCCCCTCCCTATCGGATCATCAGCCCAAAACTTTCCAATCTACTTTATCCCATCATTCAGCACAGAGATGCTTGTGGTCAGTGACAGCATCATCTGGGACATTTCTGTGCTGTCCTTTTACTGACAGATCTTCTGGGAGGGCTCAATATGTCTCCTACACTTTCCTCCATCACTGAGTGCTCCATTTTCTTCTGCAACAGCTCTACTGCCAGAACATGAATTCGGGTAACCTGGTATCTGTCCTCACCCAGGCTGAGGTTGCCTTTGTGGCTTTGCTGATTGAAGAGAGTGGCACCAAGGATGGCAATGTCTGGATTGGCCTCTATGACCCCCACCGGGTCAGTCTGCTGCATCTTCTACCTTCTGATTATCAGGTTCCAGAGGGAAGATGGAGATCCGACGTCTGGCTCCTCAAGCACCAGTTTTTACCATATTATGGTAAGAGCAACCTCTCTATAAATCCTATAACGTAAAGGATATTAAGGTTCAGTTCTCTATAGGTTCTTAGAGATAAACTTAAGGCTGAATTTCCTCTGTGTTTCAGGCATTCACAGATATACTCATTCTGTCTACTTCTAGGGTAGCATCTTTAAGTATCTATTGTGTACCTCTTATCTACTGTGTTATCATCTGTGTTATAGAAGAGACTTTTGTGGACCATATAGTAAAAGAGAATAGAGGAGGAGAATCTACTGCTGGCAATCAGGAACCGCAAGGTTGATATAAATAATATATCAACAACTAATGACCATCTAATGCTATGCTGGATATGAACTTTTGGGGCCTCAGGAAAGAAAAACCAGGAACCAGTTTCAATAATGAGGTTTCATGATTCTCTGTGGCAAATTTAGAACACTTAATGTTTGGCAGGACACAGAGAGGTAGGTGAACATTCCAGGAAAGAAGCAGCTTAGAGAAAATGTGGAGGAAATAATATGACACTTAGAGAAAAAGGAAGGTTTATTCTTGTCTTATAGTCTTGACCTGTTTCTGAGTGTGAACACAAACCAGGTGTTTCCATCTCTTTCTGAGTCACGTCTGCCCCTGTTCTGGCCCTTCCCCATCTAGAACTGCCATTGGCCCTGGTCTCCTACAAATCCTGGGACACTGGAGCCCCAAGCTGTGCCAATACTGCCTACTGTGCTAGCCTGACTCCAAGTTCAGGTAAGAGGCACAGAAACCACACACTTATTGCCATCCTTTCCTATTTATCTCTGAGGATCGACCTGGGGACTGGGATAGAGGAAGAGTGAGCTCTTCATTCAGGAAATGGAGAAGTGTTTCCTCTTTATTTTTGCTGAGTCCTGCAGCCAGGAGGGTAACACATTCTGGTCCCCTCAGCCTGAATCTTCTCATTGGCTTATAGGATTCAAGAAATGGAAGGAAGATTCTTGTAAGGAGAAGTTCTCCTTTGTTTGCAAGTTCAAATACTGGAGGCAATTGTAAAATGGATGTCTAGAATTGGTCTACCGGTTACTATGGAGTAAAAGTATTAAACTGAACCATCTCTCTCGAAATCAATCCGGACATCTCTTCTCTGCTGAATTTGCATCACTGACCTTTAGTATCTTTACCTACCTCAATCTCTGGAGCCCTAAACAGTAAAAATAAACATGTTTCCCCCCTGGGGCTGTCTTGTGTGTCTGTTATCTCCCCACCTAATGCCTGGGTACTTGGGATGGGAGTGATTGTAGCACTTTAGAGTTTGCTTTGGCCCATTCACTTTTAAAAACTTTGTCCGCATATCATGCATGTTGGACTCAAGGGTTTATGAACATATGGTGGCCTGGCTTATGACAACGTTAAGAAGATAAGGATTTCACTCACCATCCACATAGTTCCATGGACCCAGTGTCAGAGAAACTATTACTGTTGATTTACAAGTGACTGGAGGGTTTTGGTACTCTAAAGGGGTTCACATACCTGTGGTCTGAAGAGGGCACACCTGTGCTTTGTTATATAAGTTGAAGCTATGACTGACGTGATAATTTGAGACTTGTCAGATCTACAGTGTTGAATGCATTGGTGTTGGAATGACTAGAGGCTTGGTGGCCAGCAATGTTTGTTAAATGGCACTCCTGGAATGAATGGCTAAATGAATAATAAATTAGACTAATAAAATATTCAGGCATACTTATTTTGTAATCCTATCTTCATATACTGTTAAATTCTGAAGTACTGATATTAGGACTTTAATGAATTAATTTTGTGGGAACACCATTCATTCCATTACAACAACAGCATCAATAATACCATTACCCATGATTTAATAAAACAATGCAATCAAAGGCATATATCGTCAGTGTGAATTAAAACAACAATAACAAAATCTATTTATAAGTTATGAATAAATTGACTTAGATTCAAAGACACTGTGGAGATGAAAGTGACTCCATCTTGGGTGCTAATCTGCCATGCTGACTTTTGATTAGCCCCGGTCCTGGGAATGCTTCCTAATTCCTACATTATTTACCGTCCTTAGGGTAAGAACATATACTTACTAGAAATCTTGCCATTAGATAAAAACAATCTTGAGGTCTTTGCACAAATTATAGGCTATAGTGAACACAGAATTCTTGTCTGTTTGGAAGGGTCGCTTCTAACTGTCTCTATAGAGCATGTGCACTCTTTCCCTGTGGTACATAAGCCTTGGGGCCAGGGAGTAACAGTGTGGAGATCTCTCTGTCCTGTGGCCACCAAGACCATGCTTCTGTTTGTATGTTCCCCAGCAAATCACCCTGTACTGACTAACTGGACTTTTCCGCCTCATTCTTTAGTTTCTTGGCTCCTTTTGTGTTTGGTGTTTGCTTTGCATATGTGGTCATTTATGAAACACCTGGGGAGTCAGTCAAGAGGGGTCCAAGAACCAAATTATGGGCAAAAGGCAGGAAGCATGTGTGGAGGAAATCCTGGAGGCCCCCCCTCATCAATGTGGGGTGGTGTTGCCTACTTTCTAGATGCCTGTGGACCATCATGTGAGTACAGGGATGCCCTGAAAATGCTGGAGGGTCTAGAATGCTCATTAGTAGAGAGTCTTACAGCTCGCTGGGGTAAGAAGGTCCACCAGGTGGCTGCGACAGAGGGTTGGCCACTGTTACGGATTGTGGGAATGGCCACAGAAGTGTAGTTAGCAGCTGAGGTGAAGGTACGAAGACTAGAGGAAGAATTACAGTTAGAAAAGGATATGAGGACCTCCACGTCCATGTTTGCATCTAGTCTGGCAGATAAGCTCAAAACTCAGGATACTCACCTGGCACCCTTAGCCTGCTGCTTTGTATAGTTACGTGGGAAAGAGCTGTGTTGGCCAAAAGTGCAAGCTTTTCTTCCTAAATTGGACTGGAATATTAAGACTTGTTGTCTTTAGAAACCAATAAGTGAGTGAGATGAAGACATATCTCAGGAGGAGGATAATTATCCTTCCCTTTTGAGAGCAAGACCTCTCATGCAATGGAAAACAAAAGCCCAACGCCTGCAGCCAGGCAGTAATGGACAGCCTTTTCAGGAAAACTTCAATGTCCAAAATTACACCTTGGCAGAATTATTGAACATAGTGAAACTTTCAAACAGCAGCCAATAGAAAACTGAGCCACATAGATGATGCAGCTAAGAAACCCTAGTGTGGATGGCATCTTCTTAGCAGAAAGTGAAGCTGATATAATGAGTACTGTAACCACTCAATCCCCTTTGAGACGACGTTGCATAGTGCTGGAACTGTTGAGAGAAAGCATAGTCTCATAGATCAGATTATCCTGGCTGTGATAGAGGCTTGGCCAAATGTAGGGGAATTTCTGGGTCAAACTCTGGCATGGTGAACTCTGGAGGAAACAAGGACAAATTCAAAGGCGTTGGGCATGCTCAGGCCATCTATGATCAGCAATTTGCAGGACCAGATAAGGCTGTGCTTACTATGGGAAAAAGAAATATATAATAATAATAAGTTGTTGCAAGCTGCCCCATCCCCACCACCCCTGGAACTGGTATGATTTTTTCCTATGCCTCTTAATCCCTCTTGTGGGACAAGATATATATTACATGAGGAAGCTGTAGCTAATCTTGGAGAAAATGAAAAGGAAAGAGATAAGGTCTGTCTGGTTACTAAGAAAAAACAGGTTTTGGGGGGGGGTGTGTGGGGAGGGGGTGGAGAAGGAGAAGCCAAGTCTGCCAGACTAAAAAAGGGAGGAATGAATGGCCTAGTTAGGATTACCAGGAAGCAGATATGGTATGATCTGATCTCAGCTGGAGAAGACAAAAAATAGATCAGAAACACAACACTGTATTAGGGAGCCTTTGGAAAAACCTGGCACCTGATCAACATGTTAGACTACTTCCTAGTGCCCCACCATAATAGGGAGAAGAAGAGGAAACTTCACATAAAAGAACCCCAATCTCTCTGAATTCCAGGGGCGACTTCCCCCCAGCCTAGAGACTGTTGCCTCTACCTGCCAGCAATAGGGCGCAAACAGAAGCCCCACGTGGATCTCACAATCTATTGAAGTTCAAAAAACAAGCAGAAAGGTTTAGCTTTAGTGGACACAGGTGAAAAATGCACCATAATCCATGGAGACCCAAAGAGACATCCTGGTAAGTGAGCAGCTGTGGACGGTTAAGGGGGGCGAACAATCTGAGTGAAACGAGCTCCTTTCCTTCTTTGTATTGGGCAGAGTACCCCCACTTATTATATGTTTTTATCTCATTTATTCCAGAAAACATCTTCAGTCCACTTAGAATGCACTTTACAAATGTCTGTGAGAGAACCGACCCATGAGTTTGGGTGATAAAAGCTATTTTAAGAGGGTAAGCAAAATGGGAACTGGTACACCTTCCTCCTCCACTGTGTTTATTAATGTGAAGCAATACTATCTTCCTGGTGAGATAAAAGAAATGACAGACACCGTGCAGGAGATGGCCAGAGTTAATGTTATATGGCCATTCCAGAGTCCTTTCTAGAGTCCCGTACGGCCAGTAAGCAAACTTGATGGCACCTGGATCATGAGAGTAGACTACCAGGAACTAAATAAGGTGGTTCCAGAGATACACATCACTATGCCTAACATAATCTAAGTGATAGAGCAAATAATACCAAAATAGCACTTTGCGCCCTGACTCACAGGACCCACCTGTTGTTAAACAGTTTCACTGTAACAATGATATTATGCCAACTTCTGAGGACTCGCTATTGCTACAACAGCACCTCCATGCATTGTGCACTCTTCTGCAGTCCAGAGGACGGGCCATCAACTCACAAACGGTATTGGTTGGGTAAGACATGCCTTATCCCATGCACAGTCATTGATAAAACACAGTTTGCCATGCCAAAAGCAGTTAAACAGTTATAGAGTTCCCTAGGTCTTTTGGAATATTGGCAGGCCTTCATTCCCCTTTTAGCGCAATGTTTTCATGCTCTATAATGACTAGTGAAGAAGGGATCTAGTTGTTGCTGGGATAGAGAACAAGAAGACGCATTTGAGAAGGCTAAAATATTAGTGACTCAGGCATAAGCCTCAAGTCCCCTCTTCCTAAGGTGCCAATGTCTTTGCATGCGAACATAAGGCCTGAGGGCATCAGTTGGATAGAAGAGTTGTGTCCCAGGCCTGTATCAGCTATTCTCCAAGCCTCACTTTACGAAAGTGGCATGTATCCCTGCAACAACATAGTGCCTTCCCCATGAGTCTCTTGGGAATGAACTACATGCCATCTTAGAGCCAGCGCTATCTATGGGACCAGTGCTGCCCTTATTGAGGAACCCCCACAGGAGATGTCTCCAATAATGCACAAAGGCACAGCCCTCATTCTTGAAAATGCTTGGTGCTCCAATAAACAAGAGCTAACCCTTGTATATGGATCACAGTAGCTGTACAACTATGGGCAGATACTGTCTGGTTTGAGATATGAATGCAGCAAAGCAGTCAGTGGGAAGAACTCTGAGGTGCATGGTTGGTTTGTACCCATCAGCCACTGTCTATAGTTCTCTGTACAGATAATTGGGCAGTATTTAAAGGTCTTACAATTGGCTTGCCCAATGGGCCCAAGATGGCTGATACGTGCTTTGAAACTCTTATAGGGAGCTGCTATGTGGAAAGACATTTGGGAAAGGCTGCAAGAACTCACTGCAAGCTTAATTGTGTATCATGTTTCAACAACAGTCAGATTCACCTCCTGGAAACACGGAAGCTGATACTCTAGCAAAAATTAGAACACTAGCTCCCTTGCAATTATCTGAACTAGCTGATTTGTCCATAAACACAGTGAGCATCACATCGCAGGAGAGTGCTGACAAATGGCAAAGGGAACAAGATTCAAGATTGCTCTCTACTCTGCAGATTTAGTGGTGACAGTAACAAGCTGCCCCTGCCATATCCCACAAACACATGGACAGAAACAAGGTGAATATATATACACACACACACACACATAGGACAGCTGCTCCTGTAAGAACCTGACAGATAGACTATGTCAGACCCTTGGAAAAAAAGACATGCACTAACATGTGTTGATACTGCCAAGAGATTGTTGCAGGCCATCCCTAGAAAAATGGCAAACCAAACAACCATCATTAAGGGCTTGGAAAAATTCAGCGTCGTGTATGGATACCCTCCATGCATTGATAACAATGGAGACATGCATTTCACTGGATGTGATGTCCAAGATTGGGCACATGAAAAGGATATAGACTGCAGATTTCACATGCCATATAATCCCCAAGTAGCAGGGTTGATTAAAATGGAAAATGACATTTTGAAGGCGCAGCAGCAAGCACTCTCACATTCCTATACCTTGCAATTTCCAGGGAGTTGATTCACTGGATGCATAAGAAAATGAAAACTAATAAGCAAAAAGTAAAATATTCAATGCCTTGGTTATTGTAATAAGTTATAGTTTAAATGAAAATAAAAGAGAGTGATGGGTTGGAACTTAAGGCTGGAGCAAGTTTTGATGTGGGCCTGTCTGAACTCACGCCACTAACCTCAAAGCTACCTGCACGCAAAAGGGAAGATTATTCCAGGACAAAAGAAACTACCTCTGACCAGTGGTTACCAGAAAGGCAATCGATGTGGGAGAAGGAACAACCAGTAACTATTGAAACAAGAGGATACAGTGAGAAAGAATTGTTTCATGTTGCAGATCAACATCATTAGCTTTTTGAGAAAACTTAAATAATTGGATTCTGAGAGTAACTACTACAGGAGCAATATCTTTGGTTTCAAACACTTCAAAGTGAAATAGCAGGTTTGGGTTGATGCAGGACCCACAACTCACTATTGAACAATTGCAAACAGGGATAAATGATCCAGACACACAGGAGGTCATTCCCAAGGGAACTACCAGCCTGGTGGACAGGATGAAAGCCATTGAGAGATCTGTTTATCCTGAGGAAAGGAGCTGTCCAGCTCTCCCTATAAATGCCAAGTAAAGCACTTTAGATAAAGCAGCTGATATACTTTCACTTTAGATGAAGCAGCTGACATACTTTCTATGAAAGCCACATGGGCCTGGCTTTATGAAGATAGGGATATTCGCCACTGAGTACACCCATTACTTAGGTCAGGGTAAATGATGTGGTTAAGGTGACTCCTTTTACATGGGAACGTCATGTGACTTTACTCCTGCAGAGTTAAATATCGGTTCAAGAAGTCTTATCAAATTTGCTGTCTGAGCAAATGGGTCTCACAGATGTTAATAAAAACACCAAGTTTATTAACAAGAGCATGGGGAAAGGCAGGAGGGAGAGTGAATGGACTCATCTCAGAAAGGTGGAAAATTTTAAACAAATATTAAGAAACAAGGTGAATGAAGAAAACATTGATAAGATGAAACTGAAAGGAAAAAGAAACAGGAGAGACATGGGACTCGGGCAGCAGGGCGGAAATCTTTAGATGATTTTTTTTTAAAATGGAAAGAATAAAATGGAAATTAGTGGGATTAAAACAAAGGTCTTCATACAACACGACTGAAGGTTGAGTGGACCAAAGGGAGCCCCTCCTAGTCCCCCAACATTAAAGAGCCTAAGTCTCTGAACCGAAATCCTTTTTCCACAGAAAAAAGTCAAATGGTCTGGGGATGGAGAAAAGAAGTTCCTGGGTCCTAGAATATAAAAATATAAAGGTTAATAGGATTAGAAAAGTTAAAATATATAAACAGGCTTTATGTAAAGTAGTTGTGTCTCCTTCAACTAAATGTTTTATGAAATGTCTCACTGGGGAATGTTTCCTCTACCTTGTAGTGTAAAACGAAAGGCATGTTACTCTCTGCTTTTTCTGCAATAGATGTCCTAATGGCTGCACGAGGCGGGGACTTGTGCCATTATGAAGGTTGAATGCCGTGTATATATTCTTAATAATTTAATATTAATATTATAGTATTATTTACTACTATATTATTATTTAATATTATGATAATTTTATAATATATAATAATAATATAATAAAATTCTTAATAATTCCAGCGATGTAACTTCAGTCCTACAGGACATGCGTGAACAAATAACTGCCTTTTCTTTCTGACTCTACCTTTTCTCCCAAAGGCTCTCCTTTTTTTTTTTTTTTTTTGGCTCCTGGAGAACATGGTGGCAAAAGGCATTATTAATTCAGTTTCTTATACGTAGCATAGGTATCATTACCTGTTGTTCATAGTACTGCTGTAGCCTCTGCTTACATGTAGAAAGCAAATTGATGTAACGTGTTATCCACGCCATCAAAATGACTGCAGTGCCCCCCATACTACCCTATCCCAAGCTCAGGGACCATTGTGGAACATGTGGGTGTGTGAGATTATAACAGCCTGATTAGAGCTGTGGAGTATGGAGACAAAAGTGACTCCATTTTGGATGCTAATCTCCTATATTGACTTCTGCTTAACCCTAGTCCCAGGAATACCTCCTGATTCTTTATTTACTGTCTTTTTTTTTTTCTTTTTTTTGAGACAGGGTCTCACTCCTGTCACTCAGGCTGGAGTGCAGTGGCATGATCACAGCTTGCTGCAGCCTCTGCTTCCCTGGGTTCAAGTGATCCTCCTGCCTCAGCCTCCTCAGGAGCTGGGATGACAGGCGCACCTCATGTCACCACATCCGGCTAATTTTTGTATCTTTAGTAGAGACAGGGTTTCACCATATTGCCCAGGTTGGTCTCAAACTCCTGTCTAAAGCAATCCATTTGCCTTGGCTTCCCAAGCAAAAGGCTTACAGGTGTGAGCCACTGTGCCTGGCTTATTGACTGTCTTTGGTGCAAGAATATGCAGTCACTCTAAATCTTTCCTTTAGAGCAAAACAACCTTGATATTATCATAACAAATTACAAATTATGACACATACAGCATTTTTCCTTGTTCTGGAAAGTTGCCTTTAATTGTCCCTAAAAAGCATGCAACCCCTTTCCCTATGGTGTATAAGCACTGGGCCTGGGAAGTTATGGTTCAGAGATCTGCCTGTCTTGCTGCCACCAAGACCACACTTCTGTCTGTAAGTTCTCTAATAAATCGCCTCTTACTGACAAACTGGATTTGTTTGCTTTGTTCTTTCTCTTCTCAACTCCTCCTTCATTTGCCAATTGCTTCACATATATGATCCTTTCATGAAACAGATACAGTAGTTTGAAAGTAAAAAATCAGGAAAAGATATGTCATACAAACAGCAACCATAAGAACACTGGAATGTCTGCTCTAACGACAGGCATGTTAGACACTAAAGCAAAAAATGTTACTAGACATTTTAGACATTAAAGCAGAAAATGTTACTAAAGGGAAGGAGGAGCATTGTATAATGACAAAGTGGTTAGTCTTTCAGAAAGATGTAATAATTGTAGACACCTGTACCAATAAGAACAGAGTCCCAAAATGCATAAAGCAAAATCTGGGAGGAGTGAAGGGAGAAACAGGTGATTGAACAGTAGTAGTTCGAGTCTTCAATGCAGCACTTTTAGTAATCAGTAGAACACTTAGAAGATCAACAAGAAAGTAGAACACTTTAAATATATTCTAAATTCACTAAATCATACAAACATATATAGAATGAATGCTTCACCTAATGTCAGCAAAATACACATCCTTCTCGAGCACACCAGATATATTCTCTAGGAAAAACCATATGGTAGGAATAAGCAATTTAAAATAATATCAAGAAAACATTTTCCTTACAATAATATCAAAACAAATAACATTTTAAGAAAAAATTTTAAAAGAAGTGCAAATCTTGTACACTAGAAACTACTAAACATTGTTAAATGAAAGTAGAGAAGACCTAAATAAGTGAAAAGAGAGTTTGTGTTCATAGAACAGGGACTAAACATTAAGGTGAAAGTACTCTCTAAATTGACTTATAGACTTGTCTTAATCCCCATCAAAGTCCCAGCTTCCTCTTGCAGAAATTGTCAAGTTGACTAATATTCGTATGGAAATTCAGAACAGCCAAAACAATATTGGTCAAGAATAGACAAAACGATTTTGATAAAGAACACAAGTTTTTACAGTTACAGTTTCAGATTTTAGAACTTATTACAAAGCTAAAGTGATAAAGATTGTGTAGAATTGTCATAATGACAAACATGAATTATCAGTGGTATAGAATGCAGATTTCAGAAATAAACTTTTAGCCTTATAGTTAGTTGTTTGTTGCCAACTGTATCATGGAAATTCAAGAGGGAAGAATATTCTTTAGCAAATGGTGCTGGAACAAGTGAATAGCTATATGCTAAGGAATGCATTTGGTTCTATTTCTTACACTGTATATAGAGATTGATTCAAAATGAAATGTAGATTCATATTTAAGAGATAAAATTATCAAACACTTGAAAGAAAACATGGCCGGGCGCGGTGGCTCAAGCCTGTAATCCCAGCACTTTGGGAGGACGAGACGGGCGGATCACGAGGTCAGGAGATCGAGACCATCCTGGCTAATACGGTGAAACCCCGTCTCTACTAAAAAAATACAAAAAACTAGCCGGGCGCGGTGGCGGGCGCCTGTAGTCCCAACTACTCGGGAGGCTGAGGCAGGAGAATGGCGTGAACCCGGGAGGCGGAGCTTGCAGTGAGCTGAGATCCGGCCACTGCACTCCAGCCTGGGCGGCAGAGCGAGACTCCATCTCAAAAAAAAAAAAAAAAAAAAAAAAAGAAAGAAAACATTTAGTAACTCTGTAAATTTAAGCCAGGTCTCCTATAAATGCCACATAATTGAATCTTGATTTTATTATCGTGGTGGTTGTTTTAATAGAACAACCTGTGTTTTTGGATTGGATTGTTTTATCAAATCACATGTAATGGTATTATTGATATGGATGGTGTTATGATCTGAATTGGGTCTTCACAAAATTTATTTGTTAATCTCTTTAGACTCCAAACTTCAGAATTTGGCTGTATCTGGAGATATAATCTTCAAGAAGGTAACTAAGTATGTCTGGATATTTAACCATTTATTGATTGTTATGTATTCAATGAGAGCCATTTAACAACTGTTGCTGGATTCCATGTCCCTAGGTCATTCCACTATGCATTCAGCACTGTAGATCTGAAAATTTTCCTTAAATTACCATTTTCGTTGTGGCTTCAATTTGCATATGGAGCAAAGATGCGATATCCTCAGACCATAACTATTCAAATATCTCATGAATATCAAATACTCCAGCCATCTGTAGACCATCAACAATTGCTTCTGGAACTTGAACTGGGTTTATGTGAATACAAGCATACTTCATTTTATTGTGCTTGATAGATACTGTATCTTTGGTTTTTGTTTTAATGGAAGGTTTGTAACAACTCTACATTGAACAAGTCTATCAGTGCTGTTTTCCAATATCACGTAGTCACCTCAAGTCTTTGGGTCACATTTTGGTAATTTTGCGGTATTTAAAACTTTACTATTATTATTACATCCGTTATGGTGATCTGTGATCAGTGATCTTTGATGTTACTATTATCACTATTTTGGGCTTCGATGAAACATCACAATTATGAACTTAATCAATAAATGTGTGTGTTCTGACTGCTCACTGGTCACTTCCCCAGCTCTCTCCCTTTCCTCTGGCCTCCCTATTCCCAGAGACACAATAATATTGAAATTAGGCCAATTAATAACTTTCCCATGGCCTCTAATTCTTCAAGTGAAAGGAAGAATTGCCCATCATTTGAGTTAAATTAAGAGCTAGAAATGATTGATCTTAGTGAGGAAGGCATGTCCAAAACTGAGATAGGCTAAAATTGAGGTCTTTTGTCCCAAACAGCCAAGTTGTGAACAAAAAGGAAAAGTTCTTGAAGAAAGTTAAAAGTGTTATTCCAGTGAACGCACAAATAATTTTTAAAAGCACATCCTTATTGCTGACTTGGAGAAAGTCAGCAACATTCTATGAAGGCTGAGAGAGTTGAGGAAACTGCCTAAGAAAAGTCTGAAGCTAGCAGAGACTGATTCATGAAGTTGCAGGACAGAAGCTGTCTCCATAACATCAAAGCTCAAGGAAAAGCAGCAAGTGTTGATGGAGAAGCTTTAGCAAGTTATCCAGAAGATCTAGCTAAGATAATAAACATAGTGACACTGAAGCCTGGATGAGAGCATCTGTTTATAGCATAGTTTATGGAATATTTTAATTCTACTTGTTGAGACCTCTGTATCAGAAAAAAGGTTTTTTAAAAAATATTATTGCACCTTGTTGATGCACCTTGTCGCTTAGGAACACAGATCTATGCAAGAAGATTTATGATTTTTTCATGCCTGCTTCTAACACAAAATCTGTTTTGCAGCCTAGGGATCAAAAAGTAATTTCACTTTTCAATTTTTATTATTTAACAAATACATGTCACAAGGCTATAGTTGCCATACATAGCGATTCCTCCAATGGATCTGGGCAAAGTAAATTGAAAACCATCTGGAAAGAATACACTATTCTAGATGCTATTAAGAACGTTTTTGATTTAAGGGAGGAGGTCAATATATCATTATTGACAGAAGTTTGGAAGAAGCTGATTCCAACCTTCATGAATAACTTTGAAAGGATCAAGATTTCTGTGAAGGAAGTAACTGTGAATGTAGTGGAAATATCAAGAGAACTAAAATTAGAAATGCAGCATGAAGAGGTGACTGAATCATTGCAATCTTATGATAAAACTTGAAAGGATGAGGAGCAGCTTCTTATGGATGAGCAGAGAAAGTGGTTTCCTGATATGGAATCTATTCCTGACAAAGGTAATGTGAACATTGTTAAAATGACAACACAGGGTTTAGAACAACATATAAATTTAGTTGATAAAGAAGTAGCAGGGTTTGGAGAGGCTGACTCCGATTTAAAAGAAGTTCTACTGTGGGAAAAATGCTATCAAACAATATGACATGCTATAGAGAAATCATACATGAAAGGAAGAATCAAATCAATGTGGCCAAATTCATTGTAGTCTTATTTTAAGAAACTTCCACAGCCACTCTAACCTTCAGCAACCACTGCGCTGCTCAGGCAGCAGCCATCAACATTGAGGCAAGACCATTCACCAGCAAAAGAATACTACTTGCTGAAGGCTCAGATGATTGTTAGTATTTTTTAGCAATAAAGTACTATTTCATTAAAGTATGTATATTTCTTTTTCAGACATAATGTTATGGTTCATATAATAGATTACAGTGTAGTGTAAAGAAAACATTTCTATGCATTGGGAAGCAAAAAAACAAACAACAACAACAACAACAACAAAAACAAAAAACCACCTGTGTAACTTGCTTTTCTGTGATATTATCCCTATTACAGTGGTCTGGAACTGAATGCAAAATATCTTTGAGATATGCCAGCATGTGAATTTTTGATCAATCTCCATCTTGTTAGCCTTGTCATAAGCAAAGCCACATATGTCCATAAATACTGAATTCCAATATGCATGGTATGTGGATAGACTTTTTAAAAGTGGATAGGCCTGAGCAAGCTTTGTTGTAATCATTCTCATCTCAACCACCTAGGCATCAGCTGTGGAAATAGCAGACACAGTAAGACAGCACAATAGTGGAAACATGTTTATTTTTATTATTTAGGGTTCCAGAGACTGGGGTAGGTAAAAGTACTGAAGATTAACAAGGCAAACTCAGCAAAGAAGAGAGTGTCCAGGTTGAGTTGAATTGGAGAGATGGTCCGGTTTAATTTTTGACTCTGTAGTAATTGCTGGATCAGTTCTAGACATCTATTTTCCAGCAGCCTCTAGTTTTTGAACTTGCAGACAAAGGAGAACTTGTCTTCACAAGGTACGTCCTTCCATTTCCGGAATCCTATAAGTCAATGAGAAGAGTTAGAATTGGGGGACCAGAAAGAGTATGAGCCTCCTGGCTTTAGGACTCAGGACAAAAACCAAACACCCATTTCCTTAATGAGGAGTTCACCTTTCCTCTATCCCAGTTCCAGTTCCATCCCTAGAGCTAAGCAGGAGAGAACAGAAAGAGGTGGATGGATTCTCTGTCTCTCACCTGAGCTTGAGGTCAGGCTCACACAGTAGCCAGGATTAACACTGTTTGGGGCTCCAATGTCCCAGGATTTGTAGGAGACCAGGGACCCACTGCTCCAGTGCCAGCGGCGGTTCTAGATGGGGAAGGGCCAGAACAGAGGCAGTGATCACTCAAAAATTCATGGAATCACTGGGCCTGTGTGCACACTCAGAAACATACTAAGACACAAGGGAAGAATAAACCTTGCTAAATATTGTTTCCTTTCCTTTGCTATTGCTCTAAACTTCTTCTTTCCTGAACTGTCCAACTCATTAACCACGTTTCACCAAGAAATAAGTGTTATGAATTTGACATAGAGACCCAAAGTAGCTCACTTAAAAAGTAGTTCCTAATTTTTTATCTTTGTGGCCCAGGACCCTCATATCCAGCATAGCATTGGCTGACCATTAGTTGTTGATATATTATATTATGTAGTGTACTACCAGGTTCCCAAATGCCAGTAGTACAGCAGTAGATTCTTTACCACAAGTCTGCTTTTCTGTATAGTCAGCAATCTAGTCTCTCTTACGACGCTGACAGTAACAAAATAGGTAAGAAGTTGGTTCATATAGATGCTTTGTTGACTGTAAACAGAATAAGTTTATTTATGAATGACCAGGACACCTAGGAAATTCAGCTTTCCACTTATATCTCTAATCATCTACAGTGCACCTTGCTACACAGGACATTATAGGATCTGTAAACAGCTTGAGTTCTGGAAAGTGACAAAAGCTGCTACTTAGGAGACCAGAACGTGAACCTCCTTCTTACTTCTCAAACCTGATTATTAGGAGATAAAGAAGGCTGCAGCCTACCTTTTTGGGGTCATGGAGGCCAGTCCAGACATTGAAGTCATCAGTGCCACTCTCCTTAATCAGTGAGGCCACAAAGGCACCCTCTGCCTGGGTGAGCACAGACACCAGGTTGCCCGAATTCATGTTCTGGCAGTAGAGCTGTTGGGGAAGAAAATGGAGCACGCAGTGGAGGAGGAGGGTGTGAGGGATATACTGAGTCCTCCAAGAAGATGGGTCATAAAAAGGACAACACAGTAATGTCCCTGATGATGCTGTCACTGACCACGAGGTTCTTTGTGCTGGGAATGTGCTGAATAATGGCATAAAGTAGACTGGAAAGTTTGGGGCTGATGATAGTACAGCGAGGGGTTCAGTCTCATCTCATTGCAGCCACTGAACACACTGCAGAGTGGCAGCTTCCCCTCCCTTCATGAGCCTCCCTTCCCACACTGCTCTCCTTACTCACATCTGCATCAACCCAGGTCTCACGGTCTTCATTAAAATAGTAGCAGTAGGAGCCATAGGCATTGCTGCCTTCTGGGCAGCTAATCCGGGCCTGGGGCAAGTCTGTCTGGGCCTCTTGACCTGAAAAAGAACAGACAATTAAAGGAGGCTCTCAGGGTAAGGAAAAGGCTTGAAGATGAGGTAGGAGTTTCTGGGGTTCCTTTATAGAAACAGAATAATCTAGTCTATTATGGAATGACTGCTCACTCTTGCTCCTGCATCCTACATCTTCTCTCTTTGGTTTATTTGATCGGGCAAAAAAAATCCCAGAATGAATTGGCTAAAGAAACATGTCTCCAGTTTCCCTTTTATGTCTGGAGCTCAGGCTCTTCTGCCTTGAAGAACTCAGGCTTCTGCTTTCTCAAGCCTGTCTTGGTTTCCCTGAACACAAGGCTCGCCTCAGTTCTACACCCCATTAGTGACTCTCCACACACAGACATCCCCAAATCCACCATCATGTATATAAATTTAATCAGATTAACTCATCCCAACTGCAGCAGTAGCTTATAAGGGGTCATTTTAAATTCTAGCTCAAACTCCTTAATGAGGTGTGGATGCATATAAATGTGAAGAGATCAGCAATAAAGATCACTAAACACCACAAAACAACCCTTAATGGTGACTCTACTTTTTTTTTTTTTTTTTTTTTTTTTTTTTTTTTTTTCAAGTAGACCCATATGCCTGGGGATAGAGTGAAGGCTTCAGGGCTAGACAGAGTTGGTTGGTGGAAAAAAGATCTTACCTTGGCTCTGAGACAGGAACATCAGGCAGGAGATCAGCATGAAGTATGAGCCGGTCTGAGCCATGCTGAGCTGCAATGAATCTCTTGCTTAAGAGGCAAATCAACAATCTCTATAGGAGGACACGGAGACGGGGGTTCTGAGAGATGGAGAGCAAAGCACCTATTACCTTCCTTAAAACCTCCTCTCAGAATTTCTGAGACCAGGAAGGTCCTCTGAGACACCCATACCTTCAAAAGGTTCTCTTGAGAGTTTGAGGATTATAGACTCAGTAACCGAAAAACAGCTTTGGATCCCACTGAGGCTTCATTACGGCTGAAACCTCCTGGACAGAAACTCATGCTGTATCTTCCCCAAGATTTTAGATTTGCAGTGCATGTTAGAGGTGACCTCCTCCTGTAATGCCCACTTACCTGTTGGCTGAGTCTGAGTTGGCTTCTCAGGCCAGACAGCTGTAGGAGCTTTATATCAGGATCTGAGATAAGAACCACGTCATTTAAGCGAAAGGGGTGAGGGCAAGGGGTGAGTTTTGGGGGCCTAGGGAGGGCATTGACAGTAAGAGCTTCTGGCACCAGTAGGAGCCTTTTCCTGGCACACCCTGGGAGTGGTCACAAATCAGGTCCCCTTCCGGCAAACAATTTGGCAAGCTGTCTAAGTTCAAGGTGGACTTGGCTGTTGCTCAGCAGAAAACAACTGAGGGTTCCCATGTCCCCTAACAACCCAGAGAGGAGCAGAGAAGAGTAGATTTCCTTCTACTCCCTGTAAATTTAGAGGCTCCCCTTTGGTGTCAGGCATGGCTAGGAGATGGGGAGGAATTAACTGATTCCAAATAATTTAGAACAATGTGCCTGTGGCATTAAGTGGTTCCTCCATGTCTTTTTAGGCTCACAAACCTCTCAAGACCTATCTCAAGAGGTAGGTTATATTTATATTTCTAAACATTTAACATGTCCAGCAATGTGTGAGCCAGCAAAATACAGATATTCTCAATGTGAGAATTGTAGAGAGCTGATGCCCAAGGAAGCTTAAAGGAGCTAGATATGAAGTCAGGCTTCATTGAAATTGTCCATGTGAAGTCAACTGTTTGTTAGTATGAAGTCAAAGATTGTGTGGTGAAATTGAATATTTAGCAGAATCATCATAGAATAGTCATTTATAATTCAGGGAATAAAAGCCAATCGGAATGCAAAATTAGGAAGAAGAAACTAATCTGAATGTTCACAGAAAGAGAGATAAGTATATAAATTGGGACAAATGGATTAACAAAATACAAGAAAATACCAAACAATTTAAATAGAATAAAGTAGATATCTATATTTCAACTTGGATTAGTGTCAAATCCATAACATTGAATACAAAAATTCAGTTGCAAGAAGTTATAAGCTACTTGATAAACTTTATATATGGTTTTAAAAGACAGATTAATACTAAATTTTATTTATTAATCAATTGTCATACAGTTTAAAAAATAAAAATCTGAAATGTAAGAATATATATTACAATTTGTCATAATATTTGCCTAACAATTCTAAGGTTTTTTCCTTTATATAAAAACTAATGATGGGCCTGGTGTGGTGGTTCAAGTCTGTAATCCCAGCACTTTTGGAGGCTGAGATGAGAGGATCACTTGAGCCCAGGAATTTGAGACCAGCCTGGGCAACACAGTGAGACCCCATCTCTACAAAAAAAGTATACACACACACACACACACACACACACACATATATATATATGTATATATATATATCTCCAGATATGGTGGCACATGCCTGTAGTCTCAGCTACTTAGGAGGCTGAGGTGGGGGATTGTTTGAGCTTGAGAAGTTGAGATAACAGTGAGTTGTGGTTGTGCCACTGCACTCCAGCCTGGGTGATAGAACAATAAACTGTCTCAAAAAATAAAAACAAAAACAAAAACTAATGATATTAAACAAAGATGACAGATGTTAATATTGTTTATTCTCACTGTCTGGTTCCTATGTGTTTGTTAAATTAATCCAATTTTTTTCTGCTTTTACAAAAAGTAGTTATGCCTTTTAAAATGATTACAACCAGAGAATGATTCCTAGTTTTTCTCTAAATAAGAGATTCAGACGTATTCTTCCATTAACAAAGGAATAGTAGGGAAGAGTCCAGTATACTTGGTACCATGACATATTTATCTGGTAAAAATTAAACAAGCAATTAATTAAAAAAAATTAAGATAAAAATACTTTATGGCATAATATTTTCTTTTCTTTTCTCAACTTTAATTTTAAGTTAAGTGGTACAAGTGCAAGTTTGTTACAGAGGTAAACTTGTGTAATGGGGCTTTGTTGTACAGAGTATTTCATCACCCAGGTGTTAAGCCTAGTACCCTTAGTTATTTTTGCTGACCCTCTCCCTCCTCTCATGTTCCACTCTCCAAAAGGTCCCAGTGTGTGTTGTTCCCTTCTATTTGTTCAATTGTTCTCATCACTTAGCTCCCACCTATAAGTGAGAACATGCAGTATTTGGTTTTCTGTTCCTGTGTAAGTTTGCTAAGGATAATGGCTTCCAGCTCCGTTCACGTCACTGAAAAGGACATTATCTCATTCTTTTGTATGGCTGCATAGTATTCCATGGTGTATATGTACCACATTTTCTTTATCCAGTTTATCATTGACGGGCATTTAGGTGGATTCTATGTCTTTGCTATAGTGAACAATGTTGCAATGAATATATGTATGCATATGTCTTTA
This sequence comes from Macaca nemestrina, assembly GCF_043159975.1. Taxonomy (NCBI): domain Eukaryota; kingdom Metazoa; phylum Chordata; class Mammalia; order Primates; family Cercopithecidae; genus Macaca; species Macaca nemestrina. The sequence goes on along the minus strand of NC_092137.1, from coordinate 79,570,877 downwards.
TAATAAATATTTTTAAAATATGAGATTTTTTTCTTAATTTAACATAACTTCAAACAAGAAATGACTGTCCAGGTATAAAAGATCTAGTACTCTAAAATACACAATGACAGATGTTACAAATTGGAAGACATAAAACAGACAGAGATTCAAAACAAATAACAATTGACAGAGTATGCCCATAAAAATCTTTATTGTCCCCAGTAGTGGTAACTCCATTGAGAAGTTGCACTTGTTGCTTACATAGGTGACTGGCCAAGTTCCACAGGCAAGATAATAAAATTTAGGACATAAATTGGTAGCAGCCATGGTCCCAAAGAAATTCCTTTTTCAGGAAAGCCATACATTTAATCCCTTTAGTATTTACCTTATTTTTCTGAGGATCCTCAAGGACCTTTGACCTAGTTTTATAAGATTCCCAGAAGCTCATTTCAGGCCTTTCCCATCTATTCCTTATGTTAGTTTTCTCAGAGATAGAAGCAAGTATCACGGACGTTAAGGTTAATATGTGCCCAAGTGGGACAATTTCTTGATAAGACTCAATATGGCTTAGAACGTTTCAAGGCTGTGGATGATAGATAGTGCTACTGGCCATCATCCAGTAGCTATTTTCTGCTTTTGATGCTTGGAATAGAGATTTTAGACTTACTATTGAGAAATAACGTTCCTCTTGTTTAAATACTTAGCAGGCGTGTGAATAGAAGCCTGTCTGCAAGCCTTAGACTGGAGAGGAAAGGAGCTCAAGAAATACAAGATGCATTTGGGATTTTCCCTAGTCTGCTGTGTTCTGCAGACATAAAGAAACTTACTTATAACTTAGCCTTTTCTGCTTCACAGGAAACCTCTGTTTTATTTAACACAAATTTCCTTTTTCTTTCTTACTTTTTTTTTTTTTGAGACGGATCCTCACTCTGTCACCCAGGCTGTAGCAAAGTGGTACCATCTCAGCTCACGGCAACCTCCGCCTCTCAGGCTCAAATGTTTCTCCTGCCTCAGCCTTACAAGTAGCTGGGATTACAAGCATAAGCCACCATGCCTGGATAATTTTTGTATTTTTTGTAGACATAGGGTTTCACTAAGTTGGCCAGGCTGGTCTTGAACTCCTAACCTCAGGTGATCCACCCACTTCGGACTACCAAAGTGCTGGGATTACAGGCATGAGCCACTGCATGTGGCCATTTACCACAAACCTTCATTGCATGCTCTCTGTGCCAGGGACTATTCTAAATGCTGACTAAGAGGAACCTACTTAATCCACATGACATCCTAATAATATAGGTGCTATGAAGAGCCATAATTAACAAATGAAGAGACTGAGGGTCAGAGAAGAACTAAGTAACTAAACCAATTCAAATGACAAATATTTATTGGAACTATATTCAACATAAGCAGTTTTGCTTTAGGGTCATTTTGTTATTCCACCTACCTTTCTGAGTTTATTTTATTAGGTAATTTCCATGTTCAACCCATCTAGGCCTCTGAGGACTGATTTAATAACCACAAGCTCATGATGGCCATGGCCAGGGACACATAAGGAGAGCTTAAAATGTGAATAAATGTAAGACATCAAGCACCCATATCTACCCCATAATTTATTTTTTTTAACATATATTAACAACATAGTTAGGTGTGTGTGTGTCTGTGTGTTTGTGTTTGAAAAAGGGGGAGCCATTCAAGATGGTATGCTGCCATCTTAGCATACATATGAGCAGTTCTGACCTGAAGTCACAAACCAATGTGGTCAAATAACTTGAAATATTGGAGGAGCCTTGGAAGAGCAGAAACTTAGGGCCCCCAACTCACCCTTTCTCATGTCTCAGTACTTGTTCAGAGAAGTGAAAGGCACAAAAAGATTCAGGAAAATACCAGGCACAGAAAGACAAACACCACATGTTCTAGTTCATATGTGGAAGCTAACAATTTAGATCTCATAGCAGTAGAGAGTGAAATGGTGGTTACTACAGACTCTGAAGGGGACAGAGAAGACAGCCAAAGCTTGGTTAAGGAATACAAAAGTACAGCCACATCTGAGGAATGGATTCTAATGTCCTATAGCACTATAGGGCAGCTATAATTTATAACAATTTTGTGTAAATTTTTGAAAAGCTAGATGAGTGAGTTTTGAATATTCCCAACAAAAGAAATGATGCATGTTTGAAGGGATAGATATGCTAATTACTCTGGCTGGTTTATTATACATTGTATACATGTATTGCAATATCACAGTGAACCTGAAAAATATGTACAATTATTATGGGCCAATTAAAACACTGAAAAGAAAAAAGGAAAAAGAAAAGAAAAAGCTATTACATAAAATTATCCAGTACATCTTCCTACTCTAAATCTTGCATCACTGAATAGTCAGAAACACCTACTCTATCAAGCCCCCAGTTATTTAATGTATTTATTTGAGTATAGAGTTTCCAGAGAAGTTGTAAGCTCCTCAAATCCACAACAGAAGCTATTTTTCTGTGGATCCCTCCTACTGTAAAGAGAGCTTTGAATCTGAATTCCAAGCAGAGGGCAAGGGTAGAAGCTCAGAGGCCTTACAGATGGCTCCAACACAAGGGAATTCTGGCATCGGGGGAACTCTTCTTGGCATACCCCGGGAGTGGTCACATATAAAGTTCTTTTCACAAACAACTTGGCAAACTGTGCAAGTCAAAGATGCTGCAAAGTCAGCAACAACCAGTTGCCCGGTTCTCATGGCCCTGAGCAGCCCAGGAAGAAGCAGAGAGTTTCCAGGAATAGTGATGATGGGTGTGAAGGGAGGACTCTGGGAGGAGGGGCAGTGAGTGTGTGAGTCTGGAGCAGGACCATTTGTGGGACGGGGGACAAGGGCAGCAGCAGGACAAGATGTGGACCATCCTGCTTGGGACAGTGGGGAAAGGGAGAGACAGAAGTTCGTGGAATGCTAACGTCATTTACCCCGGAAGCCTCCTCTACTGACTAGGCGTGTCCTGAAAGGATCCTCTGGAAAGAGAAACTCCCATGGAAGAAGCTGAAGGTTTCTGGGGATGGCACCTTACATCTCACTTCCTCAAAGTAATAAATCAACTCTAATGCCTCTTCAGAACTGTTGTCAGATACAATGAGGAGAAAGAGGAGGAAGAGAGTGATGATGGTGATGATGCATTCAGCAAAGGCACTCTTAACACTGTTGGCTTTCTGCTAAGCATATAACAGTGATGATTAAAGCTGAAACTATAATTTTCTATGTACTTTCATAATACCTTCAAACACACCCTTTCATATAATAGTTTAGAATATTTCTGTTATGTTATTCCATTTGCACAAACATGTATATTACAATTTTCATGTTCTGAGAAATATGTTTACATGTGTAAAATATGTTAACTTTTAAAAAATATCCCTACATATTGGGAGGCTAAGGTGGGTGGATCACAAGGTCAAGAGATCGAGATTGTCCTGGCCAACATGGTAAAACCCCGTCTCTACTAAAAATTCAAAAATTAGCTGGATATGGTGGTGCACACCTGTAGTCCCAGCTTCTTGGGAGACTGAGGCAGGAGAATCACTTGAGCCTGGGAGGCAGAGGTTGCAGTGAGCCGAGATAGCACCACTGCACTCCAGCCTGGCAACAGAGAGCGACTCTGTCTCAAGAAAAAAAAAAAAAAAAAATCCCTACATAGAAGACAGTTACCTTAGTAAATAAATAAATAAATAAATAAATAAATAAATAAATTTTTAAAAAGCCTTATCCACAGAAAGGTGGATTAACTTGCCCAAGGCCAAAAGTAACCACAATATGTGGCATAGCTAGCATTCAGACCCAATGAACCTGACACCAGGGTCTGTGCTCTCTATTTCTCTGTTCTATCACCCACCCTGCAAAAGTTCTAAAATTCTGACACAACCAGTAAGAAAGGAAAGTTATTGGCAGATGGGATCACATATTGTTCTACTCCCTCTCATAAGGACATAGGTATTTAGATAATTTTATTGTCTAGTTCAGACACTAAAATTGGATCCCTCCTCTCTAAAGAGAACCACTGTCCAATAGTGATCGAATAAAATGCTGAAACTCCAATCTACTTCCCAGTCTGCTATTCCTTCCACCACTTTGCCCCTCCTTTCCCTGCGGGCTCCAGCAGCTATTTTACTTTGTGGTTATTTTGTAAAAGTTTCCCATCCACAACCTCATCTCCACATGAAAGCTGGAGTTATACCATATCCTCCTCTGACTTCCATTTTTACACTTCACAGACACACAAAGTCAAACTCAGTTTTGTGAATACATTGTCTCTACTTCCCAGTCTCTGGACCAGTTAACTTGTTGCTGATGGGGTTTGACTTATTTTTGTGAGACTTCCAAGGAGGAATCACTCTGTCAAGGACTGTTGTCAACTGTCCATTATAAGCCTATAGACTGCAAGGCCAAATTTGGTTTAGGGAAAGCTCCAAAGACTCTGATCCTCAATTTCTTTAGTGAATTATCTTTTGTAGGAATAATGGATCCCTGAACCCTATAACATGAAGAGTTAAGCATATAGCCATATTCAGAGCCATCTTCTGCCAAACAACGTTGGGCTTTTAAAACACACATTGATATCAGCTGCAGACTAACACAAATATAAGCTGCCTTAAAATCTGAGATTTAAGAATAGAGGTGGAGTTTGGGAGCTCAGATTTTATTTTCACTCACGTGAAAAAATTCTTTCTTCAGAGGAACAATGGCCTGCCTCAAAGACATGGTAAATCCACAAATTTAAACTGAACTCATAATGGATGTCTTGCTATGGAATTAGAGAAAATGTAAAAGAGGAAGCCAGATAACCCTTTTAAAAATACCATTATGTTAATTGAGATGAATATTAACCAGGGTCCAGACGAATTAAAACGGTAAGAAAATCAAAGAAGGTTATAATATATGTTCCCTCCAAAATTTTTGGTTGAAATTTAACTGCTATTGCAATACTACTAAATAATGTTACCTTAAAGAATTAATGGAGCTATGAGGCTTCTGTTCTCATAGGTGGTATTAATGCCATTATAAGATGGCTCCTTTCATTTCCTTTTGCCTTTTTGTCATTCAGCCTTTTACCATGAGGTAACACTGTAAGAAAGCTATTGCCAAGTGCAAGCACCATGATATTGAACTTGGTATCCAGAGCTGTGAGAAAATAAATTTCTGTCAATTATAAATTCCCCTCTCTCAGGTATTTTGTTCTAGCAGCACAAAAAAGACTAAGATAGAAATTGGTGTTGGTACCAGAAGTGCTATTCTTACTGTAACAAATACCTAAAAATGTGTGTCATCTTTGGAACTGGATAAAGAGCAGAGGCTGTATCGGTTTGAAAGAAGAGGCTAGAAAAAGTCTATATTGCCATTAACAGAGAGTTAAGGGCTTTTCTGATGAGGGCTCAGAAGGAGAGCTAACAGCCAAGCCTAAATCATCTCTAAGATTACTAAGTAAATGTAAACAGAATATTGTTAGCAACATAGACACTGGAAGTAATTCTGATAAGGTCTTAGATGGAGATGAGGAGCATGGTATTGCACAATGGAGGAAGGGCCATCCTTTATATAAACTGGTAAAGAACTTCGCTGACTTATCTTTGTGTCCCAGCAATTTGCGAAGGCAGACTTTAAGAACCATGAGCTAGGATATTTGTTAAAAGAAATATCTCGACAGCAAATTGTTGAGGATGCTGCATGGCTTCTTTGACCTAGTAACAGTAAAATTCAGGAAGAAAGAAGCAACTTAAAGCTTATGGATGCTGGGCTTAATACCTAGGTGATGGGTTGATCTGTGCATTGAATCACCATGGCACACGTTTACCTATGTAACAGACCTGCATATTATGCACATGTACCCTGGAACTTAAAATAAAAGTTGATGAAAAAAGAAGATATAATTATGTGAAATGATAAACAAAATGTAAATATTTGAAAACTATTATGGAGTTGCTTTTTTTTTAAGAAAGAAAAGGCAAGGTAACAAGACAAAACCAAAAATACAGCCAAGTAACTATTTGATAAAGAGATTAGTATGAATGGAAGAAGCCAGCTGCTTCTTCATCAAGACTATTCATCAGACAATGGAAGAATGAGCCCAATGGCATCATGAAGATTACTAATGTTGCTTCTCCCATCACAAGTCCAGAATGCCAATATCTAGGGGATAGAATTATACTAAAACCTGGACCTTGGAAGCCCTTGAGACCTTGATGCTCAATGCCCAGGGCTACTTCAAGTCTCTGATGCCTACATTCCTGAGCAGCAATCCTTACTATTTCAGAAATGGCTTAAAGGCGCTCACATGTGGCTACATCCACCGTTCCAGAAGGTGCAGGATATAAATCTTGGCAGTGCCCACTGGTTGCTAATTTTGTAGGCTTGCCTATTATAGATTTCAAAAGATGCCTCAGAGAGGTGCAGGGCTCAAATAATTGACCCAAGGAGAGAGTCACCACAAAGTTTGTCCACTAGGACAATTTCTAGTAGAACTTTGGGGGATGGGTTTCCTTCAAAACCCTAACTGCAGTGTGAGATGCCACCTGTGGAGCGCTGCATACAAAATACTTTAACCTGTGATAGCTACTTCCCGGCATGCACCCTGCAAAATCATGGGGGACCAAACCTCGCCCCAATGTGTAGAGAAGGTTTAACTTGGTGCCAAAGTCAAACCTCAAGATTTAATGTTGTTTGTTTTGGTGGGAATTGGACTCATTACAGATTTATTATTTCTTTTTATGTCCTGTTTCTCCTTTTGGAATGGGGCTGTCCATCCTGTGCCTGTCCCACCACTATATTGTGGAAGTATATAACTTACTTGATTTCACAGCTGGAGAAGAATGTGCCTCAGAATGAATCATGCTTGAGTTTCACACATATCTGATTTTGATTATATTTAGATGAGAATCTGGACCTTAGACTTTTAAGAGGATACTGTAATAAGCTAAGACTTTTGGGGCTTTTGGGATGAAATGAAACATTTTGTACCTGAGAAATACGTGATTTGTAGGTTGCTAGAATGCTGCAGTTTGAATGTTTGTCTTCTCCAAAGTTCATGTTGAAATTTAATTACCAAAGGAGCAGTGTTAAAAGGTGGGACTTTTATGTGGTGACCAGGCCACCATGAGGGTTCTAAAGAACAATTCCTCCTTTCTGGAACACACACACACACACACACACACACACACACACACACACACACACAGGTTTGTGGTACCAGTGTGTGTGTAAAAGACAAATTAAATTGCAGGTTAAGAATTGGGTGCTTAATGTCTTACATTTATTCACTTTTTAAGCTCTTCTTGTGGAGCCTCTGTCCTTGACCATAATCAATGGGTGGTTATGTGTTGAAATCCGTCAGGATCCAGATAGCTGGATGAGTTGCATGTAGAAATAACTAGAGGAAAATCAGTGTTTTAGGAGCTCAGGGAATGGCCCTGAAGCTAAACTGCATGTGTCTGAATCTAGTGCCAACACATAGTAGCTGTTTGTTTTTTAAAATTTTATTTTAGGTTCAGGGTACATGTGCAGGTTTGTTACATGGGCAAATTGTGTGTTGCAGGAGTTTGGTGTGTGGATTGTTTCATCACCCAGGTAATATGCATAGTATCTGACAGGTAGATTTTCAAACCTTACTTGCCTTCCACCTTCTATCCTCAAGTAGGCCCTGTGTCTGTTGCTCCTTTGTTTGTGTCCATATGTACCTGATGTTTGGCTCACACTTATAAGTGAGATCATGCAATACTTGGTTTTCTATCCCTGTGTTAGTGGCTGTTTTCATTTTACAGAAGTTACCTAGCCCTTCTCTTGCCTCCAGTTTTTTTATATGTCAAATATGGTTCCTAGCAGCACCTATATTATTAGGTTTTCATGGGGATTAAATGGTTTCTAATTAGGCAAGCATTTAGAATTGTGCCTGGCATAGAGAGCATGTGACAAAAATTAATGTTTAAAAATCAGAGGTTTCTTGTGACGCAGAACAGGCTAACTTATAAGTAGGTTTCCTTACACCTGCAGAACACAGCAGACCATGGAGAGTCCTTGGTGCATTTGGTACTTGTTCAGCTCCTTTCTTTTCCAGTCTAAAGTTTGCAAACAGGCTATTATTTACATGCCTGCCAAGGATATAAACAAGTAGGAGATTATCTCTCTCTTACATGTCTAAAATCTCAATTACAAGGGTGGAAAGCAGAGAATACCTCTTGGAAAATGGCAAACAGCATGAAGAATCAGCCATAGCTTGCAACTTCCTTGGCATTGTTGGAGGTTTATCAGAAAGTTTCCCCACTTAAGGACATATTAAAACTAGATTTCCAGGACACTGCTTTCCATATACAAGAAGACTGCTAGAGGGAATATGGTGGGAAAGACCTGAAATGAGCTTCTTGGAATCTTGTAAAACTATGTCACAGGAAGGGCCTTGTTATCTGGAGGACAATGAGATAAACCTTGAATAGATAGGAAATACAGTTCATATGAAAAAGGCATCACTTTGAAACAAAGGAGTTGCCAGATAAAGTTATCAGTTTTATTACCTTGCATGGGGAATTTGGCCAGCCACATGTGCAAGCAATAAAGTTAATGACGTCTCAATGTGTTTTTGGATACTGGCAGCAATAAAGATTTTTATGAGAATGCTGTGTCAATTGTTGATACAGTATTGAACTGAATCTCTCTCTGTTTTATATCATGCTAGTTACAGTGTATTTCATTATGTATTTTAAAGTATTAGATCTTTTATATCTGGAACATTTTTGCTTGCTTTAAGTCTTCCTGAAGTAAAGAACAACTTTCATATTTTAAAAAAATTATGCCACAAAGAATTTTTTGTTTTAATTTTAAACTATTAATTACTTGTTCATTTTTTTTGAAAGATACACTTATTATGATACAAGTATACTGGACTCCTACCTACTGTATCTTTTATTAAGTCTGAAGAATATAATTGACTTTCTTATTTATAAGAAAAAGGTATCTTAACCTGGCTATAAGCTTTTAAGATAGCATAAATATTTTTACTAAATGCAGAAATAAGTTGGATTAACATAACAAACACCTATGAACCTGCTAAGTAGAATAAATAATGTCAACATTTGTCATCTTTGTTTAATATTATTAGTTTTCTTAAAAAGTTATAAATTCTCCAGGTAAATACTATGATACATTTTTCTGTATATTCTGTGTATATGCAACAATGTAGCAAAAGTTATCTCACCAAACTCTGACAACTTGATCATGGACTTCCCAGTCTCAGAAGATTAGAAAAATAAATTTGTGCTCATTAAAAATTACTGAGTCTCAGGTATTTCATTCCGTTATAGCACACAAAATGAACAAAGACTAGAAGAATGCCTACCTGGTATCCATCACCTCTTCCTCACTAATGACATAAGCAAGAATTTACATGACGTGTCAATGTATCACAACAAAGAACATTCTTTTTAAGGTCTTACGCATCAGAGTACTTAATGTAATTACATTTTTATGAATGAGATACGTGTATCTGAGCCTTTGTGGAATGAAAACATTTCTTTTAAAAGAGAGTTAAAAACTGTGATATGGGCCATTTTGTCTTTCTTCTATTCCTCTTGTCAGATGCCTGTAGGGGTGGAGCACTGGCAGCCTTCTTAGAACATGAAAGAAGTTTGTAGGGATTATTTACATGCAAAAGCTAATGGTTTAGAAGGACTAGGTTAGCTGATAATTGTGAAACGTTCACAGCAAGCCTGTACATCTTTTAACATGACATAAATACATTTCAATCTTATATAGCCATTTTAAATTTTAATTTTATAATATTTGTAGCTGAATCATATTCATAGCTGAACCAGGTGGACCTTGACGGAAAGGACTTTATCTGCAAGGCTCTGTCTATAGGAGCCTGCTCACTGACAAGTCATTCGGGGGATTTCTTTAAGTTCTGAGAAGTCAAAAGTCGCCTTCCCCATCAGCAGTTTTCCTTAAGAGAATATTTTTTTAAAAAACACTAAGCATATATGTTTTGGAAAAATTTGGACTCAAGGGCTACCTGTGCAGGTTAGTTACATGGGTATACTGCACGATGCTGAGATTTGGGCTTCTATCCATCCCATCACCCAGATAGTAATCATAGTACCCAATAGGTAGTTTTTCATCCCTTGTCCTCTTCCTTCCCTTTCCTCTTTTGGAGTTTCCAGTGTCTATTTCTCTCATGTTTGTGTTTGTATGTAACCAATGTTGAGCTTCCACTTATAAGTGAGAACATGTGGTATATGTTTTTCTGTTTCTGTGTTAATTCACTTAGGATAATTGCCTTCAGGTGGATTGGATAAAGAAAATGTGGTACAGGCGCACAATAGAATAATACACAGTCATAAAAAAGAATAAAAAATACTTTGGATAAATTATTATATGCATTTTGAACCTTAGCATATAATTTCCTAGAAAAGCTATCATACTCAAAAAAATAGGAAACTGAATAGATTCGTAGCCATTAATAAACTGAAATAGCAGCATATAATCTGTAGAAACTAAGTCAAACTAAATAACCATGCCCAAAATGTTTTACAAGGCATAGGACATGATATATTGAATAAGCTTACATAGATCAGATAATTCCAGCCTTACACAAACCATCAGCAGAGCCTATAAATGGGGAAATTTCTATAGTTCATTTCTTGAATATATTATAACTTTTATACCAGAATCAGATAAAAATATATAGAAAAACAGAGCTAGAAGTCTACATCAATTACAAAATTAGAAATGAGAGTCCCTCCAAAAATGTCAGAAATTCAAAATAAGCATATGTATAGTGTGACACGTAAATTCTTCATATTCAGGTTGAAAGTTATATTCCTTTAGTAATATAGTCTCAGAAGTGACATCCACTCACTCTGTGGTGTCCCATATATTACCCATATATTACCTAGGCTTTGCTCATTCTTTTATATTCCTTTTTCTTTATTTTGGCTGTGTCACAGGCCATTGGTCACTCATATTTGGATCAGAATAAATCTCTTCAAATATTCTAAAGATTCTGACTCTTTTCATTGACATGATTTTGGTCTGGTTTTCCTTTAGGCTCTCATAGGACAGTGCTGAGTTCAATGCCTCACAATTGCTATACTTTCCCTCTCTCAGTGCTCAGCGATGCTCTCTGGACCACGCTAGTGTTGCTGGGGGTGGGTGAGGGCTGGTATCAGAGATTCAAGACTGTTTTTTCTATCTTCTCAGTGCCTCTTTCAGTAATTCAACCCTCCCGGAGGATGTGTCAGCTCTCCCAGAGGATGTGTCACCATTACCATTCAGTAATTCAGAGTTAAATCCGGGTACTAAGAGGGCTCATCTGACTTTTGGTTCTTATGAAGGTGTTTTTTTCTGAATAGATAGTTGTTAAATTGGTGTCCCTGCAGCAGGCGGACAATTGGCAGAGCCTTCTATTCTGCCATCTTGCTCTGCCTCTCAGAAAAATCCCTACAAAATTAATCTGTGGAAGTCCTAAAACTCAGTATTTCAGAATTTGAACGTATTTGGAGATAGGATCTTTAATGAGGGAATTCATATGCCTGTAGATTTTTATTTATCTAATTTATTATTTATTTACTTACTCAAGTAGCACCATTAACAAATCTTCTTGGTCTTCCAATCTCTAGTTATTCTACCACCAATGAAGTCCTCTCTCTATACCTGACAATTCTTAAATTATCACTTCAGTCATGAAATCAACCTGCATATTTGAGAATAGATGTGGACTCCTTACACCCTAATTATGTAAATCCTTTCATAGTACCAACTATTCCTAGATTATTAGGAATATCTCTAGATTAACAATCCAGTTATTTCTTTAACACAAACTAGGTCCATGGTAACATGTAGGATATGGCTGAAATCTTTTTCTTCTTAACTTGTGATAAGAAAGGCCATCACATGTTCATAAGTGCAACAGGCATGGTATGTAAATGAGACTTTAAAAAGTAGCCAGGAAAAAGCAAGCTCTGAAATGTTGCAATCACTCCAACCCCAACCATTCAGACATAGGCTGTGGAATGAACAAATGCGGAAGACAGCACAGTGGGGACAACATGTTTATTTTTATTATTTCTGGAGACTGGGGGTGGGTAAGGTACTGAAGGTTATCGATGCAAATCAGTAGAGAAGAGAGGGTTTGAACTGAGTTGGAGATGTGGTCCAGTTTAATTTTTGACTCTGTAGTAATTGCAGGATCACTTCTATACGTCCATTTTCCAGTGCCTCTAGTTTTTGAACTTGCAGACAAAGGAAAACTTTTCTTCACAAGACACATCCTTCCATCCCTTGAATCCTAAGACACAATGAGAAAAGTCAGAATAAGGGGTTTGAAAGGAGTGTGGCCCCTCTCTGGATCTAGGACTCGGGACAAGAAACAAGAAAAAAACACTTCACCATTTCTTGGATGAGGATCTCACCTCATCTCTACCCCAGTTCCTATGTTCATCCCCAGAACTAAGCAGGAGGGAATGGTAAACAAATGGATGGATTCTCTGCCTTTTACCTGAGCTTGAAGTCAGGCTCACACAGTAGCCAGGATTGATACTGCTTGGGGATCCAATGACCCAGGATTTGTAGGAGACCAGGGACCCACTGCTCCAGTGCCAACGGCGATTCTAGATGGAGAAAGGCCAGAAGAGGGAAAGAGGTGACTTGGAAAACCTGGCCTGTGTGTACACTCAGTAACAGGACAAGCATAAGGTAAGAATAAACCTTATTGTTCCCATGAATAGAACATTTTTTCCTCTGCTTTTGCTTTAAGCTTCTCCTTTCCTGGAATGTCCAGTTCTCTCCCACTCTCACACAAAATGACAAATGTTCTGAAGTTGGTACAAAATACATAAATAAATAAATAAAAGCTCATTATAGAATGTGGTTTCTTATTTTTCTCTCCTGAGACCCATGACCCTCATATTCACCATGCCACTGGTTGCCCATTAGTTGTTGGTATATTGTTTAGTATAACACCAGGCTCCCAAATGCCATAAGTAGGTTGTCCTCCAGTAGTATCTTTTTGTATATAGTCTACAGAAGGATATTGTTCAAGAAAGACAATAATAAAATGGGTAAAAGGTGGTATATAAAGATGCTTTCCTAGAAGTAGATAGAGTTTATACATTAATGAATGCCCAGGACACTTAGAATATCCAGTTTCCACTCATCTCTCCTACTACCTACACTAAATCTCACTACCTCATACATCATAGGATCTCTAAAGAAGTCCCTTTTATTAAAAATAAGAAAGGATAAAAGCTGGTTGTAGAGTTCCCAAAGCTTAGACTTCCCTCTTTCTTCTCAAAATTGATAATCAAGAGATAAAAGAGGCTGCAGACTGACCTTTTTGGGGTCATAGAGGCCAATCCAGACATTGCCGTCATCAGTGCTACTCTCCTTAATCAGTGAGGCCACGAAGGCACCCTCCGCCTGGGTGAGCACAGACACCAGGTTGCCTGAATTCATGTTCTGGCAGTAGAGCTGTAGGTGAAGAAAATGGAGCACTCAGTGGAGGAGGAAGGTGTGAAGGATATACTGAGACCTTCCAGAGGATGTAACAGAAAAAGGACAGCACAGAAATGTCCCTGATGATGCTATCACTGACCACCGGCATCTCTGTGCTGAATGACGGGATAAAGTAGATTGGAAAGTTTTGGGCTGATGATCGGATAGGGAGGAGACTAGTCTCATCTCATATCAGCCACTGAACACACTGGAGAGTGGCAGCTTCCCCTCCCTTCGTGAGCCTCCCTTCCCACACTGCTCTCCTCACTCACATCTGCATCAACCCAGATCTCAAGGTCTTCATTAAAGTAGTAGCAGTAGGAGCCATAGGCATTGGTGCCTTCTGGGCAGCTGATACGGGCCTTGGGCAAGTCTGTCTGGACCTCTTGGCCTGGAAAAGAGAGACAATTAAGAAAGACCCTCAGAGCAGGGCAAAGGCTGGATGGTGAGGTAGGAGCTTCTGAGGATTCTTTGTAGGAAGAGAAGGATGCTATAGGTCATGAAGCGATTGGTCACTACTGCCCTCCTGCATCTTACCTATAGTCTCTCAAGATGTCTTTGCTCAAGACAATAGCACACAATGAATAGGCTCATGAAATGTGTCCCCATTGTCCCTTTTATGTATGGGGCTCAGGCTTTTCTGCCTCGAAGTGCTCAGGCTTCTGCCTGTCTCAAGCTTGTCTGGTTTCTCTACACACAAAGCTCTCCTCAGTTCCCCATTCCACGAATGACTGTCTGCATACAGACATCCCCAAACCCGCCATCATGAGTAGTGTTAATATGATAAACCAATGCCACCTGCAGTGCTCACTGATAAAGGGTCATTCTAAGTTCCATCTCTAACTCCCTAATGAGGTGAGGATGTTTTTGAATGGGATGAAATCAGCAATAAAGGTCATTGAAGAATAGAAAACAACCCTTGATGTTGACTCTGCTTTTTCTCACGTGAGCCCATATGCATGAGGATGGAGTGAAGGCTTCATGGCTGGGGTTGCGGAGGTCTGGGGGAAAAATCTCACCTTGGCTCAGAGACAGAAACATCAGGCAGGAGATCAGAATGAAGCATGAGTTGGGCTGAGCCATGCTGAGCAGCAGTGAATCTTACTTAAGGAGCAAATCAGCGAACTCTATAGAAGAACACAGGGAAGAGGGTTTGAGCGGTGAAGAGCAGAGCATGATTACCTTCCTTATAACTTCCTCTCTCTGGATTCCTGATGGCAGCAAGGCCATCTGAGATACTCACACCCTGAACATTTCTCTCTACAGGTTGGAGATTACACAGATCCTGTAACCCAGAAACACATTTGTCTCGTGCTTAGGCTTCATTACTGTGGAGACCTTTTGGTTAGAAAATTATCCTGAATATTCCCCAAGATGAAAGAGGAAGAACCCATGTTAGAGTTGCCCTCCTCCTGTAATGTCCACTTACCCGTTTGCTGGGTCTGAAGTGGCTTGTTGGGCCAGGCACTGGTTGGAGTTTTATTACAAGGTCTGAGAATAGAGCTGTGTAAATTAAGCAAGAGGTGGGGCAAGAAGTGAGGATCAGAGGGCCTACTTATGGCACTGAGACAGAGAGATTCTGGCATCCGAACTAGCTTCTTCCTGGCACTCACTGGGAATGACCACAAATGACATCAACTTACCACAAACAGATTGGCAAACTGTCCAAGTGCAAGTCAGGCTTTGCCTTTCCTCAGCAGCAACCAGGTGTCCAGTGCCTATGACCTTTAGTAGTTTTAGAAAGAGGAAAGGAGTAGATTTCCTTGTCCTTTCTGTAAAAATGGAGTCCCTTCTTTTATATTAAGTATAGGTAGGGGTAGAGGAAGAGTTGGCTGAGTCCACATGATTAAGCACAATTTGCTGGTTGCATGGGTTGTTCCTCTATTTCTTTTCTTTTCTTTTTCTTTCTTTCTTTCTTTTTTCTTTTTTTTCTTTTTTTTTTTTTTGAGAAAGAATCTCACTCTGTCACCCAGGCTGGAGGGCAGTGGTGCAATCTCAGCTCACCTCTGCCTCCCAGGTTCAAGCGATTCTTCTGCCTCAGCCTCTCGAGTAGCTAGGATTACAGGCACATGCCACCATGCCTGACTAATTTTCTGTATTTTTTGTAGAGATAGGATTTCACCAGGCTGGTCTCGAACTCCTGACCTCAAGCAATCTGCCCGACTCGACCTCCCAAAATGCTGGAATTACAGGCATGAGCCACCGTGCCCTGCCATTCCTCTATTTCTTTTCAGGTTCAGGAACTCTCAAGACCTACTTCTTAAGATGTCAAGCCTTAAGAGTTACATACATGTAAACCAATATGTCCAGCCAGGTTTTAGTATAAGTAGCTAGCCTGATATAGGCATTCTCCAAGTCGAAGCAGGTGGGAACTGTACAGTGAGCTAATGCTTAAGAAAGCTCAAAATAGCTGGATATGAGGGTAGGCTTCATTGAAGAATTCGGTATGAAATTAAAAATCTCTTAAAGTCACAGATGATGTGATGAAATTGAGCATTTAGCAGAATCAACTGAGTATTTAGTGGAATCGTCATCCAAAAAAAAAAAATTCAGAATGGAATATTAGAAAAAAAAACTAACCTAAATGTTCACAGAGACAGGTATATCAATTGTCATAAATAGGTAATGTATTATAAGATATTAAACACATTAAAGCAAATAAGCTAGATATTTATCAACATGGCTTGGTTTCAAAAACATAAAGTTGAATACAAAACTGTCAGTTGCAGGAAGTTATAAACTATTTAATAAAATGTATAGATTCTTTAAAAAGATAGCAATTAACATTGTATAATTTTTTGGTCAATTCACATGTAGTTTAAAGAATAAAAATCTGAAATTCAAGAATATACATAACCACTTATATTATTTGCATAGAGAATTCAGAGTGAGTTTTTAAATCTTTCCTTTGTTTTATAAAAGCTAAAGATTTTAAACAAAGATGACAAATATTAATAGTATTTATTCCAAATGATAGCTTTATACATAGTTGTAAATTTAGTCCATTTAACTTCTGCATTTACTAAAATGAGTTATGCTTTCTAAAAACCTTAGCACCAGTGAAAGGTGTCTTTCTTGTTTCTATAAATAAGAGGCTAAGTCATGCTCTATAGAGTTACCAAAGGATAGAATAGGGAGGAATCCAGTATATTTGGTACCATCACAGGTTGATATGATAAAAAGTAAAGACACAATTAATTAAACAAAAATTAAAACAAAACATTTTGTGGTATTTCTTAAAAATATGAGTTCATCTATATTTTAAGAACATTCCAAACAAGCAATGACTTTCCCGGTATAAAGGATCTAATACTTTATAGTGCCTACTAAAATATATTATTGCTAGTGTGATATAAAAGAGAGATATAAAACAAATAATAATTGAGAGAGTACTCTCATAAAAAACCTTTATTGCCCTAAATAGCTCTGTCCCTATTGAGATACCCTTATTGCTTGCATATATGACTGGCCAAATTCCACATGCAAGACAAAAAAAAATTTAGGACATTTACGGGCAGCCACTGTGGTTCCAAAGTGATGCCCTTTTCAAGGAGGTCATAGTTCCTATTCCTTCAATGCTGATCTCGTTTTCCTCAGTAACTCTAGGTTCTTTCCTCTGACTGAGTTTTATGACATTCTCATAAGCTTGTTTAAATCTTTTTACCGAATTCACTCTGAAAGTCGTCTCATAGGTGAAAATCACTACCCTGCCCATCTAGTGTTAATGTAGCCTCAAGTGGGGCAATGTCTTGATATGCCTTAATAAGACTTAGGAAGTTTCAAGGCTCTGGCTAATTTTTGGTGCTTTTGGCCATCTCCTTGTAGATATTCCCTCCTTTCCACCCCTGTAATAAAAATTTTACACTTATGAAGGAGAGTTAATCTCCCTCTTTTTTTGGTCCTTGGCAGACATGTGAATACTGCAAACATTAGACCTAAGAGGAAATTAGGTGAAGTAGTACCAGGTTCACTGAGGACCTTCCATGGTCTATTTGTGCTCTGCAGATGTAAGAAATCCTTCCTACAACTTAGCTTCCTCTCCTTACCAAGAAAGTTCCAGTTTATGCAACACAAGCTTTCACTGCCATGTTCTTTATGCCAGATACTATTCTAAATGTTTTACCAGTAAGAACCCACTTAATCCCATGCCATTCTGAAAATACAGGTGCTATTTGCAGCCATATTTAAGATATGAAGAAACTGAAGATGAGAAATGGCTTAAGTAATTTACTTAATACAAAACATCTACTATGTAGTGAAGCAAAATTCAAATGTAAGTGTGAGTTTTGCTTTAAGGTCATTTAGTTATCACAAATATCCTTCTGAATTCCCTTGATTTACCTCCACATTCAACCCCGAGCTCTGACTGATTTAACCAAATAACTAAGTTAGAAAGAATGATTAAGGCATAGTATTTGTTAGCACAACAGGGTGACTATAGTAAAAGATAATTTAATTGAACATTTTAAAATAATGAAGACACATACTGCAGTGTGTTTATTAGGCATTGCATGCTTACAATAAAATATCTCATGTAACCCATAAATATATATACCTACTATCTACGCAGAAAATGAAAAATAAATAATAAACGACCACTCAGCAATCACAGCCATACCACAAGCCCCAAAGGATGAACTTAAAAGGTTTATAAATATAAGATACCAAGCCCCCAATCCTTCACCCACAATTTAATTGGACTTTTACATACACTAGCATGACAATCATGTCTGTGTCTGTGTTTGGCACAGAGGGAGCTGTTCTTTACCACATTAGCACAGATAGGAGCCAGCCTCACCAAAAGTCACACAACAAAGGGGTCAGAAAATTTGAAGTTTTGATGGAATCTTGGAAGGTTAGGAAACAAGCCAGGACCTCTTTTCTCCCTTCCTCATGTCTCAGCACTTGTCTACAGAAATAAAAGCCACAAACACACTAAGAAAAAACTAAACTCTTACAGAAAACCATCCATGATCTCTTAAAGTCTTGCATCCCTGAAGAGTTAGAAACCCATATACTAACAAGCTTCCACTTATTTACATTATTTAATATGAATAAGGAATCTCAGAAAAGTTGTAAATTCCTCAAATCAAAAAAGAGAAGCTCTTTTTCTTTAGATCTCTCCTCTATAAAATAAGCATTTAATTTAAATTCCAAGCAGAGGGCAAGGAGAGAATTCACAGGCCTTGTAAAGGGCACTGACACAAGTTCAGCATCGGGGGGCCTCTTCCTGGCAAATCCAGGAGTGGTCATGCATGAGGTCCTTTCTCATAAACAGCTTGGTAAACTCTGCAAGCCAAAGGCAGGCTTTGCCCTTCCCCAGCAGCAACCAGATGCCCAGTTCCCATGGCCCTGAGCAGCCCAGGAAGAAGCAGAGACCTTCCAGGAATAGTGATGATGGGTGTGAAGGGAGGACTCTGGGAGGAGGGGCAGTGAGTGGTGTGAGCCTGGAGCAGGACCATCTGTGGGACAAGGGACAAGGGAGGCAGCAGGACAAGATGTGGAGCATCCTGCTTTTGGGGCAGTGGGGAAAGGGAGCCACACATTCATGGCATGCTAGCGTCATTTACCTCGGAGGCCTCCTCTCCTGACAAGGCAAGCCCCAAAAGGAGCCTGTGGAAAGGGAAACTCCCATGGAAGAAGCTGAAGATTTCTGGGGACTGCACCTTACACCACACTTCCCCAAATTAATAAATCAACTCTAATGCCTCTTCAGAACTGTTGCCAGATACAATGAGGAGAAAGGAGAGGGGAGTAAAGATGGGATGATGCATTCAGCAAAGACGCTGCTGACTGTCTGCTAAGCACATAACAGCAATGATTAAAGCTTAAACTATAACTCCTCTCTGTACTTGCACAATACCTTCAAATGCACTTTCCTAGTCTAGAGTATTTCTATTATATTATCCCATTAAAGCAAGCATGTATATTTTAATTTTTATGTTCTTAGAAATATTTTTACAAGTATTAAACATGTTAACTTAAAAAAAAGATCTACATTGAACATAAATACCTTAAGCACCAAAAGATGAAGTGACTTGCCCAAGGTCACACAGGATTCACAGAAAGTAACACAGCCAGAATTTGGGTCCAATAAATCTGACACCAGTGTCTATGTTCTCTATCTGTCCGTTCTATTGCCCACCCTGCAAAAGCTGTAAAATTCTAAAACAACTGGAAAGAATGGAGTGTTATAAGTAGATGGGATCACATGTAATTAAACTGTCCCTCTCATAAGAGGGCAGGTGTTCAGAGAATTTAAGTATCTGAACCTCTATCCAGTGGTGGTGAGAAAAAGCATTAACTCCAATCTACATCTCAACCCTCTGTTTCCTCTACCACTTTGCTCTGTCCTTTTTCTGCAGACTCCAGCAGCTATTTTACTCATGGTTATTTTGTAAAATCTTTCCATCCACAACCTCATCTCCATAGGAAAGCTAGAGTGATTGCCATATCCTTCTCTGGGTGTCTACAGTCTCTCAAGTTTCCTGACCACTATCCCACTCCCTCCATTTACATACCTCACAGACAGATAAAGTCAAACTCAGTTTGTGAAAACATTGTCTCTACTTTCTAGTCTCTGGGTCAGTTAAATAACCAACTGAGGTTACTGACAAGGTTTGATTTCTTTTCTTTTCTTTTCATTTTTGTTTGTTTGTTTTCTTTTGAGATTTCCAAGGAGGAATCATTCTGACAATGACTATTGTCAACTGTTCACTGTAAGCCTATGGGCCGGAGGGCCAACATTTGTTTGGGAAAAAATACAACAGTTTTGAACTTCAGGATGTAAGTGAATTACCCTTTGTAGTGAGAAGAGGAAAAAAAAAATAGCTCAGAGCTCTGACCTATGTGAGATACGCAAAATTTATCAGGCCCAGAGAGGCATGAGTGTGGAAGTTTGGTCATACCCCTTCACACCCATGCCTGGGGGCAACTGCTTAAGGGCATTTAGTTCCTGACTAGCTGCCTCACTTACTATCCTGATATTTTTTATACAAACTACAATTTATAACCTGTAAATAGTCTTTGTTATTAATGTAAATTATTAGTAAAGAACTTAGGAACTGCCTCTTTTTTTTTTTTTTTTTTTTTTTTCCTTTAAAAATCCGATGATAACTGCTGCTAATTGGAGCATATATTCAGGAAAACTTGAATTTATGCTCCCCGGTTGTAGTCCTCAAACCTGGCCCAAATAAACTCTCTACTTATATTACTTTTGCCTCATTTTTCCTCTTTAGTTTGACAGTAGGACTAAAGAATCCCTGAACCATAAAACATGAAAAGCGAAACCAATATCTATGTTCAGAGAACACACTTGTTGAACGGCATTGTCCTTTTCAAATACAGAAGGCACAGAACTAGCAGAAATATAAACTGCTGTAACATATGAAGCTGAGGAATAGAAGTGGAGTTTCAGAACCCAAACTGGATTTTCTCTCAAGTGAAAAGATCCTTTCCTCAGAGGATCAATGATATGCCTCCAAGGCAAGGTAAATTCACGAATCTAAATTAAACCCATAATGTATTTCTGGCTATGAACTGATGAAAAGTGTAAGACAGATAACCACATAACCTTTAAACAAATGTCATTATGTCAGTTGAGAAGATGAATGAAGGTTTTAGAAGAATGAAGACAGTAAGAGAATCACGGAAAATTATCAAGTTTATCCTCTCTAAATTCAGGTCGACATTTAATTGAACATTGTAATCATATTTACATGGACCTTTAAGAAGTGATTGAGCCATGAAGCCTCTGTTCTCATAGTTGAGATTAACACCATTATAAAATGGCTAGTTTCATTCCCTTTTGCTTCTTTGCCCTTCAGCGTTTTGCCATATCGTGAAACAGCAGGAAGGCCCTTGAAAGATTCCAGCATCTTAATAATGAACTTCTAAGTCTCTGGAACTGTTAGAAAATAAATTTCTGTTTATTATAAATTATCCAGTCTCAAGTGTTTTGTTCTAGCTGTAGAAAATGGACTAAGGTAGAAATTTGTACCAGAAATGGGGTTGTTACTATTAGAAACACCTAAAAATGTGTGTCAGATTTGGAACTGAGTAATGGGCAGAGGGCAAAAGAGTTTAGAGGATCAGGCTAGAAAAAAGCCTAAATTGCTATTAACAGAGTGTTAAGGGCTACGCTGGTGAGGGCTCATGAAGAGGAGAGCTATAGGCTAAACCTAAATCATCAGTGAGATTACTTGCATGGTTTTGAAGAGAATAATAGCAATATGAATGGTAGAGGTAATTCTGATGAGATCCCAGATGGAAATGCAGAACATGTTATTGCACAAAGACGTGAAGGTTATCCTTTTTACTAAGTGGCAACGAATGTGGCTGAATGGTCTTTGTGTCCCAATGGTCTTTGTGTCCCCTTATGAAAGGCAGAATTTAAGAACCACAGGTTAGGATATTTGGTGGAAGAAATATTTAAGTAGCAAATTGTTGAGGATGCTGCATGGCTTTTTTAAACTGTCAATAGTAAAACTTGAGAAAAGGGAAAACATTAAATATGAAATGTATATTGAAAAGGAAGCAGAAAGTAAAGATTAGGAAAATTCTTAGTCTGGTTGTGTTTTAAATAAAGAAAAGGCATATTCAGAAAAGAAAAACCTAGGGTGTGGCCAAATTTTGATAAGGAGATTAGCTCCCATCACAAGCCCAAAATGCCAATGTCTGGAGAACAGAATTAGATCAAAAGAGGCGTCTTGGGAGCCCTTGGGACCTTGTTGCTCATCACTCAGGGCTTCCTCAAGTCTCTGATTCCTGCATTCCTGAGCAGCTCTTTTAAGCCATCTCAGAAAAGGCTTACAGAAGCCCAGTTGTGGTGCTGGCCATCACTCCAGAAGGTACAGGGTATAAGTTGTGATGGTGTCCATAGAGTGTTAATTCTCCAGGATTGCTGATGGTAAGAGCTAGATTTCAAAAAACGTGTCAGGGAGCCTCAGGGCCCCAAAAGAGAACTGACACAGGTGTAAGGCCACCACAGAGATTACCCACTAGGACAATTCCTAATGGGACATTAGTGGGTGAGTTGCTAGGCAAATAGTTGTTAAACATAAGCAGGAGGGAAGAACTCCTGACAAAAGGGAGGTTTGAAAAATTTTACACCCCAGAGATTACCTAAAACAGGCATGCTAAATATAAGCAGAAAAGAGGAAATAAACTCTCTGTTCTCTATTTTCCTTCAATACATTCTCTTTTTTGGTTAAATCAATCACTTGGCAGAACTCTTCCTCCAATTAAAACTAAAAATAAAAAATTCCTGCACTTCCCAATAACAGTTTGAAACCCCAGCTGCAGAGAGCTTTGGGGATAATATTCCAGCCTGCGAGAGCTGCTGCATTGGTTGCTCCCAGAAAAGCCATGGAGGCCCAGTCTGTACTGATGATGGTACTTGGAGTCAAAACAGAAAATTCTCACACCTTAGGATTTAATTTTTTTTTTTTTTTTTGGTGGGGGTTGGGATTTAGTTGGAGTTTGCTAATTCTTTTTATTTTCTGTTGCTCTTTTGCTATGAAATTGTCTATCCTATGCCTGTCCCACCATACATTTTAGAAACATATAATTTTTTGATTTCACAGCTGGAAGGGAATTTTCCTTAGAATGAATCATAATCTGAGTCTTACATATATCCAATTTTGATGATATTTAGATGAGAATCTAGACCATAGACTTTTAAGATTATGCTAGAATGAGTTAAGACCAGGAGCTACTGGGTTAAAATGAAAGTACTTTATATGTGAGAAGTACATGAGTTTTGGGGGTGACAGGGGCAGAATGCTGTAATTTGAATGTTTGTCCCTTCAAAAATTCATGTTGAAATTTAATTCCCACTGTAACAGTGTTAAGAGATGTCATTTTAAGTGACAATTAGGCCATGAGTGTAAGATTCTCCCTGGGACCTGAACCCTTAAGGAGATGAATGACTCCTCCCTTCGAAGGCCCAGTCCCAAGGCGCAAGGCTACTTGCACCAGCAGCCTGTGCCAGCAAGATAGCAGAAGCAGGAAGAGAGCCAGCTGGAAGACACCTACCCCTTAAGATGGAGAAAGACGCCATCTGGGGCCAACCTAGCAGTTACTTCAGACTAGAGCACCTCCTGTTTACAGGAGACTAAAAAACCTTTGACCCGTCCTCACTTGGGGCTGACGCCATTTTAGGCCTCAGCCATCCTGCACCCAGGTGCTCATTAAAACAGTATGTTGCTCCACACTACCTCATGTTGTCTGTTGGCGGGCTGTCAGGGTTTCAAGTGATACAAAAACCTTACATCTGGTGCGGAAACCCAGGAGGGGCTCAGGTCTGCATCCTCCATGGACCTACAACTCCACCCCAGAGAGCAGGCCACAGCAGCTGCACAAAGGAAGCTCCTCGGTCTCCAGTTGCTTCTCTATGCATGCATATCGGTCACTGATCTCACTTACTGGTAAATATCCCTGGGAACCCCGTTAACAGGGAAGAATCCGCACGGCCTCTCTTGGTTTCTTTGGTCTGAAAATCCAACACTGGTCCAAGAAGGCTCTGGCATGTGCCAGGCAGTTGCTGATCATCTGGTGTTAAGGGGTCGCCTCTTAGCCATTAGATCCTGTTCCGAGAACAAAAAAGACAGCGGAGACGATTGCTCCTTTTATCATCTCCCTCCGGCTGTACAGGACGGTCTCCATTTTCCCTGTTCTCCCCAGCCTACCCTCTGTTATGGAAAACTCCTCGTCCTCCATTCCAAAAAACAGCACTCTAGGCTGCCTCATAAAAAACCTGCAAGCCTTAGGCCTCAGGCAAGATATCCACCCTATGCACCTTGTCTTTTTTTTTTTTTTTTTTTTGCAATACAGCCTGGCCGCAGTACAAATTAAATAACGGGTCCAAATGGCCCGCAAATATAACATTTAACTTTACAATTTTTAACTGACTTAAGCAATTATTGCCAACGACTGGAAAAATGGGGAAAAAATTCCTTATGTCCAGGTCTTTGTGCACTAAAATTACTACCCGACCTCTGCAATCCTTACCTACCTCTTCAAATCCTTCCCCTCCATTCTCACCGCCCTGATCACCTTTCTCCTCCCGACCCTCTCTCTTTTACCTCATTCGATCCAACAGACTGCTGTCCACCCCTTCCAGCCCATACCTCCTCTTCTCAACTGTCTTCTTTAACCCTCCAAACCTCCTTATTCTCTCCTCAGCCGCCACCTTTCCAGTCGCCCTCTTCCCAGCCACCATCTTCTCAGCCACCATCTTCCCAGCGGCATCACCTCCAAAAGTAACCACTTTTCCTACACCATCCTCTCCCCGGGACAACTCTAGCATTGTCTGTAGTAATTCTCCTTCTTCACCCCCCGCTCTCCTGAAGCCTGTAAAACCATCCCACCACCTTACGCCCCTATCTATCCTCCACTGCCCGTCAACTCAACCCCCCTTCCCCCTTCAAACCCTGAGCAGGAACTACTTCTGGCTTCTTTCTTCTTTCCCACCTATACTCGCTCAGGCACCATCTTTGGCCCATGCCCTACCCTTACTTCAGTGCCAGTGCTAGAATGCCCCCTTTGGGAAGTGGCAGGAACTGAAGGTACTGTTAGTGCATGTTCCCTTCTCCCTCACTAATGTCTCTCAAATTAACAAAAGACTCGGTTCATTTCCAGAAGACCCTACCTTTTATATTAGAGAGCTTCAGTACCTTACCCAGTCTTATAAACTAACCTGGCATGACCTCTGCGTTATCCTCTCTTCCACCCTCACCCCAGAAGACCAGGACCGGACCATATCTGAACCTTAGCTCAGGCACATGCTGACACAATTCATCACCAAGCTCCTGCCCTGCCTACTGGCACAGAGGCAGTCCCCAGCCAGGACCCCCACTGGGATTATTAAGATGGGGCCTCTGGATGGCGCCATCAAGACCACATAATTATGTGCCTCCTTGCAGGACTAAAAATGGGTGCCATAAAGTGGTAAACTATGAAAAACTTTCAGAAATCACCCAAGGTCCTGACAAAAACCCAGCCCTTTTTCTCTCTCGTTTAACTAAAGCCATGAGAAAGTATACCAACCTAGACCCAACCAGCCCAGAAGAAACTATTTTAAACCTTCAGTTCATTTCCCAATCCACCTGTGATATTAGGTGCAAGCTTCAGAAGCTTGACGACAGCCCTCAAACCCCTCAACAAGACCTTTTTAATTTAGCCTTCAAAGTCTTTAACAGCTGTGATGAGAAAACTGAAAGGCAAAAACAGGCAGAGTTTCAAATGCTTACCTCAGCCATCAGGGGCCTTGCAGGCCCCCGGGGCCGCAGCTCCAGATGGAAGCCTCCAAGCAATCCACCTCCACCTGGCAACTGTTTCAAGTGCAGCGATAAAGGCCACTGGTCCAGACAATGCCCAAATCCAGGTAAGCCCACCAGCCCATGCGCCCTCTGCCGAGGACCCCACTGGAAGTCGGACTGTGAGTGGCCCCGGCAAGGACTGCCCTCATCCCTTCTTGAGCCGGCCAAAACCTCCTACTCAGATCTCATCAGCCTTGCCGCTGAAGACTGACGGTGCCCTGAAATGGGTGCCCCGGCAACTACCACTGCTTCCTCCGAGCCAAGGGTAACCCTGATGGTGGCGCGGAGGCCAGTATGGTTTTTTTAAAATTAATATCGGGGCAACCTACTCTGCTTTACCTAATTTTTCAGGACCCATCCAGTCCTCCTAAGTCTCTGTTGTGGGAATTGATGGACAAGTCTCCAAACCCTGAGCCACCCCTCCACTTTTCTACTTCCTGCATACTTTTTCCTTCACTCACTCTTTCTTAGTCCTGCTCTCATGCCCAGCTCTGCTCCTAGGCAGTGACATCCTTTCAAAACTCCACGCTCTTCACTTCCACATTCCCCATGGTACCCAACACGTCCACCCAGAACCCTCCAGTGCTTCTAGCTTTCTTCTACTCCTTCAACCTCCCACCCTAAAACATGCAACCTTTCCTTATCCCCCATCCGTAGTTAATCCTGCTGTTTAGGATACTTCCACACCCTCAGTCACAGAACACCACACCCCTGTCCGCATTACCCTTAAAAAGGCCACCCAGTTTCTATCACAGAAGCAGTATCCCATCCTCCAAGCAGCTCTCATAAGCCTAAAGCCTATCATTTCTCGCCTCCTCACCAGTCACCTACTCCACCCAACAGACTCCCCTTTTAACACAACAATTCTACCTGTCAAAAAGCCAGAAGGAACTTATCGCTTAGTCCAGGACCTCAGGCTCTTTAACCAAGCTGTACTTCCAGTAGTTCCTAAGTCATACACTTTACTTTCTGCAATTCCCTCCAATACCACCCATTTTCTATCCTAGGTATAAAGGATGCTTTTTTTCACAATTTCTTTACACCTTAATTCCCAATGCCTCTTTGCCTTTATGTGGGAAACCCTGACACCCACATTTCACATCAGCTCACCTGGTGCTTACTACTTAGAGGCTTCAGAGACAGCCCCCAACCTTTTTAGACAGGCCCTTGCTTGTGACCTCTCTACCTTATCCCTAAAACCATCCACTCTCCTCCAGTGTGTTAATGATCTGCTCCTGTGTAGCGCCTCTCAAAAAGATTGCAATGCCCATACTCTCTCTCTCTTTTAAACTTCTTGGCAGAACGGGGGCATTACGTGTCCCCTAAAAAGGCACAAATATGTACTCCCTCTTACCCTGTGTACCCAAGGGCTCACAACCGACCGCATATCCCTCCTCCAGTCCCTCCCACCTCCACAAACTAAGCAAGAAATTCTCTTTTCTGGGACTAGTGGGATATTTTAGGCTCTGGGTTCCCTCCTTCGCTCTACTTACCAAACTGTTCCAAGCTGCTAAAGGCCCTCTCCATGAGCCTTTAAAACCTGCATAGCTTATTTACTCAACCTTTCCATCTACTCCAAAAGGCTCTCATCTCAGCCCCCATCCTCACTCTCCCAGACCTCACCAAACCTTTCTCCCTGTATACCGACAAATGGTGTGAAGTTACACTGGGTGTTCTAACCCAGTCTAAGGGACCTAGCCTCCAGGTTGTTGCCTACCTCTCTAAACAGCTTGAAGCCACAGTTCTCAGATGGCCTGACTGCCTCCGAGCATTGATGGCAGCTGAGCTGCTGCCCTCACCCTTAAAAGCCTAAAACTATCTCTCCATGCCAATCTAACAGTTTATTCACCCATAACGTCAAAGACATGTTAGCTCACTGCAGTGTACTCTCATCTATGCCCCACGTCTCCTTCAACTGTATGCTCCATTCATAGAAACCCCCCAAATCACCATACTAACCAGCTCCCGTTTAAACCCGGCCATGCTCTTACCTGAAGCTACAGCCAACCAAGACCCTACACACTTCTGTGTGAACACTGTTCAAACCTTTCTTACACATTTTCCAAACCTAACAGACCAACCCCTCCCAGATGCCTCCTTTACTTGGTTTGTAGATGGTAGCACCTTCCTACATTAAGGATGCCGGAATGCTGGCTATGCTATAGTGTCACTCCCCACCCCTCAACACACACTATTGAAGCCAATCTGATCCTCCTAGGCACCACCGCCCAAAAAGCTGAACTCAACCCCCTCACTCGAGCTCTCACTCTAGCAGCCAGACACAGATCAACATATATTCAAATTATCATTATGTACCACATAGTACACTCACACTCGTCCATCTGGAAAGAATGGGGTTTCCTAACTGCAGAAAACATCCCTGTCATAAATGACTCTCCCATCAGCAAGCTCCTTCAAGCTGCCAGGCTCCCACAGAAAGTTGCCATCATTCATTGCAGGGGCCACCAAACCCCAGACAATCCTATATCGGCCAGAAATGCTTTAGCAGATCAGGTAGCCAAACAAGTAGCCCTACAAACCTGTGCAAGGCCAGTTTCTGTCCCTGTCCTTGTTCTCTCCTCTTTACTCCTGAGAAGAAAAAGAGAACTTCTGAGCCCAAAACCTTCAAAAGCAAAGACCATGGTATGTCAAGGAAGGGCACTTTGTTCTTCCTCACTCTCAAAGTCTTCATCATCTCCAAAGCCTCCACTCTTTCCATATTGGTTACAAACCTCTCTTGCAACTTCTCTGCCCTATTCTCACTTGTCCTCACATTTCCAGCCGTGTTCAAAAAAATTACCCAGTCCTGCTCTATCTACCACTCAGTGTCACCCCAGGGATCCCTCCAGCCACCGCCTTTTCCTACCCACCAAGCCCAGGGCCAGATACCCAGGCAAGATTGACAAGTAGGCTTCACTCGATAAATGCCGCCCGATAAATGGCTCCTCTGTCTTCTAGTCTTTGTCCGTACTTTCTCTGGGTAGGTAGAAGTGTTCCCAACAACTTCAGAAGGTGCAAATATCCTCACACTAACTCTCATCATGCATATAATTTCCCTTTTTGGACTCCCAACATCCATCCAGTCTGATAACAGGCCCCCCTTCATCAGCCAAATTACCCAAGGCATCTCTACATCCTTAGAAATAAAGTGGGTTCTCCACACACCCTACAGGCCTCAATCTTCAGGCAAAGTTGAAAAAATTAACTGTGTCCTTAAAGCCCAACTCACCAAGCTGGCTCTAGAAACCCACCAGTTGTGGACAAAAAATCTCCCTTTCACCCTCATGAGACTCCACGCAACACCAAAAGCACCCTCATTTTATAGTCCCTTTGAAATCACGTGTGGCTGAACTTTTGTCTTAGGGCCTCCACCCTTACCAGACTTTGAGCCACTCAGGAATTACCTCCCCTCCTTAATCCAGACACGGTTTTGCATTCATGAAGCAGCAAATGTGGACCCTGCCTCTCCTGTCGACACCTCCTTGTCCTCTCAACATAATTGTCTTGCAAGCACAGACGTGTTTATCTACCAACCTGACCCCCACCCAAAAGCTACAACCAAAGTGGACAGGCCTCTACACTGTGATACTCAGCACACCAACTGCAGTGAGAGTCCAAAGACTCCCCCACTGGGTCCATCGTACCAGGGCCACGCACCCCCAAGGCTACATCTTCCTCCAAAACATTAACAGTGGGCAACATCCTTGGAGTCCCTGTATACAATAACCTAAACAAAGAAAAATGATCCTTAAAGGTAGGAGGAAGCCAAAGATGGCAATGGGACAAATAGCCTCTGCAACAGATCATGGAGTATAATGGTCCTGCCACTTAGGCTGAGGATGGTTCCTGAGGTTATTGCACTCCTATATATATGCTAAATAGAATAACTAGACTACAGGCTATTGTAGAGATAATCACTAACCAAACCCACTTCAGCCCTGGAAGTGCTCGTGCAACAACAAAACCAAATGCATGCGGCAATTTATCAAAACAGGCTAGCTAGCACTAGACTACTTATTAGCAGAAGAGGGTGGAGTCTGTGATAAGTTTAATATCTCTAATTGCTGTCTTAACATAGACAATAATGGAAAAGTGGTCTAGACATTGCTTCAAACATCAGAAAAGTAGCCCATGTACCAGTCCAGAGCTGGAAGGGATGGGACCCAACAAACCTTCTAGAAGGGTGGTTCTCTAATTTAGGAGGATTTAAAACGCTGGTAAGGACAGTAATCTTCATCATTGGGTTCCTCTTGTTTCTCCCCTGTGTTACCCCACTGATAACAAAAGCCATTAAAACTCCTGTTGAAACTACAGTTAACTGCCAGACAATCCAGATGAAGCTCTTGCTACATACAACAACGCTATGGATACTAACCCATCTCTCAAGAATACACAAAAATTCAATTTTTTTTTCCAAGGTACCACACCACCCCTATGTCATGCCTGAAGTAGTTATTGAGAAAGTCTCCTTTTTCCCTTTCCTATAACCAAACAGACAGGAATGTAAGATTCTCCCCAGGGCCTAAAAGCTTAAGGAGATGAATAACTCCTCCCTTCTCAGGCCCAGTCCCAAGGCACAAGGCTACTTGCACCAGCAGTGTGTGCCAGCAAGATAGCAGAAGCAGGAAGAGAGCCAGCTGGAAGACACATACCCCTGAAGATCACCGAGGATCGAGAAAGAGGCCATCTGGGTAAACGTACCAGTTATGTCAGAATTCCTGTTTACAGGAGACTATAAAACCTTTGACCCGTCCTCACTTGGGGCTGAAGCCATTTTAGGCCTCTGCCATCCTGCACCCAAGCGCTCATTAAAATAGCATGTTGCTCCACAGTGTCTCCTGTTGTCTGTTGGAGCGCTCTCGGGGTTCGAACGGATACAAAAACCTTACAATGAGGACTCTAAAGAACAATTTCCATTTCCTTAAAAACACGTACACACACACACAGGATTGTGATGATAGCGTGTGTAAAGGACAAATTAACTTGTAGGGTAAGGATTGGGTGCTTGATATCTTAAATGTATTTTTTTTTTTTTTTTTTTGAGCTTTTCTTGTGCGGCCTCTGGCCATGGCCATGATCAATGGGCCTAATTGAAATTAGGCCTCAGAGAGTTAGACTGGTTGAATATGGAAATAAATAAAGAGAAGGAAACTAGCAGGTTTCATTGAGCTAAGAAAATGACCCCGAAGCAAAACTTCTTGCCTTTGAATCTAGCTTCAATATAGACAAACTGTTTGATCTTGGGGAAGTTACTCAGCTCTGCTCTTACCTTCAGTTTCTTCATACGTGATATATGTTTCCTAGTAGTACCCATATTACAAAGTTGTCATGTGGATTAAGTGGGTGCCTATTTGTCAAGCATTTAGAATAGTGCCTGGCATAGAGAGCACGTGATGAAAGTTTGTGTTACATAAACTGAAGCTTTCCCATGAAGCAGAAGAGGCTAATTTATAAGGAAGTTTCTTTACATCTGCACAGTACAGCAGACCATGGAAAATCCTTGGTGCATTTGGTACTCCTTCAACTCCTTTCCTTTCCAGTCTAAAGTTTGCAGACAGGCTGTTATTCACATGCCTGCCAAGAGATTTAAACAAAAGAGAGATTCTCTCTCCATGATAAGTCTCAAATCTGTTAAAAGGTGGAAAACAGGGAACAGCAGATAGAAGATGGCCAATAGCACTAAAAATAAGCCATAGCCTCGAAACTCTCTAAGCTTTATTGAGGTTTATCAAGACATTGCCCCCATTTGGGGATATACAAACACTAAATGTCCAGTTTACCCCTTTCCACCTATGTGAAGACTAACAGAGGAAATAGATAGGAAAGGCCTAAAATCAGCTTCTTAGAACTTTGTAAAACTAGTTCAGAGGATAGGACCTTCAGAATCCTGAGGACAAGGAGATAAACCTTAAAGGACTAGGAAATATGGCTTCCTTGATAAAGGCATCACTTTGGAACCAAAGTGGCTGCCGGTAAATGTCCTCAATTTTACTACCTGGCATGTGGAATTTGGTCAGTCACATATGTGAGCAATAATGGTTAGTTATCTAAATGGGCATACAGCTATTGGGGCAATAAATATTTTATGAGGGTTGTGTCAATTGTTATTTGTTTTAAAATGTTTTCATATCGGGCTAGCCACAATGTGTTTTATTATGTATTTGAAAGCATTGGATCTTTTGTACCTTAAAAGTCATGGTCTATTTGAAGTCTTCTTGATGCAAAGAAAAACTCTCATTTAAAAAATTACCACAAAAAATTTTTTTGTGTTAATTTAAAAAAATTGGCCCAACACAGTGGCTCCTGCCTATAATCCCAGCACTTTTGGAGGCTGAGGCAGGCAGATTGCTTGAGCCCAGGAGTTTGAGAGCAGCCTGGGCAACATAGTAAAACCCTGCCTCCTCTGAAAATACAAAAATTAGCCTGGCATGGAGGTGTGCGCCTGTACTCCCAGCTACCTTCAGGAGGCTGAGGCGGGAGAACAGTTGAGCCCAGGGGCTCAAGACTGATGTGAGCCATGACTGAGCCACTGCACTCTAGCCTGGGTGACAAAGAGATACCCTGTCTCAAAAATATGATAACAATAATCATAACAATCATAATAATTGCTTGTTTGATTTTGGCAAGATAAACTCATGGTAACAAGCATACTATACTTCTCTCTTCTTCATCCCTTTCTAACTCTGAATAATATGATTGAAATTCTTACTTACAGAAAAAAAAACCTCACATCTTTGTCTGGTTATAAGTTTTTAAGAAAACATAATTATTTTTAGAAAATGCTGAAATAAATTGGAATAGTTTGACAAACACTTTTGAACCTGTTAGACTAAACAATATTAACCTCTGTTATCTATGTTTAAAATGATTATTTTAAAGAAATTAAGTTATATATTCACCAGGAAAACAGTAATGTAGACAGTAAAATGTTTCCTCTTCAAAGTTTCCTTTCTTGTTAAAGAATAAATCATAAGTGTTAGAAATAATAGTTTATTTTAAAGATGAACTTCCCTCAAGACCCCTTGCTTTATGCTAATAACTTTGTTAAGCCCTATCTCTCTCATATAGCTATTAAACATGCTCGTCAGGCACGTAGTACATTCCATGTCCTTGTACCTTCACCAAGATATTTGTGTTGGATGTGCTCATAGGTATGTCCCAGTTCACAGCCTATGCCCCTTCCTTATTTGGAAAAATTATTATTTTTGTACCTATTTTTAAAAGTTTTAAATTATTAGCCAATCAGATTGTAATTTAGATTGTGAGGTCTGACTCTAGCCAATGGAGACAGGACACAGCAATAGGGACCTCATGCGTAAGGAATAAATATTCTGGTGTCTCTTTATTCTGTGTATGCCTTTGCCATTGTTCCATCTGTGAGGGGCATCCTTTCTGCAGAAAGTAAAAGTTGCCTCACTGAGAGAATTTTTTGTTTGAATGCTGATTTTTTCTTGCAGAACTGAGGAACAAATATTTTGCATTTCTAACAAGTATGAAAATTTTTTGTATAGTGTTTTATTATGGATTTATTTTACTTTAAACTACATGTGAATAGATAAAGAAACAATATAAAGAATTAGCCCTTTAAAGCACGTATAAATATTATTAGTTTGTAAATTTTTGCAACTGACTTTTAAAATCCTTTTTAAGTTTATATATGCTTTTGAAAAGAGCTCATGTTTATATAAAGATATTAACTTATTTAATTTAACTCCTGTTAGTATTTCAAAATATATTATTTAGTCATTTATCCCGATTGATATAGCCATCTCTATTTCTGTGAACATTTTGGTTAGTTTTTCAACTGAATTTTAAATTCCAGATTTGCTGTTGCTCCCTGAATCTGAATGGATTTTTAATGGGAATTTCAGTAAGTGTTTAATTTCCATCACTATCTGTTACTTCACAACAACAGATGATTGACTTCAAACCAACAACTTCATATTCCACTACTTTGAGCTTACTTAGGCATCACCTCCCTGTAGTTCCCACCTGCTTGGACTTTGAGAACATCTGTAGCCTGCTAGCTACTTATACTCAAACCTTGCTGGAAATGCTGGTTTAAATTTACATAACTACTAAACCTTGTGATATGGTGTGGCTCTGTGTCCCCACCCAAATCTCATCTCAAATTGTAATCCTCATAATCCCCATGCATGGATGGAGGAACCTAGTGGGAGGCAGTTGGATCACAGGAGTAGTTTCCCCCATGCTGTTCTCACAATAGTGAGTCCATTCTCACAAGATCTGATGGTTTTATAAAGGGTTCTTCCCTCTTCACTCTCTCTTGCTCACCTGCCACCATGTAAGACATGCTTTACTTCCCCTTCGTCTCTATGACTGTAAGTTTCCTGAGGTCTCCTCAGCCTCAGGAAAGTCTGTGAGTCAATTAAACAGTGAGTCAATTAAACCTCTTTCCTTTTTAAGTTACCCAGTCTCTGGCAGTATAGCAGTGTGAAAATGGACTAATACACTTTGCCTTCTGAAGTAGGTTTGAGAGCTTCCTGAGCCTGAAAGGGAATGGAGAAATGACTTAAAGCCACCAGCTAATGGGGCTTAATCATTTGCACTCAATTGACTCTTCCCCTACCCCTACCCACATCTAAACCAAAGAAAGGATCATCCCATATTTACATAGCACAAAGAAATCTACTCTTCTGCTCTTTCTAGGATGGCTAAAGGCCATGGGAACTGGACACGTGGATGCTGTGGGGGAAGGACAAAGCCCAACATCAACTTGGACAGTTTACTAACCTGTTTATGGTAAGTTGATATCATTTGTGACCACTCCTAATGTGTGCCAGTAATAAGCTATTCCTGATGCCAGAATCTCTTACTGTTAGTGCCCTTTGTAGGCCTTCTGACCCTTACTCCTTGCTCCACCCATTGTTTATATCATGTGGTTTTCTCTCAGACCCTGATATAAAGCTCCTACTCTGTCTGACCTGACAAGCCACCTCAAGTGGACAAGGCACTTACCAACAGGTAAGGGGGCATTACAGGAGAAGAGCATGTCTAACATGGGATTTTCTCTTCATTTTGAGGTAGATACAGGGTGATTTTCTGAATAAAAGATCCCGGTAGTAATGAAGCTTAAGCAAAACCAAAGCTGATTTTGGGTAATTTGGCCTCTGTTATCCCCAAACCAAAAGAGAAATATCTGCGAGTGTAGCTATCTCAGTGGACCTTCCTGGTCACAGGAATTCCAAGAGGAGAGGATGTTAGAAAGATAATAGGGGCTCTGCTCTCTTCTTCAAACCCTCTTCCCTGTGTTCTCCTACAGAGATTGCTGATTTGCTCCTTAAGCAAGAGATTCACTGCTGCTCAGCATGGCTCAGACCAACTCATGCTTCATGCTGATCTCCTGCCTGATGTTCCTGTCTCTGAGCCAAGGTGAGATTTTTTCCCCCAGACCTCCCACAACCCCAGCTCTGAAGTCTTCCCTCCATCCTCATGCATAGGGTTCACTTGAAAAAAAGCAGAGTCAACATCAGAGGTTGATCATTATGGCTGATCTCATCCCATTCAAAAACATCCTCATTTCATTCATGAGTTTGAGACAGAATTTAATAAGACCACTTATAGGTGACCATTGTGGTTGAGTTTATCTAATTGAATCTATATGTGATGGCAGTTGGATGTTTTTATGTAGTCATTAATAGGATGGAGAGCTAAGGCAAACATGTACAGGGAAATCAAGAGAAACTTGAGAAAGGTGGAAGACTGGG
The DNA here is from genome assembly GCF_043159975.1 of Macaca nemestrina. Classification (NCBI taxonomy): domain Eukaryota; kingdom Metazoa; phylum Chordata; class Mammalia; order Primates; family Cercopithecidae; genus Macaca; species Macaca nemestrina. Next base: position 79,535,346 of record NC_092137.1, on the reverse strand, counting down.
TCTTTAAAGGCAGAAGCCTGAGCCTCAGAAATAAAAGGGAAAACGAGGACACATTTCTTTAGCCTATTCATTACAAGCTCTTGTCTTGAGCAGAGGAAACTAGAAAAAAAAAAAGAGATAGGATGCAGGGAGCAGAAGTAAGGAGTCACTCCAGTACACACTGTATCAGTATGTTCTTATAACGGAAACTGAAAAGCCCCTAATTCACCTTCCAGCCTTTTCCTTGCCCTGAGAGTCTTTCTTAATTACCTCTTTTTTTCCCTCAGGCCAGGAGACCCAGACAGAGCTGCCTAATGCCCGAATCAGCTGCCCAGAAGGCACCAATGCCTATCGTTCCTACTGCTACTACTTTAATGAAGACCCTGAGACCTGGGTTGATGCAGATGTGAGTGAGGACAGCAGCAGGGGAAGGGAGGCTCATGAAGGTAGTGGCAGCTGCTAATTTGCAGTGTGTTCTGTGGCTGCAATGAGATAAGATTGATCCCTTCCCTATTCCACCGCTGGTCCAAAACTTCCCAATCTACTTTATCCCATTATTTAACACATTCCTAGCACAGAGATACTGGTGGTCAGTGACAGCATCACCAGGGACATTTCTGTGCTGTCCTTTTTCTGTTACATCCTCTGGAAGATCTCAGTAGATCCTTCACACCTTCCTCCTCCACTGAGTGCTCCATTTTCTTCACCTACAGCTCTACTGCCAGAACATGAATTCAGGCAACCTGGTATCTGTGCTCACCGAGGCAGAGGGTGCCTTCGTGGCCTCACTGATTAAGGAGAGTAGCACTGATGACAGCAATGTCTGGATTGGCCTCCATGACCCCAAAAAGGTCAGTCTGCAGCCTCCTCTATCTCCTTATAAACATTTTTGAGAGGTAAGAGGGATGTTTAAGGTCTGGCACCTCGAGCGCCAACTTTTATCTTTTTGTTTTTCTAAATAAAAGAAACCTCTTTATAGATCCTATAATGTATGAGTTGTGAAGTTCAGTGTAGGTAGTTAGAGACATGAGCTGAAGGCTGAATTTTCTGGGCTCCTGGGAATTCATGCACACACTCATTGTGTCAACTTTTAGAAATGCATCTTTATGTACAACTTCTTCCCTATTTTGCTATTGTCTGTCTTGGAAGAGGTCCCTCTGTAGACTGTATAGGAAAAGAGTAGTGGAGGAGAAATCTACTGCTGGCATTTGTTATACATTTTATACAAATGTATAAAACTGTACAGTAGTTGTTGATATATTATTTAGTTTAACACTATAAGTGTTTAGTTTAACACTATAAGTGTTAAACTAAACAATATATCAACAACTACTCTACAGCCAATGTTATGTTGTATATGAGAGTTCTGAGCTTCAGGAAAAAAGATCAGAACCACTCTCTGTAATGGGCTTTTATGGGTCTCTGTATCAAACTCTGAACACTTACTATTTGCTGGAAGAGGAGGAGGAATTTGGACATTCCAGAGAAGGAGCAAAAGCAGAGGAAATAATACGACATTCATGGTGACAACAATGATTATTCTTTCTGCTATATCTTGGCCTGTTTCTGAGTGTGCACACAGGCCTGGTTATTCTATTGATTTTTGAGTGACCATGGCCCCTGTTCTGACCCTTCTCCACCTAGAACCGCCGCTGGCACTGGAGCAGTGGGTCCCTGGTCTCCTACAAATCCTGGGACATTGGAGCCCCAAGCAGTGCTAATGCTGGCTACTGTGCAAGCCTGACTTCATGCTCAGGTGAGAGGCAGACAATCTATCCATCTGTTGTTATTTCCCTCCCGTTTTTCTCTGGGGATGAACATGGGAACTGGGATAGAGGAAAGGTGAGCTCTTTATCTGGAAAATAAAGGAATATTTCCTCTTGTTTTTTGTCCTGAGTCCTAGATCGAGGAGGGGCTACCCTCCTTCTGATCCTCTCTGTCTGACTCTTCTCATTATTCTATAGGATTCAAGAAATGGAAGGATGAATCTTGTGAGAAGAAGTTCTCCTTTGTTTGCAAGTTCAAAAACTAGAGGCAGCTGAAAAATGGATGTCTAGAACCACTCCTGCAATTACTACAAAGTCAAAAATTAAACTAGACTATTTCTCCAACTCCATTCAGACCATCTCCTTCCTAATGAGTTTGCATTGCTGATCTTCAGTACCTTTACCCGTCCCAGTCTGTAGAGCCCTGAAAAATAAAAACAAACATATTTTTCTCCATTGTTCTGTCTTCTGCATTTGCTCTTTCTACAGCCCATGCTTGGGTGGTTGGGGTGGGAATGATTGTCACACTCCAGAGCTTGCCCCGGCCCATCCGCTTGTTAAAACCCCACTCACATTTTATGTATGTCGGGCTTATGAACATGTGGTGGCCTTGTTTATGACAAGATAAAAAGATGAAGATTTCATCCACAACACATGTTAGCATGAACCTAGTGTGAGTTACACAAATAATTAAATTGTTGATCCAGTCTGACTGGAGTATTTGATATTCCAGAAGAATTCGCATAGTTGGGGTCTGAGGAGAACACATCTGTTCTCGGTTATGCAATTTGAAGTCAGGACTGAAGTGATAAATTAAGGAGAACTGTCAGGTCTACAGTCCTGAGTGCATTAGTGGTACATTTTTGGAGGCCAGTCTGCAAAGTTTGTTAAATGCTACTCCTTGGATGAATGAATAAGTGAATGATCAATTATGTAAATTAAATATACAGGCATACTTAATTGTCTCTTTAAATATCCTAACTCTCAATAAAGTCAAATTCTGAAATACTACTCTTAGGACTTTCACAAATTAATTGTGCAGGGACACAATTCAGGCCATAACATCAATCATATCAATAATAGAGTTAAATGTGATTTGATAACAAAGGAAACAAATTGTCAGCCTGGATTAAAGTAACAACAATGAAAACACGATTCAACTGTATGCTATGTATGAGAGACATGAGTTAGATTAAGACACAAATAATTTGAAAATAAAAGGAAGGAAATAAACATATTTTGCAAACAGAAACTATAAGAACACTGGTTTCTGTACTGTTCCTCAGTGTAATGCCTATATGAGATTGCTGAATTTCTACCCTATCCTAACTCTGCTTATCTTTAAGAAACAGAATGCCTGTGGTAAAAAGTTTCCTTTATAACCAGTTCAGCTGAGACTGGTTAGAATCAAGATCACCATCAAAGGACCTCAGAAAAATATCGGGTTCATTATGATCTCATTTCCATGCTAAATGACACTCATACCAGCACAATGACAGTTGACAATCACCATGACAATGGCCAGAAGAAGCAATAAAGGTACAAAAAGGAAGGCGCACTCTGATTCCAGGAAGTTCACAACCTGTTTCCAGAAAAGACATGAATATTCCTCCCTTTGTTTTTAATGCCCAGTTCTTTCATTAGAGAAACCCTATATTTTAACCCCTTTACCCCTAAGTAGCAGAGAAGCCAATTTGTGAGTCGTGTTCCTGCTTCTCAATTCCATGGCCATCAAATAAATCCTGCAGTGCTTGACACTCACTTTCTGTTTCAAGTATTGTCTTTGTGACACCAAATAGGGAAGACTCCATCTTTGGGGGGACTTGTTTTGCCTGCAACAATACTAATATCAGACATATTTGACTTTAAAGCAAACAATATTACTTGAGAAGAAAAGGAGCATTTTATAATAATAAAGTAGTTAATCCTTCAGGAAGATGTCTTAAAATACCTGAAACAGGTGGAATCCACTGCAGTGTGACAAAGCCGCTATAACCAGACTGTCCCTTTGGATTCCTCCTCTCTGGGGAGGACATCTCTGACAGAAAGGCAGCAGCCGCAGTCAGGGGCTTATAGAAAACTCCCATCTCCCTGGGACAGAGCACCTGGGGGAAGGGGTGGTTGTGGGCCAAACTTCAGCAGACTTAACTGTTCTCACCTGTTGATTCTGAAGAGAGCAGCAGGTCTCCCAGCGCAGCATTCAAGCTCTGCTAAGGGACAGATTGCCTCCTCGAGTAGGTCTCTTACTCCAGTGCCTACTGACTGGGAGATACTTCCCAGCAGGAGTCAACAGACACCTCATACAGGAGAGCTCCAGCTGGCATCTGGCAGGTGCCCCTCTGGGACAAAGCTTCCAGAGGAAAGAACAGGCAGCAATATTTGCTATTTTGCAGCCTCTGCTGGTGAGATACAGGCAAACAGTGTCTGGAGTGGACCTCCAATAAACTCCAGCAGACCTGCAGAAGAGGGGCCTGACTCTTAGAAGGAAAACTAGCAAACAGAAAGCAATAGCATCAATATCAAGTAAAAGGACACCCAGGAAAATCACCATCCAAAGGTCACCAACATTAAAGACCAAAGATAGATAAATCCATGAAGATGAGAAAAAGCAGTGTGAAATGGATGAAAATTCCAAAAACCAGAAAGCATCTTCTCCTCCAAAGGACCACAACTCCTCACCAGCAAGGAAACAAAACTGGATAGACAATGAGTCTAATGAATTGACAGAAGTAGATTTCAGAAGGTGGGTAATAACAAACTCCTCTGAGCTAAAGGAGTATGTTCTAACCCAATGCAAGGAAGCTAAGAACCTTAATAAAAGGTTACAGGAACTGGTAACTAGAATAACTAGTTTAGAGAGGAACATAAATGACCTGATGGAGCTAAAAAACACAGGACGAGAACTTCATGAAGTATATGCAAGTATCAATAACTGAATCAATCAAGCAGAAGAAAGGATATCAGAGACTGAAGATCAACTTAATGAAGTAAAGCTTGAAGACATAGAACAAAGAATGAAAACGAATGAACAAAGCCTCCAAGAAATATGGGACTATGTGAAAAGATCAAACCTACGTTTGATTGGTGTACCTGAAAGTGACAGAGAGAATGGAGCCATACTGGAAAACATACTTCAGGATATTATCCAGGAAAAATTTCCCAACCTAGTCAGAGAGGTCAGCATTCAAATTCAGAAAATAGAAGATGGCAAAGATATTCCTCAAGAAGAGCAATCCCAAGACACATAATTGTTGGATTCACCAAGGTTGAAATGAAGGAAAAAATATTAAGGGCAGCTAGAGAGAAAGGCCAGGTTACTCACAAAGGGAAGCCCATCAGAAGAACAGAGGATCTTTCTGCAGAAACCCTATGAACCAGAAGAGAGTGGGGGCCAGTATGCAACATTCTTGAAGAAAAGAATTTTCAACCCAAAATTTCATATCCAGTCAAACTAAGCTTCATAAGCAAAGGAGAAATAAAGTCCTTTACAGACAAGCAAATGCTGAGGGATTTTGTCACCACCAGGCCTGCCTTACAAGAGCTTCTGAAGGAAGCACTAAATATGGAAAGGAGAACCAGTACTAGCCACTGCAAAAACATACCAAAATGCAAAGATCATTTACACTATGAAGAAACCGCATTGACTAATGGGCAAAATAACCAGCTAGCATCATAATAACAGGATCAAATTCACACATAACAATGTTACCCTTAAATGTAAATCGGCTAAATGTCACAATTAAAAGACACAGACTGGTAAATTGGATAGAGTCAAGACCCATCTGTGTGCTATATTCAGGAGGCCCGTCTCATATGCAAAGACACACATAGGCTCAAAATAAAGGGATGGAGGAATATTTACCAAGCAAATGGAAATCCAAAAATAATAATAATAAAAAAAACAGGGGTTGCAATTCTCATCTCTGATAAAACAGACTTTAAACTAACAAATATTAAAAAAAGACAAAGAAGGGCATTACATAATGGTAAAGGGATCAATGCAACAAGAAGAGCTAACTATCCTAAATATATATGCACCCAATACAGGAGCACCCAGATTCATCGAGCAAGTTCTTAGAGACCTACAAAGAGACTTAGACTCTCACACAATAATAGTGGGAGACTTTAACACCCCACTGTCAATATTAGACAGATCAACCAGACAGAATACTAACAAGGATATTCAGGACTTGAACTCAGATCTGAACAAAGTGGACCTATTAGACATCTAGAGAACTCTCCACCCCAAATCAACAGAATATGCATTCTTCTCAGCACCACATCACACTTATTCTAAAACTGACCACATAATTGGAAGGAAAACTCTGTTCAGCAAATGCAAAAGAATGGAAATCATAACAGCTTTTCAGACCATAATGCAATCAAATTAGAAGTCAGGATTAAGAAACTCACTCAAAACTACACAACTACATGGAAACTGAACAACCTTAATCCTGAATGACTACTGGGTAAATAATGAAATTAAGGCAGAAATAAATAAATTCTTTGAAACCAATGAGAAGAAAGACACAATGTACCAGAATCTCTGGGACACAGCTAAAGCAGTGTTTACAGGGAAATTTATAGCACTAAGTGCCAACAGGAGAAAGTGGGAAAGATCTAAAATTGACACCCTAACACCACAATTAAAAGAACTAGAGAAGCAAGAGCAAATCATAAGAGCAATTCAAGAGCAAATTCAAAAGCCAGCAGAAGACAGGAAATTGAGATCAGAGCAGAACTGAAGGAGATAGAGACACAAAATCCCTTAAAAAAATCAGTGAATCCAGGAGCTGGTTTTTTGAAAAAATTAACAAAATCAATAGACCTCTAGCCAGTCTAATAAAGATGAAAAGAGAGAAGAATCAAATAGACACAATAAAAAATGATAAAGGGGAGATCACCACTGATCCCACAGAAATACAAACTACCATCAGAGAATACTACAAACACCTCTACACAAATAAACTAGAAAATCTAGAAGAAATGTATAAATTCCTGGACACATACACCCTCCCAAGACTAAACCAAAAAGAAGTCAAATCGCTGAATAGACCAATAACAAATTCTGAAATTGAGGCAGTAGTTAATAGCTTACCAACCAAAAAAATCACAGGACCAGATGGATTCACAGCCGAATTCTAACAGAGTTATAAAGAAGGGCTGATACTATTCCTTCTGAAATTATTCCAAACAATATAAAAATAGAGGCTATTCCCTAACTCATTTTATGAGGCCAGCATCATCCTGATACCCAAACCTGGCAGAGACACAACAAAATAAAGAAAATTTCAGGCCAATATCCCTAATTAATGTCGATGCAAAAATCTTCAATAAAATACTGGCAAACCGAATCCAGCAGCACATCAAAAAGCTTATCCACCACGATCAAGTCAGCTTCATCCCCATGATGCAAGGTTGGTTTAACATACACAAATCAATAAATGTAATCCAACACATAAACAGAATTAATGACAAAGACCACATGATTATCTCAATAGATGCAGAAAAGGCCTTTGATAAAATTTGACACCACTTCATGCTAAAAACACTCAATAAACTAGGTATTGATGAACCAGATCTCAAAATAATAAGAGCTATTTATGACAAAACTACAGCCAATATCATACTGAATGAGCAAAAACTGGAAGCATTTCCTTTGAAAACTGGCACAAGGCAAGGATACCCTCTCTCGCCACTCCTTTTCAACACAGTATTGGAAGTTCTGGCCGGGGCAATCAGGCAAGAGAAAGAATAAGGGTATTAAAATAGGAAGAGAGGAAGTCAAATTGTCTCTGTTTGCAGATGACATGATTGCATATTTAGGAAACCCCATCATCTCAGCCCAAAAACTCCTTAAGCTGATAAGCAATTTTAGCAAAATCTCAGGATACGAAATCAGTGTGCAAAAATCACAAGCATTTCTATACACCAATAATAGACAAACAGTCAAATCATGAGTGAACTCCCAATCACAATTGCTACAAAGAGAATAAAATACTTAGGAATAAAACTTACAAGGTATGTGAAGGACCTCTTCAAGGTGAAATACAAACCACTGCTCAGTGAAATAAGAGAGGACACAAACAAATGGAAAAACATTCCATGCTCATGATAGGAAGAATTAATATTGTGAAAATGGCCATAATGCCCAAAGTAATTTATAGATTCAATGCCATTCCCATCAAGCTTCCTTTGACTTTCTTCACAGAATTAGAAAAAACTACTTTAAATTTCATATGGAATAACAACAACAAAAATGCCTGCATAGCCAAGACAATCCTAAGCAAAAAGAACAAAGCTGGAGGCATCAGACTACTCGACTTCAAACTGTACTACAAGGCTACAGTAACAAAAATAGCATGGTATTGGTACCAAAACAGATATATAGACTAACAGAACACAACAGAGGCCTCATAAATAACACTACATGTCTACAACCATCTGATCTTTGACAAACCTGACAAAAACAAGAAATGGGAAAGGATTCCCTATTTAATAAATGGTGTTGGGAAAACTGGCTAGCAACATGCAGAAAACAGAAAATGGACTCCTTCCTTACACCTTATACAAAAATTAACTCAAGATAGATTAAAGACTTAAATGTAAGACCTAAAACCATAAAAACGCTAGAAGAAAACCTAGGTAATACCAATCAGGGCATAGGTATGAGCAAAGACTTCATGACTAAAACACCAAAAGCGATTGCAATAAAAGCCAAAATTGACAAATGGGATCTAATTAAACTAAAGAGTTTCTGCACAGCAAAATAAACTATCACATCACAGTGAAAAGGCAGCCTACAGAATGGAAGAAAATTTTTGCAATCTATCCATCTGACAAAAGGCTAATATCCAGAATTTACAAGGAACTTAAACAAATTTACAAGAAAAAAAAACAAACACCTCATCCAAAAGTGGGTGAAGGATATGAACAGACACTTCTCAAAAGAACACATTTATGTGGCCAACAAACATGAAAAAACTCATCATCACAGGTCATTGGAGAAATGCAAATAAAAAACCACAATGAGATACCATCTCATGCCAGTTAGAATGGCAATCATTAAAAAGTCAGGAAGCAACAGATGCTGGAGAGGATGTAGAGTAATAGGAACGCTTTTACACTGTTAGTGGGAGTGTAAATTAGCTCAACCATTGTAGAAGACAGTGTGGCAATTCATTAAGGATCTAGAACCAGAAATACCATTTGACCCAGCAATCCCATTACTGGGTATATACCCAAAGGAATATAAATGATTCTACTATAAAGACACATGCACACATATGTTTATTGCAGCACTATTCACAATAGCAAACATTTGGAACCAACCCAAATGCCCATCAGTAATAGACTGGATAAAGAAAATGTGGTACAAATTAGCCGGGCATGGTGGCTGGCGCCTGTAGTCCCAACTACTCAGGAGGCTGAGGCAGGAGAATGGCATGAACCTGGGAGGCAGACCTTGCAGTGAGCCAAAATTGTGTCACTGCACTCCAGTCTGGTTGACAGAGCAAGACTCCATCTCCAAAAAAAAAAAAAAAAGAAAGAAAATGTGGCACATATATACCATTGGAATACTATGCAGCCATGAAAAAGGATGAGTACATGTCCTTTATGGGGACATGAACGAAGCTGGAAACCATCATTCTCAGCATACTAACACAGGAACAGAAAACCTAACACTGCATGTTCTCACTCATAAGTGGGAACTGAACAATGAGAACATATGGACATAGGGAGGGGAACATCACACACTGGGGCCTGTCAGGGCTTGGGGGGCAGAGGGGCAGCAAAGGGAGGAATAGCATTATGAGAAATACCTAATGTAGATGACAGGTTGATGGGTGGAGCAAACCGCCATGGCACATGTATACCTATGTAATAAACCTGCATGTTCTGCACATGTATTCCAGAACTTAAAGTATAATAATAATAATTAAAAGAAGCAAAACAAAATATGTGAAACAAAAACTGATAGAATTAAAAGGAGAAGTAGATAATTCAGTAGTAATACACCTCAATTCACCACTTGGAATAGTGAGTAGAACACTTAAAAGATCAATAAGGAAGTAGAACACTTGAAAATATTCTAATCCAACTGGATTAAACAGACCTCTGCAAAATGCCTCACCCAACACCAGCAAAACATACAGAGTTCTCAAACATACAAGAAACATTCTGTAGGATGAACCATATGCTAGCAATGAACAATTCAAAATGATATCAAGAAACAATTTCATTGTGTTAACATAGAAAGAATAAAATTTTTAGAAATTCACTTTTTAAAAAGTTCAAGTGTTGTATACTAAAAATGACAAAACACTGGTAAATGAAATCAGCAATCTAAATAAATGAAAATATATCTCTTGTTCAGTGACTAATATTATATAATATAATGGTGAAAATTCTCCCCAGATTGATCTATGGATTTATCACAGTCCCTATCGGTGTCCCAGCTGGCCTTTTTGCAGAATTTGAGAGGCTGATTCTAACATTCATATGGAAATTCAGAATAGCCAAAGTAATCTGGATAAAGAAAAACATCATTGGAGGGCTTATGCTTCTAGATTTCAAAATTTACTACAAAACTACAATAATCAAGATTTTGTGGAATTGGCATAATGATAAACACAGATTTCAGCGGTAGAGAATTCAGAAGCCAGGAATAATCTCTCTCATTTACAGCTAGTTTTTTTGTTTTTTTTTTTTAATAAATGTGTCATGGAAATTCAGTGGAGAAGAATATTCAATGGGGTTTCTCCATGTTAGGCTGATCTCGAACTCCCGACCTCAGGTGATCCGCCTGCCTCAGCCTCCCAAAGTGCTCGGATTACAGGTGTGAGCCACCACGCCTGGCCAATTGCTTATCATTTTTATGCTACACATAGAAATTAATTCAAAATGGATCACAGACAAATTTAAAAGATAAAATTGTCAAACACTTGGAAGAAATTATATAAGGAACCCTCAGTGACCTTGGAATGGGCAATAGTTTTGTAAAGTTATGACATCAAAAGCACAGGTGGTAAATATATACATATGTACACTTCAAATATAATAAATGCATATAAGATTTCAATAAAATTTACCAATTCTGTGCTTAAAAGGACACAATCAACAAAGTGAAAAGACAACTCATAGAATGGTAGAAAATACTTGCACATCATACATCAGATAAGGAATCTGTATATAAGATATATGTATATATAATAGCTATACATATATCTTGCATATCTTGTATACAAGTCTCATATCTATATCTTATACCTCAATACTAGAAGACAAATAATGCAATTAAAAATAGGCAAAATATTTGAAATATATCTCCCTAAATAAGATATACAAATGGCCAATGAGACATGAAAATATGCTTAATTATGGAAAAATGCTCCATCATTAGATATGAGGAAAATGGAAATGAAAACCATAAGGAGAGTGTACCTCACATACCTACTAATAAGGCTATAATTAAAAAAACATAATAACAAGCACTGTTGATAATGTAGAGAAATTGCAATTCTCTACCACTGCTGGTGGGAAGTGTAAAACCATGGGGCTGATTTAGAAAACAGCTTGACAACTTATCAAAATATTAATCATGAAGTTACCATATGACCAAGCAGCTCTATTTCTAGGGACCTGTTCTCTAGAAATGGAAACTTATATTCACACAAAAACTTGTGTACAAATGTTCTTAGCAGGATAATTTTTAACGGACAAAAAAAAAAAATGGAAATAATCTACATGTTGATCAAATTGATGTTTGGCTCCTTGCCACACCATGACTTTCACCCTCCAGTAATCAAATCCTTCTGTACTACTCTCTCTTTTCGTGTCAGCGGGGCATAGTGACTAGATTCTGAGAAATTAAATAATTGCAAAGTGATAGATGCCACTACTGGGATTATGTTACAAAAAATATGATTTTCATTGTGAATACTCAGTCAGCTTGTCACACTCTTCATGTAGAGGTTTTGAATTTCTGATGGATTATCTAAGTTTGTAATTTTTGCAGATTTCTAGTTCTTATATTTGATGTACCTTTATTCAGACCTGGTATTAAAGGTATAATATATTCACGAATGAAGTGGAAACTTTCCTCTTTTATAGGCTTTTCTGATAGCTTGTGTAAGATTGGGATTATCCGTTTATTGAAGACTTGTAAGATCTCTCAGGCCTCAAAACTTTCAAAGTGCTATGAACAGGGTTATTTATTTTAATTCTTGTTTGTAGCTTAAATGGTTCTTTATGTATTGAAGCTTAAATTTTAATTTGTTTAATGACTGTAGGTCCATTCAATTTTCCTATTTTTTGGAATGAGTTTGATAGACTTTTCTAGAAAATTGTCTCTTCTCTCTAAGTTTCAAAAATGTTTTATGATAAACCTATTCAAAGTTTGTGTTACTGATTTTTTTATTCTTTTCTCCAGAAGTCGCTGATGGTAAACGCAGTTTTTTTTTTTTTTTTTTTTTTTTTAACTACTCAGGACTTAAACAAATCCCCCTAATGACCTGTCACTGAGTGGACCCCTACAGGTAGAATCTGCAGAGGAAATCCTTTCAGCTAAGTTCCATCCGGTTCAATTTAGAATGGGGTTAAGCTATAAATATTACAAAATTAAAAATAGAATGGCTAAATATGATTAAAGTTTATTTATCTTATGTTAAAAGATGCATAGGGATGGTATAGAATTTGCACAATTATCAGCTAACTTGATCCTTTTCACCCTTCTAAACCAATATACTTTGCAGGTAAATAATTCCTACAGATGATAGTTTCAAGTGATCTTTTAAAGAAAACTTTTGTAATTCCCAAATAGATACATTAAGCCCAAAATGCATATATTCTGGATACATACTTAAATACTTGTATCCAGAATATATATCATATATACATATCTCACCCATAAAGACCAAATTGCATTTGTAAACTGTAATGCAAAATAGTCTAAAATATTCTTAGCATGATACAATGACACATCATGTAAATGATTGGTTCTGATATTGGTGAAGAAGGAGTAAGGGGTATGAAGTAGGTGTTCTTCCAGTCTTAGTCCATTTGTGTTGTTACAACAGAATATCTGAGACTGAGTAATTGATAATAGACAGAAACTAATTTTCTCACAGTTTTGGAGGCTGGAAATCTAAGATATAGTTACTACATCTGGTGAGGACCTTATTGCTACATCACCGCCTAACAAAAGGCAAAAGGGCAAAGAAGCAAAGAGGGCCAAACTCCCTCTTTTATAATGGCGTTAATCTTACTCATGAGGTCCAAGCCCTCAGGACTCAATCACTTCATAAAGATTCCACCTCTTAATGAAAATGAAATTCCAACATATGTTTTGCGGGGGACAAATGTTATAGCTTCTCCTGATTCGCCTATCATCTTCATTTATCTGGGCTTTAGTTAATACTTGTCTCCTCAATTACTATAATGGCTATTTGTTAAATGGTCATCTCATTGCCTTCTTTACTCTTTACCTTAAAACATACACAGACAGAAATTAGGCTTTCATTTTAGATTTGTGAATATACTATGCCTTGGAGGCATGCTGTTGTTTATCTGAGGAGAAGATCTTTTCATGTGAGGGAGAATCCAGTCTAGGCCTGCAAACTCCATCTCTTTTCCTAAGTTTAAGATCTTAGGGCAGTTTATATTTCTGCTGCTGCTGTAACTAGTGTCAATGTGTGTTTGGAAATGCCCATGTTGTTTCATAGGTGGTGGCTCTAAACATGTCTCCAGGTTTAGCTTTTCATGTTTTAGATTCAAGGATCCACTACTCTTATAAAAGGTAATTTACTCAGATCTTAAGGCTCAGAGTTGTTGGATCTGTCTTCAAACCAAATTTGACCCTACCGCCCATAGAGTTATGGTGGCCAGCTGGCAATAGTCCTTGCCAGAGTGATTTCTCCTTGGGAGTCTCAGAGAAAGAGATGAAACCCCATCAGCAACCTCAGTTGATTAGTTAACTGGTCCAGCAAATGAATAGTAGAGACAATGTATTCACAAAACTGAGTTTGACTATGTTTGTCTGTGAAGTGTGTGCATGGAGAAAGTGAGATGGTGGTTAGGAAACTTGAGAGACTGATGACACTCAGAGGAAGATATGACAATTGCTTGAGCTTTCCTGTGGAGACGAGGTTGTGGATGGGAAGCTTTTCCAAAATAACCATAAAGGAAAACAGCTGCTGGCATCTGCAGAAAAAGGAGAAGCAAAGTGGTAGAAGGAACATCAGGCTGAGAAGTGGATTGGCGTTTTAGTTTTTTTTCCCACAACCATTGGATAGTGGTTCAGACACTTAAATTCTCTGAACCCCTGTCCTCTTGTAAGAGGGAGAAATGAACCACAGGTGATTTCATCCATTCTTTCCAGTTGTTTCGGAATTTTGCAGCTTTTGCAGGGTGAGTGATAGAGCAGAGAGGTGAAGAGCACAGATCCTGGTGTATTGTTGGAACCGAACGCTCTCTGTGCCACTTGTTGTAATTACTGTGCCATCCTGGGCAAGTCACTTTACGTTTCTGTGCATGAAGGTTTTATCTTTTTGCCACTGGTATCTATCTTCTACGTAGGGAGACTGAAAAGGAATCAACATATTTAAAACACTTATATTTTTCAGAACATGAAAATCATAGTGCAAGTGTTTGTTAAAATGAAATAATATGGACCTACTCTGGACTAGAAAAGGGTGTATTTGAACACTTTGTACCAGAATTATAGTTTAAGCTTTAATCATTGCTATCATGTGTTTAGCAGAAAGACAATAGTTTTCAGAGGTTGTTAAGCTGCATGAATTGTCATTACCATTACTTTACTTCCCTTCCTCCTCACTGCATCTGGCAACAGTTCTGAGGAGGCATTAGAGTTGTTTTATTAATTTGGGGCAGTGAGGTGTAAGGTTCAGTTCCCAGAACCCTTTAGCTTCTTCCATTGGAGTTTCTCCTTTCAGTGCATGCCTGGTCAGGAGAGGAGGCCTCTATGATGAATGATGTTAACTTGTGTCTCTCCCTTTCTCCAGTGTCCCAAGCAGGATGCTCCACTTCTTCTCCTGCTGCCTCCCTCGCCCCACAGATGATTCTGCTCCAGGCTGACACACTCGGTGCCCCTCCTCCCAGGGTCCTCCCCTCACACCCATTATCATCATTCCTGAAAGGTCTCTGCTTCTTCCTGGACTGCTCAGGGCCCTGGGAACTGGGCGTCTTGTTGCTGCTGGGGAAGGGCAAAGCCTGCCCTTGACTCGCACAGTTTGCCAAGTTGTTTGTGGAAGGGAACTCTTATGTGACCACTCCCAGGATGTGCCTGGAAGAGGCTTCCCCTGATGCCGGGCTTTCCTTGCATCAGTGCCCTCTGTAGGGCCTGTGAACTTCTCTCATTGCCCTCTGCTTAAAATTCCAACTTAAGACTTTCTTTACAGACAGGGATTCAAAGGAAAATAGCTTCTCTTCTTGGATTTGAGGAATTCACAACTTTTCTTAGACTCCATACTCAAATTAAAAAGCAAATAACGGAGTCTTGATACACTATGTGTTTTTGAATGCTCAAGGATGCAAGACTTAGAGAGAGAGATCTTCGATGGCTTTCTCTAAGACTTTAGTCCTTTCTGAAGAGTTTTGTGTCCTTTATTTTCACGGACAAGTCCTGAGACATGAAAAAGAGAGAGGAAGAGTCCTGACTTGCTTCCTGTCTTTCCAAGTTTCCATCAAAACTTCAAGTGTTATCTGACTCCATTTGTTTGTGACTTTTGTTGGAGGTTGGTCATATTTGTGCTAAGATGAAAAAAAAATTCTCAATGCCTCCAAACACACACAAATACGATTGTGGTACTGGTCTATACAAAAGTCAAATTTAATTGTGCCCTAAGGATTCAGTGCATAGTGTCTCATATTTATCTACTTTTTAAGATCTTCCTGTGGGGCTTGTGGCTGTGGCTATGATTCATAGGTATGTTTTTACTGAATCCAGTAAGGCTTCAGAGAGCTGGATGAATTGAATGTGAAGAAAACTAGAGGGATTTCCCAAAGATAATTGTGATAACTAAATGACCCTAGAGCAAAACTTGTGCTTGTGTTTGGTTTTCACTTCAATACATAGTAGCTGCTTGATTCTAGGTAAATTACTTAGGTCTTCTCTGACTCTCAGTTTCTTCATCTGTTAAATATGGTTGCAAATGGCACCTCTGTTTTTAGGATGTCATAGGGATTAAGTGGGTTCCTGTTTGTCAAGCATTTAGAATAGTGCCTGGCATAGAGACCATACAATGTAAGTTTGTTTTAAATAAACTAGAGTTTTCCTGTGAAGCAGAAGAGGCTAAGTTATAAGGAGGTTTTCTTACATCTACAGAACACGTCAGGCCATGGAAGATCCTTGGTGCATCTGGTATTTCCTTTTCTTTCCAGTCTGAAGTTAGCAGAAAGGCTGTTATTCACATTGCCTGCCAAGAATTTAAACAAGAGGTTGAGTATCTCTCCACAGCAAGTTTAAAATCTAGATTATAAGGTGAGAAAGCAGCAAAAAGCTTCTGGAAGATGGCCAGTAACATCAAATATCATCCATCTATTTGAAACTTCCTAAATGTTATTGGAGGCTTATCGAGGAATTGCCCCACTTGGGGACACGTTAACACTAGATGTGCAGGATATATTCACCCTTTCATCTATAAGAATACTCTCAGAGGAAATGTGATGGGAAAGACCTGAAATGAGTTTCCTAGAACTTTGCAAAACTAGGTCAGAGAATAGGACCATGTGGCTGCTGAAGACAAGGAGATACACTTTTAAGGGACAGGAAATATGACTTCCCTGAAAAAGGCATGACTTTGCAACCAAAGTGACTGCCAGTAAATGTCCTCAATTTTATTACCATACATGTGAAATTTGGCCTGCTACATATGTAAGCAATAAAGGTAACTATCTCAATGGGTGTACAGCTATTGGGGCAATAAATATTTTTTATGAGAGAATTTTGTCAGTTGTTGTTTGTTTTAAATCTCTCTCTTTTCCATATTATGCTAGTGAAGCAGGATATTTCCCTGACCCCTTAACAAGCCTCACAACAGGGGTGCCTCACTTAGCCTACAGCTGTCAACCTATTGCAGGTCGGGGAGCACACATTTGAGCAGGTGCAGGAGCCAGGGCAAGCGCTACTGGGCACCAGCAGGAATGAACTCCATACCGGCCCTGGGACAGCATCTAGGGGGGTGACTGTGACCTCTGAAGCCCCGGAGGGAGAGTTATGGTCAGTGTTCTTTTAGCGTTGCCATCCCTGGATGGCTTATGTGTTAACAGCTCAATGGAAGGTCAATGTGACCGTCTTTTGCATGCACACTTGTGGCTCCGAGCTCTTGTCTGCTATCCAGGAAAAATGAGGTCACATAAATGAATTGAAGATGGTAAATGCAGATTTTATTGCTGACGAAAGTAGATCTCAGCCAGTGGGGAGCTTAAAGGTGGACAGAGTGGGAAGGTAATCGTCCCCTGAAGACTGGCTGTCCCCAGCCGGACCCCTCTTTGAAGCTATGCTGTCAAGCTGCCCCTCTGAATTCAAGCCACTTCTCTCTGACATCAAATTCTAGTCTCTGACATCCAGCTGCTTCTCCTCTCTCTGCCACTTGAGCCTGCGGTTTTTATGGGCACAGGATGTGGGGGGTGGGCCATGGGTGGTTTTGGAAAATGCAACACTGGAGCAGGAAAACAAGAATTCAAGTTCTCGCTTTGGGCCGTGGTTCCAGGCTTGAAGGTGAGGCCCTCACTGGGGAGCTGCCCTGCCCTCTTCTGCCCAGAATTTCCCTGCTTCCTATCCCTATCATTTCCCGCCTCTGAAGAGACACATCTAACTGTTGTTAGAATACAGATGAAGACCGGTCTTGGCTACTTTCTTCCGACAGGGGGCATTGTTTTGGGAGAATGGCAGTCAGACTCTTCCCAGAGGCCTACCTAAGGGTTCCTGGCAAATGGGAGCCATCATCTGAGGCCCCAGTTGCCTGACTCTTTGGAGTTTGATGGCCTCTGGATGAGAAGAAATAAGCTTTACAAGGTTAAGCATGTATGGATCAAATATGTGTATTGTACAAAGAGGAGTTAAAAAGGAGAGAATCTAGTGCCAAAATGACAGAAGTAAGTGAAATATACAAATCATTCTAAAAACAATATGGTGCCCCATGGTACAAAACAGAATGAAGGTAAGAACAGCAAGCATAGGCAAGACTATGAAAAGGATGACTCACCTTATGAAGATTCTGCCAGTTTCATTTTGTATAAACAACCCCAGCTGTGTGGTTTAAACTGTAGAATGTTATTGCTGTTAAGGGCTTTCTAAAGATCCTTCTATAAATTTGGCCACTACCGTGAGAGCCATTCTCTCACAGACAATTTTCAAAGATGTTTTGCCACCTTTCAGATTGAAGTCAGTGATTCTTCCTTAGTAGTCTCTTCCCATGTGTGAAACCATCTTTGCGGAGGAATGGATAATGGTGATGTACACCGAAGGTCTTTTAAGATTCTATTCAGCTTGTTACATATTGTATTAGGGTGCTCTTGCAGCTGTAACAAACTTGGTGGCTTAAAACAACAGAAATGTATCCTTCCACAGTTCTGGAAGAGAGAAGACTGATACTATCATTACTCTACTTCCCTTCCTCCTCACTGCATCTGGCAACAGTTCCAAAGAGGCATTAGAGTTGATTTATTAATTTGGGGCAGTGAGGTGTAAGGTGTAGTCCCTAGAACCCTTTAGCTTCTTCCATTGGAGTTTCTCCTTTCAGTATCCCTGGGAAAAATTTCAGGTGTTGGCAGCGTCACATTTCCTCTAGATTCTCTAGTGGAGCATCTTCCTGCAGCTGGCGGTTTCTGACCTTCTTCAGCTTGTTGCTGCATCACCCAGTCTTCATAGCCACCATCTTCAAATCTCTTTATTCTTCATCTTCACATTGCCTTCTCCTCTGTGTATATGAGCCAAATCTCTCCCTTGTAAGAGCAGCTGTGATTACATTTAGAACCCACCAGTATAACCCAGGATTATCTCACTGTCCCCAAATCCTTAATCACATCTGCAAAGACTTTTTTGTTCTCCAAATATGGTAACAATTACAGGTTGTAGGAATTGGAACATGATAGCTTGGGGATCGTTTTTTCATCCTACACACAGTTTATCTCAGTTAATCCTGAAGTAAGTATGTATACCCTCCCTTTACAGGTGAGGAATCTAAGACTCAGAGAGCTTGAGGTTTTTACATTAAGTTTTTTATTGGCCTCCTAATGTGTTTTAAATGCTCTTTCGGTTTCTAGGACACCACAATCTCTTGGTATCATTTTTACCTCATTGGCCACCCTTTTGTTCTCCTTTGTGGCTACTCCCTGCTCCTTTTCTTTAGCCTCAATATCCGACAGTGCAATTCTTAATTGCTGAACCTCTTCTTCTCTTCCCTTTTCTTCTTTATTCTCTCACTACACCCTAACCCCCAAATCTTCCTTCTAGGAGTCTTAACCTGAATGTTTTAATAGATACATCAAACTCAAGTTCAAAATTGAACACCTGATTTCCCCCTCTCTCACCCCATAAAAAACGTTGCTCCAACATCAGCCTCTCCCATCTCACTGATCCATTCTTCTGGTAGCTCCAGCCAAAACCCTGAAGCCATTGCTCATTCTTCTTATGCTTTGTTCCACTCCATATTCAAGAATTCCTGTTGGTGCTTCCTTCAAAATAGATCTCTCCTGGGCCACTCCCCAACTTCTCCAGGACTGTTTCAAGCCCCATCTTCTTCTTGCTTGATTTACTGCAAGAAATTCCTAACTGGTCCCCTGCTTCTACTTCATTGTCTATGTGTCCTGTTTACTAGCTAGCCAGAAGGAGCCTTTTAAAACATGAGTGAGATGATGTACTCAGACCTCTGCTCAAAATCATATACTGGCTCCTCACTTCACTCATAGTGAAAGCCTGCAAATGCCAGCATGATTTGGTGCTATTTCCTCCCTGATTTCTGCTCTTTTAACTCTTCCACCCCTGACTGTGTTTCAGAAATCACCACGTATTCTCTTAATTAAGTCTTTGCAAGGCTGTGCCTTCCTCTAGAACATACTTCTAAATATGTTTGCATGGCTAACGTCCTCAGCTAAATATTTTAATGAACCAACCCTAACCTGTATAGTTATAATTTTGATAACATTAATCTCTTCCTCATGCTCTCCAGTTCTATTGCTTCTCTGCATTTTATTTGTATCCTTAACCCTTCTTATCTTCCAGATAATTTACTTGTTTATTAAAGACTGCTCAATGTAAGAAAAAAAACCTGAAGGTGACCTTGGGTTCTTTCTTATTCGTGCTGTGATCTGGAGCCAGACCCAAGACCACTGTCTTTGTCTGTTTTGTGTTTCTATAAAGGAATACCTGAGGCTGGCTAATTTACAACAAAAAGAGGTTTCTTTGGCTCACAGACCTGTAGGCTCTACAACAAGCATAGCACCAACATCTGCTTCTGGTGAGGGCTTTAGAGAACTTCCACTCATGGAGGAAGGTGGAGGGGAGTAGGCATGACACGGCAAGAGAGAAAGGAGAAGAGAGAGGGAAGAAGGTGCCAGACTGCTTTTAACAGCCAGATCCTACAGAAACTAAGAGTAGTAACTCACTGAATCCTGCAAGAATGGCACCAAGAAGTCCATGAGAATTCTGCATCTTTACCCCCAAAACCTCTCACTAGGTGCAACCTCCAACATTAGGGACTAAATTTCAACATGAGATTTGGAAGGAACAAATATCCAAAATACATCAACCACTATATTGATAACCTTGGCTAAGTTACTTAATTGTGTTGTGTGTAAAATCAGGATAGTAATGGTATTTGCTTCATAGAGTTGGTTCGATGATTAAATAAGTTAATATACGTAGAGCCTTTATAAAATATCTGGCACTTGGTAAATATTTAATAAATGTTAGTTATTATTATTTGGGTAAGGACATTGTTCTTTCTGAAGTAATAACCAAATAAGTTCCCTTTTATAAATTATGGGTCTTATGTGTCCAAAGCCTAAGCATTTTGTGATATAATCTAGTGCAAAGATAAACATGTCACTGGCAATAGAATGACTGTTGAGGCAGAACTTACAAATTATGCCAGCTGTTCTTTGTCCATAGTTGAAGGCTTTCGGACACCTGTTTTGTGAATAATTGCTTCAGCGACTCCCTTTAGGAATGTTAATTGAAGAAGTGTAGTCACACATTTCTGTAATTTATACACACTCTAAGCCTGAAAGGCAGAACTTGGGGGAAGAGCTAGGCTAATATTCATGTATAATTGTGAGACCTTCTGGAAGGAAGAGTTTCAAGAATACAGATTTTCTCCCCTGAGGGTTAATCAAAACTAGTTTCTGAAAGGTCATCTGGAGAGAGGAATCTGCTGGAGGGTCACTCAGTACCCAGAGTAAGGGTTTAGCTTTGGGTATTGCTATTTTCCTAAAAGATGGGTAATAACACTGCTTTTGGATCTAAGTGCTCTGAATCCTCTGGATTTACTGGAATTTTCTTTAGGAACCTTTCCCTGATCCTGACCTACTCCCCAGTTCCTTCCAGGGCGGGACTCCTTTTGCCAGAGACAAGATGTTTTTATTTTTATTTCAAGAGAAAAAGTTTAAAATGAAGATTTTGATAGTGGGATGTGCAGAGCAAAGAGAAGAGAAGAATGTCATGAAAGCAGTGGAAGCATTACGAAGATATGACAGAACAAAGCACCAATGGTTTTGGTTTAACAGGGGAACCAGTTTTCTACCTAAGATAATCTATAGGTTTCCAAATACCTTAGGAACTTGGCATTTGGACATAGATTCTCTGTTAGGCCATTCTTGCATTGCTATAAATAAATACCTGAGGCTGGGTATTTTATAAGAAAAGACATTTAATTGGCTCACAGTTCTACAGGCTGTTCAGGAAGCATAATGCCAGCATCTGCTTCTGAGGAGGCCTCAGGAAGCTTCCGGTCATGGCAGAAGGTGAAAGAGAAGTAGGCACCTCACACCGTGAGAGCAGGAGTAAGACAGAGAAAGTGGTTGGGTGGGAGGGGCATGGGGCAAGATACCACACATTTAAACAACCAGATCTCAGGAGAACTCACTCACTATGGTGAGGACAGCACTAAGCCATGAGGGAATCTACCTCCCTGTCCAAACACATCCCACCAGGCCCCACCTTCAACAAAGGATGGCATCTCAACATGAGGTTTGGAGGGTACATCCAAACTTTATCAGATGCTTTTCTATCTGGGGGAGAATAAATAGGCTGTGTCAATTTCGAAATGCTTCCAGTTACTGCTTTTTCTCCGTCAGAGGACAGCTTATTTGGCACCCAATGGTGTGGGGAGTTGTCAGCTTGAAGCTGGCAAGAGTCTTCAACCAGCTGTTCTCACTTCACACTAAGATCCAGAGAGTGGCTGGGATCTCCTGAAAAGATCTTCCACTTCTCTTTTTGGTGAGCATTTTTGGGTTTTACTCAAGGAAGAGCTGGCACTGCTGGGATGGAAGAAACAGATGGAATATACGGTCTTCAGAGCTCAGATAATGTTGGCAGATGGGGGTGGAGGGGTGTTATAGGTGCCAAGAACCCAAATGGTGGCATACCACATTTAGTAGGCTGCTGGCATGTGCATATTTTGTTTAATTAGCAGTTTTTGTAAGTCATAAGCATATGCTTTGTTACTTTTTGTTGTTTTAATGTTAAGCTATTATGTACTTTAGTGAAGTCTTATGCCTTCTCTGAGTGAGTTTTGCTTATAATTAGCAATTCAGCACTATATGTCATCCCCAGCCTTTCCTGAACATGGCCCATCTCCCTCTACCACACTGCCTGGTACTGTCTTGCTAATAGGCACTGTGGGAGATACAAAGGAAAGGTAGATGCAGATTCTGCTCTAAGTTCCCTTGTAGGAAAGGAGTAGAAAAGTGGGCCAGAGAAAGGCTCTAGTACCAAAACAATTCAGTGCTTACCTAGGAACAAATGTGCTCTGGTAAATTCCGGTAAGAGATGGAGTGGAAGCCAGAGGTTCCCAGTAGAGTTGGCAATAAAAACTTGGAGAAATCTGACTGAAGCTAGGCAAAGAGAAAACAGACCAAGGGTGCCATTTGCAGGAATAGAGCCTGATGCTGAATTGAAAGGTTGCTAAGGTAGAGGCTCCTTGTCTCTACTCCTAGATGCTGAGTATTTCACCAATGTATAACTACCAAATTGAGTAACATTGTCCAGTTTGCCAAGAGTCAGGCTCTCATACCAGTTGACTTTTTTGGAACCCAAGTTTTTATAATGTTCTTTTCTTGTGTGATTGCTACTGTTTTCTATTGTGTGGCTTCATGGCAGTCATGGGCAGAGACCTTTTATTAAAAGCCACAAGTAATTTCTGGGACCAGGCTATATGTTTCAAAGATTTTATTGATAGATGAAGAAAGTAAACAGCAGAAAATTAATTCCAATGATAAGATGTGGACTTTCTTGTGTCCTATAAACCCAGACTATAGCCCATTGTATTAGTTCATTCTTACATTGCTATAAAGAACTACCGGAGACTGGCTAATTTATAAAGAAAATAGGTTTAATTGACTCACAGTTTCATAGGATGTACAGGAGCCATTGCTGGGGAGGCCTCAGGAAACTTACAATCATAGTGGAAGGTGAA
This sequence comes from Macaca nemestrina, assembly GCF_043159975.1. Taxonomy (NCBI): domain Eukaryota; kingdom Metazoa; phylum Chordata; class Mammalia; order Primates; family Cercopithecidae; genus Macaca; species Macaca nemestrina. The sequence goes on along the minus strand of NC_092137.1, from coordinate 79,511,945 downwards.
GGAGAAGCAACTGTGTCTACATGGCAGGAGCAAGGGGAAGGGGGAGAGATAAAGAGGAGGTGCTGTACACTTTCAAACAACTATATCTCATGAGAACTCTATCACTAAGAGAGCAAGGGGGAAGTCTGCCCCCATCATTCAATCACCTCCCACCAGGCCCCTCCTCTAACACTGAGAATTACAATTTGACAAGAGATTTGGGTGGGGACAGAGGGCCAAACCATATCACTTATCTTCCAAAATGTTTCCCTGCCTACTCTGTAGGTGGATGCCTTGAGTCAAGGGACAGTTTATCTTGCCAAAATGTTAGCACTCTAGAACATAGAACAGTATGTCTCAGACCTTAATGTGCATTTAAATCACCTGGGGATCTTGTTAAAATGCACGTTATGATTCAATTGGTTGGAAGTGGGGCCTAAGGTTTTGCATTCTAACAAGTTCCTAGGTGATGCTGAAGCCCAAATTTGAAGTAGCAAGGCCTAGACCATGCCATTCTTTCTCAGAATTTAAGTGCAAACAGTGGGAGTTCTAGAAAGAAGAGGGACATTCTTGTTTCATGAGCTTGTAGTCTGTTCTTTAGCACCTATTTCCCTTCTTATTTCCCTTCCCTTTTCCTAGGTTAGGTCCTGCTCTAACCTAGGACGGTTGACAGTGTATGCCCTATTCCCATCTTAAGGAGACTCACAGTGGAATAGTAGAGAAAGTATAGAAAACACAGCATTAAGCATTATTCATTTTCAAATGACTCCATGCATGAGGTTTCCATTTTCTAATTAGGCCTGTACCTGGTCAGGCCTAAGCCATTCATTGTTTACTTCTACCTTAAAGTGAAAGTTAGCTCTTGACATTCTTGGATAAACGTATTGAACAAGAGCTCTTTCTGTGCCTGTCTCTGTCTTTTCTTACTCTTTCCTTGTCTCTGTCTCTCTCACCTCCTCACCCCCCTCCCCACACACCTTCATATATGGACAAGAAACAGTGAATGGGAATAAGGCCATCAAGTCCAACCATTCATACACAGAAATATCTCTCCATTAAAAAGCAAAACAAATTCCGGAGACAATTTTTTGAATAACATACACTCAGTTTATATGACCAAACTGAACACCAAGTTCCAGTTTGAAACATTTGAATTCAAGTACAACAATGACTAGCTGCTTTTATTTGCACAGCTAATCCATCTAATTTGGTGCTTTTCCTAGAAAAAAAGAAAAATATTTGCCTCAAAGGTAAATTTGTGTCTGTCCTTTCATTGTACTAGAAAACCGCTATATTCGTTATCCTCTGCTACACAACAAATTACCCAAACTATAGTGGCTTAAAAGCAACCACTTATTATCACAGTTTTTATAGTTCAGAAATCTGGGCATAGCTTAGCTGGGCTCTCAGCATCAGTTTTTCACATAAGGTGGTGAACAAAGCGTCATCCATGGCTGTAGTCTCATCTAAGGGTTTGGTAGGAGAAAGGTTCAATTTCAAACTCAGTGACATAGTTATTGGAAGGATTCATTTCCTCGTGGGCCATTGGACTGAGGGCTTCAGTTCCTTGTTGGTTGCTGGCTGCAGGCTTCCCTCAGTTCCTTGACACATGGCCCCTCCAAGTTTCTCTCCATATAGGCAGCTCACAATACTTTAGCTTTCTTCATCGGAATGGGTGACTGGGTGAGCAAGAGAGAGTGTCAACAAGAGAGAAAAGAGTAAAAACAGACAGAAATCCTGGTCTTTTATTACCCAATCATGGATGTGGCATCACATCACTTCCATCGTATACTATTGGTGAGAAGCAAGTCATTATGTTCATCTCACATGCAAGGGGATGGAATTAGACAAAGGATGTCAAACCAAGATGCAGAGATTGTCGGAGGTCATTTCAAAGAGTGCTAATCATAGTGACCAAAGGCTTGAAACTATATGTTTTCTGGTTTTATCAAGTAAACTTTAAAAATATTAGAAATAGAGTAATTCTAAGTGACTTCTTTAATTATTGCCAGAAAGGCACCTGACATTACCTGGCTTCACCTGTGACTGCCTCCTTGCATTCTACTCCTATTCAGAACAAAACTCCGAGGGGCAAGTATAGCGAAAGTGTTGGGGCAGTCAATATCCCTTCCAAAGCCAATATTCAGAGTCTTTTTGTATTATTTCTGGGGTACTAGATATTGTAGGTGTGCTGGAGTTGCTGGTTGACTACATTTTAGATAGTTTATAATTTTAGAAACTACAGGGGAACAAGATGAAAGGTAAAACAGGATGGGCTTTAAAAAATGTAGGATGATTTTTGTGTGTGCCAACTTTCAATGTGATAGGAATTCCCTGCACCAGTCTTCACTGCTCTTTTCTAGTACATGGCAATTGCTATAGTTAAAATTGCTAGTGAACAAAACTTCTTTTCTTGTGGTGACTATGACTTATAAATCCTTAGCATGTCCTCCTATAGAACACTTTCTCTTCTTCCATTCAGTTTCTTCAGTGAATAATTGACAATATTCAGAAGGCAAAAGAAGAGCACTAAGGAAAAGAGTGTGTCTGTTTCTCTCTCTCCTCTCAGGAGAGAGGACAGATGGTTAAACTTTCTCTATTTATGCCACGTTTGTCCTTAACTTATCCCTCAAAGAAAATTCTTCCTATCCTTCTTCAAAGGGAAGAACTTTTCCAACAGCTCTTGAGGAGCAGAATATGAACTTGGGTAAAGAAAACATGAACAGCAATACTTTATTTTTAAGAAAATTTAATTCACAGGTACTGCTCATTCACTGGCCTAAAGAAGGGAGAATTTTTAGAAGCAGGAAGAGCAGGCTGTTTTGGTTTCCTAATGGGACTGAGCTGAGGAGGGATTACCTGTGTCTTAAGGAATTTCTATCCCGTTCCAAACTTTGCTAGAGTCACAGCGGTAAGTAATACCTTTCTTAGTTTTCCCTCTTCTAAAAAATTTAGGCTAGAATGAGACTGCAGCTTCCTCAAAGAAAGAAACACAAATGTTGAGGTAGGAACTTGCCCTTGCCTGGGGTAGGCACCAGCAGAGGAAGAAGAAGAGATCAAATTTATATCCGAACTGTTCAAGCATTCAAGGTTAAAGAGTTGAGTGTGGAGTGAAAATAAGATGAATCCCAGAGGCTAAGGGGTGCTATAACAGCCAGAAAAATCTGGGGGATGTATTCTAGCTCTGTGATATTAGGCAAGTTATCAACTTTTCTGAGCCTTAGTTTACTCACCCGTACAATGTTATAATATCCCACAGGATTGTTGTTCATTTAAAATGGGATGAGGTATATAAAGCTCAATAACTCATGATCATTATTATTGTTGACTTGTTGATCAGGAGTGAGAACATATGATAGCCTCAGGTTTACTACTTCTGTGTGAAGATTACTGATTCTACCTTTTATACACATTTTGCTAAATCCTTCATTCATCCTCTCAACATGTATTACATTTTACTAGAAAACTGGCATTGCTTTATGTCAGCGTTTTGCAACAGCAGTATTATTGTTATTTTGGACAAAATAAGCATTTGTTGTGGAGTGATATCTTGTGCATCATGTTTTCTTTTAGAAACAACCAGGGTCTCTACCCACTAGATGCCAATAGCTAGCACAATTTCCCCTGCTCTGCCTTAGTTGTGACATTCAAAAAGCTCTCTTGACATTGCCAGATGTCCCCAGAGGAAAAAACTGCTCTCCACTGAGAATCAGCGTTCCAGATTCTAGGGATAGAAAGACAAGTTAAGATGCCTGTAGAAGTCCAGAGGGCTAGGGAAAGGGATGAGATAAAGATCCACAACTGGAAATAAAAATAGGTAACGAAAACCAGGAAAAGAGATGAAATCACTATTTGAGAATGTGTAAGTTAAGAAAAAAAAAAATACACCAATTAAGAATGAAACCCTGATGAATACTGCCAATATAAGACTGCTTGTGTCCCTTTCAAATCCATTATCCCTCTCTTCAATGGAAATCAAGCTTGACGCTTCATGGCCTTATGACCCAGTTTAGCCACTGGCATATGAGGGGTGGTGATTTGTGCAACTTTTGGATCTTCTCTAATTTAGAGATAAGCTGCTTCTCTTTGGAGGACACTTTGTCCTCTCATGGGCTGGAATACATACAAGGCTGTGTCCCTGCTTCAGACAAACAGATGAGAACAATTAGAGATGCCTCAAAAACAATATGAAAAGAGCCTGGGTCCAAAATCTTATGTGAATGGAAAATAAATTTATATCTTGTTTAATGTTTTGTGTCTGCATTTTGGTACCTCAACTAATACACAAATATTTAAATATCAGGTAGAAAATAGGTTTTTATGCAAGAATCAGAGACTAAAAAATGTGAAGGAATCCAGAAAAGTGTGGTGTCATGGAAGTTAGAGAGCCTCAGGAAAGAAAAGGTAATCAACAGTACCATAGAGGCAAGTCTGGCTAGATGGGAGGTGGAAAGGTAAGTTGACAAATGTTGATTCATTGATATCTTTAATGATAGCAAATTCAGAAGAATGCTGAAAGCAGAAGTAAAATTGCAATGTAATGAGTCAAGTGGAGATGTGAAATTGAACATGATTAATATAGGTTAACACTTTTTCAAAGTTTGAAAAACAAGGGGAAGAACTAAATGTGAATTACTTGGTGAGGATAATGGATTCAAGGGAGGGTTATTTTCTCGACTTTTAAATTTGAAATAATTATAGATCCATAGGAACATGCAAAGTAATATACAAAAGACCCCAGGCACTTTTCACCCAGTCTTCCCAAACATTAACATTTTACATAACTGTAGTACAGTATCAAAACCAGAGAAAATAATTTAGTAAAATCCATAAATTTTATTCAGATTTTATCCTTTATACATTCACTTAGGTGTGTGTATGTGTATGTGTGGCTCCCTGAGATTTTATTAGATGTGTATCTTTGTGTAATCACCACCACAATCCCAACACAATATAAAAAAATACAACTACATGATAAGACTCTCTCTTGCTATCCCTTTATAGCCATACCCATCCCTTCTTCATCCCCAGACCTCTGCTATCACCAGTTTTCTAAAACTGATACTCAACTTTTTCCAGCTTTGACCATTGAAAGCTCTTTCAGACTGGCACCTGTCCCCTTTTAATATGACTTGATTCCTTTACATCTATCTATCTATCTGTCTATCTATCTGTCTGTCTATCTATCTATCTATCTATCTATCTATCTATCTATCTATCTATCTATCTATCTACCTTAGGGTTCTCCAGAGGGACAGGCTTAATAGGAGATTATATATCTGAAAGGGAGTTTATTAAGGAGAATATTGACTTGCATGCTCACAAGGTAAAGTTGCACAATAAACTGGAGGAAGAAAGCCAGTAGTGGCTCATTCTGAGTCCAAAAGCCTCAAAAGTAGGGAATCCCACAGTGCAGCCTTCAGTTTGTGGCCAAAGGCCCAAGATCCACCAGCAAGTCACTGATAGATGTCCAAGAATCCAAAAGCTGAAGAACCTGGAGTCTGATATTCAAGGGTAGGAAGCATCCAACATGGGAGAAAGATAAAAGACAGAAGACTCAGCAAGCCAGCTTATTGCACCTTCTTCCACTGCTTTATTCTAGCCATGCTGGCAGCCAACTGGACAGTGTCCACCCAAATCGAGAGTTAGGTCTTCTTCTTCCAGTCCGCTGACTCAAATGTTAATCTCTTCTGGCAACACCCTCCCAGACACACACAGAAACAACACTTTACCAGCTATCTAGGTTTCCTTCAACCAAGTTGACACCTAACATTAACCATCATATTCTATCTATCTATCTATCTATCTATCTATCTATCTATCTATCTAGCTAGCTAGCTAGCTACCTATCTATCATCTAAGTGTCTATGTATCTATGTATCTATCATCTATCTATTATCTATCTATCTATTATCTATCTATCTATCTATCTATCTATCTATCTATCTATCTATCATCTATCTATCTATCATCTCTATGTGTGTTTTTATATTATGGGATCACAAATGCCTTAGTTATATTTTGTATTTTCTCTGGCCCAGTGTGAAACCAATTGCCTCTCTATAAGGCCCTGATTCCTTTTATAGGAGAATTATTTCTAAAAATCAAGATCCTTATCATAGCTATGCTCATTGCTCTTGGGACATCCCTGTTTATAGGGGACAGATATAAGAAATAAACTCATGCATACAGACATACCAATTTTTATTTCTATCTCTTTCTCTGGCAATCCAACCGCAATCCAGAAGAACGGAGTTCCTCCTTTCCTTATTTGTAAGTTTTATCTTCCACAGAGAGAAACACGGTTTTCATTATTTACAACGTATTTACCTATTGATCCAACCCTTCTATATATATAAAGTAGTTTTAAATTGTTATTCTATAGCACTGTGAGAAGCAAATTTATGAATTATAATACAATGTTTATGTAAAATTATTTTTTGTCTTTAGTCTTTCTAAGTATCTAGTCAAAATACTGTTATCCAACTTAAGTCAGCTCATTTTCTCCACCATATACACGTAACCATAGTATAGTTTTATGATTCTTTGAAAAAGAGTTAGATTCATTCATTTTAGTTTGCATTCTCTCTTGAGTTCCTCTTAATTTTGTTCTCTTATAAAAATTTGGATTCTCCTAAATTTGTATTTTTTAATTTTTGTAGGTACATAGTAGGTGTATATATTTATGAGGCACTTGAGATGTTTTGATATTGGTAGACAATGTGAAATAATCACATCATGGAGAATGGGGTATCTATCCCCCCAAATCTTTATCCTTTGTGTTACAATCTAATTATACTCTTAATTATTTTAAAATGTACAATTAAATTATTACTGACTATAGTCACCCTGTTGTGTTATCAAATAGTAGGTGTCATTCATTCTTTCTGAGTGTTATTTTTGTAGCCATTAACCATCTCTGCACCCCCCACTACACTTCCCAGCCTCCAGTAACCATCCTTCTACTACCTATCTCCATATGTTCAATTGTTTCTATTTTTAGATCCCCAAAATAAGTGAGAACATATGATTCATGTCTTTCTGTGCCTGTTTTGTTCACACAGCATAATGACGTCAAGCTCCATCCATGTTGTTGCAAATGACAGAATTACATTCTTTTTTATGGCTGCATAGTACTCCAATGGGTATATGTACCATATTTTCTTTACCATTTTGTTGATGGACACTTAGGTTGCTTCCAAATTTTGGCTACTGTGAACAGTGCTGAAGCAACTTGGGAGTACAGATATCTCTTCAATACATTGATTTCCTTTCTTTTGGGTATATGCCCAGCAGTGGGATATCTATTCATATATTTTGCTTATTTTATATTTTTCTCATTTTTTGGATCAGATCATTACATTTTTTTCTATAGAGTTGTTTGAGTTCCTTATATATTCTGGTTATTAATCCCTTGTCAGATGGGTACTTTGCAAATGTTTCCTCCCATTCTGTGGATTGTCTCTTCACTTTGTCAATTGTTTCCTTTGCTGTGCAGAAGCTTTTTAACTTAATTTGATCCCATTTGTTCATTTTTGCTTTGGTTGTCTGTGCTTCTGAAATATTACCTACTAAATTTTTGCCCAGCCTCTAATCCCAGCAATCTGAGGGCCGAGGCAGGCTGATCACTTAAGGTCAGGAGTTCAAGACCAGCCTGGCCACCATGGTGAAACCCTGTCTTTACTAAAAATACAAAAATTAGTTGGGCATGGTGGCATGCTCCTGTAGTCCCAGCTACTCAGAAGGCTGAGGCAGTGAAATGTCTTGAACCTGGGAGGCAGGGACTGCAGTGAGCTGAGATTGAGTCACTGTACTCTAGCCTTGGAGAGAGAGTAAGACTCTGTCTCAAAAAAAAGGAAAAAAAAAAGGAAAAACAGAAATTTCAGAAACTTTTGCCCGGACCGGTATCCTGGAGGTTTTCTCCAATGTTTTCTTGTTCTTGTAGTAGTTTTGTGGTTTGAGGTCTTTTTTTTGTTTTGTTTTGTTTTTTTGAGATGGAGCCTTGCTCTGTGGCCCAGGCTAGAGTGCAGTGGTGCAATTTCGGCTCACTTCAAGCTCTGCCTCCCAGGTTCCCACCATTCTCCTGCCTCAGCCTTCTGAGTAGCTGGGACTACAGGCTCCCGCCACCACGCCTGGCTCATATTTTGTATTTTTTAGTAGAGACGGGTTTTCTCTGTGTTAGCCAGGATGGTCTCGAGCTCCTGACCTCATGATTCACCTGCCTTGGCCTCCCAAAGTGCTGAGATCACAGGCATGAGCCACCATGCCTGGCCGGTTTGAGGTCTTATATTTAAGTCTTTAATGCATTTTTATTTGATTTGTATATATGGTGAGAGATAGGGGTCTAGTTTCATTCTTCTGCACAGGGATATCTCAGTTTGCTCAGCACCATTTATTGAAGAGAGTATCTTTCCTCTAAAGTATGTTCTTAGCACCTTTGTCAAAAAGGAATTCAGGGCAGATGTGTATATTTGTTTCTGGGTTCTCTATTCGGTGCCATTGGTTGATGTGTCTGTTTTTACGCCAGTGTCATGCTGTTTTGATTACTGCAACTCTGTAGTGTAGTTTGAAGTCAGGTAATGTAATTCCTCCAATTTTGTTCTTTTTGCTTAGAATAGCATTGGCTATTCTGATTTTTTGTGTATGTGGTTTCATATAAGCTTTAGCAATGGTTTATTTTCTGTTTCTATGAAGAATGTCATTAGTATTTTGATATTGATAGGGATTGCATTGAAACTGAAGATCACTTAGGGTAGCATGAGCATTTTAACAATATTGAGTCTTCCAATCCATGAACATAGAAGTTTAAAAATTTTTTTGATTACCTCTTCAATTTCATTCATCAATGTTTTACAGTTTTTATTATAGAAATCTTTCACTCATTGGGCTAATTCCTAGGTATTTAATTTTATTTGTGGCTATTGTAAATGGGATTAAATTCTAGATTTCTTTTTCATATTGTTTGTTGTTGACATATAGAAATGCTACTAACTTTTGTATGTTGTTTTTGTATTTTGCAACTTTACTGAATTTGTTTATCAGTACTAATAGTTTTTTTTAATGGAATCTTTAGGTTTTACCATAATGGGTTTTTTTTATGGATTCTTTAGGTTTTTCCAAATATAAGGTCATATCGTCTGCAAACCAGGATAATTTGACTTCTTGCATTTCAAATTGGATGCACTTTAATTTTTTTCCTTGTCTAGTTGCTCTAGCTAGGACTTCCAGTACTGTGTTGAACAACCGTACTGACTGCTGTTCACAGTGGATCTTTGCCGTGTTCCAGATCTTAGACGAAAGGCTTTCAGTTTTTCTCCATTTAGTATGATACTTGCTGTGGATCTGTCATAATGGCTACTTTGAGGTATGTTCCTTGTATTGCTAGCCATTTGAGACTTTTTATCATAAAAAAAGTTGAATTTTATCAAATGCTTTTTCAGCATCAATTGAAATGATTCTATGGTTTTTATCCTTTATTTGGTTGATATGAAATATCACATCAATTGATTTGCATATGTTGAACCATCCTTGGATCTAGGAATAAATCCTACTTGGTCATAATAAGTAATCTTTTAAATCTAATGTGAATTTGATTTGGCAGTATTTTGTTGAGAATTTTTGCATCAATATTCTTCAGAGGTATTGGCTTGTGGTTTTTTGTTTGTTTGTTTTTTTGATATCTTTGTCTGGTTTTAGTATCAAGGCAATTTGCTTTATATATCTGGGTGCTCCAGATATATAAAAGATATATGTTTAAAATTGCTGTATTCTCTTATTGAATTGACTTATCATTATAGAGTGGCATTCTTTGTCTCTTCCCATAGTTTTTGTCTTGAAATCTATTTTGTCTGATGTAAGTATAGCTACTCCTGCTCTTTTTTGGTTTCCATCAGTATGGAATATCTTTTTTCTATGCCTTTATTTGCAATCTATGTGTGTCTTTATAGTTGAAGTGTGTTTTTTAGGCAACAGATCAATGGGTCTTTTTATTTTATCCATTTTGTCACTCTATGTCTTTTGATTGTAGAGTTAAGTCTATTTACATCCAATGTTATTATTGATAGGTAAGGACTGACTCTTCATTTTGTTATTTATTTTCTGGTTATTTTGTGATCTTCTCTTCCTTCTTTATTTCCTTCCTGTTTTCTTTTTAGTGAAGCTGATTTTCTCTGGTGATGCAATTTCATTTCTTTCTTTGTGTGTGTGTGTGTATCCATTGTATGTTTTTTGGTTTGAAGTTAACATGAGGCTTGCAAATACTGTCTTATAACCCATTATTTTAAGCTAATAACAACTTAACACTGTTTGCATAAACAAAGAAGCAAAAAGAAAATAAAGACTCTACACCTTACCTTTGTCCCCCTAACTTTTTAACATTTTGTTGTTTCTATTTTTACCTTATTGTATTTCCTATGTCTTGAAAAGCTGTTGTAGCTATTATTTTTTATTGGTTCATCATTTAGTCTTTCTATGAAGAATAAGAGTAGTTTACACACCACAGTTAGAGTATTATAATATTCTGCTGTTTTTCTGTGTGCTTACTATTATCAGTGACTTTTGCACCTTCAAGTCATTACTTATTGCTCATAAACATCCTTCTCTTTCTGATTAAAATACTCCCTCTAGCATTTCTTGCAGAAAAGGTCTAGTGTTGATGAAATCCTTCAGCTTTTGTTATCTGGTTAAATATTTCTCCTTCATATTTGAAGAATATTTTAAGTGGATATACTATTCTAGGATAAAAGTTTTCCTGTTTTTTTTTCTTTCTTTCAACACTTTAAATATGTCATGCCACTCTCTGTTGGCATGTAATGTTTCCACTGAAAAGTTTCCTGGATTGTCTTGATACCTGTAGATGTTCTTCTGTGTCCAAGCATTGAAGAGATAGGTGTTTATTATAGCCTTGGAAGTCTGGGCTTATTTGCACCTGCTCTTCTTAGGAAAGCTTCCCAGTTACTCAAAAGGAATTGGATGTTGCAATCTAAGCTGTATCTGCTTTAGGAGGCACCCAAGCCCAGTAACACTGTGGTTCTTGCAGACTCACAGAGGTGCTGCCTTGATGGTCTTGGACAGGATCTGGAAGAATTTTCTGTATTACCAGGCAGCAGCTCTTGTTCTTTTCCCTTACTTTCTCCCAAGTAAACAGAATCTCTCTCTTTCTGAGTCACATGAAACTGAGGGTGGAGTGACACAAGCACCCCTGTAGCTACTACCACTACGATTGTGCTGGGTCCAACCCGAAGCCAGCACAACATTGGGTCTCACCCAAGTCCTGCTGTAATCACTCCTTGGCTACAGCCTATGTTCACTCAAGGCTCTGGGGCTCTACAATAAGCAGGTGGCAAAACCAGCCAGGACTGAGTCCTTCACTTCAGGATGGTGAGTTCCCCCAGACTCCAGGCAGATCCACATATGCTGTCCAGTAATCAGAGACTAGAGTTAGAAACCTTAGAAGTCTACCTAGTGTTTTACTGTACTGTGCCTGAGCTGGCACTCAAACCATAAGATGCTGTCCTTCTCACCATTTCCTCCCCTTTCCAAAAGCAGAGGAGCCTTACCCTATGGCCACCACTACCACAGGCCCATAAGGAGTGTTCTACCTGATATTCCCTTAAGGCTCAAGGGCTCTTAAGTTAACTTGTGGTGAATTCTGTCTGGCCTAGGAATCCATCTTCAGAGCAGTGCACTCCTCTCCAGCCCGGGGGCGGGGGGGTCAAGAAATGCAATCCAAGAGCCAAGTTCTGGAATCAGGGATCTCAAGAATCTGCTTGGTGCACTACTGCTCTGTGGCCAAGCTTGTACGAATAGTGCAAGACAAAGTCCCTTTTACTTTTCCCTCTGCTCTTCTCAAGCAGAGGGAGTCTTGCCATGTAGCTGCTGCAGCTGATTATGTGCTGAGTCTCACCCGAAGTCAGCAAGTCTGAGACTCACCCAAGGCCCTGGATATAATACCTGGTTATCACTGCTGATTATTCAGGGCCCAAGGGCTTTTCACTCAGCAGATGATGAATGCTGCCACGACTGAGTAATTACCTTCAAGGCAGCGGGTTCCCTTTTGTCCCAGAGTGTGTCTAGAAATATCCTCCTCGAACTAGGGCCTGGAAAGGGGGCCTCACGACTCTGACCCATTCTCTATCCTGCTGTGGCTGAGCTGGTCTCCAAGATGCAAGACCAAGTCCTTCCTACTCTTCCCTCTCTTCTCTTCAAGTAGAAGGAAGGGGTCTCTTTTGGACCTGCAAGTTCTGCAGCCTGGGGTTAGGGGAGGACCGATGCCAGTACTGTCTTAGCCATCCTTGCTGGTGTTTCAGCAGGTCGTGTGCTTCCCAGTCCACTGTCTCTGGGGTCAGTTCAGCAATGGGACTCTCTTAGGATTTGCAGTCCTTGTGGCCTAGACTGTCTTTTGGGTTTCTTTAGAGCCCAAGAGCACTTTCGCCCTCGGTGAAGAGGTTTGTGGGAACTCAAGTTCCCACCAGTGGGATCTGTAATTCCCCTCTGGCTAGGGCTGGTTTAAATGCTCCCTTCGTGGGTGAGAATCAGCAGAGTTTGGTCTGGTTTTTCTTTCTGCTGTAACAGGTCAGCACTGAATTCAATGTCTCAATTGCTGTGCTCCTTTGCCCAGGGCACAGAAATGCTCTCTGTACCCCACCACTGCTGTTGGGGTGTGGGATGGGGGAAGTTTGGGAAGTTTGGTGTTGCTAATTCAAGACAGTTTTTTCTACCGCTTCAATGCCTCTTTTAACAATATAAAGTTAAAATCGGGTACTGTGAGTACTCAGTTGGTTTTTGGTTCTTATGAAGGTGCTTTTTTCATGTAGATAGTTGTTAAATTGGTGTCCTTGCAGGGAGGACAATCAGTGGAACCTTCTATTCCACCATCTCACTTTGCTTCTTCCCTCCTAAATTTGATCCCTAGATTCAATGCTATCCTTTCCAAAATCCCAGTAAACTTTTGTTTTAAAAATGTATATCAAAATCAAATGAGCTGAAATAGCCAAAACAATTTTGGAAAACAACAACAAAGTAACAAAGCTGGAAAAACATATTACCCAACTTCAAAACTGCTTATAAAACTACTGTAACTAAGGCAGTAAGGTACTGATGAAAGGATAGACATATAGCTCAATGAACAGAACAAAGATGGCTGGTCACAGACCTACAAAATAGAGTCAATTGATTTTTTGTTTTTTCTTTTGAGACAGGGTCTGGTTCTGTCACCCAGGCTGGAGTGTGAGGGTATGATCTCAGCTGACTGCAACCTCTGACTCATGGGCTCAACCCATCCTCCCACCTCAGCCTTCTTAGTAGCTGGGACTACAGGTGCACACCGCCATGTCTGGCTAATTTTTATATTCTTTGGTACGGACAGGTTTTCACCATTTTGCATAGGCTGATCTGGAACTCCTGGGCTCAAGCAATCTTCCTGCCTCGGCCTTCCAAAGTGCTGGGATTATAGGCATGTGCCACCACACTTGGCCAAGTCAATTGATTTTTGACAAAGGTGTCAAAGGCAATGAATAGTCTCCTCAAGACACAGTGCTGGAGCAATTTGATGTCTATATACAAAATAGTGAACCTTGATATAGATTTCACAACTTATGCAAAAATTAAGTCAGAATGGATAGTAGCTCTAAATATAAGCATAAAACTTTAATGCGTGAAAAAGAAGCTATAAAAATAATTCTAATAGCTTTGAGTTAAGCAAAAAAAAAAAAAAAAAAAAAAAAAAAAAAATTAACTATGTGCCAACTACACAAGAAAAAGTTATTAAGTTAGACCCAATGAAAACAAAAATATTTTGCTCTTCCTGAGAAATTGTTAAGAATATAAAAAAGCATAAACTTTTCTCCCATAAACTGGGAGAAAATGTTTCCAAAACATATTTTGATCAAAGTAAATCTGTCTAAAATATTTAAAGACCTCTTGCATCTCAATAATAATAAGACAACCCGATAAAAAATGCGCAAAACATTTAAACAGACATTTTACTGGAAAAGGTCTTTACATGTTAACTTGGCACATGAACAATTTATCAACATCATTCATTATTAGAAAAAGGGTTTTTTTTTTTTTAAATTTTAACTTTTGTTTTAGGTTCAGGGGGTACAGGTGCAGGTTTGTTACATGGTTAAATTATGTGTCATAGAAGTTTGGTGTAGAGATTATTTCATCACCCAGGGAATAAGCATAGTCCCCAAGAGGTAGTTTTTGTGTCCTCATGCTCTTCTGGGTGCCAGTGTCTACTGTTCCCTCCTTTGTGTCCCTGTTTACTCAATGTTTAGCTCCCAGTTATAAGTGACAACATGCAGTATTTGGTGAGAAAGGCAAATTAGTGTCACAATGGGATGCCTTATGAACGGCTTAAATTAGAAAGACTGCATGCAGAGCAACTAGAATGCTCATACACTGCTGGTGTTACTGTAAATGATAAAATTGCTTTAGAAAACTTATAGCAGTTTCTTAAAAGTTAAATGTATACCTAGTGCACAATCCAAGGATTTTGCTCCAAGATATTTACGTGAAATAAATAAAAGCATTTGTCTCTACATAACTTGTACATGAATGTTCATAGCAGCTTTATTTATAGTAGACAAAAACTGAAAACTACCCAAATGTCCATCAAAAGAGAATAGACAAATTGTATTATATCCACACAATATTTATTACTCAACATAAAACTAAGTGAGCTATTGATACATGGAATAATAGGAATGAATTTCAAGATAATTATGCCAAATATAAGAAATAAGAGAAAGAAGTATATAAATTACTCCATTTATATAAAATTCTAGAAAATGCAAATTAAACCTACCTACAGTGTCAGAAAACAGATCAATTATTGACTTACATTGAGGAGTTTGTGGAAGTTGAAGGTGGGAGGCGGGGATGGGGGAGGAAGCCTTTAATGTTGATAGATATGTTTATTGCATTATTTTTATGATTTCATGGGTGCATACATATGTCAAGGCTTTGTATACTTTAAATATATATAGTTTAAACTATCTCAAATATAACTATATAAGGCTCTAAAATAAAAATAAACAGAATACAAAAGCTGTTCATCATATCAAAGACTCACTGGGATACGGGGGAGCCAGGTGTGGAAAACAAGAAGGAACCAGGAAAGTTTGGCAGCTAAAAATACAAGTGAGATCATGTAGTTAGAGCCATTTGATTACAAAGCTTAAAGCAAACCACAGCCATTGAGCTCTTATTATCACCACTGTGGGGCCCCAGCTCACAGCCATTATGAATTATCTATTAATCTCTGTGTCACCCCCTGGCTGGGGCATCCCATTGGCATGCCGCAATCATATCTCGGGCTCTAGCCTCCAGACAATTGGGAAATGGAGAATATCTGCTACCTTTGCTTCTGTAGTAGTGGGAGTTGTGATCCTACCTCTCACTATGAACTACACCAAGGGACATTTCTCAACACATAGGAAACGTTTTCATTCTGAGTAGCCAAGAGGAGATAAAAGAAAAAAAAAAAAGACAAATGACTCTCTAGGCAATCACATGACTCATAATTTCAGAAGCCATAAGAAGTCTTCGAGTCTTAGGTCTCTCTGACTTATTCTGCATATATAGCTTTCTGCAGCCCAGACTCTTGACTCTAGTTAGCTAGTGACACAGATGATTTACCCAGTTCTAACCCCTCTGTTATTTATGCACTGTGTATTTTCATTTGCAAGATTTTCTCCTTCAGTTCCCTGTAATGTGCTACTGTAGTAGATATGTAATCTTAGAGAGCGTAGGAGTAGATTAAACTTTCTTTTCCTTATGTCTTTTTATCTAAGCCCTTCTGTTCTTGAAAGCATCCAGCTCATGCTTCTCATTTTCCCAGCTACTATACTCAGTGCTGGTCCAACTCTCCCTCTAGTGGTAATTTGTTTCATCTGCCCATAGTTACCTAAAAGTGTGTGCTTTAGATTGTTGGCATTCAAAAGTTTGACTGCTATTCATAATAAAAAAATAAATTTTATATCTCCACACCACTCATACATGAATATATAACTAAAATAAAAATTTCACAAAACAGTATTTGCCCTAAATTTGTGGAGTATCCTGTGGCATTTTCTATTCAATTCTGCTCTACTTTCCTTTAGAAAATTATGCTAGTTATTACCCACTGAATTCAACCATCAACAAACTGCAACCCATGCTTTGAAAAAACCATGCTTTAGACTATAATTAAAATTGTATTAACCTTGTGTTCTACAAATTGGTGTTTCTCCCAAATAGAGGCCCACCGACAAGCACACAAAAACCTCCTATGACCAAATACATGAAGACTTGCAAATCTTCTTTTATTTGTCTTTTGTTACCTTTATTTTCCTAACACATTTGCATATAATGACTTGGAAAAATCTTGCAGTGAAGAAACCAGCCTAAGTTTGCATAATTCAGTGTTTGCTGAATTTAACCATGGAAGGAATATTTCCAAAATACACACATAACAACAAAATTAAACAAATCTAGGAGTAGCTAATGAAACTCATGAAAGGACTATACCAAGGGATGAGATTTCAAGAAATTCTGCTTCATACATGAGAAGAAAATTCACAGATAAGTCTAAATGCCAAATATACATACAAAACTTAACAAAGATTTATACAGGTAGGCAATCGCATCCTGGAGGTGTACTTTAAAAGCTACTTAGGAAGAATAGACAAATATGGTTTGATGGGAGGAGTTTTGGAGGTAAAGAGGAAATAACTCTGTTAAAGCTAAAAGGGGTGATTTATGAAGTTATACCCAGGGATGTGAGGAAATAGAGTAGCTTGGTTTAGCTAACTCTTATACAGATGCTCTTTGGGCCTGCTATTGATATTAAGTGATTTTGTCTCCTGCAGTCCAGATGGAGAGTAAAGTCAGTGGTAGAGGGCACCATCAGAGGCCCAGGAGCCTATGAGGGAGGATTTGCTGATCCAAATGGGAAAAAGATTTTGTTCAGGTCCCTAACTCACAGACAGTGACTGGTAGAAACCCAAATCTCAACATGTTAAATACATAATTTTAAACACAGATTAGGATTGGGGTAAATCAGTGAGAGTAGTGAGCACAGAAGCCAGCTGGACAACTTTTGGAAATCTGAAGAACAGTCCAAGGTGATATGATCCCTGGGGCAATATAGCAGTATCTAAGGAAGGAAATCTAGGTCAGAAAACCAGCCAAAGCCAGCAGGAGAGGCTGACTCGGACAACAGTTGTGCTCTCCGCAGCAAACACTTCCCGAAATACCTTGCTGCTCTCCTTCTCTGAGAGGTGACTCTCATCCACAAGTCCTGCTTAAGAGGCAGGTGTAGCATCCATAATAATAACGAGACTCAAATTTTTGGTCCAGGGGATTGGACTGTGGTGAATACCCAGTCCTAGCTGGACTAAACAGATATTTTTCTGAAAAACAATTTGTTCACCGAGAATATAATTCAGGTTTTGAATCCCTGAAGTGAAAACCTGGTAATGGGTTATCCATATTTTATGACTCTGCTTGTACTGCAAAAGCAAGTAAACAGATTGGCCGAAATACTACAAACCATACCCAGTGAAATTAGCAGAGACAGGAGAGAAAAGGAAGAAGAGAATAACTTCATTTCCTAACTTCGCTCTTTTTTCCCCCTAGTTCCTTGTGAAACTTAGCTATATGCTTAATCTTGGGTGTGTTGAGATAAACCCTTGTCCTTCCAAAATCATCTTCTTTTATGTCAGTAAGTTAGAATGCATGTCAGTGTCTTATATCCAAATAACCTTAACTAAATCAGCCTGAAGAAGCCTGTGTCCTTTCTCAGGCAAGACACCTTTGAGCTATCTGTACTCCAGCGAGTGTATGGATTTAAGAAGGGAATTGTGGAGAATTCAAATACTAGATATAACACAAAGTATCTCACGCAAATTATAAGCATCAGGGGCTAACACACAAGCTGGGTCACTCCTACCTTCTTTTCCAGGAATCCTGGAGGAGTCATTTTTAGAGATAGAAAATAAGAAATCAGAAATGTTAGGGAGAGGGACATTTTTATTAACTATGTCTGGAAAAGTACAGGTCTGGACTGGCTGGAAGGAATTAAATTATGGAGGGTTCAATGGGACAGACTGGATGCAGAGGAAGAAGAGACATAAATTGCCTGCCTACCTCTGTTCTGGGCTTCTAGACAGAAAGGCTTATGAAAGTTCACCAGAAAAAGAAAATTTATAAAATCGTTCAGGGAACAAAATGTTCATGAATAAAGACTATGAATTAAGCAAAAGATTCTCTGTGATTGGTATCTCAGGTATTTACATGTTGATCTAGGTGTAGTAGGCATTGTTAATTGGTTAATAACAGCTATTTGCCTCTAATTTTGATAACAAGATCCTAATTTTATAGGAAAACTGTATGTCCAGTCATAGGATAAATCCTGATTGGTCAAAGTAAATCTTGGTGATCCCAATCCATTTTGTGGTAGTTGATTTGAGAACTACAATCCATCTTTGGCCAGTGAAATGTAAGATTATGTCTGCTAGGGTTTTATGAGAAAAAATGCTTCTCCCTAATAAGAAGGAATATATGAGAAGAAAGTCTGATTTTTCTCTCTTCTTTGCTTCTTTATTGCATTGAAAATTGTCATATCAGAATATGATACCTAGGCTTCTGTGCCTATTTTGCATCAATGAGGGAAAGACCAAGATTATCATAGAGAGGTCAACCTCAAGCCCTGATATTCTTGAGCTTTTGTCAAACCCTAGGAAACCCTGTTGTCAGATTTCTTAAGTGCATCAAAACATCTCTATGTTATTTAAGCTGCTTATGGTTGGATATTCTGTCACAGACAAAAGCATCAAAATTGTTATAATAGGTGAAGGGAAGCAGATGCATCTAGTGGAGGGAAGGACAAAAGGCCAAAGCCCTATATTAAGCAAAAGAGCAGAAGATGCTAGTCATGAAGGTCCCAGTATAAAAATGACATTCCTGCCTGGGTGCAGTGGCTCACACTTGTAATCCCAGCACTTTAGGAAGTTGAGGCAGTTGGATCACTTGAGCTCAGAAGTTTGAGACCAGCATGGACAACATGGTGAAACTGCATCTCTCCAAAAAATACAAAAATTAGCTGGGCGTGATGGTGCACACCTGTGGTCCCAGCCACTTGGGAGGCTGAGGAGGGAGGATCTCTTCAGCTCGGGAGGTCAAGGCTGCAGTGAGCTGAGATTGCACCACTTGCACTCCAGTCTGGGTGACAGAGCGAGACCCTGTCTCAAAAATAAAAAAAAATAAAAATGAAAATAAATTGCTATTGTGTGAGCATTTTCGGCTCAAAATCAGAGCCTACAATATGTGTATGCAAAGGAAGGAGACAGGGAAATGTTCTAACTTGGGTGGGAGTGGTGGTGTTAATGTGTTGTTCTTGAAGGTACCAGTGGCTTTTGATTCATGTCAAAGGCATAGTACACTGAATCTAACATGTACCCTAAATCTGCTTATATACACCAATGAGGGGCAAGCCATTTGTGGCCATAGTACTAGTCTGATAGTATTAGACAAATTGTCACTCAATTGAGAAGTTCCTGGTCTATAACTTGGTATGTTAATGTTTAATGCTTTGTAAATAACTGTATATATGTATATAACATGCATATAACATGTTTTATATCATATGTTACAGATTGTTAGATCTAAGAGTGTCATTACATATATTTAATTTGACTGGAAAAGAACCTACAAGCACTAAGTCTGGAGATACCAGAAATAGAGTTCAAAGTTTTATTTCAGGGCAAAGATCTTGGGGGTAGTGAAAAATAAGAACAAATCATTAGCAAAGCTGGAATGAGAAAACCTGGTCGAGAGCGAATGGTTCAAGGAAGTTGCTTCAATACCTGCTGGTTTGCAAATCTTCTTGGACTGAAATGAACATTCTGGGTTTGTCTTTCTTAAAGAACAAGGGACAGCATGTATCCGTAGGTCAGAAGACGTAGAGTAGAAATCTAAGCCTAGTTTACTGAATTCCAGTCCAATTCCCTTTGCAATTCACCCTTATTGCTGAGCTGAAGCTATAGACATGGATAATAATGGGGATAAATAAGTGAGTTCCCAAAATGAGAACTAGCACTGGAAAGACCCCAAGGCTTCCTACAACAAACTTCCTGATGTGTTCAAAATTCCGTCTGTTTCCCTTCCCTCTTAAACCACCTCGAAGCTAAAAGCCATGTGTTTCTACCCATGTTAAAGGCATCAGCCCTCCTGGCAGAAAGTACTGAGAGCTGTCAGTTTACATACACAAATAGACCTATTTTCTTGAGTAAATACTATTGCTTATCAAGTCACTGACTTCCTATTCTTGTGTATAATATTATTTTTTCATTCCTGATTTGACAGCAATGAAATTACAGCAAAGAAAACTTTTATACATGCAACAATTTTACCTGTGATACTTAACGCTCCCTCTTTTTCTCTACAGGCTTCCCACGGATGTGACCCTCTCCTAGGGAATGCTATAACTTTTAAATTAAGAAAAAGTAATTGACCTTAGTGTAGTTTGATTTTATTTTCTTTTTATTGTATTTATAAACAACTATGCCAATGGGAGTTGTGCTCTCCTCTCATTCCTTCTAAATAAATGCTTCCAGCCTTCCCCACCAATGTAAGGGAATTTAAAGAGAACAACCTATGAAAACATGATTTTTTTCATGATTGACAGAAGAAGCAAGAAACATACACTTGCTGAGCTACCAAAACGACCTGGGACTACTGCGGTTAACACTGCATTTTTCTAATTAGGACAATACACCATAGATCTATGTTCACTACTTTCACAGGATGGAGAACATGGTCACCCATACAGCGTAGAGTCCTGGAGGAGCTATTAACACACTATCTTTGTAAGGCACAGCTATATATTAGGCAAATGGTGGGTTGGACTGCTCTGTCATCCACTTTAAAACCAGTGAAGGCATTGGAGGATGGAATACCAGGGGCCATTGTCATTATTTGTTTTTTAATCATGTTACCTTCAAATAGGCTTATTTTCCTTTTTTAATGCATGGGATTTTAAAAATTCTCTTTTTATTTCTTCTGTTTTTGTTTTTTGTTTTTTGTTTTTTGTTTTTTGTTTTTTTTTTTTATGAGACAGAGTCTCACTCTGTAGCCAGGCTGAGCTGCACAATCTTGACTCACTGCAACTTCGGCCTCCTGGGTTCAAGCAATTCTCCTACCTCAGCCTCACAAGTAGCTGGGATAATAGGCACATGCCACCACGCCCAGCTAATTTTTGCATTATTAACAGAGATGGGGTTTCACCCTGTTGACCAGGCTGGTCTTGAACTCCTGACCTCAAGTAATCCGCCTGCCTCAACCTCCCAAAGTGCTGGGATTACAGATATGAGCCACTGAGCCCAGCCGTGGGTTCAAAAGTTCTTAATTCTTCCAGGGGAACATTAAGAAAATCTTGAAAGTCCTACTACACCTATTAAAGAAATTCCATTTGTATTTTAAAATATTCTCAAAAGAAAGCTTTAGGTCCAGAGTTTTCAAGAGTTCTACAAGAAACGGATATTTCTAATCATATACAAGCTGTTTTAGGGAATAAAGAAAAACCAAACCCTAACTCATTATGTAACAGATAATAGAAAAAATCTCTACCGAAAGTACTAAATGGACATATAGTCAATTTTCAGGTGGGTTAGGGTTCCTCTTTTATTGTAGATGGCAACCTGTCTTGGAACAGGTATAGGGAACTTGCCAAACATCAATTAATACACTGCCCATTCATCTTATCTATTTATTTGAGAATGAAAATCTCTGCATAAACATTGCCAGATTAAGCAAATATATGATATTTGGGACACACTTATACTAAGAAACTATTTGCTGGTCACCTACATTTAAGTTTAACCGGGACTGTGCTTTTATTTTATCTTGCAAACCTACATATGCAGCAATGCTGAGTTGCCTCAGGTTCCTGTAGATGTCTGCCAGCATTCCATGCCTGTTCAAATGAGGGCATTTAGCCAATGACTCCATTTTTACACAAGATATAAAGCTAGGAATGTGATGTCAGTGATGTGGTGAGTAATAAAATGATCTAAATATATTTAGATTCATTGAAAATCTGGTCTTCTTTATTCATGTAAGTAGTGCTTTTCAAATAAAGCATTATTTATTCCATTTTTTGTTTATTCAATAAATATTAACAGAAATCATGCCAAATATTGTCTTACCAACTCCAGTCCTGACTGAGGCAAGAATATGTTTCTAGGCCACAGGATAAAAAACCCACTGGGGCGTTTCATGACACTAACTTAAGAAAGTGAGTCTATTCAGTCCTGTAGGAACAAGGTAACTAACCATGTAGTCCGTGGAGTGATCCTGGCTCTCAAACCCGTGTGTTCCTTGTTCATGGCAAGGTAGGCACAAAAGTTGAAAGAAGGGTTTTAGAAAAATTTATACCAACATGACAATTAATTTTTATTGAATCAAAAAATTAAAAAACAAAAAGGTCTTACATGTGTTTTTTTAATATTTCATTTTTTATTAATTTATTTTTTAAAAATTTAATTCCTAGAATAGTTTCAGATTTACAAAGTTATTGTGTAGATGTACTTGCTTCTATTTTCCGAAATAAATTATAAACAATTGGTATCATTTCTTTTTTAAATGTCTAGTAGAATTCACCAGTAAAATGATGTACACCTCTGTTTTCTCTTGTGGAAGGATTTAAATTACTGATTAAATTTATTTAACAAATATAGGCCTATTGAGATTATCTATTTCTACTTGAGTTTTAATGATTTGTATCTTTCAAGAAGCTAATCTGTTTTATCTAAATTACAAATTTTGGGACATAGAGCTGTTTGTGGTATTCCTTTACTATCTTTTAAAAATTATTATTATACTTTAAGTTCTGGGATAAATGTGCAGAATGTGCAGGTTTGCTACATAGGTATACACATGCTATGATTGTTTGCTGCATCCATCAACCCATCATCTACATTAGGTATTTTCTCCTAATGCTATTCCTCCTCTAGCTCCCCACCCGCCGACAGGCCCTGGTGTGTGATGTTTTCCTACCTGTGTCCATGTGTTTTCACTGTTCAACTCCCACTTATGAGTGAGAACATGCAGTGTTTGGTTTTCTGTTCCTGAGTTATTTTGCTGAGAATGATGGTTTCCAGCTTCATCCATGTCCCTGCAAAGGACAACCAACTCCTTCTTTTTAATGACTGCATAGTATTCCATGTTGTATACGTGCCAAATTTTCTTTATCCAGTTTATCATTGATGGGCATTTGGGTTGGTTCCAAGTCTTTGCTGTGGTGAATAGTGCTGCAATAAACAAACATGTGCATGTGCCTTTATACTAGAATGATTTATATTCCTTTGGGTATATACCCAGTAACGAGATTGCTGGATCAAATGGTATTTCCGGTTCTAGATCCTTGAGGAATTGTCACACTGTCTTCCAAAATGGTTGAACTAATTTACACTACCACCAACAGTGTAAAAGTGTTTCTATTTCTCCACACCCTCTCCAGCATCTGTTGTTTTCTGACTTTTTAATGATCACCGTTCTAACTGGTGTAAGACATTGGTGTGAAGTATCTCATTGTGGTTTTGATTTGCATTTCTCTAATGACCAGTGATGATGAGCTTTTTTTCATATGTTTGTTGGCTGCATAAATGTCTTCTTTTCAGAAGTGTCTGTTCATATCCTTTGCTCACTTTTTGATGGGGTTGTTTGTTTTTCCTTGTAAATTTGTTTAAGTTCTTTGTAGATTCTGGATATTAGCCCTTGGTCAGATGGATAGATTGCAAAATTTTTCTCCCATTCTATAGGTTGCAAATTGACAAATGGGATCTAATTGCTTCTGCACAGCAAAAGAAACTATCATCAGAGTGAACAGGCAACCTACTATCTTTTTTTCATCAGTGGATTCAGTAGTGATGACCTCTGTATTAGGTTCCTATTGCTACTGTAGCAAATTCCCTGAAATACAGCTGCTTAAATAGCATAGATTTATTTTCTTTCAGTCCTGAAGAACAGAAGTGGTTAAGACATTTACAGGTCTCAAATCAAGATGTTGGCATGACTGTTTCCTTCTGGAGCCACGAGAAGAAAATCCATTCTTGCCTATTCCAGGTTTTAGAGGCTGCATGTGGCCCTTTCAGCCATCTTCAAATAAAGCTGCATAATCTTTTGTCTCCCCTCTGACTTTCTGCCTCCCTCTCATAAAGACCTTGTGATTGTACTGGAATTTGTAATGCCCCTCTTGATTTCAGAAAAGTAGTATGTTAACTTCCTGGAAGTTAATCAAAAGAAAGTTAATCAAAAGCTTTCTTTTGATTAATGTTGGCATGGTATATCTTCCCCCATCCCTTTACTTTGATCATACCTGAGGATGTGTGTTGCAAGTGGTTTTATGATAGACAACGTACAGTAGGGTCTTTCTTAAAAAAATCCCTCTGACAATCTCTTTCTTTCTATTGACACATTTAGATCACCCAGATTTAAAGTGATTATTGATACAGTTGGAATAGCATTTATCATGTTTATAACTGTTTCCTGTAAGATCACTTACTCTGTTCAGTTTTTTTCTTCCCTTTTTATGCATTCACTGGTTTTAATTGAACAATTTATATTATTCTATTTTATTCACTCTCTTATATCTTAATTGTATTTTATTTTAAATTTTTGTAGCAGTTGCTATAGAGTGTGCAATATACATTCACAACTAATGCAAGTCCACTGTCAAATAATTTATAGTGCTTCACTTGTAGCGCAGAAACTTAGAACAAAGCACTCCAAATTTCTCCCTCTCATTCTTTATGACATTGCTATCATTCATCTCACTTGTTCATGTGCTGCACTCACAGGAAACAGTTACTATATTTCCTTTAAGCCAATGGTTATCTATTAGCTTGATGAAAAATGAGGTAAACAAAATATTTCATTTAACTTTTTTATGCCTTTAACACTCTTCTTTAAGTAGATCTGAGTTTCAGACTTACATCATTTCTCTTCCCCCCCCCAAAAAAAAACTTCTTTCAATATTTCTTCCAAAGCAGTTCTGCTGAAAATAAATTCCATTTTTTGTTTGTCAGAGAAAGTCTTTTATTTCTCATTCACTTTTGAAGGATAATTTTGCTGGCTATAAAATTCTAGTTTGGTTGTTATGCCGTCTAATTCGTTAAGTAGTCTATTCCACTAATGGTTTGTGATGAGAAATCTGTTCTAATTCTTGTCCTTGATCCTCTATCGTAAACTGTCCTCCAAAGTCTCTGGATACTTTCAAGATTTTCTCTTAGTCTTTGGTTTACTGAAAATTGAATATGATATGCCTAGGATTGGTTTTTGGTATTTATTCTACTTGCTGTTCTCTGAGCTTCTTGGATCCAGGGTTTGGTGCCTGTCATTAGTTTTGGAAAATGCATGATCATTATTACTTAAAATTTTTCTTTTGCTTCTTTTTTTCTTCTTCTTCTTATATTGCAATTATATATATATATTAGAGTTTAAACATTATCCCACAGTTCTTGGATATTCTGTTCTACTTATTCACTCTATTTTCTCTTTGCATTTTAGTTTGGGAAGTTTCTGTTGACTTATTTTCAAGCTTAATGATTCTTTACTTGGCCAGGTCCAGTCTACAGATAAGCCCTTCAAAAACATCCTGGTTGGGAGGCTGAGGCGGGTGAATCACTGCAAATCAGGAGTTCGAGACCAGCCTGGCCTCTGGTCTCTGGTGAAACCTAGTCTCTACTAAAAATACAAAAATTAGCTGGGTGTGGTGACAGGTGGCTGTACTCCCAGCGACTCAGGAGGCTGAGGCAGGAAAATTGCTTGACCTCAGGAGGTGGAGGTTGCAGTGAGCCGAGATTGTGCCACTGCACTCCAGCCTGGGCGACAGACTGAGACTCCGTCTCTAAAAAAAAAAAATTCCTTTGTTTTTATTATATTGCTTTTGATGTGTAGCATTGTCTTTTGATTCTTTTACACAGTGTCTATTTTTCTGCATAGATTATGCGTCTTTTCTTTCCCATGGTCCATTTTCTTCATCATGGCCCTTATCACATCAATCATAGTTATTTTAAGTTTCCTAATAGTTCCAAAATCTGTACCATATTTGAGTCTGGTTTTGATGTTTGCTTTATCTCTTCAGATCATGTTTTTTTCTTGTTCAGCAAAATTTTTAGTTTCTCTTGAAAGCTTCACTTGATGTATTGAGTAATAATAACTGAAGTGAAAGATGTTTAGTATAAGACTTTTCATTAATCTCACTAGGATTTAGTTTGTGCTTAATGTTTGCCAGAGCTGTAAGTGCAAGAGGCTTAAAATTTCTCTCGTGTCCCTGTTTTTGTCTTTCCTATTGCCTTTGTCATTTCCTAATAATTCTTTCTTAAGTAGTGTACTTTGCAGCTCCTCAGTTGTGATCTATTGTCATTAAACTGTATCTCTATTGATGTGGTAGTGTCTGAGCAAGGGGAAGTATGATATAATTTTATGATTAAATCTCAGTATTTGTGTGAGTCTATGCCCCAGGGTCATGACTTTCAAAAATGTTTCTTAACTCTCTTTCTGTTAGGTAAGATGAAAGGCTAGATGGAGTGGACTTCAATGCACTGCTGCTTAGGCCTGATAAGACGCTCATTAGGTCTTTTTACCTGGAAGTAGGTCTTTGTTATTCAGAATGCTCTGGGCTGATTTAGAAATGATTTCTTTTCTCCTCCTCCTGCCAAAGCCATGAGAGAATTATTCGTGACTCCACCAAGAGAACCTGTTGGGATTCCTGAAGGTAAAATCCATGAAGGTGTGAGGGCTTTCCTAGGAGTGCAATGTCCATGAGTTTCTCACTCTTAATGCCAAGCTGCACTCAACATCCAGTAGTTTTTCAAAATCACCATTTAAGTGTTCCTAACAGCTTGTAGCTCTAGAGGCTTTTGCTCCAGGTAAGCAGAAATGTAAACAACTCTCCGTATTTGGGTGCTTTTCCAGATATTGGGGTACCAACTTGCCCTGCTACCTCAGTTCTCTCACTAGCCCAAAGGAAAGTTGTCGATTTTAAGTTTATTCAGATTTTCTTGTTTTAAAGAAAAGAGTAGCAGGCTCCAAAGCTCTTTATGTCAACATTGTAACCAGAAGTTTAAGTAATTCATTTTTCACTGTATTTTATAAAAGTCGCCATGCAACACAGATTGCAAATTAATGGGGAAAAAAAAAAAAGATCCTTCACAGAAAATTATTTGAGAAGTTCTGTTTTAAGCAATGTCAGACTCCCCTAGGACTGATTGTGTCACAACATCAGGGACAATGTGTGGGCAGTGAGTGTGTGGAGAAGCACTGTCTTCATTTCTTCATGACACAAACCCTGCCTGAGCAGGGCCCACACCTTCATCACAAATACACTGATGGGGACATTCACATAGTAATTTCCCCTTAGGCCTGGGTGAAATTGGGAGAAGCCAAGACTCAGTGTTTTGTCCGCCAGCTTCGCCCTCCTCTTCCAAAGGCTCTTACTATAAGAATGAAACAAAAGCATACAAGTATAAAGGAACATTTTTATTATTATTCTCTGAGATCTCAGGACATGGAAGACAGAGAGGAGCCTGAAATGAAGGTGAGTAAAAAGGAAAAAGAAGGAGAATCATGACCAGGTGGTCAGGTAGGGCAGTTTGGGGAGAATATTCTCTTCCAGGGTGAGTCTTCACACTGGTCTCATGTGCATGATGAGCTGCACACCAAGCTCAGGCTGCTGACTTCCCATCTGCCCTAGTCCTTGAACTTGCAGACATAGGGTAACTTTGCATCACAATTATAATCTTTCCACTTCAGAAATCCTAGGGAGACAGAATATAAAAGGCATGGGGCTGGGGGAACTTGTGAACCCAATGAAGAGGCATCCCAGGTTTTAGCCTAGGATTTAAAGCTTTTTTCTCATCTTCACCAGTTTCTTAATCCAGGAGAATGAGACTCAAAGAAAGCAGAGATGAGAGGAGATGGGAGAAGACACATCAACGCTGCATTTCCTAGCTGAAAAGAATTTCCTGAAGGTCAGGCCTAGAAATTGGGGATGAGGAGCGGAAAGTGCTGGGAAGAGGCAGCTCTTCTGTTTCTTACCTGTGCTTCTTGACAGACTCCCACAGTGGCCAGGGTTTAAGATGGTGGAGGGATTTTTCTCCCATGCAAAGTAATTCATCACATCAGTGCTACTCCACTCCCATCCATCTCCATCAGGCTCTGAACTCTATAAAGAAGAGGAGGCAGCCAGGTGAAGAAAATGGCCATTGCAGCTCTCTTTGCAAGGCCCCTGAGCTGTAACACCTGATTCCTCCCCAGCATCAGGGATTTTGGTCTGCTCTTCCAGATGCTGCCCTAGAGTCCTCTGCACTGGAACCGCTTCCTTAACTCCTCATTGCTATTGGAAAATCCCAGCCAATAAACACAAGACCTTTGGAATCATTCAAGGTAATATGTTACTTATAGAAGAATAATTGGTGTAGCATTTGTGATTAGCCTGTGAACCTCAAAGATAATGTCTATTCTGTATGGGGGAGCAAAAATTGGTCCTATCTTAATTGAGAACTCCCTCAGAATAATAGATGCAGACTCCCTGAAGCTCAGCTAATTGATTTGTTAGGATTCACATGAGAAATATGTAAAAGTTTTACAAGAGTCTGATTAATTTTATTTAAAGACTAGGGACCTCCACAGAATTCAGATCTTCAGCTGCCTCGGGGGCTTCCTAGTCTTCCAAATGTCTCCCAGAATCTGAGCTCCAGTGCTCCCTGAAGTACTTCCTGGCAGGGACAGGGGACAGGAAGTGGATCTGGGCAACAATAGCACCTTGAGAGGTAACAGAGAGGGGAGGATATACTCACACCTGTGTGGGGTCATGGAGCCCAATCCAGACGTATGAGTAGCTGTTACTAATGCTCCTCACCAGGGAGGACACGAAGGATCCCTCAGCCCCACTGAGCACAGACACCAGGTTTCCAGAGGGCCGTTTCTGGCAGGTCAGCTTTGAGGGAGACAAAGAGAATGAGAGGGAGCCTGAGACCCGCTGGGGGAGAGCAGGACAAAGGGAAGTGGGAGGAGGACTATGTAAAAGATAAGCGTGTTCATCCTCATTCCCAATGAACTCTCCTGAATGGAGATCCTCCTCCCGCTGAGACTTGCATGGATTTTCCCCTGTTACCTCCAATCCCACATCTAAACAGTCACATCTGCATCCATCCAGGATTTTGGTGACAAAAACAAGGCATAGCAGTGGGAGCCATAGGCCTTGGAGCCTTTGGGACAGCGGATCCGCGCAGAGGGCAGTTCCCTCTGGGGTTCTTCACCTGAGGTGGAAGAGGAGGGAGAGGGTAAAATGAAGAGTGGGGGTTGAGGTGGAAGATGACCTTGGGGAATATCTAGGTCTGCCCTTGGGGAGAAAGACCACATTCCTGACACCCCTTCATCTTCCCTTGTGTTTTCAGAAGTTCTTTATCTCAAAATAGTAAATGGGGCACCATCTAGTCTCTTATTACCATTTCCCCTTATTCAACCATTCAATACTCTCCTCACTCTGGGCTGTCTCTACACTGGGTCCTCCAGTCATTGTCCCTCCCCACTTCTCATTACTGACCCTCCACACTTTCTCACCAGTCTATATTGGAGTCCACTGACTAAATGGAAGCCATCTCATTCCACTGTTAGTGGACCACCGTGGAGCCTCCCACTGCAAGTTAACCTGAAGGAAGGAGTGATGATGCAGGAACTGCAGGCAGGTACATTAGACACTACGTCATTACCCATGTGACACACAGGAGCCTTCCTCCTCTTCTTGGCTCTGAAGATTCATAGGAAACCCTGTGCTAGAGGCAGAGCAATCTCACCTTGAAGTGAGACAGGAGCACTAAGTAGGAAAGCAGCATCCAAGATAAGCTGGGCAGGGCCATGGGAGGCAACATGGTGTCTGTGACTTGAGGAGGTAGTCAGGAGTCCCTAAAGGAAGCGTGGTCAGTGGGAGAACACACAGATACCCTACAGCCTCATGTCTTTTTCCTTGTCTAGTCCCCTAGGACTAAAGTGATCTTGGTCACATCCATCATCTTCTACAGTTCTGAATGAGTTGGAATCTGTGTACTCTCCCATCCCCAAGCCCTCCCAGGACAGCCTTGCTGAGTCTCAGAGTTCTTGTGCTCCCTGAGGAAGGGAACCTCCCATGCATTCTCCTGTATCGTGTGCAGTAGCCCCTCCCTGGGTCTCATCTTCTCTCAGCTCCCCTTTACCTCTCTGGTGGGATATGGTATGGCTTGTCTGGTCAGGAAAGACCGGGTTTTTTTATAAGAGGATCTCAAGGATGGTCATTGGAGTGAATAATGGCAATATGTAGGCGGGACAGGGGTCATGGGGAGGGCTTGGCATTGGTTCAAAAGATAATGCCAAGGGGAGGAGACTCCTCCTGGCAAAGGCTGGGAATTGTCAGAGATGTTGCCTTTTTCTCTGTAGCAGACCAGCACTTTCCCCACAAACAGTTGAAGTTTGCACTTTTCCCACCCTCTTCCAGATATCTTCTTCTGAGAAACTTAAGGGAATAAAGGCAGTCTTGTGAGTCTGGTATTACATAGTTTAGAAAATATTATGATATTACATAGTTATGAGAAATGTCAAAAGTTCACTTTTGATCAATCAACCTGCCAGGAACTCACTTCTATAGGCATACATATGAATTTCTTTATACCTTATCTAGTAACATTTAAAATAAATTAACAAACAAAAATTGGGTGGGCATTAAAATTATATGTTTTGGCAAAGACAATGTATTAGTCGAAATAAAGAAAGAATAGAAACCAGAAGAAGCAGCACTGGTTCAGAGTTGCTACTTCAACTTTGCAGCAAGATGTAAAAGTAGCTTGAAATAATCTCATGAGTCATTAGGCAAGTCAGGGTCTTATGGAACAGCAGTTAAATATATTTGCCTCCCAGCTACCTTTGTGTGAGAAGACCAAGAGATAGTTCGTTGGTTTATTGTATTTCTGAAGTGGCAGTTTGATACCTCAGAGTAGCATTCTTAGACTGTGATCTACACACGAATGGGGGTCTTCAGGGCCTGTTTGGAGTGGCTGTGCAATTATAATTGTCATAGTTATACTAAAGTGTTGTTTGTCACTTTTGCTATGTTGACATTTGCACTGATGAGACAAAAGAAATGGTGGATAGAAGTTCTGGTGCTTTAACATTAATCAAGGCAGTGGCACCAAATTGTATTGCTCATATCCACGTACTTGCAAGAAACAAAATACAGGCATTTTTACTTGAAAATGCCCTTGAACTTGATGAATCAGAGTAGTGAATTGGCTTCAGTAAATCTCAACCGTTGAATACATCTAGAGAGAATATTCTGTATGACTAGATGGAAAGCTGACATGCTAAAGTATAATGGTTGTCTTGAGGGAAATAATTTGTAATACTGAGTTTTAATTCACTATTTCATGGAACACCATTTTTACTTGAAAAATAAACCAAGAAAAACTTTACTTGTTGACATATTGGTATTTTGTTAACGTGTTTTCAGAAAAGATCAAAGTGAGTTAGTAAATGAATATTTTTAACTTTTCTCTTTTAATATGTATTATTATAAATATCAATAGCTCACATGAACAAAAATTTTTTTCTAGCATCCTCAATACTTTTAAGGGTGTAAAAGTGTCCTGAGACCAAACCAGTTTGAGACCTCTGGTTAACATCTAGCTGGCAATTTCCAGAAAATATAGGACATGGAGACAGTATTATATTACAACATAGGAATACCATTAGCAAAATTTAGAAGGTGGGAAATTCTACAGGACAAATAAGTACATTTCCCCAGCAAGTGAATTTAAGGAAATAAAACACATATCACTCTTAACATGTGAAAAATATATCAATCAAATAAAATGTGTGAACCATGTTTGGATCTTGATTTGAACAAATTAAATAAAAAACATAAAACAATTGGGTAAAAGTGAGCATTTGATAATGTTAAGGGACTGTATCATGTTCAGATGTAATTATAATACTGAAATAATATTATTTAAAATATCCTTATCATTTAAGATACATAGCACAATACTTACAGATGAAACGGTTATTCAAGATTTACTTCAAAATAATCTACCATGATAGAGATAAAGAAAGAGAGAGACAGATAAAACAAGAGAGGCCTTGAGGTCATGATAGTTGTTGCTTGGTGGTAGGTACATAATGAATCATAACACTACTGTCTTTGGGTTTTTATCTAAAATATCGGGGGAAATTTTTGAGAAAAAGAAAAATCCAGGGCCATTGTGAGAAAGAAATTTGAAGGACAATCTGACTCAAGAACAAAGATGCAAAGTTCTTGAACAAAACACAAAACAAATTGAATATTCATTGTTGCGTATAATAAATGAAGAGAAGGAAGAGTTAATCTTGGAAATGTAATGATAGTTTATTATGATCAACTATTAAGGCAATTTCCAAGTTCAGAAATTAAAAGAGAAAAAAATACAGTCATTTTAAAACAACAAAATCATTAAGTGAAATTCAAAACCTATTAGTAACTGAAAAGAAGTCTTAGAAACAAGAGACAGGAATAGCTTTACACAGTAAAGAAATCTATAGAGACTGAAAAGTAAAATACTGAAAAGACTTCCTTAAAAAATCAGAAATGTACAAATGTACCACCCTCATTGATTCTATTTAACAATACGGTGTGATAGAAAGTACACTTAGAAAATAAAAAAAAATTTAAACAGGGTAAGAGTAAATTAAATTGTCACTACTTGCATATGACACGCTGTCTCCATAGAAAACCCAGGAGACTCTTCAAATTAATTATTAGAATTAATGGATAAGTTTAGTAAACAAGAAGAATGTGAGATCAACATATAAATCTCAAATGAATGTTTATATTCCAACAATAGAGTTAGAAAAGGTATTTTTAAGAAATATACTGTTTTTAATAGTAAGAAAAATATGAAGGATCTGGAAATATATCCAACAAAAATAGTCAAGACCACATAAAACTTTTTAAACTTTAATGAAGGATTTAATATATGAAGAAATATATCATGTTTTGGAGAGACAGATTCAATACCCTGAAGAGGTTACTTTTCCCTACACAGATGGTCTCTGATTTATGATAGTTCTACTTACAATTTTTCTACCGTATTATGGTGGGAAAGTGATATGCATTTCCTAGAAACCTTATTTCAGATTTTGAATATTGATCTTTTACTGGGCTAGCAATATGCAGTACGGTACTCTCTCATGATGCCTCAGCATACGCAGCAAGCACTGCCCTGTGGCAATATCATCTAGAAAGTAAACAGTTGATACTCCACAGTGTACTGTGTTTTCAGATGATTTTGCCCAACCGTGAATGCAGGAGGTTTGCTTGGGGGCCATCTTAATAGCTGGCTATCAGAATTCGAAACTGGTACTTTAATAGTCAAGGGCTTGGCCCTTTCTCCCTTCCTCCTAGTAGACCATTTTGAATCTCCATAATGCCACTTGTACACAGGAGGAGGAACTTCACTCAATTTTGTCCAGTAGTCCTCAAATTTCAGATAAACTTGAATATATGGTGGGAGCAGAAGACAGGGTGTTTATCTTCTGTTACTGACTCTATGGCCCTACCTATTCAAAATGATCAGTAATGAATATGAATTTATCATTACGCTCCCCTTCAAACTTTACTGATGATTTCTCCATTATCTACTCTTCTGATTTCATATTGGTACAAAAAAACTATCCCAAGGTTAGTGGCATTAAAGAGTTTGTTATTACTTCTCATGGTTCTGTGAGGTGATTAGGATTGTCTGGGTGGTTCTCCCTTGGGAATCATGCAGTTGCATATAATGGCTGGAACTGGAGTCATATGAAGCATCAAATGGACAGGTCTTCAAAGATGATTACACACATGCACATCGGTTGATCTGGTTATTGCCTGAGAGCTGAGCTGGGACTGCTAAAGAGAATTACAATGCAGTGGCCCTGTGCCTTGAACTTCTTACAGCATGGAGGTGTCAGGATAGTAGAACTTCTTTATTGTTGGTCAGGGTTCCAAGAGGGCAAAGCAGAAGCTGCTGGTCCTTTTGGGCTAGGTCATGAAACAATATAATGCTATTTCCATTATACTCTGTTGATCAAGCGTGAGTTTGTATTCTCAGGACCTAGCACATTAAACCCTCAATAATACTTATTTAATAAATTAATATGTTCATTCACAATGATTTTAGCAATTAGCTGCTTTTAACCTCAAAATGTTACAGGCTGATAAGACTTCACTTTTAATTTTTTCTTTCATTAAATCTGTTATTTTGAGTAGGTGACTTTATTCCCCCTGGACCTGTGTTTCTTAATTTTCCAATGATGATGTTGGACGAAGAGAACACTGAGATATATTCTATAATTTTCCTATTATTGATCAGAATGCTGGCATATTATGAATGTGGGTTAAGAGATTTCCTGGAAAACAGTTACTGCTTCCGTATTTAAATCTCAGACAACCTTTGGGAAGGCCATCTTCTTATTGTATCAGACAGTTTATTCGTGAGCAAGCTTTGGAAAAAGTAAACTATTATAAAACAGTCTGGAAATTGAGCCATTACAGAGAATTTTTCACTCTTATTCTTTTGTATTGGCTATTAGAAACAACTTGTTTCTGAAATGGAAACACATTGACTAAGCTCTCTTTGCATATGTGCATAAATGCTTAAAGAATCATAACCTAGCATTTTAGATTGAATAACTTTATTCAAAGAATGATTATTTGTTAAGCTCTGTGAGCTTATTCCCTATGAGTCTTTAGAAGAAAGAGCACTTCGCAGAAAGGACTTAATGTGGCAATTGGCATATATATGATAAGTTACCAAGGAAGAATCTGTTCACTAAAAAAACACATTCCTTCAGAAAATCTTTCAAAATTAGTAGAATTTGAGGGCTGTTTTCTGTTTCTAACTTCTTTTTAATTTAGGGACTAATTTGAGTCCAGTTGGAACTTATATACTTAAGACACTGGAATTTGATTTAAATCAAGGAGCAGAATAGAGACCACAGGTCAATGCAGAAATAAGTTCTATGAAGGAGAGTGCTCTCATGGCTAATCTTGAGAGACCGGTTTACTAACAGTAAAAGAAAAAATAGAATCAAGAGCAGGAGGAAGACAGGACATATAATCTGAGGTCTCTCAAGATACCGGATCTTGTGGGTTAGCTGAAGTTAGGAACTTAGAGTAAAGACACTTTGCTCCTTGAGCCTCACATTTCATGACCTGAAGTGAGAACAACAAGGAAAAAGAGGGAATTTTATAGAAAATACTTCTCAAAACACAACATGTCACATTGAAGGCGTTCCTCTACTCACGTCCCTCCTCCTCTTCCCTTTATGTTTCATAGATCAATTGTCGTTGCTTAGGGGTGAAGACATCAACAAAATCTCATTGTAATTGAAGGGAAGACCAGGAGTCAAGGCCGGAGCAAAATGGGGACACTAGTGTGAAAATTAGGCAAGGGAAGTCAAGCAACAAGACATGTTAAAATCAGCTGTAGGCAGAAAAGAAGTGGCATGTCTCAAGCTGGGGTTGATCCAAGACAACTGGGGAGTGCCAAGGTAGAGCAGTGTGTCTCATCAAGAGACAGAATGCTCCTAAGACAGATTCAAGGGGGCAATGCTCTCTGGGGATATAGGGGAAAGTGTCGGTTCCAGCACTCGGAAATACTTGGAGCTAGGTGACTCAGCCAGGGCAGGGAACCCAGGTAGGTGGGGTGGAGGGGAGTACTGGGTTGGGCTTGCCAGTAAGATTCCTAGGTCATAAATTATCTGAGATAATAGGAATGATTTAAGGTTGTGGTGCTGTCTTTACTCTATTCGTGATGTTCCGCTGGGCCTTCTGATACCCATTCTCATGTACACCGGGCCTCATGCCAACCTACACAGTAGGTCAGTGGAAGGCAATAGTGATTATGGATTTGGGCTCTCAAATCAAATAGCCCTATTTCACAGGGTTATAGTAGAAATTAAATAAAATAGTGCATGGATATCATTAAGCATTGTGCCTAGCACATATGATCACACAGTAAGTAACAGCGAATAATAATATTATATGCAGTGCCTGGTAGCTCCAAAATAGACAATAATTTTCAGTGGAACAACAGAACAACAGATCTGCAGATGAAAGTTACAGTGAAGTGACTCTTCTGAATCATTTCTGTAGCTTCCCTATTAGTTCCAATCATTTTGTTCTGTTTGTTAACCTTAACCTTCAACAGTATTCACTGGGGCACATCAAGCAAACAATAGTTGTCCAGCCTTTTCCATTGTCTATATATACTTAAGTGCAATATATTTCTTTTTAAGAAGGTATTCAGTTGTTACAAATTTTGGAAATCACTTTAATCATAAAGTAAGTGTTACCAGAGAATTGTCAGACTAATATTTTGAGGAGCTCATCCAATTATAACTACCATTTATTCAGCACTAATTTTGTGCCAGGCATTGTGCTAAGAGATCTACATAAATTATCTCATCATTATGAGACAGCTATGCTTGCCCTCATATTTCATACAAGGAAATGAAAATGTGGAGAAATAGGATAACTTGGTCATGGTTCTATAAAAGTAACAGAATGGGACTTAAAACCCCAACACCAAAGCTGTGCTCGTAATCACTGCTACCAGCTTCTTCTGGAGGGAAGAGATTGGGGAATAAAAAAGAAATAGAGTTTTGGCCTTTGCTGCAAGGCTGTTTACTTCGATATCATGAGAGAGGAAATTTTTTTTCTAAGATATTTAATTTGCCATTAGGATGAATCTGACATTTAGAAGACCTAAGCCCAGAGAATCAGATTTCTGTTTTACATGGAGGGTATTGAAAACACCAGGGAAATTCTATAACCAACAGCCAAGAGTAGTTATTTGCTAAGCTACATTAACCTAATGCATACTAAGAAAAACAATGTGATCAGTGGAGTTATCAGATCCTCTTTACTTACTCAAAGAACAATACCATCAATTCCTTGTTTCTAGAAAATGACTGATATTGTTACCGTTTTCTCTATAAGTTTTTCAGATACTGTGAGCTCCAACTTCCCTCTAACTTATACAATGTCTAAATTGTCAGTATCATCCATTATATCATTTTATTCTCAAAATTATCCCGTAGTGTTAATTCATTCCACATTACAAGGAAGAAATTTAGAAACTGGACTTAGTTTACGTCAAAAT
The DNA here is from genome assembly GCF_043159975.1 of Macaca nemestrina. Lineage (NCBI taxonomy): Eukaryota > Metazoa > Chordata > Mammalia > Primates > Cercopithecidae > Macaca > Macaca nemestrina. The sequence continues at coordinate 79,474,770 of NC_092137.1, read as the reverse complement.
GTACGTTAGTGACCAAGTCAGGATGAGAACTGTATTCTACTCCTGAATTCTTTGTTCTTGATACTCAACTCCACATTATTTCATTTTGAGTAACATTCTTCAGGCATTCAGCAGGAATGAATTAAATTCTGAAAGGACCCAATTAATTGCTCTTTGACTTGGTAGGTTTTTTGAATGTTTCACTCCAGTTGATAGATTCATTAATTTTAGGACATCTTATTTGCCTTCCACTAATGGAATTCTTAGAAGGTGATTTGTTGGTTACCTTCTCTAAGCCTCATGTAAAGTTTAAATGTCATTTTATACAAATATATTTACTGCATGGTATGTTGGTCTAATTAATTTTTGAGAGCAAATAAGAATTGCTCCAAGTCATTTTTGTCTGTAGTTGAACCATGAGCCTTGAAAATGTGGTTGTGATTTCTTGGGTATATGTATATACCCACATGTGTGAATTTAGGTGCATGTGTATGGGGACATAGGTTTAGAATGGTGTTTTTTCTCTGTAAGAATTAACATGTTTCAAGTGTTTTTTAGGTGGTATCTTTTATCTCAGTTGTGCTAGCTCTAGGTAATACAAGAGCCTGATTGCAGTATATCCTAGGAAATTCTCTGAAGTGGGAAGGTGAGAAAATCAGCATGCCTAAAGGGCACAGAACAAACTCAAATTCATGACAATAAATCCAAGGAATGGGTACAAACCCAAGTCCATCAAATGCAGCTGTCTTTCTCCAAGGGGATGGATTGAGGATGTATGTCAAGCTTGGGAGCTACAGTGGTGCTCAGAAATTTGTGTCGTGTTTAGGGGATCTGAGACAATACAAGGAAATATCAACAGTCTTGTTGTCAGAGTCATAAAGGATAGATTTTCAAAACTAGCCTATGCTCCCCTGCAAAACTCAACTGAAAATCCTAAAACCAAGACTGAAACTCAGGCAAGCTGAATAGGCCAACCGTATGGTAAGAATAATTTCTTCTAAGGTCATGAGGGACCTGAGGATTTACTTCAACTAAATATTTACCCTTTCTAGTTTAAGGGTATAATAGGAGAATCTGGTGAGACCAATGATGTAGAAATACTTTGGGGAAACTATGATGTATCCATGAACATGCATATGGATGGTAGTAACATCTCTCTCTTCAACATGCTTATATCTCAAGTTTCATTGTATTCTTATTAGACCTCTTGGGCTTGGAGTTTTATACCTTGTAATACACATTTTAAAAACTCTTGACATATTCAAGGTCAGCAAGAGAACTGAAATTATCTTCTACCTCCTTCAAAACAATTTTTTCTATATAAAATTTTAAGTGAAACTTGTTGTGTTGAACATTTATGTTTTCCCATTAAATGAAAGGCAGTGGACAGCTCCACTTACTCTGTTGTATTAAGGGGAAATAGCAATAGAACCTTGCGTCCTTGTACATTTGTTCCCTAGCCTCCTACAGCTTAACACATCTGGTTTGAGGACAGTCAAGAATCTGACCTTTTACCCCACCTGGCTCTTAAATGTAGGTACTCAACATTCAGGGGGTTGCATGAATCAATAAAGATTTCTTCTCTGCAGAGGATATGACTCACAGTTTATCACTACTAAGGGGGACTGAGAGGTGGTCAGGGATATTGCCTTCAAATACAGAAAGCAGCAGGAAAAGCTCCAAGTGTTTGAATTATTTAGCAGAATGTGCTTACTGTGGTGTTCTTGGCTTAAGCTCAAAGCAAAAATAGAGATCCTGAAATCATAGACTCTAATCAGTAATCACCCCTCTCTCTACCATAAGCAATATCTTGGCGATACTCTAAACTGGGTTTTAATCCTCTCACATGGGGGTGGTTTGTGATAAACTAAGTGGTTTTTATCCCCCTGGTTATGTACTTTATATACGTTTTAAACAAAGTGGTAAGGCCCTTTCTTTCACTAAATAAGGTCAGGAATGCAGCAACAGAATGGCCGTGGGTCTTCTATTTAACAGCATATTCAGAAACACTTCTCACCAGCAAATGACGGGAGGCCATGGGTATGATGCTGTTTTCTCGGAGAGCAGACTCATTCAAACCCACAGCACAGTTTTGGAGAAGAACAAATAACTGAGCTTTGAGGTCATAAATGGTTTTAAATATTAGCTCTAAGAGTTTCTGGTTGTGCAAGATCGGACAAGTCATTTAACTTTTCTCTAGTTCGTTGGTGATAAAATATTTCGAGATTCTTCCGAGAATCATAGGCAAACATTGACCTTCGTAGCACAGCATGAGGTAAAAGACATGGGCCTTTTACATCTGGTCATTCCGAAGTTCACATTCTAGCTCACTCTCCTACTGATTGTGCCTATGAATTCTGCTTATGTCATCTCAAACTCTAGTGTGTAAATGTTTTTTGCCATAAAATGGTGATGATAATATCTACCATCTAGGGATTTTTTTTTTGGGGGGATAACTTAATATTTGCTACAACCTAACAGCTTCTGAATCTTGACCCATTGTCCAGCATTGGACACTCACTTTTACTTCCCATGCCGCTTTGCCTTGCGTGTGAGGTGCTGGGGCTTCATCCTTGAGGACTGTAGTCATCCATCACATTCCACCATCTGGTCCAACCTTCTCCATCTATAATCTGTGCCTGGGACTGTTTTGTTTATTCTTTGCTCCAGAACTCTAGACCGCTTTTTTATTTCTTTGGGGTAAAATTCAAGTAATCTTGCAAACTACGTGCCAATGAGCAAAAACTAGAAAAATATAAAGATCTTTATGGGTTATTATTCTTTAAGCAAGGACAGTTTCCAAGTGTGTTTATTTATTTCACCATGATAAAACTACATGGAGATATTTTTGTTTCTTCCGTGTGTGTGTGTGTGTGTGTGTTTGGTTATTTACACATTTTTGAAGGGGAATATTTTTTGTAGACATTCAAAACTGGCCACACAAAATGATGACATGACAGTAGAGATTTGGAGATCATTCAACATTTATTTAGCTAACAAAAGGGGTAGGTCATCCTATTCAAGCTATATTTGTATGTATGTGGGGATTTCGGGGTAGGAAGTGTTGGAAGGACATATAAATGTAACCTGAATTTCTCTAAGTGTGGATTCAAATAGGGTTCCATTAGAAATAAAAGCTTGAATTTCATGGACTGTTTGACCACCTTGCTAATGCAGGGTTTGCTGAAAAATCTTGCTTCCTGCCACCTCAAGAATTTCTGCAGATTCGCTGGGTTATCTGATATGGGTTTCTGGGCAAGTCTTCTGACATTGCATTTTCAATTCCCAGTAGATTGTCCACTGAGGTCTCCTACCAGACACCACCACTGATGTATAGTTTGCACACAGGCAATGGCACCACCGATGCTCACATAAAGCCCCATGGTATCCAGTTGTGGACTATGAAAACATCCATGCAGAGTGGAGGAGGGGAAGTTGGATCTCCCCATCTCACGTTACACCTGGTTAGAGAACTCCCAAAGGAGTACAAAGGTCTCTTGCTGTTTTGGCATCCATTATGACTGAACCCCACTATTTTAGTGCATTTTATTGAAACAGCTGTTTCCACTTCTGGTTAGACACCATCTCTTTCTCATCTGAGGAGAAGATGTGGATCTCAACAATGGGGCTGGGGCAGGTTTTGTGTGATGTCACAAAACACACTGTACTCATAGCCACTCCTTTTCTCTCATGGCCCACACTTTGTAATGGAGTCAAACTTTTCTGCCTGACCTTGTTTTCTTTATAAGTTAACTCTAAAAAGACTCCTCAGCCTCCTAAAAGTAATATTGGAATAGGCTGGAGCAGTCCCAAGTGGATGCTGAGGCAAGTTTAAACTTCAGATACAGACACAGTTTGATGCTTATGGAATAAAGCCGAAACCAAAACCCAGGATAAATTTTGTGTGCTCACCTTGGTAGAGAAGTGACGTGAATACAAATTAAAATGCAAAGAGAGCAGCCAGAAATGGGGAGACCAGTTAGGAGGTGAAAATGCTATACAGATAAGAGAGAATGTGTATCCAAACCACCATCACAATATTAGTGATGCTCGATATTTGCAATTCATTTAAAAAATGTGTTTTTTAAAAAAATATTTATAATATGGATCAAAGACAGCTAGAGTCATATGGATGTTAGTAATCTAAATTTACATATGAAGAAATTGAATCTCAGAAAGGAGACATGACCTGTCTAAGTGCAAACATCTGATGGGATATAAAGCCCTGTTACAATCTAAGTAACAGTAATATGTGCACCTGCAGGACAATTTCAATTATGAGAAGTGGAGATTTTGGTTTGGGATATTTTAGCTTAAGTTTTGGTAACAATTTCAAGAGGACTAAATGGGTGTGGTAAAATGGCCAGAGCCTTATACTCAGTGAGAAGTCACAGAATACAGTCTTACCTGCAGAAGCAATGTTTATACCCCTATTTCTTACATTGATATTGTATTGTTCATTATTTCACCCATTCATGTCTCTCCAAGTACATTAACACTTGTAAAGTCCAGGGACTGTATCTTTATCTTTTTAAAATATTACAGTACCTAACATGGGGCTAGGTACAGAGGTCTCTAAATTGAGGGGGAAATAGACATCAGACAATCCCTTAGTCCCTGCAAATTTTCTCTAAATCAAACTGTCTGCAGCATGTAAAATAACAGAAATAAATATAAAGGCTATGTGATTTATTGCTCTTGCCAGGTTGCAAAGAAAACCTCTAATTATTAAAAAATATATATACAAAAAATGTGACCCTGCAGCAAAGATACAGAAATACTGTGTTAACCTAAAAGTAGACTGTTGGAATTCTTTTAGCAAAGGAGAAGGGGGAACAACCCTAGGTCCCTCACACTGGTATCAGTGTATGTTCAGCCTCAGGCTGAACTTCCCTGGCATGTTTATTGGCCTTTGAAGTTACATTCAACACCTAAGTAATTCCCGGCACAGCTGTCTTGACTGAGCTCCATTATCAGGGCTGCCAGTATATCCACCTGAGTTACTGCATTTTTTCTTCAGCCTTTGAGACTCAATTTTCCTGGAACCAGGAAGAGATAACTCAGCACAAGTGGAGGTGATATCCCAACAGCAATGACCAAAGTTAGAATTAGGGGATGGGCAGGGGCCAATAATAGAGACAAAGTTCTAGATGGGTTATTCCTCTGCAGGATCCCTTTGCTATCGATCTACTGACTCTTCCTTGGGGTTTGAAGATACCCTATATTTCATCCAAGTCAACTCTGCCTAAACCTAAATACCTCCAGTGATGAGGTGCTTACTCACCTGAGCCAGGTGTTTTGGTCCCCAGCCCCAGGCTTTTTGCTGCATCACACTCTGGGATCACCTATTACAGTGTAACAGGTTCTGGCCAGTGTTGAAGGATGTACAAGGATGACTTTTGGGATGAGATGGCAAGAGCCTAATCTTATATTCATCACTGTTGATGCAGGGAGGATGTGGCAGGTGTTCTGGAGAAGGAAAGCAAAGTGTGTCTCTGCTCAGAGACTGTAACAGCAAAACCCAAGATGTGAGTAATTAATCTCTGTTGAGCTTGGAGAGTGGCTTAGAAATTGGGGCAAAGTTACCAGGCAATTCAGTTAATCTGTTTCCCTTGAAAAAAATGACTTAACTTTCTTTCTTTCTTTCTTTCTTTCTTTCTTTCTTTCTTTCTTTCTTTCTTTCTTTCTTTCTTTCTTTCTTTCTTTCTTTCTTTCCTCCCTCCCTCCCTCCCTCCCTCCTTCCTTCCTTCCTTCCTTCCTTCCTTCCTTCCTTCCTTCCTTCCTTCCTTCCTTCCTTCCTTCCTTCCTTTTTCTTTTTTTGGGTTTGTTACAACAGAACTTTCTGTACTAATGCTTTTTGTTTCATTGCCTCACAGTACAATTTACCAGGCCTGAGGAACTGCTGAGCCCCCAGAAGGATGAGATTTCCTTATCCTTCTAGCTGTCTGTCATTTCAACTCAAAAAGTGAAAAATTGCTTTAAGTGCAATATGAGTTCTTGAGAAAAAAAGCTTTTGTGTTGAAGTTTGCTGTCAAGCTTGGATTTTTACATAAAGGCCAGTTTTTCTGCTTAGCAGAGTCAAGGTCTATTTTTGCTGCTCGCTGTGTAATCATGAGCAAACTGCTAGTCTCCATTGCATTTTTTTTGTAAGATGGGGTAAGCATCAATCTCTTGGATGTCGAGTGACTATAAGAGTACATTGATGAGGTACTGCCAAATAGAAATAAAATGAAAACCATGTATATAAATTAAAATGTTCTAGCAACAACATAAAAAGTAAAAGGAAACTGGTAAAATTAATTTTAATAGTACACGTTATTTAACCTAATGTATCCAAAATATCATTTTAACATATAATTGATATGAAAATTTTGAATGAGATATTTTATAGCTTGTTCACCCTAGATCTTGGAAAGCTAGTTTGTGTTTTATACTCACCACCCAAATCAATTCAGACTAGCCACATTCAGTTGCTCAATAGGCACACATGAATAGTAGCTATAGTATTAGACAGTACAGCTCTATGTAATTATTATGCTTTAAGAAAATATACATCAGGGCCCGGAAAAGAGATAAAAAGTTATCAATATCATATAGATATTTTAATAATTAAGAGAAAAGGAAATGTTCCTTTTTCCCCCAAGATGATAAATTCAACTATTGAAGAATAATTTTTGACATCACTTGAGAAGGACGGTATAGTTAAGTTATTAGCAGCTCTTAATTATTTAGGGAATAGATCTCTCAGAGCTCTTCCTGAAATTGGGTTTTAAGGTACAGAAAAGTAGAGGAACAGTAAAATAACCTTAAAATCTTAGAGAAAAGTAAAGCCTGGAGGTGGAATAAGCAGGCAAAACAGACAGGCTGAGGGATTCCATGAAAAGCTTGTCAACATCCCAGTCTCAAGAGTCTGTGAGGTTTTGCACAGAGGCCTATACAACAGGCAACTCCTGAAGACCCAGGTACCTTTGGTTGGACATGCACTTTTATTCTTCAGGGAATATGGAGGAGGAAGTGAATAGCTTGGCATTGGACCCAGTCCCTGGGGCCATTACTTTTAGGGGTAACTGACAGGCTTGAATTAAATGCATTTCCTTGCTTAATCATCTAGGGCATATCCCTAGTGCCCTTCTCTGCACCTGGAGTTCTGTTTCCAGCCTCTGAACCTCTGTGTCCTTTGGATGCAAATTTACAGCTGCTTTTGGGGTAGTGGCCCCACTTCTGTGGGTGTGGGTGAAAAATATCTGCCAGGAACATGGATTGGTGTCAAGTTATAAACACAAAAATGTTATCAGGGCCAGGTAACAAAGTTCATTTATTTTCAAGGAAATTGAACCAACCAAGCAACATGCAAACGATAGTAGCTAGTAATTAGCAGTAATTAAAAAGTAATGATGTCGTCTTTTTAGTATAGTCCCGATCTCACCAACCTGAAGTTTAATAGTGTCGTTGGAGTTCTAGATACAAAAGCAGAGCCTCAGTTCCTGAATGGGTCTCCTGGTTTTCTTCTTTCTTTGATTTTTTAATAGTTATTCCATTGTGCAGTTAAAATGGTACAGGATGCACTAATTTAAGTTGGGTTTAACTTAGAACTGTTTTATAACGATGCAACAAGGCTTGATGTGGGCTGCTTGCATTTTTCAATATTTTGCTTCCTCTTGCCTTTCCTCTACCCTTACTGGGAAGAAGGTATATGTGTGTGTATTTGGGGAGAAATAGATCAGTGATTCTCAAATGCGGTTGATTTTTCCCACTCTTCCCAAAGACATTTGGCAATATCCAGAGACATTTGCGGTTGTCAGGAATCAAGTAAGGATGGTACTGGTATTTCCTGGATATAGCAATATTAAGAGAAGCTTTAAATGGTGAGGAGGAGCTAACTACCCAGAGTGGGATAGGAAGATTTTTCCAAGCAGACAGGCATCAAGAGCACAGGCAGGTGGATGCAGGTGGCAACAAGCTGTGTGGTGTAGCTGATGTATAAAATATGAAGCAAGGAAGAGCAATCAAATCAAGTGCCACTCAATTCCTAAATCAGTCCTCTCCAATTTCATTTAAATCTGGTTCCATCCCATCTCAGTTGTGTCTCATATGTCTCCTATTTGCCTCATCTTGCACTATAGCCTGTGGGGAAAATGGCACACATTTGAGAGGTGATTTCTGCTTTCAGGTACCCTGAGCACAAGCAGAGAGTCAGGATGCAATGGGGCCAGCCCAGCTCTGTGACCAGACCTCAGACTACTCTCTCTACCTTGCAGCAGCCTGAAGCCCCGCTGACCATTGTCCAAGTTTAACCTCACCTGAGAAGTTTTGTCCCTGCATTCCATGACTTGAAAAACCATTCCCCCAAAACTGTGCTTGCTAATTCCTTCTCAACCCAAATGTCACCTCCTCAGCAAACCTTCCTTTAAATGTTTAATATAATTTGCCCCCACCCCACCCTCTGTTTACTGTGTTTTGCTGTCTTATTTTCTTTACAGCACTCATCACTATCTGTGATTAACTTTATGGGGTTGTTTGCTGGTTTGTTTATTGCCTGCACCTTACTACCGTCTGAGCTCCAAGAGAACGGGGTCTGGTCTCTCTAGTTGAGTGTCATTTCATCAGTACGGAATGTTGTGCCTTGAACCTGCTGACTCTCAATAAATATATTTGAAAAGAGAAAGCAATTGCCTAGGAAATAATCAAAGAGTAATTAATAACAATTTCCTGCCGCAGCTGAATGGCACCAGTTGGGCCACTCTGATCATAAGAGGGGCTCACATAAAGGGAGGAGAGAGCATTCTTAGAAAATTCCTGGGAGGAACCCAATAAGAGGGTGTGTGACAATTCTTCTTTATCACTTCCCACCATGGAATCTCTCCCTCTCCTTTTCCTTGTCTCCTTCCTCCTCCTCTGGAAGGAGACAAAGAAAGCAGCCCTCAATTAGAAATGTTAACTCAGTCATCTGCTGACAACTCTTCTCAAGCAGGGCAGGACAGCTGGCTTCTGGATTCAATCTAGATTTCTAGATTTCTGCTGTTTCGCTTTGCTTCAGGTGCAATCCTGAAGATGCAGGGTCTCTCTGCTTGCCAGGTTGGCAGCTGGATGATGAACCACTCTCTCAGACACACACAGGGAAAATATCTGACATAATATGGAAGTGGTGGTCAAGTTCAGGACAGATCATGGGAGGAAATGCATCTGTGCAAACTGCTAACTGACTTGCCTTCAGAGGAAGTAGAGAATGTTGTGATAAAAGGGACCACGAATGGTCAGATGGAGTGGTATGTTGCTTACATGCAGGGCATCTGTAGGAGGATGAACCAAGAAGGACTTTCTCACACAATTTTTCCCCAGCATGGGAATTTCCAAAAGTCATTTAAAGATAGTGTGCCAAAGCATGTTTTTTCCCTATGACCCACCAACACATTTAATCCCTTCCCTCCCCAGTCCCACTCATTTTCATAAGTGGCATTACCATCTACTTATTAGATGCCAGGACAAACCCTGGGAGGGCTCTTTGATGCCTCTGATTTCCATCATGGTCAATCCACTTCTCAAATAGATCTAGCATCAATCTACTGCTCTCCATCTCCAACATCTCCTAGTCCAGGTCAACATCACCTGGAACCTGACAGTAACAGCCTATCAGGTTTTTGGCTTCCATTCACACTCCCTGTGTTCTTTACACAGAAGCTGAGATTACCTTGGAAAGAAATAAATGACATTGGTCCACTCTGCCTACCGTTTTTTTCTATGGCTTCTGGTTGCCCTTGGGAAAAGCAAACACATGAACAAACTCCTTGCCTGATTTAGTGTGCTTCTACCTGAGGCTATAACCTCACCTCACACTCCCTTACTCCTGATGGTCTACTTGCTCTGGATCCTGAAGAAGTCAAGATTGTTCTCACCTCCAGGCTTCACCACTTGCTCATCCCTTGGGCTGGCATGCCTTTTCCCTTGCTCTTTGCATGACTTGCTCCTTCTTATTGTTCAGGTCTGCGCTTAAATGTGGCTCACTCAGTGAAGTCTGCTTGGACTTTTCTCCTCTTGGCACATAGTCTCTGTCCTCAGTTACTGTCTATCACGTTACACTCGTTATCTCAAAGCTATCATGTAAAAGGCTGGAAATGATACTAGTGAAAATGCTTAGTGCAGGCTGGCGTTCAAAGGCAGAAGGGTCCGCAAGTTCATGGGTCCTTTGTTCTCTCAGTCCCTGTGGATAACCCCTGGTTATTTCCCCCTTTAAAGGAATTCTCTCATGCTATTTTTTTCTCCTATGTGAAATTGGCACAAGAGTGACTTTATAGTGTGAGATGCACTCTTTGGGCTATTTATGAGGCACCAGGCATTCTGAACTGAGGTGTGGGTTCTTTGTCAGGTGGTGGGAAACTGTACCTGCCCAGAGGTTCCTTGCCCCATGGGAATTTTCAACAGTTGGGAGCAGTCTCTGTCACTAAAGAGGGAGACCCTACCCTTAGATAAATCCGTGCCAGGTTATTAGGAATGAGTCTCTGAGGTTATCTGTAGAAAAAATTTGCTTATTTTTCCTAACACTTAATACTTGTTTATTTATATGCTAACCTGGTTGTTGTCGATCTCTCCTACTAGAATGTTAGCCCCATTAGGCTAGTAACACTGACCATTTTTTTTTTTCACTGTTTTATATTTAGCTCATTTCCTGGAATGTAGCACACCCTCCTCAAGGAATGTTTGTTAAATGAATTGAACTGAATGATGTAGTATCTGAAATGCCAACATAAGGGCACCTTGTAAATAGGGCTAATATTAATGAGATTTTAAAATCAATACATTTATGTTCCTAATCATCCCTTGTTTTGCATCGGTGCCTACTTAGGTCAATCAATAGCATCTCCTGGTCTAGAACTAGGGACATCTCTGCTCTATGTTGAGGCCTAAAGTCCATGACAAGTCAATCATCCTCAAGTCCAAGATTAGTTGTAAGGGAAAAGGATTTTCTAAATTTAAAATTTTAAAACCAATGCCTTGAGGTATTAGTGATGATTTTTACTCTAAAAATAGCATAGTTAGGTACAGGAAGTAACATCAGAACAGAGTCTCCAAAACTGAAAAGGGAACTAAATCTTTAGGCAGGGACTAAGGTATTATGATGTCTGATCCCTGAGAAGGAGCTCAGCACAGCACTCCCCTAGGCCTTACGCTGTGCTGTTTTTAGGGATAATATTCTAAAATCTCTGATGAGAAACCCAGGAAGATGAGAGGTAATGTGATTTTCCGATGTGGTGCTTCTTTCCTGCCACACTCTGCATGGTGCAGAAGTTGCATATTCCCGTTTAAAAAGGAGGTGTCCAGGCGGGAATGCACCTTACATGGTTGTCCAGATGCCTTCGGCCTGTGGGGTCAAACAGTGATTCCACTTAGGGGCTCCTCTGTGTGTTTTGGCAGGATAAGGATAGACAAGAGGCCTGGGTGGACTGGAGGAGGCCTGGGGCTGAGCTAAGCCTGCTGTGGCATGTAGCAACCTAGTGACTGGAGGCAAATGGTTAACTTGGAACATGTTGCCATTGGTAGGAGCAAAGCTAACCCCAGAGGGACTGAGCAGGGGCAGTCATGCCTCTTCAGTCACCAGAACACTCCATGTCCAGATAAGGTGGGCAGAGCAGACCCAGAAACGGCGTATGGACAAGAAACCCTTCCCCGACAGCCATAAAGCTCCCAATCTTTGCCTGTACCCAGAGCATATAATGAGATGGTAGATAAAAAGTGACTCCTGAGACAGTAGAGATAGCTTGGTTAGTTTAAACTTTGACTTGTACTGAGTGGGAAATTAACTTGATGTTGCCATAAACTTCAAGACCAGGCAATACACTGCCAGCCTATTCCGGAGGCCATTGAACAGAAAGACTCACAGATCCAATCACACTCTTCATTTAATAGATGAAAGCACACAGAACGAAGCAAGGAGAGAACGACTGGGTAGGTTAACACTTCAAAGTGACTTTGGAGAGGCTGCAGGTGAGAGACAAGGACCGCAATATCTGAATCCTGGGATCCATGATGTTCACATGTCCTGCCTGTCTGTAAGGATTGGCCTTCCCCGCTGATGATGGACTTAGGAGCACCAGAGTTGAAGTGCAAGCAAGAGGCCCACAGCTGGAAGACACCTTGGGCCAACAACACACACTGGCTCTATGGAAAAGATTCAGAGACAAGTACACCTTGTCAACAGTCGCAGCTTGCCAGATGACAGCTGACTAATTTCTACTTTATTTGTGTTTCTTGGGCAAAGGACACTTAGAGTCAGAATGAATGTCTCCAATAGGCAGTCAAATTAAGGCCTCATGTTCTTGAAGTTTTCATGTATGTTTAGTGCTTCTGTACAGTTAGCACCTCCTGAATACTCAGTATGCAACAAACTCTTAGCACTCAGGCACCTCATGATTACTAGGTACCGTTGGCTTCTTCCATCCCCTCCGGTGTTCAGCACACACATGCCCTACAAACTAACCTGATATCTATACTTAACATAACTGAAAATAGTTCTATTATCAAAGATGAGTGAGTCTTACAACTCATCTTCAGTAATAGAAATGAATGTTCTCGAAAAGCAAATGTTTATTACAACTTGATGGCCTATTTACCTGGAAGATAATTTTTACATTAGAAATAAATAAAATATCTCTGATTGACAAGTTTAAGATTTCCTTTTTCTTTTCTCCTGGGAACGAGAGGCCAAGAGATGGGTGAGAACTTTCATAGACAACAAAAGCCACCCGATTTTCTACTTCTGAGCTGTAGTATAGAGTCAACAGAGTACTTTGCAGAGCTCAATGGTGTTTTTACTCACTCTGTTGCATTTATCTCTTTCAAATCTTGCCCCCTTCCCTCACTTCGTGGTGACAGTCAATCCCAGCTCTAGACATATCAGCTGTTCTAGCTTTGCCTCTAACTATGCAAGGAAACACTCTCCCCTGCATTTGGAGGGTGGACTGAGGCTCTCTGATCTTATATGCGCAGGCAACTGCCTCCTCACATTGCTCAAGTATTGGGCTGCCTCCTTCCAGAATGAAGAAATGAAAGCATTCTGTCAAGGGAAAAGGTGAAAAGCCCGGGAGCAGTTTTCTGCTACTGTATTGGGGGTGAAGAGCCAGGATCTGTGGAGAGAATGCTTATTCTGAAAGGGGTTCAAGCTGGATTTCTGCAAGGAGGCAAGAGTGCGAGGTCTGGGGAGAAGTGGCACAAAAAGCAGAGAAAAGTAGACTTTACCCTTCAATGTCAAGCATTGCCTACACAATTGCACCAAAGGCCAGTCTGAACTGTCTGTGAGTGGGAGTATGATCATATTAAATTGCAGGTAAGATCAATTCGCTTCAGAGCACTTCAGTGACTCCCTGTCTAAGGGACAAAATCCAGATCCCTAATGAGAGCACAGCTGGTCTTCTCTAATCTGATCTCACTCTGACTTTGCGGCCATTTTCCCTGGCACAATCCTCTCAACAGCCCCACAGGGCTACCGGCCCTTCCCAAAACCCCAGAACAAGGTGATGCCTCTGATATTCTGGTCATATTGCTTTCTCTGTCTAGAATGCATTTCTCCATCTCTCCCTGCCCTTTTCCACCTGTAAAATCCTCTGCTGTCTACCACTCTTTCAAGAGCCAGTATCACAACTCTTGGAATAGCTTGCACAGCAGTAAACTGGAAAATGTCTCTCTGTCTGTTGTAAATTTATCTGAAGGCAGAAACTGTATCTTAACTCATCTCCAAAGCTCCAGAACCACAAGTAGCTGCCTGCACAGGGTAATTAAATTAATTAATTCCATTGATTTATTAATCCATAAGGAGTTGTTGCTGCAAGAGGTCACATCCTATGCTCTGATAAGGGTTCTTACATCCCAAGACACATTCCTCACTGATGAATACAGATCTACCATGCTGGGACCGCTGACCTATTTTACTTCCCTGAGTGGAAAGTAAAAAGGCTCAGCTCCCGACAGTTCCTTGGCTGGTAATGTAGTAGTAGAACATCATGTCAAAGTCCAAGAAATTGAATTGCACTCAACTGTGGTGGGTGACATGCACAATTAAGGATGCTTATAATTAGCATTTGTGAACACAGTTTTAGATTAAACAGTTATTAAGAGGAGCTCATGAAATTCGAGGGCATCACTTGGTTTCCTTTTTTCTGGCTAATACTTTTTTTTAATGCTGGAAATCAATTAAGCATGAGGAGCAAAGAGGGAAAATTTTACATTTGACAATGTGTTTCCTTTAATGAAGACAAAGCAAGAATGGAAGGGAAAAATGCAATACTCATCTGCTTCATGGCTTGGTTGTTATTTGTAAAGAGAGAATTACTTATTTGTAATCAAATGGACAATTTTAAAAATATTTTAGAACAAAAAATATTGTTTCAGTACAATGACAAAAGACATTTTCAAAATGTAAAACAGAGCTTTCCATTGATAGCCTTTGTCTGTGAAATTCAATTATAGAAGGAGAGTTCCTTGTGTATTGGAAAACTTTGATGTTAGAGGAGTTCAAAGTACAGTGTAGATGAATCATATAAACTAGGAAAAAGATTTGCAATGCTGCTCTTTATTTTAGGATCCTGATGTTTTTGCCTGCTTCTATAGCTAAGAAGTGTGCTGTCCAAAAAAGGGTGCATCTTCCAGCCCTCCCTGACAGTCAACCATTAGGCCTGTGGCCTACCAGTAGGTTTTATCAGATGTTAAATAGCAAATGCTTCTAGAAGGGTCCACCTTTATAATTAATATTTTAACATGAATTTCCAAAATTAAAGCCCAAATGGAATGGTTAATAGTTGGCAAGGATTCAGTGAAGCCTAAAGCATAAGTTAGGGTGATCTATTTATCATGTATTCATCCAATGAGTAGGTGAGTCTGTGGTGTCTGTGTGTGTGTATTTGGGTTTAATGCTGGCTTAGCCCTTTCTTATATAAATGCTGTTTTACAAGAGACAATACAGCATGTTGTTTAAAAGCACAAGCTTTGCAATCTGTCAGATTGATGTTTGCACACTAGCTCTGTCTTTTATTAGGTAAGAGATGGACATTCCTCAATACGATCATATTTTTAGTAGAGTGCCTGCTATATAACACACCTCAGTAAATGCTTGTTGTTATTATTGCAGAAAAAAATGTCTTCATCTCTCTGGCATTCTTCAAAGGTCGTGCTTCAAGCACAGGGTCTGGATGATCAATATTTCTGCCATTCTAGTTATGACCTCTCAAATTGGACAAGATGCTAGAGTGACGACTGGCCTCTGGCTCCAGTCCTTTGCTCTCTGTTGATCTCCTGTTCCCTCGCCAGTGGATGCCAGGGGCTGCCACATCAGAAGACTATCATTTAAGTACTGAACCCCCATGATATGTGAACTGCTCTGAGAGCAATCTCTACAAAATATTTTGAGTATATGTTCTGAGACAATCAGGAAATGTTTTCAGGAGTAGGTAGTCTTTGAAAAGAAACTTCAGTCTTTTTAAGAGCTCTGATTGCTTTTTTGTGATTATTTAATAAGTATCCAGTAAAAGTAATTAGAATGTCCAAAAAAAAAAAAAAAAAAAAAAAGCATAAAGAGCTGAAGTAAAGTTTGGATGAACTACAGTAGGGTCTTATCTTGTAATTAAGTCACAGGCTTGCTCATCTCAGGGGCTAGAGGAGGCCAGGTCCTGAGAGACAGAGCAGCAAGAATCTAGGCACTTACAGCAGGGAAGGCAGAGAAGGGATCACCCTCTGGGCTGCTGACATGAGAGGCCCATGAGACGGCCCTGATATGTCAACTTCTGGGTCATGTACACATAGTGTCTGCAGCAGGGAGGAACTACCAGCTGAGGAAGTCTTCTCCAGATCACTCCTTTCCTGCTATCCCTTTGGTGACTAGAATAACTTAAAGTCCTTGTGATATAATTTGGATATTTGTCCCCATCCAAACCACATGTTGAATTGCAATCCCCAGTGCTGGAGGTAGGGCCTAGTGGGAGGTGTTTAGATCATGGGGTTGGATCCCTCATGGATTGGTGCTGTCTTCATGACAGTGAGTGAATTCTATTTTTATTTTACTTCATTTTTTTTGAGATGGAGTCTGACTCTGTCGCCCAGGCTGGAGTGCAGTGGTGCCATCTCGGCTCACCGCAACCTCCGCCTCCCGGGTTCACGCCATTCTCCCGCCTCAGCCTCAGGAGTAGCTGGGACTACAGGCACCCACCACCACACCCCACTAATTTTTTGTGTTTTTAGTAGAAACAGGGTTTCGCCGTGTTAGCCAGGATGGTCTCCATCTCCTGACCTCGTGATCCACCCACCTCAGCCTCCCAAAGTACTGGGATTATAGGCGTGAGCCACCACGCCCGGCCGACAGTGAACTCTTGTAAGATCTAGTCATTTAAAAGTATGTGGCACCTCCTTCCCCCTACTGTCTCTCTCTTGCTCCTGCTCTGGCCATGTGACGTGCCTGCTTCCCCTTTTCCTTATGCCATGATTGTAAGCTTCCTGAGGCCTCCAGGGAAGCCAAGCAAATGTCAGCACCATGCTTCCTGTAAAGCCTGCAGAACAGTAAGCCAATTAAACCTCTTTTCTTTATAAGGTAACCAGACGGAAGTATTTCTTTACAGCAATGCAAGAATGGCCTAATGCACCTGGCAAGCAGGAATTTTTATCTTAGACATGAAGAGGCCTGTGATCTGAGCCTGGACCATGGATGGAATTATGATTTAGGTTAGGGAACCCCGTAGCTGCCTGTATAGGATTGTACTTGGTACCCAGATAGGTGGCTTAGAGGCAGCCCTTCCAGAAAAATTCCTGGCTCATAAGTCAGAAAAACTAAGGAGACTGGATGGAAAAAGAGGATCTAGTTATACCACCAGCAAGGTGCACCCTCATAGCCCTGACTCAGAAATGATTTGAGGTCATCGGAAGGATGTGGGGTCTGGGGTAATTTCTGCTCTAATAACCCGAGGAAGGTAGGAGTTTTGTTTTCTGGAAGTCCAAGTGTGCAGACAGGATTTTGCCTGGAGTCAGCAGGCAATGTTGAGGACAGAGACATTTCTGTACTACCTTCCGTTTAGCCTCCTCATTTGCCATGTGGATGGCATTAAAGAAATAAATAAATGTGTGTCTGTGTCCCTAGACTCAGTTGTAGCAATTGCCTGGCCTTACCCCATCCCTACCCCTCCTCTTACTTCCACCTCTGTTCTGTGTCAACTTGGCTTCTAGCTCTATTGCCTATGTTTTTCTTTTTCACCATGTTATGATCCCTCTTACCTGGCCTCAGAAACTGGCTTCCAACACCTGGCCATTGAGGAAAGTACCTTTCAGTCCTACTCTGCTCTTGCGAAGCACGCCTGTGTGTCTGCCTCATCACATTGTCACCCTCAGGGAACCACACAGGTGCAGGTGGGAAGTCAGTCAGCGTGAACTCCAAGAGTGCCAATAGGAATGAAGAGAAGATGGGAGGAAATGTGGGGTGCATGTCAAATTTAGGATTGGCAAGATGGGATGATGACTTGGATACTGAGGCTGAGGGAAACTGAGGAAGTTAAGGATTAGTCAGAATTTGCAAGTGTGTTTTGAATTCTTACCACGTGCCCCTTCCTAAGTTAGGTCATGCCTTGGAAAAGATAGGGAAGAGGAAGAGTCAGTCTCTGTTTTTGAAGCACGTGGCCTTATTTGGAAAAAGAAAGTGACAGTAGGCAGAAATATAGTATAGTGCATATCAATATGCAGAGTGTGTTGGTAGCAATTTTATTGGCTGATGGTAGCAGAATAGCAAATGGGTTGGAAAGGACTTTGGTTGGCTTAAAAAGTACTGGCTTGGAATTAAGAGCTGTGGGTTTGGGTCCTAAAAGTTGTTTAAGACCTTGGGCAAGTCACTTCCTCCCTCTTAGATTTATTTCTTTATTGTTATAACAAAGAGATTCAACTGGATGTTATTAAAGCTACTGCTTTCTGTGTGTAAGAGCTTTATGAAAGTTGCTGCATTTATTTTTTCAAAACGACAGGTAATTTTATCACATTTTACAGACACAAGAATCTACCATAAAAATTAACATGACTTACGTGAGGTGGTTGGGCCAAGATGCGGATCAGGTCTGTCTGGTTCAAAGCTCACGTATGTTTCTACTATGCTTTCCTGTGCCTTTCTATAAAAACAAATAAAATGAAGGAGTGGTCTATGACTGAAAAATGCTCAACGACTATGGGAAGATGAATAACTAGAAAACATTGTGCATCTGGTAAATCAGTGCAAAAAACGAGTCTGCAGTGAGAGGGGTATATGTGGTGGGAAGTGGGTAGTTAGAGGAGATGAGAAGATCAGGGAAAAGCAGAGGGAAGAGATGACATTTCATCATGGCCTTGAAGACAAGTGACATTCTGAAGGCCGGGGCAGGGAAAGCTTCCAGGCAGCATAAACAGTGGAAGAAAAAAATGCAGAAGTGTGGACACAGCTGTGTGGTTGTGGTGGAGAAGCAGAGTGTTTGGGACACAGTGAGTTCAGAAGAAGACCTGCGGATGAAGTTCACAGGGTTGCAGGCTACTCGCCTTCCTGGTGTGGGATCCCTAATCCACAATCCCGGCCCTTCAGTTGCACAAAGCACAGGTACTGGCCCCGCCCTGCCTCTGTCCGCTGGAGGACACTGTTACTTAGCTACACAGCACTGGTAAGAAAGGCAGGAGGGCAAGGATTCAATAGCTCGCCTGCCTGGCACCCAATTGTAGCCCAGCCTTGTTTCTGACACTGGTCTCCTACTTCTTGTCCTATTGCCCCACACTCTGTGACACAGCTGACCCCTGTGTGCTTTGGTGATGACCTGACCCTGGCAGAGATGGAAACCTTAGATATTTGTGCGCAACCTGAGAAGTCCTGTGAAATAACCAGTTAAGAATATTAGGCCTGTTGTAGCCAGGAGCCCTGGGTGATGGCACAGGCGGTTCTGCTGTGGATCCTTTTTGTGACCTCGGGCAAGACTTTCAGTCTCTACCTCCACCTGCTCCCAGGAGAGTCAGAACCTACCTGATCTCCTTCAGAGGAATATTTTGAAAATGGAATGAGATAACGTGTAGACTTAAGACAGATCTGGGATTGATATTTGGGGTTATACAGGTTCTTCTTCATAATTTGGTTGGAGATTAAGTCAGTTCAAATAAAAATGAGAATGTAAGAGATTTCTGGAAAAAAAAAAAAGTCCAGTTCAGATAGAATCCTGTATTTCTCAGAAGTAAACACAAGAGGGTGCTATAAGCCTGTCATAAAGTGAGTACAGGCCTAGGACTTTCCTTTCTGATTTTTTTTCTTTTCTTTTTTGAGAGGGAGTCTCCCTCTGTCACCCAGGCTGGAATGCAATGGTGTGATCTCGGCTCACTGCAACCTCTGCCTCCCAGGTTCAAGCGATTCTCCTGCCTCAGCCTCCTGAGTAGCTGGGATTATAGGCACAAGCCACCACGCCCGGCTAATTTTTGTATTTTCAGTAGACATGGGGTATCACCACGTTGGCCAGGCTGGTCTCGAACTCCTGACCTCAGGTGATCCACCCGCCTCACCCTCCCAAAATGCTGGGATTACAGGCATGAGCCACCGCGCCCGGCCCCTTTCTCATTTTAATGCTAGCTTAGATTTCTGTGCCACCCTGGTTTACTGATATTTTCCAAGTAAGGGTTCACAAGATCAAGTTTATTAGAGGAGTATCATCTGGACTCAGTCTGATTCTGACCTTGTGCCATACTTCTAATAAGTGGGCTGAAGATTTCTTTCCACTTCTAAATCTGAGATCCCTGTTTTCCTTCATGTACCTGAATCTCTGTCCATCTGATAATTGACAGAAAACTTTGCTGAATGAGGTCTCATGACTTACACAGGACAGAGGAGAGAGAAGGATTCAAGATCTAGAATCAAGCTCTGTGGTGGTGGCAGGTCAGAGATTGGGAGATAGAACATCAGCAGTACTGAGAGATGGCCAGGTTTGGGCAATTGAAGCTGAGGTTGTGCAGTATAGGCCAGACTTTCCTTCCACACAGAGGAACCAACACAGCAGCAAATGGTCCCAGCTGTCCTGATGGAGGTAGGAGCTAAGGTGGACTGGGATTCAGGGTGGAGGCAAGTCTAGAGTGAACAGGGTATTGCTATCAGTTCTACTTGCTAATGGCATCAGGTATACAGTAATGGCATCAGTAAGTTACAGTGCCCTGGCTTCCAATTAGGCAGGGGAGCCTAGCAGGACGAAGGCAAGTTCCCATTCTTGGCAGGAAATCTGAGTCCAGACAAGTTATCAGAGCAGAAAAATAGGGCAAGAGGACTGAGCTCACAGAACTGAAGACCAACAAGGTCTGTTGGGCCTCAATTTGAACCCTGGGTTTTAACGGCTGAACAGAACCAAGAGAATGGAGCTCATAGCATGGCAACCTACGAGCTGCAAACACAGCCTCCATCCTTTTATTATGTCTTGTCTGTAGCTGCTTTCCTCTGCCACAGAGTTCAGTAGTTGCAACAGGGACGATATGGTGTGAGATCTAAAATATTAATATCTGGTCCTTTATGGAAAAAATATTCTACCCCATGGTCTAGGCTAGATCTCCTTTTTAGGATGAGAATATTGATTCTCAGAGCAGTGAAGGGGCCAGGCCAGAGAAAACAGAGATGAGGTAGACCTCGGGTCACCCGGAGAGTGCTCTCTTTATGCTCCTGCTTCACTCTTGCCTGCTGGACACATCTCATCTCCTGCATGTATTTGAATGAGAAGTGTCATGTTTTCCAAGAAAGGAAGTTGGCCCCAACTCTGAAAGCATTTGGGGCTTCTGCAAGTGAGTGAGGAGGGTGTGTGTGCACGCAGCTTGTGTTTTATCATGCTGCGTACCTCCTCCTGATGTCTATCCCCTTCCCTGTAGTGTAGCCAGTGTCTCTCCTCTTATGCCAAGGTGGCCATATCTGCCAGGTGTTATTCTCAAGCACCTGAAGGCTGAAGAATAGGGCATGCTTTCTCTTTATTTTATGGTTTAAAAATGTTTAAATTGTATATTTTGAAGGTGTACAACATAATGTTTTGGTATACATAGACCTAGTGAAGTGATTATCACAGTCAAACAAATTAACATAGCCATCTTCCTACAGAGTTACCTTTTGGTGTCTGGTGAAAGCACCTGAAATCTACTCTTGCCAAATTTCCATGATTTGTTCTTCAACTAGGATGTGTGAACTACCATTTCCAAGGAAAGAAGCTGTAGGTGGAGTCAAAACCTCAGGAAGGATTAGAAGATAAAGTGAGGGCTGGCAGGGTGGCTCATGGTGTAATCTCACCACTTTGGGAGGCTGAGGCAGGTGGATCACTTGGGTCCACGAGTTCAAGACTAGCAAAAAAGTTCGAGACCATGGCAAAACCCCATGTCTACAAAAAAACACAAAAATAGCCAGGTGTGGTTCCCAAGCTCATAATCCCAGCTACTAAGGAGGCTGAAGTAGGAGCATCACTTGAGCCTGGGAGGCAGAGGTTGCAGTGAGTCAAGATCATGCCACTGTACTACAGCCTGGGCAACAGGGTGAGACCCTGTCTCAAGAAAAAAAAAAAAAAAGATTCAGCGATGCAGTGAAGAGAAAATAAGACATTGCAAGGTGCTCCCAGAGGATTCCTGCAACTCAGATTTAGCACAATGCCAGTCTATACTCATGCACCTTATCTTCTGTTTCTTTAATTACCCAAGAAAGGAGAAAGGAGCAGCAGGCCGAAGGCTTGCAGTTCAGATTAATTACAGTGACATTTGTTTACTCCACTTTAGATAGAGGCTGTGATATTCTGGTGATGCCCAGGACATATGGGTGATGGTAATATCGTAATTGTTATCCAAGGGGAGGACCTGGCCAGGAATGAAGGAGATGGTTTTATTGACTTGTCTCCTTGGGTCTTTAACTTCCTTTTACACACATATATTTTTTAATCCAATGATAAATCTTTGTTCTACATTTACTAGTGGTTTTATTGATTTATCAGAGACAGTTTGTGAGAATTATAGTCCATATTTGGCTCAGGGTAAAGCAAAACCTCTAACATAAATTATTAACCACTCATACTCTTCACATCCGAGGCTGTGGCAGATGTCCAGAGAGGACCTCCCTGACGCTGTGCCTTGAGTGTTTGGATGACCACTTAGAGGAGTTTCTGAGGGAGGCTCTGGTGGCGGATGTGCAGATGGACTTACTACTACTTAGAGAATCTCCCAAATTTAAGATGCTGTGATTCTTCTGTGTTTTATAGCAAAATAATGCAACTTGCCCTTCAGGCCCCCAAATCAATGCAGCTTATTGATGTAAGAATTCAAAATAAGCAAGTCAACAAGTTTGGACCTCAACAACCCTTGGAGCAACCCTCCTTTAAAAAATCTCTTAACATTTTTCAAATTTATTTTTTAATTGACAGATACAATTATACGTATCTATTGTGGACAACATGATGTTTTGAAGTATATAGACTATATATTGTGGAATAGTTAAATCTAGCATTACCTCACATAGTTATTTTTTATGTAGCTTAGAGTCAAATGTTCACTAAGTGCCTTTGTGTGGCAGCAAAGCCTATTCATCTGGTCTGTTTGCTAAAACAAAACACATCAAATGTGCTGCCTTCTTTTAACTATTTATTTGATTGACTTTTTTTTTCCTCATGAAAGAATCTAAAGGAAGGTTGAATTTGTCTCTATTCCAGCTCCTTGTGTAGTTAAGAGACCAAAGGGTGGAGACAGCAGAGGGCTAGGGACGTAAGAATAGTTTGTTGTTGTTGTTGTTGTTTTGTTGTTGAAGTTTTTGTTTTTTGTTTGTTTGTTTGTTTTTTGGCAGAGTCTCGCTCTGTTGCCCAGGCTGGAGTGCAGTGGCGCGATCTTGGCTCACTGCCTCCCGGGTTCAAGCTATTCTCCTGCCTCAGTCTCCCCAGTCACTGGGACTACAGGCGCCCGCCACCACGCCTGGCTAATTTTTTGCATTTTTAGTAGAGATGGGGTTTCACCGTGTTAGCCAGGATGGTCCTGATCTTGTGATCCACCTGCCTCAGACTCCCAAAGTGCTGGGATTACAGGCATGAGCCACTGTGCCCAGCAAGAATAGTTTTCTTAAAACATATTTTAAAATGTGAATAATTCTTATGAATAAATTCCTTATACTTTCTAAAAATAGATATTCAAATTTTTTTAATTGAGGGAGAAATACCAACCGCCGTTCAAAAGTGTGAAACAGGCACAAAATTATTGGATGTTGGTAACATTTGTACAGTTGAGATTGTTTGATTTTATCTAACAATTAATGCCTTCTGATGTTACCTTTACACTTTCGCTGATAGCATTAAGCTTTATTTTTCTATTACTATTACCATTATCATTATTGTTTAATATCTTAGGGGTTCCACTAATCAGTCCCCAGGTAGTCCATCAAGTAGAAAAGGACACAGGAGGAGTCAAATAGATGTGGTTTCAAATTGGGAGATGGGAGTGGAAGCGGGGAGAGAATGAAGATGGAGCTTAATGATAAGCACCAAGACATGATGTCCAGGAGAAGGGTGCTGGCTCTGAGATGACAGCAGAAAGTGGAGTGGGTGTCAAAGCAGCTGGGAAGGAGGAGGGAGACCCAGAACTGCAGACAGGGCGCTTCCAGAGAAAAGAACCCTGGAACAGTTGGTGGCTGCTCACAGCAGTGGTCTAGGCGGCCCTCTTCTGGAGGCCAGATCCCCAGTCCTCTAAGGGCTAGAGGTGCTTGGCTTGGGACAGAAGCCGTTGGAAAGAAAGACAGTTTATTCCAGGAAGCCAGGGTGCACAGCAGCCTGTGGGATATGGAGAAGGCTCTGTGGGGCTGGGTGAGGCACCAAAGACTCCTGCAGCCTCTTCCCTTCCCCTGGTGGCTGGGAGAGCAGCTCCATGGGGCCTCACTGGAGGTTCTTAGCCATAGCTAGGCTAAGAGGACATGAACCCCCTTGGGATAAGCCAAGTAGAGCTTCCTTTCAAATCAAATCGTAGCTTTCATTTTCTCTTCCACAAGAAGGGGAAAACAACAGTAATGGACTCATAGGTTTAGTCAATGAATATTTTTTAAGCAGGTAAAATCATGAGTACAGACACAAAATGAATTTGTCTCACATTTTACCTAGCTCATTAAGTAAGGGAGAGAGGAAGATATTACAAGAGGTTTAAAGAAGAAAGAAAGAAAAAAAGCAGGGCTATTTACAGATTTATAAAATGGCTCCAAGATTATGAAGGAGCAGACAGACGCCTCTTAGATTCTCAGTGAGAACCAGAAGGGCATGCTCTAGTGTTTCAGTGAAGCACAGAATTTTCCCTGGGGTTGGTTCTGAGGATTAAGAGTTCTTGCCGGTGGGCATTTAGGATGTTATAAGCCAAGGGAGGCATTGACCAAAAGAGCTGGTATCTTTGGCAAAAACTGGAAGTGGACAGAGAAGGGCATCCCCTGAGGCTGGAAGAGGAGGATGAGAGAAGTATGTCACTCAGGTTTCTAGGACGGTAAGATATATATCCTAATGACTAATGCATGCCACACACCTCTCATGTGTCAGGCGTTGTAAACTTTTCATGAAAATTACATTTCATCTTCCCAGCAGCCCTATAACGAACGAGGCACTAGCATAGCATTTTACAGGTGAGCGCACGGATCTCCCGGGATGTCAGTGGATTGATTTCCTAGAGGTGGCGATGTCGAAACAGTAGTTCAGGATGGCGCCTCCAGGATGGGGTCAGAAAGCGAAGTTTCGGGACAGACGACGACGGCCGGGACCGTGCTGGAGCTACCAGAGAACCAGGGAGGGCCCAAACGAGGGCGCTACAGTGGGGACCGGGCTCAGGGCGCGGGCGCCAGCACCTGAGTCGACAAGGGGGAACCCTAGGGAGCCCCAGAAGCGGGCGAGCCGGGCAGGGGTCAAGAACAGGTCTCCCCGTTGTATTAGAGACGGGACTCGATAACACTTTCCTCTAGGGCAAGAGACTGAGGACCCTCGGCCGTCTACAGCAGGATTGGGGCTCCTGGAAAGGGCAGGTTAGAGCATCCCTGAGGGGTTTAGAATAGAAAGTTGGAAGACAGCAGGGAGAGCAAGCAGCTGGGAGAAGCCGGGTTCTTGAAACTACGGAGAAGAGGGGAGAATGGAGCTGGGGGACAGCATCTGAGTGCACCTGAGATAGGTCACAGTGTGAGTCAGGGACGAGAGGAAAGGTAGATCTCGGAACCCGGTAAAGCAAGGCTCCTCTAACCCCCGGTGATGGCAAGGGCACCGATGCGGAGACGTTGGCTGGAGGCGGAGCGCACCCCATGAGCCCCTAGCAGCATGGGCTCCGGACCAGCAACCGGACCTGTCCAGGGACCTAGACGCAGAGCGGCCGGTACGCGAGGGGGCCTAGGACAGATGCGACACCACAGGGAGATTTGGAGCCGGTGTCGGGCATACGAGATGGGGGTGTTCCGGAGCCCCCAGGCGCGGAGAAGGGCGCAGGGGGCTCCAAGGGGAGCCCACGCCTCTGCGGAAGGACAGAGAGCGGCCCCGAGACTCTCGTCTCAGGTGTCTCGAGTGACAGCTGGCGGCAGAGGGCTGTGAGCTGGAGGGCAGCGTAAACAGCAGCGCGACTGAGGGGAGGCAGGTGGGTCCTTGGCCGCCTTCCCTGGGAAGGGATAGGCAGGCATTTTGCTCAAGTGACAAGGTGTGGAGGGCTGCGGGGCGGGGACTCAGCGCCTCGGAGTCTCCGATATCGACTTGACAGTCGTCAGGGACATTTCTTAGTGAGTTGCGGCAGGCAGTGGCTGACACCGAGACGCTAGCTAGACTCAGCGGCTAAGAAGAGTGGGGAAACTAGGGCCTTTGGCCCTGCGGAGGTGCGGGTTCTATGGGGCCGGAAAGGAAACAAAGGGTTTTTAGAGTGGGGACCTGGGGAGCAGAATATGGGGTGGGGCTTGGAGAAGCACAAGGTAGACTCCTGGGGCTCGGAGAGATGGAAACTTGGGGAATTCAGTTGGTCAAGTGCAGCAGAGTCCTTCTAGGGCGCTTAGAGCCACAGAATGGACCGCCAGGTTTCAGGGCCCCCTCTGGTGGCCGTTTGGTAAAGCGCAGAAGTAATTCCAATGCTCAAATGTTAAGAGTCAAATAACTTTTTTAGAAAGAGATTGGGAGACACATGGAAAAAAGAACAACGATACAGGACTAAAGAGATGAAGACTGGCCGGGAGTGGTGACTCACGCCTGTAATTCCAGCACTTTGGGAGGCTGAGATGGGTGGATCACTTGAGGTCAGGAGTTCGAAACCAACCTGGCCAACATGTTGAAACCCCGTCTCTACTGAAAATACAAGAAGCTGGGCATGGGGGCTCGCGCCTGTAATCCCAGCTGTCAGGAGGCTGAGGCAGGAGAATCGCTTGAACCCGGGAGGTGGAGGTTACAGCGAGCTGAGATCACACCACTGCACTACAGCCTGGGCGACAGAGCAAGA
Source organism: Macaca nemestrina (assembly GCF_043159975.1). Taxonomy (NCBI): domain Eukaryota; kingdom Metazoa; phylum Chordata; class Mammalia; order Primates; family Cercopithecidae; genus Macaca; species Macaca nemestrina. The sequence goes on along the minus strand of NC_092137.1, from coordinate 79,448,355 downwards.
CTCTCTCAAGGAAAAAAAAAAAAAAAAAAAAAAAAAAAAGACTAAAGAGGCAGACGTGAGAAAGGAAATAGCAGAGGGAAGCTGGTCTGAAGCAAGATCCAGAGGCAACCATCCTGCCCTGTCCCCAAGGTTGAAAGGCCAGGAGCCGGGAGAGGCCCGCCCCGCCCAACAACCGCCCACCGCCCCCCGCCACAACGCCAGCAGTTTCCAGGACTGCAGGAACATGCTCGGATGAGCTGTTCCCACTTGTAACTATCATGCGCTGTGCAGAACAGAATATTGGCTGAAATGATTTAGAAACTTAAGAAAGACAAGCAAAAAGAGAAAAAGAAGATTTATTCATTTTGAAAAATAGCCAAATATGTAGAATGAGTTGCAAAAACTATCCCAACTCCATACAGCCATCTACACCCATACTGTATATCTGTAAAACGAGTGAGGACTTTTATTTCTTACCCAAATGCCATTTTAACTAAATTTCTAGGGTTAACCAACCACTTTCACTCAAATAACTTTGGCCGAATCACATGTAATATACAAAGGGGAGTCCAGTCCAGGGCTGCACTTGCATCCTTTCTCTAGCACACTTTGAAAACGAAGTTCAGTCCGGGCGCGGTGGCTCACACCTGTGATCCCAGTAGTTTGGGAGGCCGAGGTGGGTGAATCATTTGAGGTCAGAAGTTTGAGACCAACCTGGCCAACATAGTGAAACCCCATCTCTACTAAAAATACAAAAATTAGCCGAGTGTGGTGTCGCACGCCTGTAATCCCAGCTACTCAGGAGGGTGAGGCAGGAGAATCGCTTGAACCCAGGAGGCAGAGGTTGCAGTCAGCCGAGATTTCACCACTGTACTCCAGCCTGGGTGACAGAGCGAGACTCTAACACACACACACACACACAAAAGAAAATGAAAATGAAAAAAAAAAAAAATGAAGTTCATCCCTGGACCCTGGAGCCTCCCTTGCAACTGAAAACACAGCACTGAAATGAGAAGGGATACCAGAGATAACTCAGACCTGAGAGGAGGAAAGGGATCCAGTTGGGTCTACGTCCTCTTTTTGTGTTGATCCAGTAGTTATTTATCGTCCTCTGCAAGGTGGTGCTCTACTCATTTTAATGATGTGGGACCCTTGGACTGTTCCCCAGCTGTAGCCATCTCAGGTGCGCGTGAAAATGACTGTGGGTGATGGTATCATTGCCTATCCCTACCATGAATGATTTTTTCTCAGGGAGATACACATTATCAGCGATGCTCTGTGGACCAGACCCCTAATTTTCTGAATGTTAGTTCTTTCCCTATCTACATCCATCCCCTTAGAATCTGAAAGCAAAGATCCCCTCTGCAGAGATAAGATAGTGTTGTACTGGCCAAATGCCATGCCTCTATTCTCTGTCTCACTTTCTGTAAAGTTTGAATCAGGACAATCTTCCTTGAAGGCTTTTAGTGTCAGCTTAATATCTTGGTCCTTCTATTCGAATTCCTTCAGTTAGGATCACTTCATTTATTTGTCCTTTAACTTTTAAAACATGGAGACTCTCTATTCCTCATGAATTAGGGGCTGAGATCAGAAAACTATTGAAGGTGATGAGGAAGAAAGATCTATAAACCAATTGCAGTAAGTTGTGGCACATGAATGAGTAAAGGTATGTACAAATAAAGCCAGGTGTCATGGGAGCTCTGTAAATGGTTACTTTAGTTTGTCTGGGAGTTATAATTTGACCTTTGCAGGTGTAACTTGGTCTCAAAGAGGCAGTGACACTTTTAATTGGGTTTAAAGGGTAAATACAACAACTAGAGCCACGGCAAAGGTTAGAGGAAAGGGAGCAGCACTGAAAAGTAAAGAAAAAAAATGTAGTTGGTACAGGTACAATAACGGGATGTATTTAACTAGAGCTAGAACTTGCAATGTGAGAGAGAAGACAGGAGCAAAAGATGGAGAGATGATACTCAAAAGATGCATGGGATTTTGTACTGCAGGCTACAGAGTTTCGATTTTGTTCTATAAGGCAGGGGACACCAGTTGATTTTTTAGGAAGACATAATTAGCTAGGCTTTGTTACTTATTTCTTTTGTGAAATCTTAGGGCACTATGAAAATGGATTTGAGGATGAGGTAGAGCAGGGGCTGGCAGAAGGGGGGCCATTTGGATGCTGTTTCAGATAGAGTGGCTGAAAGCTATAACAGCATTGTGAGAGAGTCACTATGAGAATGGTTTTGGTGTCAGATAAACTCCCAGTAAGAATTCTAGTTCTGTGTGATTTTGGACAACTTATTTAACTTCTTTTATCCTGAGTTTTCTGTTTTTTTAAGATGAGGTTAATAGTAGTTGGGATTATTGAATGAGATAAAATATATAAAGTGGTCAGTGCAGTGCTTGGCACATGGTAAGAACCTCCATGCTAGGTTGTAGAGTTGGGGAAGATGTTAAGAGTAGGAGTTGGAAACCTAGTGTCTTTCCTAGCGTCTTCCTTTACTTTGGCTTACTGGTTTCCTGGTGAAAAGGAGATTGATTGAAGACACAGCGTTAGGTGAAGTCTGTCTAGAAAAGAGGGAAAATGAGGGAGAGAAAGAAGTAGAAGAGTCTGAGGTTACAGGCTTAAGGTAGATAGTGATGGATGGCGGTCCCATTGTCAAGACAGAAAAATTAGGAGAAAGAGCTATGGTGGGGGTGGGGGATTCGTTTCAGCTTTGAGATTGAGCGGCCTGCAAAATATCCATTTGAATTTGTTTCAGAGGTATTTGAGACAGTTTAGGTTGGAGCTCAGATGAATAATCAGGGCTAAATGCAGGTCTTGCAGTTAGAAGCCTAAGAGTGATCACTGAGACCATGGGGTAGTATCCAAATGAAGAAGAGAAGAGCTCGAGGTAAAGATGTTGAGGCCACTGATACAGTTAAGGAACTGGTAGAATAAAAAGCCCAGTGAGAATCTCTCAATAATGAGCTTACTGGGAGATAGGAAGGGAATAACAGGAGAGGATTGTAGAAATGAAAGGAACTGCCTCTAGAAGAAAACACTCAACTCTGCCAGATTCTGCTGACCATACGGAAAAGTTAGAACAGGACAACAAATACTGAATTCCACATGAAGAGATCTTTAAGGGCCTTTCAAAATTGCTTTCAGTAAATTACTGAGTAAATTTGAGACAAATAAAGATAATCATTAAGGATTGAGGAATAGATCACTTTTTTCAAGAAGCTCAACTGTAAAGGGAAGAAAGACGTATCTCTAAGTTCAGGACTAAATAGGGTTGAATGTAGGTTTTGCTTATTTTAGCTTTAGTTTTTACACTGAAGTACTAGGAAGACATAATTGGAAAGGTTTAGACAAAGGGGATGGTTGCCTCTAGGAGGGGGAAAATTCTAGAACACAAGTTGAAAGGTAACCTTAGCTAGGCACATAGGTGAGATATGGTCAGTGGTACAGTGTACATATCTGTAGATGTGAAGAAGAGAGAGACCGAGGAAGCCTTTCCCCAAGAGCCTGTACTTTAATGTAATTTTCAAGAACTCCACCTTCGGAGTCACATTTTCTGATTAATATCTCTGTTTTTCCACAAAACGACTGTGTGATCGTGAGTAGTCAGCTTAACGTTAAGGTGACTCAGTATCTTCATCTTTAAAGGTGAGATACTGACAGTTCCTACTTCCTGGGATTGTCAGGAATGCTAAGTGAATTCATACATGTAAATTAATTAAAATTGAGCCTAGCCATATGCTTCTTCCATTTGTGCTACTATGACTGATTACCGTAGGTTTTGTGGCTTAAGCAATATTTATTTTTCACAGATCTGGAGGCTGAGAAGTCTAAGATCAGGGCACCGACAGATCCAGTGCCTGGTGAGAGCACTCTTCCTGGCCTGCAGATTTCTGTCTTCTTGTTGTATTTTCAGATGGTATAGAGAGACAGGAACAGGCCGTTTTGTCTCTTCTTATTAAGGCATGAGTCCTGTCATGAGGGCTCCATCCTTATGACATAATTATGTCCCAAAGTCCATGTCTCCAAATATCATCACATTACAGACTAGGTTTTGGCGTACAAATTTCAGAGGGACACAAATATTCAGTCCATGGTTCTGTAAGAAACCCTTAATACATGTTAGCTGCTATTGGCAGCAGAGGTGGTAAAATCTATGACTAGATCATCTGCTGAGAATTTTTGAAAGAAGGCAGGTGGGGCTGGAAGGAAAAGGTAAATCTTTGGGAAGATGCTATTGAGAACAAAAAAGCAACCCCTGGAGGGACTACTGAAGTACTGATATGGAGCTACCCGAACCTGCTCCTAAAGGCTCCATGCTCTCCTCCCTCCTCTAGGCACCGGGGGGTCAGGATCTGTTAGACTCCTAGTGATTACTAGAGGCCTTTGAACCAGTACTTAGCCAATCCACTGCAAGCCAGCTTGACTGCTGCTTACTTTGCAGGCCTAGGAGCCATGAATAAGGCTGAAAGCATTTTATTCATTTTTAAATTTAGTTTAGATATGGATTGGCAGATTTCTTTGGATAGAATATTAGAATTTGCATGAAGATTACAATGCTAAAGAATTTAGAGATCATGGACCATATGGTTACAAACCAAAGTCTGGCATACTACTTGGGTCTCTAATGAATATTTCATTGTGTGCACTTTGTCAGATTTATTGACTCTATATACATCTAATTTGATGAAACTATAAAGAAAATGGCAGCTACTTTGTTGATTAGAGAATTTCTAAAATATTTGTAAATTAAATTTATGATAGCAATGTTTTATGATTGCAGGTGATAATTATGAAAATGAAGATCACTCTCTGGATTCCAAATCCGTATCAGTAAAGATGTGTGGGCATTGAGGAAAAGCAAGTAGAAAACTAACAATGTTAATTATTAAAAAGCAAAGAGCAGTGAATTAATATTGTGACAAACTGGGAATAACAAATAACTGGAAATTATCAACATCATTTCTAGAAAATTAATAGAATGAACTAAATTTTGTTATATGCATAGGTTATATCTAAATGTTTTACCATAAGGAAGACCCAGTACTATGACATCACATCATTCTTTTATTTGAGAGAGGTCTTAGATAATACTCGAGGATGTCTCATATACCTATTGATAACAGAAAAAATTAAAGAATAGAAATAACCAAGTTGAAATTGGAAACTAAAATCTTGGAAGAGATTTCCACAATTAGATAGTTCATTAAACTCTTTAGAGCTGTGTTGTTCAAACATTATGGGTGGAGAAATCAGTTTGGTGGTTTGCAACCAGAATTTTAAAACATCGAATAAGGCAGCAAATATATTTTAGAATTTATTAGAGAGAGAACACTTAGGTAGAATAGGAAAGTATAAAGTACACACAAAATCGAATTACTAGCAAATCTTAACAATAAATCAACTGATCAACTTCTGTGATATAGTTTGGCTGTGTCCCCAGTTAAATCTCAACTTGAATTGTATCTCCCAGAATTCCCATCTGTTGTGGGAGGGACCCAGGGGGAGGTAATTGAATCATGGGGACCGGACAGGTCTTTCTCATGCTATTCTGGTGGTACTGAATAAGCCTCACGAGATCTGATGGGTTTATCAGGGGTTTCCAGTTTTGCTACTTCCTCAGTTTTCTCTTGCTGCCACCATGTAAGAAGTGTCTTTCCCCTCACGCCATGATTCTGAGGCCTCCCCAGTCATGTGGAACTGCAAGTCCAATTAAACCTCTTTTTCTTCCCAGTCTCAGGTATATCTTCATCAGCAGCGTGAAAATGGACTAATACACTCTGCAAAATAGATTATTAATTGATCGTTGAGAAATGTCTTGAAGAGACAAGTAAGAGGAATTGAAATACATACCAAGTCCAGCTCTTTGTCAGAAGACGGCATGGGGTTTAGTATTATTACTAGATCTCATGAAAGTATAAGAATGAGATATCTTCTGATCTGAGGAGACTAGAAACCAAAACCAAGACTTAGAAACTGAAAATATGGTAGGGTTTGAGGCAAGCATAAAAATTGGGTCCAAATTGTCAGAGGCTATTGATAAGAGGAAACTTGGACATGCAGGCAAATTTTTATGTTGCTGTCTCTTCCTTTACTCCCCTCTTTTAAAATAAATGTTTTGACAAATTAATGTCTAACATGAGAAGTACAGGCAGGCTTCCCTTGTCCAAATGGAAAGTGGCGTGTAATCTGTGTCATATTTTTTTTCTACTGCTTTTTGTTGGGATAGGCTGATGGCTCAATTTATGGAAAAATAATTGCATAAACTATGAGTCTTGAGTGATGTATCATAGTCAGGATCTCCAACTCTTCTGCTCTGTATGTAACCCTTTCGTGGAAGTTAGAATACAGTTTGAGGGTAATTTTGATATGGTGTCTGTATGCTCTTCTAACCCATGAGTTCCTTAGGGAAGAGACCAATCATGTTTGTTTTTGAGCCATCAGCACTTTTGAGCAGTGCTGACTTCCTCACAGTAGGAAAGCAATATCTCTTCATTGACTCGAACAGTTGAATTAATCTGAAAAGAGGAATAAAAACCTACCAGAAAAGTGTAAACAATAACTTAACGGTCATAAGGAGTACAAAAGACCTAAAAGTTATCAAACACATACATTTGTTAAAAATAAATGAAATTCACTTGACAACTGTTTTAACTCTTAGTTATGTTTTCATGCCTTTGAATGCTTGTTATTTTCTTCTTCCTTAAAAATAATGGGTGACTTAATCAGTTAGGAACACTGGTGTCTGATAAGTGGTGTACTTGACTCTTCATTCTTTTCTTTTTTTTCTATGAAACAGATTCTGACAGAGACCCTTCATTCTTGGTCTATTCCTTGAAGAGGTGGCATTGCCTAACAATTTAAAGCCCACTGCCTTTGCTTCCAGAGACTACCTATGTTAAAATGCTGTGGTGAGATTTCTGAAAGTTATAGAACAACTCCAGTCAAATTGACTTTGAAATAAAAAGAAAATATTAGCTAACTGAGCTGTAAAGAGTTTGTTATAGGGCTTTGGAACAGTTTGTTCAAGATCTCAGCTCCTTTGTTTTGTGAAGCTGTTGCTCTGTCTGTTTTTCTATGCTTATTAGCTTATCTCTCAGGTTTACTTTTATTATGGTTAAAACATTTTCAGCAGTTTGAACTCTTACATGTGTGTGCTGACATGTCCGACTGAATAGAGTGTACCATTGACTTACATTTCCCAGAAGAAGGTTTGAAATTGATTTTGTTCTATTTGTTTGGAAGCCTTGGATCACATGATCACCTGTGGACCCCTCATAGGAGCGAGGAGAAAGGATTGGGTGGACTGGCTTAGCCAAAGTTCAGTATTCTTTCCTGGCAGTTGAGAATGGAATCACATTTCTTGCAACAATATTGGCAAGGAAGGGAAATCAGGGTGTTTCCTTCCTCTTTTTTCTGGCCATTTATATGTTGAAGAAATAAAGCCATTTGTTCTGTAAATTTCTGCTATTCTTGATTTGGCCGATTGAATCCTCAAGGTGTTATATGACACATTTTCCAGTTCCCTCTGATTCTATCATGCTGAGCTGTAGCGTGGGGGTGAGGGAGGAAGCAGATCATGACTCAAGTGACACAGATCTTATTTTTATTTTCACTCTGATTTAATAGATTTTGTTTAAAGTGGTTCTTATTTGCTGTATGCCCATAGTGCAGTTTTCAGAGACTTAAAATGCTTTTCATTATGTAAATTTCCCCAGTTATGACTGATTTGCTGGAAACTGAGTCCATAGAGGTCTGCATGTCACCTTTTTGGAAGTGGAACTCGATTATGATGCTGGATATATTTGAACTTGCTTTCTGCCATCTTTCTGATCCATAATTGTTCCATTTTTGTATGCATTTTGCCTTATTTGGGTTAAGATTTGTTTTTGTTGTTTTTTCATTTCTTACTTTATATAATTTTCTATCAATTTGTATGGAATGTGTATAGGATATTTCTTTGATTGATTATCTTTGAAATGTTTCCGTATATGTTTAGCTTAAAAAGTGTCAAATTAAATTAGTCGTCTTAACTGGGGGTGGTGATTTTGTCCCCAAGGTATGCTGGGTAATGTATGGAAACATTTTTCTGCAACTTCCATGTAGTGGATAGAGGACAGAAATCCTGTTAAACATCCTACAGTGCACAGGGCAGTCCCTCACAACAAAGAATGGGCGAGCTCCAAATTTCATTGGTGCGAGGTTGAGAAAACATAAATTAAACAAGAACTGAATCCCCCATTTGTATTAATATAAGTCACTTAGAATGTTTCTCCTTCCTTATTTACATACTCTTCTTGTCCAGTATTTCAGTCCTGTCCTGTATTGTTAAATCCCCCACTCACACACCCAATGTTTTTATCTTCCTTGTCCGTGTTTACTATTTATAGGTTTTGAAGCTTTCCCTACATTCTGTAAAACCAGCCATGCTACAAATCCAGTCATTATCCTTCCTAAGCTTTAGGTGTACTATAGTGACAGGGCCACTTAGAACACCTAGTCAGCTATAACACCAAGGCGGGAGTCTCCTCTGTCTCTTTTAGCATGCCATACAAAAGTATGCTCAATAAAAGATATTTCACTGTAACTATCATGCCAGAAGTTCACAGGTTAAGGAAGGGGTGAATGCAAAATGTTATTTTGTAAATTGTGCTTTTGCTGTGAAGCTTATGCTGGCGAATGGTCAGCACCATGAAACTCTGGAGGATTGCAAGGCAACAAATGCTGGTGTTTTCTCATAAAAGTCAAGTTGGTGAAATCGGCCTGTTCTACTGTGTTGCCTACATAATTTGCTTGTCTGTGCAGCCAGATTTTGAGTTCAGATTCTTTGAGATAAAACTACTTGCATTTCCTCTAGACACTGATGGATCAACTTTATAAAACACCAGTGTATAGTAGCAAGAATAGGTGCTTGATTCTTCCCAATTAGGGGCCCGTCTTGCCGAAGGATGGGTAGTCGGTGCTGTCACTAGGTGCTGTGCAGAGTTGTCAGGTGTAATAGCTCATCTTTGACTTCCTTTGTTTTGGGAACCTATTCTTGTCAGAGCTGGAATAAGTAATTTGAACACTTTAGTTACAGCCAGCAGAAATGGAATCAATACATGCCAAGATTAACTTCAGTGATTAATCCCAGAATCAATGAACCAAATGATTATCATTTCTGTCAGCTGAAAATTCTGGGATGTAAGATTGTGATTAAAGAGGTGGGTTAATTTTCATCGGCTGGCTTCTGCAGCAGACGTAGCTGAAGCCACTGTTTTCTCTCTCTCTCTCTCTCTCTCTCTCTTTTTCTTTCTTTCACTTCCTTTGCCTTGCAATTGCTCCAGCAATACCTTCATGCTGCAGCCAATTCCTGTGTCACAAGGCAGGGTGCTCAGAAGCGAGATTTGACAATGATGAGAGGCAAAGTTGACTTAGCCTGGAATGCTAAATCTCCAAGGAAAATGCTAACCTAGTGAAACTTCTACCTTTTAAATCAGAGTGATTGTTCTGACTCTGTTATGGGTAGGCGGGTGTTCATTGTCTTTCAAAGGAGAGCAGAAGGAGGCTGGAAGAAAAGCTGGGATACAGCAATTTCAGTAGAGGTGCTTCCCAATGAAGACACCAGGCATAATGTGTCCCCTGCAACTAGTAGGACTGTGGGGTTACCATGTGCCAGGCATGGTGCTCAGTGTTTCATGTATCCTTTTTTGTTTTATTTACAGATCATATCAGCTCTGTGGCAGGTGCTGTAAATATCCTCATTTAACAGATAAGGAAAGAACCTTAGTCACTGCATTATCTTTCCCTAAAACGCACATTTAGCTTAAATTCAGGTTTATCTGATTCATTATCACCTGGTTTCAGTTGCTTAAGATCATCCAGATATGGCTAGGGGAGATGGCTCTTTTGATGGGTTCAACTGTGTTTCCCCACAAAGATATGTTAAAGTCGCAACTCCTGATACCTCAGAACATGACCTCTTTGGAGATAAGGTCATTGCAGTTGTAATTAGTTAAGATGAGCTCATACTGCAGTAGGGTTGACCCCTGACCCAATATGACTGCTGCCCTTATAAGAATACATCCATGTGAAGACAGACACAGATGATGGAGGATTGGAGTGAAGCATCTACAAACCAAGGAATGCCAAAGATTGCCCACAAACCACCAAGTTTCCAAATGAACCTGACCCTGTCAACTCCTTGATTTCAGACTTCCCAGCCTCCGAAACTGTGAGACAACATGTTTCAATTGTTTTAAGCTGTTCAGCATTAGTGGTACTCTGTGACAGCAACCCAAGGAAACTCTTGGGTTAAAGGCATATTTATACATATGTTATTGGAATATGTATTAGCAAGCAGCACATAATGCCTAAAGCTCTCTATGTATAGAACACAGTGTCAAAGAGTGATGGCAAAGTCACAAACTTGGTCTGTGTGCTTGGCTAACAAAATGCTTGTGATTTATTTCTCATATACTAATTGCCAGGCACTATCTGGGCTGAGAGTCCATGTCACAAGATGAGCTCTAACTCTGGAGCCAGATCTGCTTTGATATGAGGCTTTATTATATCTGAGCATTGAGACCTTGAGGGAAATGGCTTAATCTGTCCTTTGTCTTGGTTCCTTATCGGTGCAATGGGGAAGATGATCATAAAGAGGTTGTTGTGGTCATCAGGTAAGCTAATTCGTATAAAGTGTTTAACACAGTGCTTGGCATGTAACCAAAATTATTGTTGTGCATTCAATAACTGTGATCCTCATTTTATGAATTAGGAAATGGAGGCTTAAAGGGGCTAAGTTATTTCTCCAGGACTGCAGACAATAAGTAACAGAAGGGGCATGGAACCCCATGTTCCTGTCTCCAAAGCTGGGGATACTTTCGTCCCGCTGCACTGCCTCCCAAACCAGAGCATGCAGCCTAGTCTTGAAAATAAGGAGCTGGTGCACATCAGAAGATTAATATAAGTACATGCAATATATGCACAATGAGTCCCATGGGTAGCCTGACCATCCACTGAGAGTGTTCTTATCTTGTTGGGACACGTGGAGGTTTCACTCTGGGGGAAGTGGGATTTCCTGTCATGTGAGGTTGTTGAAAGAGCTGGTCCCCTCTCACCATGTCAGAAGCATCTATCAATCTGACTTTGTTATGGTTCAGTAACTTTGGAGAATACTGTACTTGTAAGAGAGGGAAGAGCACACAAAGGGGAGGGGAATTTGAAGATGGGTAAGTTCCATTTCATCTCCCACTGGGCTTATGAAGTAGGGTGATCGGAGACTGGATATCAATATTTTTTAAAGCCTTGTTGGCTAGAAATGTCATGATTTTTTTCTTCTTGCTCTAGGGATGGAATAGCCCACCACCTACAGAGCCAAATATAACATTTCAGTGGACCCTTTGTTACGCAAAGCCAAAGCCAAAATCTAGCTTCAAAATGGAAACATTTAACACAATGTGGAACTAAATGATTTGCTTACATAATGACCTATATGCCATTTTTATTGTGGACCAACCTTCAAGTTGGAAAGGGAAGATTGGCACTTCACTCTTAAGTATTGTTTGCCAGGGTAGACACACATATCAATCACATACACTGAACATTGGGATGGTGGGATGTGTTAAAATAATTTGAGGTTCCAGAATCAAATAACACCATCTGTGACAGTGAAACACAAAAGCCACTTCAAATAAAATGTTCCTGAACTCTTAGCCTCAAACCACTTTGTTGATAAAATTTCTGAGCTTGTTCCATTTATATCTGTATTAACTTTTAACCTCTGCACCATTCCAATAGTAAGAGATTAATCACACAGACTAGTGGTGTGGATTAATGAGGAAAAATATGAATTACTGAAAAAACCAATGCCAAAAGTGTTAAACAAGAATGCAGTTTTATTACTTTCATGTGGCATATATATAAATACTAAGTAGTAAGTTCCAAGTGTAAAGATCTTTTTAACAACCCCACATGATGTAATGTATTGAAAATACTTCTATGTGTTAAAAGATTCCTTGTACACGTAAATGAGTTATTGAATTGCTGAAGGAAGCCTCAAGAATCTTGGCTGCCAATTTTAGTCAAGATCTCTTTTAGTTGCGTGACTTTGAGTATACACAGAGGAATTATCTTGAACTTTTAACTCTACAAGACCCTCAACATTTAATCAGACATTCACAATTAATAGATTAGTAACTATCAATATTTTCTGATGTATCTAAGTATGCTGTCCGAGAAAGTCACCATTGCTTTGGTTTGGGAAGGTGCTCCTTTGTGTAAAGAAGCAGAGGACCAGCAGGTGGCAGTGTATCCCCACCTGTGGGAGGAGAGTTCCTTGTTCATGAAAAGCCCCCGCTCAGGCTGGAAACAACATAAAACTGTTTCTTTGCTCTGTGGAAAGTGGAAATTCATCAACCATTTTCTATTTTTCTTCACACAGCTGTGGAGTGTTGGCGAAGTACCTCCTCTCAGAGTCCTTGTCTTTTGGGGTGACATGGCCCTGCCAGCTCACAGGTCCTCGGGTGCCCTTGCCATTTCCCAGGGCGGATTTTGCCAAGTCCTGCCAGAGACCACTCGGGTGCCTGTGTCAGAGCCGCCCAAGATGAAGTGTGTGCTCTCCAGAAAAGCAGTGTTCTCCAGCACACTCTCGGGTTAATAGAAAGGGTGCTAGGGGAACGCAAGGGATCCCAGTTCCTCACTGCCTGAGATGATAAAACATCCCTGGGGTGATGCTCAGCAATGCAAAGACATGAATGAATAAGCTGCAAGGAATCTTGGAATTCCTGGCTGTCCTCTTCGTTTCGAAGAGAAAGCAACGGCGGCAAACCAAAATTATCCACCCCAGACCACCCACCTCATTATGTGGTAAAGGTAAGACTAGCACTCAAGTCTCCTTGCAACCCCGTTATCTTTTTTCCCATACATTTACAATACATTGGTGTTAGGAAAAGAAAAGTTCGGCCAGGCGCGGTGGCTCACGCCTGTAACCCCAGCACTTTGGGAGGCTGAGGCAGGCGGATCACCTGAGGTCAAGAGTTCGAGACCTCCCCAGCCAAAATGGTGAAACCCCATCTCTACCAAAAATACAAAATTAGCTGGTGGTGGGCGCCTGTAATCCCAGCTACTCAGGAGGCTGAGACCGTAGAATCACTCGAGCGCAGGAGCGGAGGTTGCAGTGAGCCGAGATCACCCCACTACACTTCAGCTTGGGTAAGAAAGAGAGACTCCATCTCAAAAAAAAAAAAAAAAAAAAAAAAAAAAAGAAGAAGAAGAAGAAAAGAAAAGAAAAACAAAAGTTCTGAACAGGTGAAGAGAAAGGAGATGCTTTTGTTGACTGGCTTCTGTATTCCAGGCACTGTGCTTTCTTCTTTTGTACACACGTTGTCCTTCAATCTCCAGCTGCTGGCAGATGTGATTATCTTTTCATATATTCATCACCTGAAGTGCAGAGGGGTTGCATGAGTTGCCTGCATCATTTGGCTAATAAATGGTGGTAGAAATGTGTGTCTCACACTTGCAGAGAGAAGCAAGGGTCAGTTTTTAGAAGTCGTTAAATCCTGAGCAGGGAAGAATGTGTAAGGATTAGAGGACCAGCGTCAAAGGTTGGCACCTCCTTTGTCTTTGTAAATACTACTCTGCCTTTCATGTTATGCTTTCCCCAGTCCCATTTTACATTGGAACCGTCCCACAAAACTTTCTCTGAACAATCCATCTCAAAGTGCTTAATCCTCTGAACAAATCTATTAGTTTTGCTTATCAGGCATATATCATTTACTGCTTTTAAGAAACAATGATATCTTTATGTGTAAAAAATAGTATTTTCTTCCAGTTTGATAATAGATGATTACAACTATTCTGATTGCATGATGGATTAGATATTTAAGAAACTAATTGGGGTTTACAAAATTAGAATGAATCCCTTCAGGGGACATTGATAATACTCTCTTATTTCTGATATTTTCTAGTTCTCTGTGTTGAGAATCTTTTAGAATGGGGATCAGTGCCCTCAACTCTCCAGAAGTGTTGAACTAGTGACCTGGTACATTGGTCAGGCTGCCCTTGACAGCTGCAGGTACGTGACTTTTCTGGAGAAATGAAGCAACTGTCAATTTTCTCATAGTCTAGTTTCTATAATTCATGCAGTATGCACTGTGCATAAGGTGGATCCTGGAATATCAAAACCAGAGTAACTTAGATTGTGTAGGCAGTCATATGTTGACTGGCGTGATAAAATTCAGTCACCAATGGAGTAGCTTAGGGCTAACTCCTCCCAAAAAGGAATTGCATGTTGAATGGCAGCCATCATTACACACAGTAGAAGCCTCTTTTTGAGGAAGTATTTTTTCTAGGTAAACAAAGAGGAAGTGGGCCATCTGTGGTTAATTTGTTGTGTTGAGTAACACTGAAAGGTTTCCCACTTCCCAAACACGGTGGACTAGTGAAACTAAGGTGATTTTTCTGCTGATAAGCTCACACTTGTGTGTTATACTACATTTCTGGGAATCTTGTCATAAATCTGCATCACAAAATCTCTAAATCTGCATCTCTAAATCCAGAGACTGAGTCATATAGCTAGATATTTTATTCCTTGAAATACCAAACTCAGAAAAGGTAGAATGGAAAAAAATATAGCTTTGGTATCAGACAGGAGTGAATTTGATTCTTGACACTGGCATATATTAGCCACTTGCGCTTACATGTCACTTCAGATCTCATTTTTCTGCCTATATGCAAAGTGGAGATAGTAACACCAGCGTTAAAGAGGATTGGATGAGGAAATGTTAAGTTTGTGAAGCATCTAGAGTAGTACATGCCATTTAATAGTTGCTTAATATAAACAATAACAGTTATATTAACCAATGAGGCAAGGCCGCTTGCAAATTGTTTGCCATTGAGAAGAGAGGGAGAAACAGTCCTATTTTTAAATGGCAAGCCAGGTGCTCACTCACTTGTTCATTCATTCATTTACTCACACATTCACACACAGTATTTTACAAAACCTGAGCTAGGTACAGTTATTGAATGACAATGTGATAATTTCTTAACTTTAAAAATGAATTATATTGAGATACAATTTTACATTATACAAACATTTTCAAGATAACAAAGATTAGAGAGAATAAATAAAAATGGAAAATAGAGAAACAATAGAGAGCATCAACAAAACCAAGAGCTAATTCTTTGAAAAGATGAACACATTTGATAAACTTTTAGCCAGATTGACTCAGAGGAAAGAAGATTTAAATTACAATCAGGAATGAAAGAGGGGATGATTTTACAGAAATATAAAAATAATTTTAAGAGTGTACTATGAATAATTGTACACCCAAATTGAATAATTTAGATGAAATGGACAAATTCCTAGAAACATACAACCTACTAAATCATGAAAAAATAGAAAAGCTAAATAGACATAGACCTAAAACTACTAAAAAGACTGAATTAATAACCAAAATCTTTCAAGAGAGAAAAGTCCAATATCAAATTACTTTACTGGTGAATTCTACCAAATATTTAAATAAGAATTATCACCAATATTTGTCAAACTGTTCCAAAAATTTGAAGAGGAAGAAATGCTTTCTGACTCATTCTATAAGGCCATCAATACCCTGATGCCAAACTGGACAAAGACATTGCAAGAAAAGTATAGATCAATATCTTTTAATAAACACCAATGCAAAAATCCTCAACAAAATTCTAGCAAACTGAGTTTAACAGCATATTGAAAGGACTATATATCATGACTACCTGGGATTTATTCCTAGAATGCAAATATGGTTCAACATACAAAAATCAATAAATGTAACATACATTACCTTAACAAAAAAGAAGATTTAAAAAAACTCTACATGATCATTTCAATGCAAAAAAGCATTTGACAACATTCACCACCATTTTATGATTAAAAAAACACTCCACAAACTAGAAACAGAACTAAACTCCTTCAACATAATAAAAGACATATGAAATATCAATAGCTAACATCACACTCAATGGTGAAAGACAAAAAGCTTTTCCTCTAAGAAGCAAGATAAGGATGCTTTGCTTTTGACACTTCTATTCAACATAGTACTGGAAGTCTTAGCCAGAGCAATTAGGCAAGGAAAAAAAATAAAAAGTATTTACATTGGAAAGGAAGAAATAACGTTATCGTTGTTCGCAGGTAACACATTTTATATTTTAAAATCCCCAATATTTTACAGAAAAACTGTTAGAAATAATAAATAAATCAATAAATAAACAAATTCAGCTAATTTGCAGGATGCAAAATCAAGACACACAATCTGTTGTGTTTCTATATTGTGACAATGAACAATTTGAAACTAAGAAAATAATTAGAAAAAATTAAGTAAACAATTCCATTTATAATGGCATCAACAAGGGTAAAATACTTAGGAATAAACCTAACCAAAGAGGCAAAAGACCTTTACATTAAAAACTACAAAACACTGCTGAAAGCAGTTAAAGAAAACACAAATAATTAGAACTACATTCCATGTTCATGGATTGGAAGACTAATATTGCTAAATTGTGAATACCGCATGAAGACCTACAGATTCACACAATCTCTCTAGAAATCCTAAAGACTTCTTTTTTTTTTCAGAAATAGAAAAATCCATCCTGAAACTCATATAGAATTTCAAGGAACCCTGAATAGCCAAAACAATCTTGGGAAAAAAAATGAAATTGGACATCTCATACTTCCAGATTTCAAACTTACTATAAGGCTATGGTAATGAGAACACTGTGGAACTGGTATAAAGGCAGACACATAGGCCAGTGAAATAGAATACAGATCCAGAAATATACCCTTGCATGTATAGTCAAGTGATTTTCAACAAGACTGCCAAAAATATGATGAAGAAAGTATAGTCTTTTTCTGCAACAAATGGTGTCAGAAAATCTAGATATTCACACATAAAAATAAGTTGGATTTTTACCTTACACCATATGCACAAATTAACTCACAATGGAAGGAAGGCCCATATACAAGACCGAAAACTATTACATTCTTAAAAGAAGACATAAGGTAAAAACTTTACGACATTTTATTTGGCAATAACATCTTGGATGTGTCATCAAAAGCACAGGCAACAAAATAAAAACAATAGGTAAGTTGGATAAAATTAAAATCTTCTATGCATCAAAGGACACTCAAACTGAGTGAAAAGGCAACCCAAAGACAATCCACAGAATGGGAGAAAATATTTATCAATCATGTATCTGACAAGGAATTGATATCCAGAATATATAAAGGACTCCTACAACTCAACAACAAAAAGCTCAAACAAACCAACTTAAAATATGGGAAAATGATCTGAATGTATGTTTTTAAAAAAATATACACAAAATAGCCAATAATGAAGAGATGCTAAACACCTGAAATGCAAATCAAAATCACAAGTAGATACTATCGCAAACCCATAATAGCAACTATATGTAGATATATAAGTATGTATAATATATTTACATGTATATAATATCTATACATATATAAATGTATTCGAATTTGGTAAAGATGTGGAGAAATTAGAACATTTGTGTATTTCTGGTGGTATAGCCACTATGGTAACAGTATGGCAATTTCTCAATATATTCAAAATAGAATTACCATATGATTAAGCAATTTCTTTTCTGGATTTATAAAAAATGAAATATGATATATTCAAACAGGTGTTTGTACACCCATGTACACAGCAGCATTATTTACAATAGACAAATGATAGAAGCCACCCATATGTCCATGCACAGATGAATGGATAAGCAAAATGCAGGGGGTGTGTGTGTGTGTGTGTGTGTGTGTAATGAATATTACTGAGCCTTAAAAAAAGAAAATTGACACATGCTACAATATGGATGAGCCTGGAAGAAATTACCCTAAGTGAAATAAGCCAGTCATAAAAGGACAATGTTGTATGATTCCACTTATATGAGGTATGTTAAGTAATCAAATTCTTAGAGAAAGAAAGGAGAATGGTGGTTGCCAGGGGATGGGGAAAATGGAGAAAGGGGAGTCAATATTTAACAGGTACAGAGTGTTAGTTGGGGAAGATGGAAAAGTTCTGGAGCTGGATAACTGTGATAATTGCACAGCAATGTGAATGTACTTAATGCCGCAGAACTGTTTATTTGAAAATTGTTAAAATAGTAACTGTTATGTATATTTTACCATAATTAAAACATGTCTGTTTGCAAACATAGTAGCTCAAGCATACTTGTGACTAATGGACAACCTGTCTAAAGTTACAAAAACAGACCTATGTGAACAATTTGATGAGATTGACAAATATATACATCTGTGTGACCACTACCCATCCATATAACCACTATTCAAGTAAAGATACAGAACATTTCTATTACCCGAATATTTCCCACATGCCTCTTATTCGTCTATCTGACCCTCATCTTCAGCCTTAGGTAGCCAGTAATCTGTTTTTCAGTCACTATCGGCTAATTTTACATGTTCTAGAAATTCACATAAGTGGAATTAGAGCATATATATTCAGTTGTATCTGTCTTCTTCCACCTGGCATAATATTTTGGCTCTTATTCATGCATTTGTGTGTATTAATAGTTTGTTTCTTTTTTATTACTGAATAGTATTGCAGTGTA
The DNA here is from genome assembly GCF_043159975.1 of Macaca nemestrina. NCBI lineage: Eukaryota > Metazoa > Chordata > Mammalia > Primates > Cercopithecidae > Macaca > Macaca nemestrina. The sequence continues at coordinate 79,429,784 of NC_092137.1, read as the reverse complement.
TGAATTTACCATCATTTATTTATCCATTCACCTGCTGATAAACTCTTAGGTAATTTCCAGTTTTTGATTATTATGAATAAAGTGTTGAAGTATTTGTGTTGATCTATGTTTTTATTTCTCTAAGGTAAGCACTTTGAAATGGGATTGCTGAGTCATATTTTACATGTATGTTTAACTTTATAAGGCATAGCTAAACTATTTTTGAAAATATTTGTACTAAATTCCATGTCCACCATGTATGAGATGGTGCAATGTATGAGAGTACCAATTGCACTGCATCATTGCCAACACTTGATATTTATAATTTTTTTAATTAATTCATTTAAGTAAGTTTGCAGAGGTCTTCCATTATAAATTTAATTTACATTTCCTTTGTAATTAAGGATGTTGAGCATTTTTTCATGTCCTTAATAGTCATTTGCTTACCTTTTTTTTGATGGAATGTCTGTTGATATGTTCTATCTATTTCTTAATTCTGGGTTATGTATCGTCTCATTGTAAAGTTGAACTAACTTCCTGTCTATTCTTTTATATTGTCAAAGAAGCTGTAAGTTCCTTGTCAGAGATGTTAAGCAATTTTTTTCCCAATTTCTGTCTTACCTATTTCTTAATGGTATTGTCTGAGGAAAAAACATTTTTAACTCTTATGAACTTGGAATTTTCAGTATTTTTTAAAGGATTCATATTTGTTTGTCTTTTGTGTGAGGTCTAACAAGTATTTTCCTGTACTAAGTTGATGGATACTATCTTCTATGTATTTTTTTTTTGACTTTTTATTTTTTGAGCTCATAGAAATAATACTACAGTCTATTTTGAGGTAGATTTTGTGTATGGTGTAAGGTAAGAATCAGAGCTTATTTTTTCTCTGATTTTATACAGCAACAGTTGATTAGAAGATTGTCACTTATCAACTGAAATTTTGGGACGCCTTTCTTGACAATATGTGTCCAGTTCAATTTCTATACATATACCTGTATTCAGACAGTCTTGACTTCTATAGCATTATGGTAAGTTTTGAAATTAACTAGTGTGAATCCTCCAATTTTGTTAGGTCATTTTCATTTTTATATACATTTTAGCTCATTATTGTTTACACAAACCTGAGATTTTTGAATGGGATTTTGTTGAATATTTGAATCAATTTGGGGAGAATTGAAATCTTAACAATAATAAATCTGTCAGTCTGGAACACGGTGTATTTCTATGTTTATTTACAACCTTAATGTTTTTCAAAAATGCTTTGTAATTTTTAGGGTAATTTAAAAACTATTATCTTGAGTAGAACAACGTGGGTGGATGTCCATGCTTCCTCCTTCTTTTTTTTTTTTAATCTTTCACTATTATGTATTCTGTTAGCTATAGTTTTTTTTTAGATCGTATTTACCAGGTGACATTCTCTTCTACTCCTACTTTTCTAGAGTTTTTATTATGAATTCATAATGAATTTTGTTAGATTATTTTCTACATCTGTTAAGAGAATTAGATGGTCTTTCTATTTATTCTTTTAATATGGTGAATTAAGTTGATAACTCTTAAATATCAAACTAGTTTTAGATACCTGGTATAAGCCCCACTAAGTCATGATATATTATGTTTTTAACATATCACTAAATTCAAGTTGTTAGCATTTTCTTAAGAATTTTTTTGTGTATATGTGTATATACATATATATATGAGAGATAGTAAACTATAGTTTCTTTTTAGTTGTGCCTTTGAGTATTAAGATAATGCTGACTTTACTAAATGAATTGTAAAGTATTCCTCATCTATTTTTCAATAGAGTTTGTATACTATTGGTATTATGGTATTACTTTTTTAATGTATATACAATTCACCAAAGAAGCCATATCAGTCAAACATTGTTTGATGAGAAGGTTTTTTACATTATAAATTAAATGTTTTTAATAGATATATGTTATTCAGGTTTTCTACTTTGTGTCAGTTTTGATTATTTGTGTCTACTAACGCATTTATTTATTTTATCTAATTGGTTTCATTTTTTAGCTGTTAAAATCCTGGAACACAGGGATTTTTTTGTTGGTGAATTAGATATACACTTTAGTTGTAACTACAGATTATCAAATGAATTTGTTCATTTCCGTAATCACTTCATTAGTGGTCCCAGAATGATCTGCTGCTATGGTATCAGGTCCCCGGGATAATTTCAAAGAAGGTAAAGACTGTGGAGCTCCAGTTTTCTATATATTTTTTGTAAATTGTAATAAAATACAGAACATAAAATTTACTATTTAACCATTTTTAAGTATACAGTTCATTGTCATTAAATACATTCATATTGCTGGGCAACCTATGTAACTTTTTATCAATATTCCAGTGTCTGGATGGGCAACTTGAGATACAGATGAAACGTACCTCAGAACTGAGTATTTTGTATAAGAAAAAAAAAACCGTTCATTTTTCCATTAATCTTTGACTGTCCAGGGAGGACCCTTATTTCCCTTCTCTTGACATTCTGTGACATCCCAGTGTGCTTAGAGGAACAAGGGCTTTGATGAGTGATGTGTGTTAATAGTTATATTTGCAAGTCCAGAACGGATTAGAACAGTGGTTGGCAAAGTTTTTCTGCAAAGGAACAGGTAATAAATATTTTATGCTTTCTTGTCCACATGGTCTCTGTCACAACTACTCAACTCTGCCATTATAGTATGAAAGTAGCAACAAACACTACACAAATGAAAAAGTGTAGCTGTGTCTTAATAAAATTTTTTTTACAAAAACAGACTATGGCCAGATTTGGGTTGCCAACTGTAGTTTGCCAGTTCCTAGATTAGAACATTGACATTGGGCTGGACCTGGTGGCTCACACCTGTAATCCCAGCACTTTGGGAGGCTGAGGTGGGTGCATCGCCTGAGGTCAGGAGTTCAAGACGAGCCTGGCCAATGTGGTGAAACCCTATCTCTACTTAAAAATACAAAAAGTTAGCTGGGCTTGGTGGTGGGTGCCTGTAATCCCAGCTACTCGGGAGGCTGAGGCAGGAGAATCACTTGAACCTGGGAGATAGAGGTTGCAGTGAGCTGAGATCGTGCTATTGCACTCCAGCCTGGGCAACAAGAGTGAAACTCTGTCTTAAAAAAAAAATTGAGATTATATAGGTCCTACATGTAAATAAATAAAATGGATTTGTAGGTTATTCTTTGATAAAGAATAGCAAGGGTCTGGAGAATGACGAGGAATATATATTAATCAATGAAGGACTGACTCCAGACACTTGCAACATAAATAAGGGGTACAAAATAGCTTTATCCCCTCCTTAACATTTATCCTTAGGCTAATTGTTGGCTCATTGTTTGTTTTGTTATGTAGCCTCAGATATTCTCAAATGCTGTCATAAATTAGAAGATTATCTTCAGCTATTACAAAGAAAAACCTAAATCAAATGGACCCAATTAAGCATTATAGTCACTCACCATGATTTACTCAATTAAGTGTAACCTTCGCATGTTTTATCATTACAGAGTATATACAGTTTGGGATCATTGTAATTTTTACTATGTCTATGGTCACATCCCTCTCAGCTACTGGGTATGTTTTTACTGATTGTCCTGACAAGTTCAAACATGAGAATTTATGAGAATTGAAACAGAGATTTTTGGACCTGCTTCCACAAGTTAGAAAAATAAAAGACTATCAAATATTTGTAATGGTAAAATATCCAAAGCTGCATTTCATTTGTTGTTGAATTCCATTTTAGTAAAATCTGTGAAATAATAAAGAGAACAAAAAAAGAAAAGCAGCTGCCAAGAGCTGTTTCTTGTGCTGTCTCTAGCTGGCCTCTTCAGTCTCTTTCTACACATACACTGAATTCCCCTAAAAGAGGATTTTCAGCAGTCTGGGTGACTCAATAGTTATCCACTCTAGCTGCACGTTATGAACACCTTGTGTTGGGGTAAAACACTCTCTAGTAGAGAATTTTAACCCAGGCAGTCTTTGGCAGCTTGTAACAGGCAACCTTTGATTGGTTTTCTTCAGTCCCTACACTCCACTCTCATTACCATCAATCTGTGTGACCTCCATTCTTTATAAGGTTGCTTGGGTAGCAGTCATTTTAGGTGCCACCTGAAAACACTTGTCCCTGATATCATTTTTGATTTCTTCATTTTACCCTCAGCTTGCCTTTCCACTATGTAGGCAAATACCTGAGATTGCCTGCTTGAACCTTATTTAAAGAACAAATATCGGCCGGGTGTGGTGGCTTATGTCTGTAATCCCAGCACTTCGGGAGGATGAGGCGGGTGGGTCATCTGAGGTCAGGAGTTCAAAACCAGCCTGGCCAACATGGTGAAACCCCATCTCTACTACAAATACAAAAATTAGCCAGGCGTGGTGGCAGGTGCCTGTAATCCCAACTACTCAGGAGGCTGAGGCAGGAAAATTGCTTGAACCCAGGAGGTGGAGATTGCAGTGAGCTGAGATCATGCCACTGCACTCCAGCCTGAGTGGCAGAGCAAGACTCCACCTCAAAAAAAAAAAAAAAAAAAAAAAAAAAAAAAAAAAAAAAAAGAAAAGAAAAGAAAAGAAAAAATATTAGGGTGTTCATCTTTGTTTCTGTCCAATGCTGAAAAAATGTAATAGAAATTGCATATATTCATGTAGGTGAAACACAGAAAGTTTAGTGAGCCAAGAGGAAAAATAGAAAAGAGTGGACTGATGTAGTAAAAGATATAGTAGCTTTAGCAGCAGGTAGATTGCTGTGGATGGAGGCGGTGAGGGGCATTCAGCAGTGCAGTAGTGTCATAGCTCTGGAGAAAGAACTACAAAAGCAAGTGCAAATGGAATACTTGAGAACCCAGATAAACCAGAGTAGTAACTACTGTGAGTTATGGTAGAGAACCCGATTCCTCGTTCAACGATTCCCGGTGCTTGATGAAAGGAACGAACTCAGAGTTGGGAGGAATGTGGCGATCTCGGCTGTGCCTGGCACTTCTGAAGTCATCGATTATGCACAGGGTAGAGAACTGAGGAATGGTGAGTTAGTCCAGATGTCTGGGGATGAAGGACTTTCCAGTACCTTGTTCTATATCCAGTGCCAAGGATGTGTGGTTGTGGATGGCAACCAAACGAGACAAAGGAATGGAATGTATCACCATAAGAAATTTGATACTATTTATAATCCTTACAAGGAACCAAATAACAACATTGGCAGAAAACACTGATGAAAGGGCCGTCATGGACTCTCCTTTTATCAGCATATTACTCCTTTGAAGGTTAGCTTTCTATCTCCATTCCTGTTTTGCTGCAACACTGTTTTATTCCAGATATGACCTCTATATGTTCAATCAGATGTAAGACTTACTCTAGATAAGAACAATAACCTTCTTACTCCAAGAGGTATTCTTCTTTTAGAATTATGTTCCCTTCGAGCTACATAAGCATCTCATCAATGACTTTGTGCACCATTAAGAGACTTTTTAACAGAGCCCATGAGTTCACTATTTAAAACAGTAAATTCCAAGTGACCATCTCTGATAACCTGAACTACCTCGCTAGTCCCAGTGTCCATTTTGGACCATGTGCTAACATTACTCTGCAAAAGAGAATCCCTGATGGTAAGGCTAGAAAAAGTTCAAGGTCTGAAATAGAGTTCACTTTTTGAAATTGAAAACTAAAGAAAGAAATTCCGTGACTTGGCCAAAGACCAATGTATATCCGTGTTTGATCCGCACAAGAAGCAAAGTCTTCAGACTCCCCAAGTCTTTAATTATGACTCTGTTTCTGCAAGAGGTGGCTAGAAAGCCAAATTCATGATTTAACATATACATTTCTTTGAGAAATATTTAAATAAGTTTGTCCAGATGCATGGGTAACAGCTAAATAGTCCATTTATAAAGTTAAGCCAGGGATATTTTGAATGCATAATGTCACTTGAGAGGACAAAGGCGGTTTTTTGTTTTGAATATAGAAGCTTCTTTGCTTGTCTTGCCATTGGATTCACTTTGAATCACAAATCGTGTTTTGTGGCTGTTATTCCAGAGGTGTATTTGTGTTTGTGGAGCCCAGCTCTTGCTCTTGGGTGAGCACAGCTACAGGAGAGCTGGGATGATCCAGTGCCTTGTTCAGGACCTTGACCCAGCTTTCCCCACAATGGCTGTGACTCACCTTCTCTTTGCCACGGTGTCAGTTTTCATTACCTTGACATTTCTCACGCTTTGATGTGTGATATGAAATGGTAGCCTTTGGCAATAGATGGGGAAATGAGGCTTCACAGGGACACGAAGCACTATGCCAAAGGAAAGGTGTGGAGAACGGATGTGACAAGGTTATTTAGATTGCCTTCTTAAGGAGTTTCAACTCAGCTGAATATAATGATTCTACCAGTTTCTGTATCCGCTTGCTTGTTATAGGGGTATCTGTGTATCCCCTTGAGAATTTGTCATGGCTGCTTTTGACTTCACTGTCTACATGAAAAGTACTGCCTAGAAAGGAAACAAAGTAACCAGTCACAAAAGAAAACTTCATGAACACCAGTAATTTCCATTTCAATTGCTAAGACCTAACAATTACAATGGTGCCCTTTGGTTTACATGTTGCTATTGCTGCTTCTTTTTTCACAGGTTTTACTTTGTTTTGTTTAGTAAAAAGTCCTTATGCCCTAATTGAGTTAAAGAACTCTTTTTGTCTCTCTGTTGTGTATAGTCAAATAATAATAAAAATATTCAGTTGCTTATTTGGACTTTTTTCCCCCTAAAGACGTAATGAAAAGAACATGGGCTGGAGCACAGAGGTTATAACCAGAAATTTAATACAAGCTTCCAGAAGGGCATATGAACCCAGTTTTGATCTAGAATGAGATTGCTATCTAGTGGGATGCAGTGTGAGTGTGGGATGTTAGCAGTAAGCTGTTTCAGGCAGGTGGGGAATGACAGCGTGATTCCTAGTGATGGATTCATTTGGTATCAGGAGTCTGTTCAGCCAGTAGCTGGAAGAGCACTGTGTGTATGTGTGTGTGTGCGTGCACACTTATAATTGCCTGAAATCTGACTTCTGTTCCTGTGTTTGTTTTCTATTGCTGCATTACAAATTACCACAAGCTTAGGAACTTAAAACAATACAAATGTATTACCTCAGAGTTTCCAGGGATCAGGAGTTAACTGGATCCTTTGCTTAGTTCCATCAGGCTGAAATCAAGGTGTTGACTGGAGCTGTTGTCTCATCTGAGATTTTTTTTAAACTTATTTCAAACTCATATTGTTGATAGCAGAATTCAGTTCCTTACAGTTGTAGTAATGAGATCCTCAGCTCCTAAATGCTACCTTACCACTTTTCATAGATAGTTCACCTGCAATAGCAGTTTGCTTTTTTGCTTCTGGCCAGCAGGAGTATATCTCTGATGCTTCACTCTTTATAAAGGCTTCACCTAACCAGATCAGGCCCCCAGGGCAATTTACCCCTTGATTAGCTTAAGGCTAACTGATTGAGGGCCTTAATTACATTTGCAAAGTCTCTTCACCTTGCCATAGTCTGCTGACCAAACGCAAGCTACAGGTTCTAATCCGCACTCAAGGCTGTAACACCAGGGGCCAAAGATCATGGGGCAATCATACGATTCCACCTCTCATGGTCTCCATTACTCTGCATAATGGATCCTACTCATTGCCAGCTCCAGCAGCCTCTTCTCAGATCTCTCTTTCTATATGGACCTCTGCTAACTACTCCCCCAATCAATCCTTCTTAAAGTTTTCTAATGTTGCTCTCTCCTAATTTTCCTACCAGAGAGGTAGTGTATGGTTAGAGAAAGCACATAATATTTGAGGCCAAACAGAACCTAGTCTTAATCCTAGCTCTACTTCTCATCAGGAATCATCTACAAGAAGCTTGCTGCTGCTGTTTGAATGATGCTGCCAGGAATTAGCAAATGCAAAGGAGTTTCCTCCTCCTCTATTTCCCAATTTCATTCTTCCTTTAGTACCTTCCATTGGCAGACCCTAAAGAGAGAGTCTGTTTGGTAAGAGTGTCTGGGAAATACAGATTGCAGGCTCCAGACCCAGTATCCTGAACAACATGTAGAAAGTGGGCATGGAGTTGAGAGATAATAGGTAAGTAACGGGCACAGTTATTTACCATTTGTAAGCAACAGCTGAAAGAAAACAGGCACATTCCTCAACCCTGGACTCAACACAAACAGGCCCAGTACAAACACATCCCACCATATATCTCTTAACTTCCTGAGCCCAGTACAAACACATTTCTCAACTCAGAGACTACCATATATCTCAACTTTAGAAAAACACCACCTGGAAAGTCTCGGATAAGGACACAGCCGTTCGTGGTTTTACTGAAAGCACGGGAACCAATAGAAAACTGCTAAATGTATAACTTAAAATGTTAACCAATTGTAGTGCTGTAACCAAAAGAATTCCCTTGTTCCTCTGTAACTTTACGTATCCTATTTACATCGGGCTATAAAAGGCAAGCACTCGCATTGTTTGGGGCCCTCTTGTATGCTGTGGAATGGAGGGACCAAGTTCGAACTTGCAGTAAAAGATCCTTGCCGCTTGGCTTTGACTCTGGACTCTGGTGGTCTTCTTTGGGGAACAAATGGTCTGGGCATTACATCTGGGGGCTCATCTGGGATTCCCCAAGCCCACCAGACCCCTGGTCAACGGATCTACCAGGATCGATCTGCTGATAGGTGAGCCGGCTCGTCTCTGTTTGTCTGTCTGTGTCTGTTCTGAACCTGTATCTGTGACTCGCGAGGTCTGAAACTGAAGCTGACGCAGTCCTGGCGGACGCGCTATAGGACGACCAGCAGAGACCGGTGGGAGACGTTCCCTGGCTCTCGTCTGATCTAGATTTTTATCTGAACTGATTCTGACCCGGGCTTCCGGAGTGTGCTTGCAGCTAGATATTATTTATATGCCAGATTTCCTTTACAGGAATTCCAACCCATATTCTTTTACAGGAAGAGACTACAAATTATTACAGGATGGGTAATACCCAGAGCACTCCCCTATCTCTCCTTACAAGTAATTTCAAGGATGTTAGAGCAAGGGGCCATGATCTTAGTATGGAAATCAGGAAGGGAAAGCTAATTACTCTGTGCCGCTCCGAATGGCCTGCCTTTGATGTGGGGTGGCCACCCGAAGGGACGTTCCGACTTCCTGTCATCACTAGAGTAAAGTCCAAGATTTTCCTACCTGGGCGTGCGGGCCACTTGGATCAAATCCCATATATCCTCATATGGCAGGACCGTGTTGAGAACCCGCCTCCTTGGCTTTCCCCTTTCCAATTAGCCCCTGAACCCTGTAAGGCATTGGTTGCTCGGCCGCTAAAATCCAAGCAACTGACTGCCCCCCCATCCTCTTCTACCTGATAGCGGGGACCCACTGTCCACAGAACCCCCTCCGTACCCCTCTGGGCCCCAGGCCCCAGCCCCCCGGGCTGAGCCGCGGGAAGGAGCAGGCCGACGGGAGGCGGCAGGCGCACCCGGACCCGCTGAAAGTGAAAGTAACTTTGAAGGGCCGGCGGGGCAGACGCGAGGGTGCACTTTGCGGGCTAGCCCCCCCCAGCCACCTGACTCCACAGTGGCTCTACCCCTTCAGGAAATAGGACCCCCAGGTGACACGGGAATCCCCAGGCTCCAGTACTGGCCACTCTCCACCAGTGATCTGTATAACTGGAAGACTCAGAGTGCTCGGTTCTCAGACAACCCCAAAGATTTAATGGCTTTACTGGATAGTGTCATGTTCACCCACCAGCCCACTTGGGATGATTGTCAGCAGCTCCTCCGAATCTTATTCACAACAGAGGAGCGAGAGAGAATACAGGTAGAAGCTAGAAAGCAGGTCCCGGGGGACGACAGTCAACCGACTGCCAACCCCGACCTCATAAATGCGACTTTTCCTCTGACCAGGCTGGCGTGGGACTACAACATGGCAGAAGGTAGGGGACGGCTACACCTTTATCGCCAGACTCTAATGGCGGGTCTCCGGGCAGCTGCTCGCAAGCCCACTAATTTGGCTAAAGTATACTCTGTTCTGCAGGGAAAGACAGAAAGCCCAGCTACCTACTTAGAAAGATTAATGGAAGCTTTTAGACAGTATACCCCCATAGACCCAGAGGCTCCAGGAAGTCAGGCAGCTGTTGTAATGTCTTTTGTAAATCAGGCGGCCCCAGACATTAAAAGGAAACTCCAGAAATTAGAAGACTTAGAGGGAAAACAGATTCAGGACCTCCTTCAGATAGCCCAGCGGGTTTACAATAACAGAGATACTCCAGAAGAAAAGCAATTTAAGGCCACTGAAAAAATGACCAAGGTCCTGGCAGCAGTAGTACAGAAAGAGCATCTACAGCCAGAGAACACCCAACCTAGGCAGTCCCCCAGACATGATAATCTGAGCAAAGACCAATGTGCATACTGTAAGGAAGCTGGCCACTGGGTAAGAGACTGCCCCAAAAAGAAACAACGAGGACAGGGACCCCCTAGGTCTACACCCATACTAGTCACTCAAGACGAAGACTAGGGAAGATGGGGTTCAGACCCCCTCCCTGAACCTAGGGTAACTTTGCAAGTGGAGGGGTCCCCAGTTCAGTTCTTGGTCGATACGGGAGCACAGCACTCGGTCCTAGTTAAAACTAATGGAAAATTATCCTCCAAGTCCTCGTGGGTACAAGGGGCCACAGGAATTAAGAAATACCCCTGGACAACACAAAGAACAGTAAACCTCGGAGCCAGGAATGTAACCCATTCTTTCCTGGTCATCCCTGAGAGCCCCTGTCCCCTATTAGGGAGAGACCTGCTAACTAAAATGGGAGCACAGATCCATTTCCTCCCCGAAGGGCCCGTCGTAACCAACTCCCAAGATCAGCCCGTGTCCGTCCTGACTATAACCCTAGAAGATGAGTACCAGCTCCACCAGGAGCGAGCGGCCCCTGACCAGGACATAGCAACCTGGCTCCAGCAATATCCAGGAGCTTGGGTGGAAACGGGGGGCTTAGGACTAGCAAAACACCGTCCTGCCTTGTTTGTTGAACTCAAGCCTGGGACAGACCCAGTTCGGGTACGCCAATACCCGATGCCCCTAGAGGCCAAAGAAGGGATTGCACCACATATTCTCCGGCTCCTCCACCAAGGGGTCCTTCGCCCATGTCACTCGCCCTGGAATACTCCATTGTTGCCGGTGCGAAAACCTAGTAGTGGAGAATACAGACCTGTGCAAGACTTGAGAGAAGTCAATAAGAGGGTCATGGACATACATCCAACTATGCCTAACCCGTACACCCTCCTGAGTACCCTAAACCCTAAACATCAATGGTACACTGTTTTAGATTTGAAAGATGCTTTCTTCAGTTTGCCTTTAGCCCCTCAGAGCCAAAAGCTCTTCGCCTTTGAGTGGACTGACCCTGGGAGGGGCATAAGTGGCCAACTGACATGGACCAGACTGCCGCAGGGATTCAAAAACTCTCCTACCCTGTTCAATGAGGCCCTCCATGAAGACCTGGGTCAGTACCGATGCAAACACCCTGAAATAACCTTACTACAGTATGTTGATGACCTCCTGATTGCTGCTGAAACCCAAGAAGCTTGTATTCAAGGGACCAAAGGTCTCTTACAAGCTCTAGGGAACCTAGGCTACCGAGCCTCAGCAAAGAAAGCTCAAATCTGTAAATCAGAAGTAACATATCTGGGGTACCTGCTAAAAGGAGGGCAGCGCTGGTTAACAGATGCCCGGAAGCAGACTGTTCTGCAGATCCCCAGGCCACAATCCACCCGACAAGTAAGGGAATTCCTGGGGTTGGCGGGATTTTGTAGACTATGGATACCTGGGTTCGCAGAGCTGGCTAAACCCTTGTATCAGGCAACATGGGGACAGCAGCCATTTAATTGGACAGAAGAAGCTGAGTCGGCTTTCCAACAGATCAAAACCGCCCTACTCTCTGCGCCTGCACTGGGACTACCTGATGTCACCAAGCCCTTCCACTTATACGTGGATGAGAGCAAGGGTGTCGCTAAGGTGGTAATAACTCAGAACTTAGGCCCCTGGCGGAGGCTGGTTGCCTACCTGTCAAAGAAATTAGACCCAGTGGCTGCCGGGTGGCCCCCTTGTCTCCGAATGATTGCGGCCACGGCCCTGATGGTACAAGATGCTGATAAACTTGTCATGGGTCAAGAATTACGGCTCGTTACCCCACATGCCATCGAGGGTGTACTCAAACAGCCACCTAATCGATGGATAAGTAATGCCCGGCTCACCCACTATCAAGGACTACTACTAAATCCCCTCAGGATAACTTTCCTGCCCCCAACAATCTTAAACCCTGCCTCACTGCTGCCCAACCCAGACCTGGATGCCCCGCTCCATGATTGCACCGAGATACTAGCTCAGGTGCATGGAGTTCGAGAGGACCTGCAGGACCGCCCACTTCCTGACGCTGACCTAGTCTGGTTCACTGATGGGAGCAGCTTTGTACACCAAGGCCAGAGGTACGCTGGAGCGGCAGTGACTTCAGAGACTGAGGTAATCTGGGCGGAACCCCTGCCCCCAGGAACATCGGCCCAGAAGGCCAAACTGATAGCGCTCACCCAAGCTCTTACCTTAGGGGCAGGGAAGAAACTGACAGTATACACAGACAGCTGATATGCTTTTGCTACGGCGCACATACATAGGGACATTTACAGGGAGCGAGGGTTACTAACGGCTGAAGGAAAAGAGATAAAAAACAAGCAAGAGATCCTAGCCCTGTTAACAGCCCTATGGAGACCAGAAAAATTGGCTATTGTACATTGCCCAGGGCATCAGAAACCAACCACTCCAATTGCTCAAGGCAACTTTCTGGCAGACCAAACTGCAAGGAGTGTGGCAAAGGCTCCCAGCCAACTCCTTGCACTCCAGCTCCCTGATCCGGGCCCCTGGGACTTGCCATATCTCCCTGATTATTCAGAACAAGATCTCCAGTGGATTGACAAACTTCCCCTGAAACAGATCCAGAATGGGTGGTGGACTGATACTAATGACCAAACCATCCTACCAGAAAAATTAGGACAACAAGTGTTAGAACACATCCACCGAACCACCCACCTGGGTGCCCAGCGGATGATAGACCTGATCAGACGCTCCAAGCTCAAAATCAGACATATAGCCGAGACAACCAGCAGCATCGTGACAAGTTGCAAAGTCTGCCAGCTTAACAACGCCTACCCCCAATCCCAGGCTGCAATGGGAACAAGGCTCAGGGGAACCAGGCCCGGTATCTACTGGGAAGTAGATTTTACTGAGATAAAGCCAGGAAAATACGGGTATCGGTACTTACTTGTTTTTGTAGATACTTTTTCAGGGTGGACTGAAGCATTCCCAACCAAAAGGGAAACTGCTCAGGTTGTAGCAAAGAAAATTCTGGAAGATATCCTCCCCAGGTATGGCTTCCCCGTCCAGATAGGGTCAGATAATGGGCCGGCCTTCGTCGCTAAGGTAAGTCAGGATTTGGCTTCCATCCTTGGGGCAAATTAGAAACTACATTGCACTTACAGGCCCCAGAGTTCAGGACAGGTAGAGAGGATGAATCGGACCTTAAAGGAGACCTTAACTAAATTGACTATGGAGACTGGCGCTAATTGGGTGGTCCTTCTCCCCTATGCTCTGTTCCGGGCCTGTAATACCCCTTACAAACTGGGCCTTACCCATTACGAAATCATGTATGGCAGACCCCCACCCCTGGTTCCCAGCCTAAAAGATGATCTGCTCAAGTCTGAAACAGAAAATGTCTCTGAACTCTTATTTTCCCTACAAGCCTTGCAGAAAATTCATCAAGAAATCTGGCCCAAGCTGAAGGAACTATATGAGACCAGTCCCCCACCGACACCCCATCCGTACCAACCGGGAGACTGGGTCCTGGTTAAGTGACACCGACAAGAGACCCTAGAACCCAGGTGGAAGGGACCACTCCAGATACTCCTAACCACACCCACCGCCCTGAAGGTAGAAGGCATCGCGTGTGGATCTACTACACCCACGTCAAGCCGGTGGACCCAACCTCCGACCTCCTGGGGCCAATCACGGCAGCGGCTGAAGCACCGGCCACGTGGACTGTGGACAGAGCTAAGAACAACCCCTTAAAACTCACCCTGCGCCGGCAGCATAGCTCACTGCAAACATGCAGTTAGGTAGTCTAACCCTAACGTTAGTCGCCCTAGTGGCCGCTGGGGAAAACACAAAACCAGCTCCTAATCCCTTTATCTGGAGATTCTGGCTTTAAGAAAACCAAACCCACCCTGGACAACCTCATAAGCCCGGGAAATTATTGGCCAGTGCTGATTGCCCCTCCTCAGGGTGCAATAGCACAATTTTACTAAATTTTACTGGTTTTCAAATAGCCAAACCAATGGCACCAATAATATGCTTTGAGTTTGATCAGACTAAATACAATTGTAAACACTATTGGTGGCACCAAAATGCCGGCTGCCCTTATAACTATTGTAACATCCATAAATCCCATTATTGGGGTAAGGAAGAACAGTTAGATCCTAAGTGGCCCTTCCATCGTAGACGGGACGGGGACTTTTCATATACATGGATAGTCAAAGACCCCTGGAACTCCCGCTGGACCATGCCTCAACATGGGGCTGTATACTACTCCTCCTCCTCCACATGGCCTAGCAGTCACCTCTATCTGTGGCAAGGTCTAGTGCAGGTACGGCCCCTGGTCCATGGGAATATCCAACGACAAGAAAACAGACTAACACAAGATTTACGTCCTTTCTCCTGGTTAAAATTATTATAAGAAGGATTAGAACTTGCTAACCTTACAGGACTTCACAGCTTGTCTGGCTGCTTTCTGTGTGCCACTCTAGGGTGTCCACCGCTAACCGCTATCCCTCTGCCATGGGGATCCTCTACCTCTGCCCAAGCTAACAACCTCCGAAACCTCTCATATGCCCCTATCCCTAACGTGCCACTATACCTAAACCCCAGTCAGGAGAAGTTTCCCTACTGTTTCTCAGGAACTAATTCCAGCCTCTGCAACATCACTGCAACGCCCCCTAGTACCACCCTAAGGGCTCCGCCGGGCATATTCTTCTGGTGTAATGGAACATTATCTAAGAACCTATCTGGTCCCTCTGTTACCAACCTACTGTGTCTTCCTGTCACATTAGTTCCCCGGTTGACTCTACTAACTGCCAGCGAGTTCCTGGGGTATACCGGTAACTGGACTAGTACTGCTATTCACCCAGTCCTTAGACCGAGACCTGTACGAGCCATATTTCTCCCCCTCATTGCAGGAATCTCTCTCACCTCACCCCTCATTGCGGCCGGACTGGCGGGGGGGAGCCCTAGGTCACACCCTCATAGAAAGCAACAAGTTGTACCAACAATTTGCCGTTGCTGTAGAGGAGTCGGCTGAGTCCCTTGCCTCCCTTCAGCGACAGCTCACGTCCCTAGCTGAGGTAACCTTGCAGAACTGGAGGGCCCTAGACCTACTCGCTGCTGAAAAAGGTGGTATGTATATGTTTCTAAAGGAAGACTGTTGTTTCTACATAAATGAATCAGGGCTTGTAGAGAACCGGGTCCAACAGTTACGCAAGTTAAGCATAGAAGTAAAAACACAGCAGTTTGCTTCAGCTGCAGACCAATGGTGGAATTCCTCTATGTTTTCCCTGTTAGCCCCCTTCCTTAGACCCCTGCTAAGTCCACTATTTCTGTTTACCATAGGACCTTGTGTTGTTAACAGAATTTTACAGTTTGTCAGGGAAAGGTTTGACACCGTACAGCTCATGGTCCTCAGAGCCCAATACCAACCTGTAAACGCTGAAACAGAATCAGACTTATAAGACCCAAGATTGGCTCTAGAGGTACCTGAGAAAAGGGGGGAATGAAAGAAAACAGGCACATTCCTCAACCCTGGACTCAACACAAACAGGCCCAGTACAAACACATCCCACCATATATCTCTTAACTTCCTGAGCCCAGTACAAACACATTTCTCAACTCAGAGACTACCATATATCTCAACTTTAGAAAAACACCACCTGGAAAGTCTCGGATAAGGACACAGCCGTTCGTGGTTTTACTGAAAGCACGGGAACCAATAGAAAACTGCTAAATGTATAACTTAAAATGTTAACCAATTGTAGTGCTGTAACCAAAAGAATTCCCTTGTTCCTCTGTAACTTTACGTATCCTATTTACATCGGGCTATAAAAGGCAAGCACTCGCATTGTTTGGGGCCCTCTTGTATGCTGTGGAATGGAGGGACCAAGTTCGAACTTGCAGTAAAAGATCCTTGCCGCTTGGCTTTGACTCTGGACTCTGGTGGTCTTCTTTGGGGAACAAACGGTCTGGGCATTACACAGCAACACAGTTGAGTAAATACATCTGAGGCCCAGTTGGGGATAAGAAACATTCCCTTTGGGTACAAGTTAGCTTTAAGTCACAAATATAGATTATTCTTTCCTTCCAAGGTATCTCTCTCTCTTCCCCTCAGACCTATTTGGCCAGTTAACAGAGCAAGTACCTCTTTTAGGGGCCTGCTGGGCACCATCCCAAAAGCATGGAAATAAAGGGAAATTCTAAGTTTCTTCAATGGAAATTTTAGGCACCTAGCTACCCCTGAGAAGTAAATGAACCACTTGATAAACAAGAAGGTAATAGTAGCTTAAAACAATAGCCAAGGAAGTTAGAGTCATGAGAATATTTGGTTCCCTGTAGAAACTAAAGATAACATCTTAACGTATGTCCCTAGGTTGTTTTTCAGAAACCCAGACCCCCACTAAATGGATTCAATGGCCCATAGACCTCAGGGAAGGAGGATCTGAGGACTGAACTCTGACTGCGTTCTTTGTTTTAAATTTCTTCCTGAGGGACTTGGAGGAGGTCACATCCAGGAACCAGAGCTAACAGTCCTTTCTGCTGATCCCAAATTTTTAGACAAAGCTTCATCTCCTTAACCAATCACAAATCAGAAAAATCGTTGAATCCACCTATGACCTGTAGGTACCCCACTTTGAGATGTCTCACCCTTTCAGGTCAATCCAATGCTATAGCTTCTATGTATTGATTTATGACTCTACCTGTAACCTTTGCATCCTTGCCTTTAAAAACCCTTACCTGTGAGCCAATGGGGACTTCAGGTCTTAAGCATGAGCTACCCAACTCTTCTTGCTTGATGCCCTGCCATAAGTGCCCTACTTTCTCTAGCTTCAATCTCAGTGTCAGTGTTTGCTGCTTCAGGTGTGCAGATCCAAGTTAGGTTTGGAAACAACAATGACTTTCCACTTGGCATTGCATTCATTCAGCACACAGACTGTGGCCTCCTGGGTCCCACTTAGAGAGTTTCAGCCCTTGATCTTTCCCAGGATCATTCACTAAACTGTTTCTGGAAGTTCTGCCCTCCAGGACGCTGCAGTGTCTCTGCCTTCCTTACATCCCCACTCATCTTGTACTTTGAACTGCAGAGGCTTGCGTGCAGCAGGCATTGCAATAGGGATTGCAGTAGAAGAAGAAATGGTTCTGACGCAGCTGCCATCCAATGAGACTGCTTCTGAGGTTGCCCATTACCTGTGTGGCCATGTGATATCCTGACCCACTTTAAACCACCAGCAAGCAAAACTGAAAGAGATCAGCTTTCCAAGGGTTAATCCACTTGTACATTATTCTACTCCTTTTCATTGTGCCTTTTATTGCTCTGGGTTATTGTAAAGGTGCAGAGATTAATTAGCAGATTTAAAACCTTGAAAGAGTCATTACATAATTTTAGTCATCAGCAAACCTTGGGAAAACTTAAAAAATGAAGGCACTAAATCATTTTAATTGGAAATTTAACTGGGTGCCTTTATAGAATATTTTATTGCTCGTCTTCTTAACAGACAGCTGCCTTAATGTGTCCTTAGACACTGGAGTTCATAGCTGGGATGCTCCTTGGGAGATCTTGTTCTTGTCTTGCAGTGAGGAAGTGGGAATTGCCTGTGGCAACCAGTATCATTAAGTACAGGTAGACCCTGCTTTAAGAAATCCTAGTATCTGGAAACTAGAATATGCAAATAAAGCATATTAGGGGTTTACTCATGTTACAAAAAGCGATTACCTTTTAACAAACAAAATAATTCAAGATTCTACAATAGTGCTCTTTTTTATGTTATTATAGAATAATTTAATTAGTAAGGATTATTTTTGTGTCAGTTATTCCAGGGACATGCCCTCGGGATTCTAGGAAATCCTGTCACATCCGCAGATTACCATCTTCACAGGGCTGCGGATTGTGAGCAGACTGATGAATCAAGTTAGGGACTGAATTGCCTCTCAGCTGCATGGGCACACTGCTCTCCCATCAGTACCAGGCTGCCCTTCTCCTCCCCAGCTTGCTCTGCACTTCCTCAAGGGTGATATAGGAAATGGGTAACCTCTGAGGCTCCATTATTTGCTCTTAAGGGACACAGGTCCCTTGAAAAAGAAAACCATGAAAGTTAGGAAAAGAAGATAATCTATGAACAAAATTTAAAAAGTAAATGATGGTTTTAGCACAAGCTCGATGATTGCTGTTTTTTATTTGATGTTTATGCTTTCCCAAAGTGCATAAGATCAAGGTAACCAAACCCTTCTGAATCCCTTGATGGGTGAGAGACAGATCTCTTGGAGTTAAATTTGGCTTCTGAGAGGTAATCTGAGTCATCCTCTCCCTCCCACCACCAGCACCCCACATTCATTCAGATTTCACCAAATTTGCTAAACATTAGAGGGCAGTTCAAATTTCCACGTTGTCCCGTACATAGTACATATTGCTGTAAATTGCTGTGTCTGCATATGGTTCTTTCTTCTGTCTGTTGCCAAGATACCTGTCTAGACTGCAGAGAGGCTGTAGGGGCAGGGCACAGGCAGGGACTGCACAGGCAGTCAGAACAAAAGTCAGATGACTGCGTTTAGCTTGCGCCTGTTGCTCCCCATTTTCCAGCTCTTCTGGGCACGCCTTTCTTCCCATTTCAGTCGCTGAGCCCGTGTGTGGGTGCACGTGCGTTTTAGTTTCTGTTTGTCCCTATTAGTATGTGATTTAATCATATCAAATGATTTACATTACTTCTTTTTTCTTTTTTTCCAAACAGTAAAAACGGACTGAGTAAGACACAGACCCTGGAGTTGCACTTCATTGTTTGTTGTGCTTTAGATAACAGCACTTGTATTCCTAAGAAAAATCCTTTGAAATATACCCTTTGAGGAAAAGTCACACTAGTTTGAGAAAAGAACCATGTTTATAATAACACAGTCATATATAAGTGAGGATATTTTCTTCTCTGTACAATTACTGTTTATCATGTTCTTAAATTTAATTGTATTAATGACAATTATAGAAAAATAATTCCTAACCCCTTTGAAAGTTTAAAAATACTCAAAATTATTTAAGACACCAATGCCCAGAGAAAATCACTGGCCATTAATTATAATTTTCTATGTTTCTAACCATTCTTTTTCACCCCCTTTCTCAGTATGAACCCAATTCTTTTGGCCTTGGGATTGTGCTTGAATTCAGGAGTGGGTATAGTTCTGTATCTAATATAGGCACAATCCCAAACCTTAATCTGCACCAGCATCCACTGAGATGCCGCTTGTTCCCATCTGGTCTTCATATATCAGTTCACAGGAACACAGGTCATTGCTGCCTTCTCTTGAATACAAACTCCAAAGAAGCTTCTGTTCTGCCACAATCTGAGTGACCAACATCCATAAGAAATTCCTTGCTCTCCCCCATAATATGTTGGGGGCAGATGGTGTGGCTATGCTGAGTCCCTTTCAGGCATTGGACACCCAGTGCAAACATTTCTTCCAATGCTGGCCCCTGCAAAACCATGTATGTTGCATTTCAACCATCACCCTTTAGCATCTCTGCCTTCTAATTAGACTGAACTCTTCCTTTTGATGACCTTTCCTACCTAGAGGAAGCCATGCCTTCTCATGTCTCCTTAGAATTAAGTAGTTTTCCCTAACATTTTATTTTGAAAAATTTCAAACATATAGAAAAGTTTATTGAGTTATACAGTGAACACATATATACTTACCACTTAGATCCCACAGTTGTTAATATGTTGTAATACATGTCTTATCTTATGTCTATCAATATATTCATCCATCTATACATCTACTAATCCATTGTTTTGGGGTAACATTTAAAGAGTTGCAGATATAACTACCCTCATTGTAGACAGCGCTGAGATGAGCCTTACCTCCTGATATTCTCGCTCTTGTGTCGCCCACTCCTACATTGTATCAAAGTTGTGTATGTGATCAGTAGAATATGGAAGAAATGATGGCATGTGACTTCTAAGTCTAGATTAAAAAGGCACTAAAGCTTCCTTTTTCCAATATTTCTTGGGTTGCTCACTCTGGGGAAAGCTAGCTCTCATGTCACAAGAAGCCCTATGGAGAAACCCTCATGATAAGGAACCGAGGCCTCCTGCCAACAGCCATGTAAATGTAAGTGAGTTGGGAAGAGAATGCTCCAATCCCCATCTACTTTTCAGGTGACCACTGCTCCTGCTACCACCTTGACTGCCACTTCCTCAAAGAACCTGAACTAGAACCAACCAGCTGATACAAAATTCTTCTCCTATACAAACTGTGATATAAAAAATGTTTACTATTATTATTATTATTATTTTTGAGATGGAGTCTCACTCAGCAGCCAAGGCTGGAGTGCAGTGGCATAATCTCTGCTCACTGCAACCACCATCTCCTGGGTTCAAGCGATTCTCCTGTCTCAGCCTCCTGAGTAGCTGGGATTACAGGTGCCCGCCATCATGCTAGGCTAATTTTTGTATTTTAGTAGAGACAGGGTTTCACCATGTTGGCTAGGCTGATCTTGAACTCCTGACCTCAGGTGATCCGCCTGCCTCGGCCTCCCAAAGTGCTGGGATTACAGGCATGAGCCACTGTGCCCAGCCAAAAATGTTTATTATTTTAAGGTAGCACATTTTGGGGTAATTTGTTACAGAGTAATAGATAACTAATATAGCATTTCACCTTAAGTATTTTTAGCATAAATAGATTTAACAAGAATTCAATATATATTTCTTGTTTTCTTTAGAGGTTAATTTTACATGGAATAAAATGCACAAATCTTAAGCCATTCAACGCACTTTGACTAATACATATAGTAAGCAACTCAGATCCCTCCATCATCAACCCTAGACATTTTCCACACAACGTTTCCTAGTCAATTTCTGCCCCATATCATAGATGACATTTATTCTGAATTTTACGGTCACAAATTAGTTTTGTCTGTTCCAGAAATTTATGTAAATTGAATCCTATAACTTGTACTATTTTTGCATGGCTCCCTTCATTCACTGTATGGTTTGTGAGATTTGTCCATGTACTTGTGTTTATTAGAGCTTTGCTCATTTTTACGGCTGAGGAGTTTTCCATTGTATGACTATACCACAACTTGTTTATATACCTATTGAAAGATATTTGGGTTGGTTTCAGTTTGCACCCTTATAAAGGAAACTGGCAGCTGGACGCGGTGGCTCACGCCTGTAATCCCAGCACTTTCGGAGGCTGAGGCGGGCGGATAACGAGGTCAGGAGATCCAGACCATCCTGGCCAATATGGTGAAACCCCGTCTCTACTAAAAATACAAAAATTAGCTAGGTGTGGTGGCACATGCCTGTAATCCCAGCTACTGGGGAGGTTGAGGCAGGAGAATCACCTGAACCAGGAACTTGAAGCTTACAGTGAGCTGAAATCACGCCACCGCACTCCAGCCTGGCTACAGAGCGAGATTCCATCTCAATAAATAAATAAATAAATAAATAAATAAATAAATAAATAAATAAAATTTAAAAAAGGAAACTGGCATATACAAATTTTGTATGAGTGTTTCTGCAGGAATATGTTTTTATTTTTCTAGATTAAAAGATGTAGAAGTGGCATTGGTGAGTCATATGACAGTTATACATGCAAATGTATAAGAAACTGCCTCATCTTTTGCCAAAGTGTCTACCATTTTACACTCCCATTCATAATGTGTGAGAGTCCTGGTGACGCCACATTCTTATCAATACTTGGTATTGTTAGTCTTTAATTTTAGCCATTACAATGAGTATGTGACATTTTTCTTCTGTTTCATGTTTCAAAACTTATTTAGAGATGTTAGTTTCCCTTTTGACTATACAATACTGCTTCTTTTCCCTAATCCACATTGTTTTTTATATATTCACATGTAGGTTTTACCATAGTCTGATTTACTTTTAAGTTACATATTAAGATTTACTTTTAATTTTAAGTTGAGCTCATCTTGAATTCAAAAGTGATCTATTTAGTTTCTAGTTTTGCTTACTTTCAGCTTGAGAGGGACTTGTCACCTTGTTTCAAACAAAACACCATTTCCAAGACAGTGAGCATGTTTACAAACATGTCCTTTCATATCACCTCCTTTTCCTTGGACAGAATACCAAATCGCTGAATTATCTAGGTAAACACAAGACATCGTCAAGCATGAACATGGTTGCAGGTGTAATCCCCTTTAGAGAACTGTTCCCCACAGTAGATATGCACAGCCTTTATTTCATGTTCCACTGTTTTGAAAAAAAATAATAAAAGAAAGAAAACTGTATTTATCATGCTCATGTCTGATGGAAGAACATTTTTTCAGGTTTTCTCTTTTTCCTTCACTCTTATTAAAATGAGTCTTGGAGGTCTACAGTGCCAGTATGTACACTTACCAAAACCCTTCTCCTTTTGCCTCTCCTACAGATCCTTACCTGTTAAGGCATAATGCAGATGACAATTTTCTGTACCATCGTTCTTCCTTCTAGATTGCTTTCTGGGGGGATTTTCTCTTCCATGTTTCTTACATTTGATGCCCATTTCTCTCAGCTTTTGATGTTATTTATTAATTTGTGTAAGACTTCTCAGGCATGTTGCTGAGAAACTGAGGGGAGCTCCTAAAGGGGACTTTCGCCAAGGTTTTTAATTCCTCTTTAGCACCTCTAGATTATATAAATTTGATGATAAGGGCTATGTCATACTACTATTTTTATTACATTTCCTAACACATAGGAGATTGCAAAAAATACGGTTACATTTGTTTGGACTTAACTGAGTAACTTTTTCCTATTACTTATTTTTGAGACAGGGTCTCACTGTGTTGCCGAGGCTATCCTCAAAGTCCTAGGCTGAAGGAATCCTCACACCGCAGCCTCCTGAGTAGCTGGGGCTACAGGCACATGCCACTGTGCTGGTTTGATTTTTATGGACAGTGAAATATCTTTTAAAAGCCATATAGTGGCCGGGCGCGGTGGCTCAAGCCTGTAATCCCAGCACTTTGGGAGGCCGAGACGGGCGGATCACGAGGTCAGGAGATCGAGACCATCCTGGCTAACACAATGAAACCCCGTCTCTACTAAAAATACAAAAAAAAATTAGCCAGGCGAGGTGGCGGGCGCCTGTAGTCCCAGCTACTAGGGAGGCTGAGGCAGGAGAATGGCGTAAACCCGGGAGGCGGAGCTTGCAGTGAGCCGAGATAGCGCCACTGCACTCCAGCCTGGGCGACAGAGCGAGACTCCGTCTCAAAAAAAAAAAAAAAAAAAAAAAAAAAGCCATATAGCAGCAGATTTCTCACCCATTACTGTACCCATGCTCCCCAGCATTCTCACTGTGACAATTGTGCAGCTGCAAGGAGGACACCACCTTCCAGATCTCAACTTACATAACTTGCACAGCTTCGTGCTTCTGTTTCTCACAAGCTGTAGTACCCAAGTTTAGAGTTTTGAATTCCATACTGTTTTTAGAATTTCAATGTGTAAGTTTTGCATTATTAGATTTAACTCATTATATTGTTATTAATAAAGTTAATTTATTACATTTAATTCAACATTCTGAACATGGTTACTATACAGAAACTATGGAAGTATAGTTCATAGAAGGATGTGGGCAGATGGTCGTCATGGGTATGCATGTGAGAAGTTGGGGGACAAGCACAGTGGAGGTAAGGTTCACAGATTACAGAGATGGGAAATTGTAAGCACAGAAAAATGTAGAAACCAGATGCTGCCGGGAAGAATATGAGCTCAGTGTTGGTAATAGTTGATGTTGCTCTGTGGTTTTCAACCACAGCTGCTCATTGACTTTACCTGAGGAACTTTAAAAAAATCCTGAGGCCTGGATTAAGGCTACAGATAGTCTGTATGGCATCTTTGTATGAATACACACAAGCACACACACATACAGACACACACACGTATCATGAGAAGGTGCACTCCTGGGTACAAGGCTTGGTCAGCAGGCACACTTTTGCACGAATTAGAAAAAAGCATTCCTTCTTCCTCGCAAATTGAGCCTAGTCCAAAAGTACAGGCTGGACTTCAGGACCAAGGGGCCTCTATGGTTGAGAATCTTTGTACAGTGAACAGCGTATATGTCTGTGGAAGCTCTGTCAGGTCCCTGTCCAGACCAGATGATGCTTTATTTCTGGGATGTGGAACCTGGGAAACTGCTACAAAAATTCTCCCCAGGTGATGAAGATGCGAATGAAGAATGACGAGCTCTTACATAGACACAAGGCGAAGAAGCTTGCAGTACTTCATTCATTCTCTATGTATTCGTTTAGCAGGTATTTATTGCGTATTTAACACATGTATTTTCAGGAACCTCATAAGTTGATCCGCTTTTCTGCAGTGGTGGGACTTCTTTGGAAAGTTTATGTAAAAATATCTATACTCATTTTGGAGGCAGAGAGAAGGTACCACACAACCTCTGAAAAGTAAAGTAACTTCTCCTTACACACGGAACACTGCAGCACTGTTCTCTAGTGAACTGTAACCAACTTCTGGCTCTGCTGGGTGTTTCCTTTCAAGGTCACCCTGAAGCCGTAGCTATAAAAGGACTGACATAATGAGGAACATATGTCCAGGGAAAAGCATTTTATCCCTCCACCCCCATCTAGATTTAAGACCTTAGTACTGAAATTACCTATCAGCAGAAGGATTAAACTTCACAGTGACAGACTTAGAGAGCGAGAGACAAAGAGACATTCTTTTGGCCTCAGAGTTTATTATAGAGTTTATGCCATTCCAGAATGAGTGCCAACATTTGGGGGAGTAGTTTACTTTATTCTACAGTCTCTGATGGAAAAAGGTCCCCACTACCACCTCAGTGGAGTGCCTGATGGATTACAGTAGCAATAAATAACACGTTAAACAGTGATAGATGTGGATTCATTTTACGACAAAAAAAGTAATATTGTTTCATAAATATTAGACACAATCCCAAAATCTGGAGATAACCACTGTTTACAGTTTAGTATTTTAAAAAATTAAATTAGTATATCATCATATAGGACATGCATTTGGTAATCTATTTTAAGACAATATTATGAGTGTTATACTTCCCTACTTAAATGCGCTTTAAAAACATGGTATTCAGTTGCTAAACGCTACAACATTATTAAGATTCCAAATACACACATGGCCAAGTTATTGTCCAAAAACCTGAAATATTATCTCTGTCATGAGTGTAGGAATCGCCTTTTCCACTACCTTCATCATTCTGGGAATTGTATTTTACCCTTTACAATGTTTGAAGCGATAATGTACTTCATGTTTTTATAATGTTTATTTCTTATTACTAGTAAGACATATTTTATAGGTTTATTGCTTTTGGTTATCCTATGAATTATTGAAAATATACATTGTAATTTTAAATTTTTTAGTAATTTTATTATTGATTTATAAGAGCTCTCTTTTGTCATATATTACAGATTTCTAGTTTGTCTTTTAAATTTACTTATGTATTCCTCAGATAGAAGAAATATTATTTAATGTTTTAAAATCTATTACAATTTTCCTTTGTGATTTTCACATTTTGAGTTTACAGTTAGAAATTGATTCCCTGCTTTTATAACAGAGATTCATCTGAATTTCTTTACCAGTTCATTTACATGTATTTTTTATTTTAACTACATAACTCATTCTAGAATCTATTTTGATCAATGGTATGTGATACAGCTATGGTTTTATTATTTTTAACTTTTAATTTCATTGTAATTTATTAATCTGTCCTTTTCTACTTCATGACATATTATCCTTGTCTTAAATTATTGCCTTATTAGAATAGGCTGTTTCAGAACTTTCTGTGCTGTCTCATTTATCTGTCTTTTAAATCTGATGTCAGATTTTATTGTTCATTAGGTTAAACTCAGTTCTTTTTCTTTTGAGTATTTCTTTGTCTATATTTTATTTATATATATATAAGCATAATTTTGTTAAATCCATCCCCTCTTCCCACCCCATCATTTATATTCTAATATTGATCCTGGCTCTTCTAGAATATTAAAAATATAAATATTTCAAATTAATTTCATTATATTAATAAGCACATGAACAAAAAGAGAACATAGCTCCATTATAATTTTGAATGGAAATCTAAGATTCTTTACAGAAGAAGTGAAAATTGAATATCCATGACTTCTGCTCTTGGCAAAGGTGGAGTGACAAGAGCTGCATTCCACTCTTGCTTGGCACAACTGGAAAAGTGGACAAAGCATGAAAATATGTTTAGAAATGTATAGGAAAGACTGAGCATATTAAATAGAGACAGAGAAGATGTTTAAAAGCCCCAGATTGAACTTCTATAGATGAAAAATTTAAATAATAACAGATTATGTACTTCCAAAAAATGTATTAGTGAACTTAAAGATATGCAGTAGAAACAATCCAAAATGAAACACACTGAGAAAAATATTGAAAAAAAAAAAAAAACACAGAACATCAGTTAGCTGTGGAACAATGTCAAAGAGCCTAATAAATGTGTAACTGAAGTCCCTGAAGGAACAAAGAAGGAACTGAAAAGTGTTTAAAAATATGAGAATATTTTCAAATTTGTCAAAAAACTAGAAACCTATAGAGAGTTCTGTGATTCTTCTAGCAAATTATCCAAATGGTAAGTGATTTTGGGAACCTACTGAACTTGCAGTTTATGTCAGAAGTGAGAGGCACAGAATGGTTAGGTAATTTCCCCAAGGTCACACAGCCAGTAATTTGTGGAGCTGGCATTGGAAGCCCCATTTGTCCAACTCTAGATCTAGAAATCTGAAATAATACTATACAGTGTGAATTACATCAACATATTTCCTTGTACAAAAATATTTTTTTTTCCAGCCAATTCTTTATAATGTGTATTTTTCTATTAGTATACTTTTAGATTTGATTTACTGGTATTTTATGTAGAATTTCTACATTGGGATATGAGATTGGTACACAGTTTTCTTTTATTGTGCTTTCTAACTGGTTTATTAGGCTAGCTTGAATAAATTAATTGAAAAAGCTTCGGTGCTTTTTTTGCTCTGGGTAAATTTATACATGATGGAAATTCTTTGGTGCATGACTGTTTAAAAGTAATGTCTCATTAAAACACCTATGCCTTCAGTCTTTTCTAGAGGTGGATTTTCTTATCTGTTTTTAAAAATGATAACATTTTCAATATTTTTCCAGGTAACTGGTTTCATTCAGAATACCTACCTGTTTTGAGTAATTTTAACATTTTATGTATGTGTGTGTGTATTTTCTATGTGTGTGTTTGTAAGCTTGTGGATATATTTCTACTTATATACATTCATAGACAGTGTGTGGATATATTTCTATGTATATATGCATATAATCTTTTCACATTTTTCAAATTTATTTTTGTTAAATTGTAATTGCACATAGTATTCCTTAATTTGTTTTAATTTTTCTTGTGTCATATTTATGTTTGAAGGATTACATTTATACATTTATTTTCCTCCAGACTTGTCAGGAGTTTATATGAATTAATGTTTTTTTTTTTTTTTTTTTTGAGACGGAGGTATTAATGTTTTTATTTTCACTAAAAATTTAGGACGACACCAATAGGAAATTTTGCATGAGGGACTAATTTTCCCTTTACTTTACATTGGAATGAGATGTCAAATTGCCTCACTTTTTATTATTATTATTATTATGAGATAGAGTCTCTCTCTGTTGCCCAGGCTGGAGTGCAATGGAGTGATCTTGGCTCACTGCAACCTCTGCCTCCCAGGTTCAAGTGATGCTCCTGCATCAGCCTCCTGAGTAGTTGGGATTACAGGCATGTGCCACCATGCCAGCCTCATTTTTGTATTTTTAGTAGAGATGGAGTTTCTCCATGTTGGCCAGGCTGGTCGTGAACTCCTGACTTCAGATGATTCACCTGCCTCAGCCTCCCAAAGTGCTGGCATTACAGGCATGAGCCACTGTATCTGGCTGCTTCACTTATCACTTATTGATTGTAAACACCACTAGCTCAGTATTATTTAACCCTTTTTCTGATTGCATTTACATTCCTTTATTGGTTGTTTGCTGACTCCTTGGTACTACATAAGAAAAGGACCCAGGGGCCCTGATGTTCAATCAAGTTCTGGTCCTGTGTTCCAGGTGTCTTAAGGTAATAAGAAAAACTCAGGAGGGCTCTTTATTTCAAGTATCTCTCTTACTTAAAAGGGGTATGGTAGAATACAACATTTCTGTCTAATACAGGCTGAGTTTATTTTACTTTCAGAGGTACTCCAGCACCCTCAAAGGGCTATCGTTACAGTAAAACATGTCTTGTCACTGGCAATGAGAAATAACTTTTAGATATATTGAAAATTGTTTTCTGCATTTTAATACATCAATTTTTGCCTTTATCCTGGTCTCTTTTCTACTAGTCTTTGGATTGATATTCAGTATAACATCTTGAGGTGGAATGCTTTTTTCCTTTGGAATGAATATCTCTGACTCGTCGTAGCTCCCAACAAGGTAATGATTCTCTGAGATCTTCTATTAAAGAGTTGTGGCTGGAAGTGGGTTCAACAAAAGGAAACAAGAAATACTTTTGGCAGAAGACCCATCATATTCTCCTTCAGCTATGGCTGGCCTAGCTATGAGGAGCCACCATCACAAGAGTTAATAAGGAGTCCAGCAGGGTCGTTTATAGAGATACTGACAAATACCTGGCTTATTTTACTTCTCCATCTCCTTCAAGTTAGATGTAACCATACTGGGTTTGACCAGTGAAATGTGTTCAGAAGTCGTAGTGTTGTTTTTCTGTTCTGGGAAAGATATTCGACATTTCGGTACTCTTCTGAAAGATTGTTAAATCCCATGTCAAGATATCGACTCTTCCCTCCTGGGTAATTGAGTGATAACAATGGTTAGAGCTCCTTTGCTGACTCATGTCGAAAATGTAATGTTAATAATAAATAAACATTTACTCTGGATATTTTGGAGTCAGTTGTGACTGCAGCTTATTCTAGCCTATCCTGACTAAGATAATGTGCAGTCATTTGAGAATTTAAACTTAAGTACATATGAATAATTTCCTGAACTTCCTCGATTTAAGTAACGAGTGACTTTTCAGTGTTATTATATCCTTTAAGTTTTTATCATTTTCTTAGCAAGATCATAAGACTTGTCAAGTCTTGTTTTACATGATAGGATAGTGATTAAGAGTATGGACTTCAGAGCCAGTCTGCCTGATTTTAAATCCCAGATCTGCTATTCAATAGCTGTGTAAGTCATAGAGTCACTCCGTTCCTCATTCTTCTCATCTGTAAAATGGAGAGGACAATTTCACTCAACCCATGGGGTTGTTGTAAGAATTAAATGAATCTATACACATAAAATACTGTGACCAGTAAGTGTCATAGAGAAGGAACTCACCAAATGTTTGCTATTATTATGTCTTTTTATCCAGCCACAGTCCTTAACCAAGCTTCTTGCACACATTTTGTTCAAATTTTTGATTTAGCAAACGTGTCCTGCCTCTGAGTCACTTTAGGTGAATTAAATGTGATTAACTGAATACACACACACACACACACACACACAGATATAAATATATATATATGCGTTGTGTAAAAGCAGTTGCGGTTTTTGCCATTACTTTCATCTTTACATACACATAATATGTAAACATAGAGAGTGTGCAAGAGTTCCCTGGAAGTTTCAGACAATACTCTGAAACTTAAGTTTTCTAAAGTAGTTCTTAAAGACTGAGCAGGATCTTCTGGAAGACTATAGGGAGGCAGCAGGGATGAGGAGAGGGAGAATGAAGGTTGAGACACTTCAATTATTCTCTCATTGGCTTCCTACTTGGTGTCTGAATGCCAGACTTTGCAGATGCTTCTTGGACATTAGATATGACCCAGATCTCAAAATTTTCTGTTTGACTTCTTCCTCGTTTGACTTGTACACAGCACTCTTGAGCTTAGTGTTCTGTGGCAGACTCAACATTTCTATTTGGATATCCTATGTCAAAGGCATCTAAACTCATTATAATCAAATTTGTTATTAAAATCTCCCTGCCAAATGCACTCTTAACCTCATTTTCTTCATCTTACTCAGTGGCACTAGCATTCATCTAGATCACAAGGCAGGAGTGAGGAATCATCTACATGCCTTCCCTTTCTCTTATTCCTCATACCCCAATTCATTAGCCATTTGGTTCAAATTCACTTCCAACTACCCCTTGAGTCTATTTTCCTTCATATTCACTGCTAACTGCTAACATGTTTGCCGCATGAGGCCATCATCTCTCTAGGGCAACATTCTAACCTTTCACTCTGCCTATGTGCCCCTAGCCAGAGCTTGCTCTGTAGTGCTCTCCACCTGGAGTGGAATGACTGTATAGACATAGAGTCTCCATGATTCTGTCGTATCTCCTATTATAATCTTCAAAGGCGTCTCTTGTTCTCAGGGTGAACAATCAAGTCTTTAGTGTAGTCATCAAGGCACTGTGTTGTCTTGTTACTGACTGACTCTGTAGTTTCATCCTGTCATCCTGTCTCCTTTACCTCCCAGTTTTTGTTGTTGTTGTTGTCGTCGTCGTTTTAGTTTCTGAACTTGCCATCCTTCAGGAATCAGATATAACATCCCTTTCTGTGGGAACCCTCCCTGACTTCTCTGGCTATACCCCATTAATAATTTTAATCGTCGGTATTTACTTTATGATGAGACATTTTGTGCCTTTAGTTATGCCTGCCATATTTGATCCAAAACCAGAAAAAAAAGTAGGGAAAGTATTGTTTCCCTGGTTATACGTGTTTCTCTGCTATGTTCACATTGAAACCAAAGGATAATGTGAAAAGGTTGCTTATTTTCAATGTGTTACCCAACTTTAACTGGATATCTCTGAATCTCATTCTAAGGGCTTCCTTCCTTTGCGATCATTCCATCATGACAGCATCTTTTACACACCCCTTCCCTGTTCTGCACTCTTGTCCCCAGGGAGATAAGATAGCAGCAGCTCCTCGATTTTGTTGTCGTAGGAGGATGTGTGAGATCTGTTAGATTTTTTTCAGAGAAAATTGTTTGCAAAAGAGAATTTTAAAAGAGAATTTTTTTTTTCTTAACATTGGCCACTGTGTGACGTAACTTTGTGTTTATATCCTTTTTCTGTCTTATCAAGTATGCCTTCTCACAAGTACAAGCTGACTTGGTAGAGGTAAAAGTAGAGATGGGAATGTAAAAGGTAAGAAAAGGTCAGAGGAGAAAGAAAAAAAAAATCTCCTCCTGTTATACACTTACTTATTAAAACAGATTTTAATCTGTTTGTTTGAAAATAGTCTGCCTTCCCCAGTAGACTAGAGGGCAGGGACCTTCTCTACTTTCCTCATCATTGTATGTTTCATAGATAGCACAGTGCTGGACAATAAGATGCTTTTGTTGAGGGGCTTAATAACTATGGAACGATGTTTCCATACAACTAAAGTATTGACTATGACCCACATTGAACTTCCAGTACTGCTCGCTCCTCTTTTAAAACATCTTTCTTAATAACCAGTATTCAAAACTTTGAAAAGAATCCATGTTGTATATTTTATTAATTTTAATTTATGACTCATAGCTGTCAGGGCATACTGAGAACAGTATTATTTGTTTGTTTTTATTGATTTAGATTTTAACTCACATTTATAATCAGTGGTGAATGAAAGATTTTCTTTTCCCCGAATTGTATGTGTTTCTCTGATATGTTGGCCCATATATAGACAAATGTGGTCATTTTTTATTATGATTTTTAGGCACTTGTATATGAGGACACATTGTGTGTTATAGTTTTGAGAAATAACATATTAGGAAACAAAATGTACAGCTTTGTCTATTTAGCACCTAGTATCCGGTGACTGACACTTTAATAGGAAATTCTGGCAGAGCTTACCCTAGATATGGGACATTTGTCACCTGCTTAGATCTAACATCTAATACATTACTTCACAATGTAGATATTTACCTGAATGCACATCAGTGGGCAGGGCTCTAAAAGTTGTATTTTGTTTTTTGTTTCTTATTTTTACTTGGTACCTTCTGCTATTGCACAATGGCAAAAATGAGTCCAGGCACAGCCACAAATTTTTTTCATGCTCTTCTTGGATTCACAGGACATGAGAAAGATGTAATTGGGTGTAGGTTTGCAATTGTATTTTTTTGCCACAGAATCTTTTTTTCTCTATATTTGACTTGATTAAGTCTGGCTAAAATAAAACCAAAAAATTAGGAAGAGTAAAAAAATAAAAATCAATATTACTATAAATTATGTTGGTTGGGCAAGGCTGATATTTGTTTAATTCTAATTTATTGCTCTTTTTCTGTATATTTGAAAATGACAATAGTACCTGATTATTAATTTTAACACAAAAAATACTTCTGTGCTATAAATAATTGTTATTTTTAATAAGAAAAGGTAAAACTGATGCTGTCATTCTAATCTCAGTGCTTTCAGCAGAATTGTCTGTTGTCTTTTAATTAAATAACAAAAAAATCTTTTTATATTGAGCAACAGCAAAATTAGATGTTCTTTCAAGCCTTTGGGTGAGTATTACTGGCAGCTTAAAATTTTTTGTTATCAATTTTTCTTTTAACTCTTTTCATTCATTTAATAAATATTTAGGTATACAGGGACTATACTTCATAAAGCATTGATTGTTGTGTGTTTATTAAAGAAAATATATAAATCATATTTTTGAAGTTGCAATTCACCTTTTAGTATGTTTAAGAGATGTTAGTAGTAAAGAGAAATTAAAAACCAAATAACAAATTATATCTTATTTTTTAATAGAAAGCAAATATTGCCAGTAATCTCAATATCCATAAATAATTACTGTTAATACCTTTGTGTACACAAAATACACAAAGTACACAAAGTGTGCATGTGTACTTTGTGTACATTCTACCAAACACACAGACGTGCATAAACACACTCACAAAGTCTCACAAACAGTATCCATACTATGTAATTTGCATTTATACTTAAATTTGTATGATTCATAATCTTTAAATAAATTCTTCTACATAGAAAAAAAATTAGTGTGAAAAAATTCTATGATGTAGATATGCCATAATTAATTTCACTAATTACCTACTCTTTGAAATTTGGAACATCTTTGATGTACTATTATCAACAGTAATGAATCAAGGTATTTTGCACATACAGTATGTCAAGCCTCTATTTTTAAAGAAAGACTACCTCTCTTCCAACATTTAGAAAGCTCTGGGGATTTTTGACAGGAGGAGAGCTTACTTGTCAGAAGAGACTAAAATCTCTGGGAAGAAAATATGTTCCAAGGAATAAAAGGAGTGAAGCTGACCATCTTGGTCTAGTTAGGGACCAATATTTCAGAAAAAATATCAAGAGAACTAGGAGTAAATTCAGTTCTTTGGATTCAAAAATTTCCCTTAGTGCATCTCGTGGACTCTGGGTGGAACTCTAAGGAGAAGGATGTTGGCACAAAATGCAGGCTTGATTTACACTAAATCTCACTGAGACCTTGGGCAAGCAACACTGTTGGGTATCCAATATCCAAGGGGACAGAGAGTAACTAGGAGGAGAAAGACATTCCCTGAATTCTTTTGGGAACGTATCATTGCTACAGGGAAAGGAAGGCTCCAGAGCCTGAAATTACCTTTGCAAGAATTATGACAGTGAGAGAAATCTGACATAGAAAAATTATGACAGTGAAAGAAATCTCATCTAACTGACTCCATTTTGCTTCTAACCTCCAAGCTGCTCTTGTTTATTCCCGGGCAAAGGCCAAACTAACCATGGGAAAAAATTAGTTTATAGTTTAACTTTAAAACAAAAATGATAACAATCCCTTCCTGAAACTAACCTCCATCTTGCTTAGAGACTGAAAATGACATTTTAAAACTGACAAATTTGCCACAAGTTTAGATTTATGGCTCCGGAGTCAGTTAGCCAGAGATCACAAGGTTCATAATCTCCCAATTTCTCCAATACATATCATCACTATGGTAAAACCTAAGATTGGTGTTTAAGGTATTTTTCAGACCCTGTGTTCTGATGGACCAGCCAGTTGATGCCAGCTGAACTGGTAACCCATACCAAGAAACTCATTCAGCTGGTCTTGTGATCCGACCCAGTACTCCTGGAACTGACTCAGTACAAGGAAACAGCTTTGACCTCCTATGGTCTCATCCCTGACCAAACCAATTAACATTCACAACAAATTATCCTTGAAAAACCCTAGCTTCTGAATTTTCAAGGAGGCTGATTTGAGTAATAAGTTTCCAACCTTCCACTTGGCAAGCCCATCAATTATTACACTCTTTCTCTACTGCAATACCACTGTCTCCGTGAAGCAGCTCTACCTGTGCAACAAACAAGAAGACCCTGTCCTGTCGGGTGATTACAAGCCCATAGGGCAGCGTTGGTGCTCATCCTCCTCAGCGTATCAGCAGCACCTGGGAGATGGCAGCCATGTCCAGAAACATGGCAGCTTATTGGCAGTATATGGAATCCTGACAAGTCTACTCTCCCTTCACATCCTCAGAGAGCCACGCACTTAGAAACAAACGTAACTCAAGAGGTAGGATCAGGAGAGGAAGAGTATAACCTTTCCCAAGTGGTAGTAAATACAATTTTAGAGCAATATTTTGAAATTGTAAAGTGTATTGAAAATATATATTTATGGTTTCAAGAATAATTATAAAATGACCAACTGGTTCTGACTTTCCAGATTGAGACAGGACATTATTTGTATCATAAGGCTTCTTGTGTTATCTCTCTCGTTTCAACTTCCAGCGTTAACCACAGCTGTGAATTAGTATCATTTTCCTGCTCTTTTCTACAGATTTTAATACCTATGTAGGTATTCCTGAGGAATATACTGCTTGGGTTTGCTTTAGCTTTACTTGTTTTAAAATCTTTTACTATATGCATTATTTTGAGATATGCTTTTTTGTTCAACATTATTTCAAATGTATGGGTCAATATTTTTTTCTTAATTATGCTTTAAGTTCTGGGGTACATGTGCAGAACATGCAAGTTTGTTATATAGGTATACACACGCCATGGTGGTTTGCTGCACCTATCAACCCGTCATCTACATTTAGTATTTCTCCTAATGCTTTCCCTCCCCCCCAGGCCTCCACCCCCAGCAGGCCTCAGTGTGTGATGCCCCCTGCCTCCGCTGTGTCCAGGTGTTCTCATTGTTCAACTCCTACTTATGAGTGGCAACATGTGGTGTTTGGTTTTCTGTTCTTGTGTTAGTTTGCTGAGAATGATGGTTTCTAGC